>NC_133337.1:66665456-67280456 GCF_030506205.2 Paramisgurnus dabryanus | reverse complement strand
TTTTCTTTTTTTGTGTGATTATCATAAAAAAACATAAATATATCTGATTATCAATAGAAAAAATGTGCGATTGTCTCAGGGAAAAAACACAAATGTACAATTATCATAAAAATTTTTGCGATTATCAAAAAAAATGTGTGCTTATCATAAAAAACAAAATTGTACAGTTATCATAAAAAAACTAAAATGTATGATTATTATAAAAACAAAAATGTGCTATTATCATCCAAAAACACAAATGTACGATTATCAATAGAAAAAAATTGGGATTGTCTAAGAAAAAAGTGCGTTTATTATAAAAAAAACTAAATTGTACAATTATCATAAAAACACAAATGTATGATTATCATAAAAACACAAATGTATGACTATCATAAAAACAAAAATGAATGATTATTATAAAAACAAAAATGTGCTATTACCATCCAAAAACAAAAATGAGTGATTATCATAAAAAACAACATTTTGCGATCATCTTAAAAAACAAAAATGTGCGATTATCATAAAAAAACAAAAATGAATGATTATTATAAAAACAAAAATGTGCTATTACCATCCAAAAACAAAAATGAGCGATTATCATAAACAACAAAAATTTGCGATTATCTTAAAAAACAAAAATGTGTGATTATCATAAAAAACAATAACGAATGATTATTATAAAACACAAAAATTGCGATTATTATCATAAAAAACTAAAAATAACAAAACCCCACACCTAACCGCAACGCCACAGGGGCAAAAGCAAATCGTACAAAAATTTATACATGTGGGTATGCAAATTAATAAGAATTAGCCACCTTGAACTAAAGTGAATTTTTTAGGTGTTACCAATTTTTTAAAAAGTGGATTCAACTTTTCGCTTTTTACAGTGTCAAGTGTCACAATAAACCCTGCCATATAAAACAGCTTTTCAGTAAAGAGTAATATGCAAAAAATTTAACGTTCTCTAAATATATTGGGTTGTTTTAACACATGGTTGGGTAAAATATGGACAAACCCAACCATTGGGCTTAAATAAACCAAACAGTGCAGCATTGGAAAAAATAAAGAAAAATTAATTGAAATGAACCTATGTCGGCGTTTACAAATGGTTAATTTACTAGGTTAGTTACTATGATGTAGCCTTTGTAAAAAAAACTAAGCTCAGTCTCTCCTCATATTATCCTATAATGAAAGGGATGGTGTTTTCTCTTTCATTGCCTCGAGATTAAAAACTGATAACATGTCTGATAACAGAAGCACTGTTTGTGTGTGTGTCTGTGTGTGTGTGTGCGTGCGTGCGTGTGTGTGTGTTTGTCTGTGTGTGTGTCTTGTCAATGCCCAGAGATAAAACATGTGACTCCAGTGAACAGATTGCAGATTTATCACATTGACATCACAGCAGAGGCGTCACATAATCAAAGAGACGCATGGTATTCAAAAGCAGACCTGTGTTCAGCATGTCTACATTTATGACACTGTGGAATAAATGGAAGTATGAGTTACTATCATTTAATGACAGTTGTTAGGACACCTACAGACATGGGACCACAGACAAACTTAATGAGATAGGAAATCCCTGAAGCTGACAGATTTTTCTGTCATCCCACACTGTGTGTAATAAAGCTCTTCATAGTGTAGACGCAGCCACCTGTGACAGATATTAAGGGGAGTGATTGAGTCAGGGGTCTCTGGGCCCATCCCAGCATCGCTCAGAATGTGAGATCAAAGACACATCATCACTGACGACTGTAAAGACGATCATCTGACGAAATCTTTGGATGGTGTCATATGTTTTTCATGGTGCTTAACCTATTTATATGTCGCAAGTGCAGATTTAATGAATCTTAAGTGGTTGTAAGGCTGATACAAGCAGCAGTTCTTTAACTTATATATTAGTTCTTTATCCTTTATAAATTACACATAACATTAAATGTAAAAGTTAATATACAGTATTTTTTGTTTCTCAATGAACCTTTCAGTGAAAGTGAACATTTCTTTCTTACCTTTTAATAGTCTGTAAAACATTTTTCCACTACAAAATAACTTTTTACATAACAGAAAGGTTCTGTGGATGTTAAAGGTTCTACGGTATATGGAACCATACAGGCAAAGAACCTGTTAGGAACCTTTTTTTTTTTTTAAACAATACCTTTCCCCTTATGTGTCACTAAACATATATAAAACCCTAATCAGGTTAACAGCGTAATTCGCTGCTTAACCACCATAGTACAATGACTATGGACAAACTAAGTTAGGAACTAACTAGCTAGTAATGACTATTTATCAAAAACATAGTAACTTTGTGTCAAATTCATAGTTCGAACCACATTGGTTAAGCAACATATAATGAAGTCGCATGGCTGGTAAAGCAATAAAGTCTACTAATTAATCCATTCGAGATCTAATAAAGGCCACATATTATGCAAAAGGTGTTTGGATATGTGTGTCGGCAGTTTGTGAAGACAACCACCCTACAATGAAAAAATGCATCCTATCCTCCGAATTTAATCCCCAATAAACCAAAGCACAGACATGCTGTTTTGATTCTCTTGTTAATGTGATGTTACACTGATAAAGCCCCACCCACGGCGGCCTTGTAATGATTGGTAAATTTGACCCAAAAGCTTTTCTTAGCACACTGTAGTCTCCAAATGCACTAAAGATACTAATGTCTCAGACTGTTTTTACAGGAATCTAATCTATTTCAAACCAAAAGCACTCACTGTCTGTTGGAAGGAAGTAAGGGCACTAGCTCATTTGCATTTAAAGGTGCACACACGAAAACAGAGCATTTTTGCTCATTTTGGACATGCTTTAATAAATGATCCATGGAGTATTTTGAGCTGAAACTTCACAGACACATTAGGCACACATGAGACTTGTATTACATCTTGTAAATGGGTATAATAGGTGAAATTTAATGTCAGATTATTGTTGCAGTGAACGAAAATGACATCTGAAGAAACATTTCCAAAGTTTCATATTATCGCACCCGCTTACATCACTCTGGGGTAGTACAGCACTTACGCACATGCACACTCTTTAAAAGCAGCCCTTCATTTCTCTGGACAAATTAAACGGCATAAATGAATAATTATACTAAAAAAGTATTAAAGGTAAAAAAAAGTTAAAAAGCCTTTATTTACACAGTGGCTAGTCACACAAAGATATTAAAAACAATAAAAGTCACTAATGCACACTAATGCATTTCAGCCATCAACCTTCCTCAACGTGTGTCAGGTACAAAATGAGTAAACTATAATGGCTTTGTTAAGTTGGATGAAACCAAAAAAATCATTGCAGAGGGAGCCAACACAATCACAACAATAACAGTCAAAATACTTTTTAATGCTGCTCGCATGTCAGACTTACAAGAAACTATGACTCTAACCACAGCTTGAGAGCACACACATTTGCAATGGAGTTTGTTGGAACGATTTGGTTTGAGGAAACACCCGAATAGTTAAAATATGTGCTGTAACGCTAAAACTTGTGATCATAGTTGACTAACAATGCTTTTGAGCAACACACCCCTGGCATATTTATGTTTCTACACATTAGGAATTCTGTGGATTGTGGAGTTTAGTGTTGTGATCTCAGTTGGTTATTGGATTTAGAAATCTAATGCAACATATTAACTACAACCTGTCAATCAACTACTTGGCAAAATGTTGATATGTTGTTTTTCCGTGGATTTATTGTTTATATTTTGAAGCACTGAAGCTATTTTTATATCAGAATGGCAAATAGCTTTTCTTTTTGCAGAAAATATTTTTCCAGACATGAAACCATGAAATAGCACTACTGTTAATGTGGTTTAATACATTTCTAGTGATTCATTGCTTACTTGTAAAACCCCAACCATGCACTACATTTCTTGTTTACAAAATACCTTAATGTGGTCATTGTACACACAAACGCTATTCTCCATCCAATAACATAATACCGTAAATATGAGTCCTGAGGAATATCCAATTTTTCAGTGTATTGGTCATATATTAAGGTGACAATGGTTTTCTTGTTAGAACCTCCAAGACTAAACAAATGCCAAATGATAGGACACAAAGACCAAATACGTTATTGTGATTAAATTTAATCACTAATGAAAAAGAAATGGCAGTAATTGACACAACAGCAACTAAATGGTGTTTAAGAATAATGATGAAAACCTACAGCATTGAACGGCATTAATATTGAGAACTTTAATGCCATTTGAAAGCTTTATAAAATGATTTAATGGGGCTACTGTATGATTAAATATATACAATATACTTTGTAGATAAAAATATGTGTGCAAACCAAGGGACAACCTTCCTGTCTCTCTCGTGAAGTCACACGGAAGTGACTTAAACTGCAATTGATTGACTGGATCCAAAAGGGAGTCGACCCCATAGACCCCCATGTTAAAATTCCCAACTTTACAGCAGAAAATATTTACAGCCTAGTACAAAAAGGGTTTTTGGTCTTTATAGCTAATTTTGCCCTTCATGACAACTGTGAGAGGGGTGAATATTTCCATTTAAATTATATTAAAGTCGCAATGAAATTGAAATGAAAAACTATATATGTATTTTTAATAGTGTGGTATTATTAACAAATGACTTATCTGTGAGCTTCATTATTTTTTAAAAATTCGTGTGTGCTCATAATCTTTAATCAAAAATGCAAATCTCCTCCCCTCCTCAAAACGATCTCTCTTCACTTCCGGTCAAAAGTATGGCAGGTGGGCGGGGTCCGGGAGAAGATCGCAGTGATTAGCAATTAGCAACACGACCCAACTTCAAACGATCCAATCAGATCTCGATGGACAAATTCAAATCCAGCACTGCCTTATTTCATCTCAAAAGCCGTTTCATTCGGATATACGTCACCACGGGGAAAATAAGGCAATCGCTACTTCCGTTTCATGGCGACTTTAAGCCTTAAGGTTCTGAATAATTAAGGGCGTGGCGCTTGAGTGACAGGTGAAGTGCCGTTGCTGTCATACCATCGAGCTAGGCAGATGTGGTTTCAGCAACCAGGCACCTCAGCTATAGCCATGTTCTGATTCTTTGCTCTTTCCGAATATCCGCGAGTGATGCGCTGCCAAAATGCCAACGGTGGCTTCGCCCACTTTAGGCTTTGAAAATTCTCTTTAGAAACTACTGTTTATTGTGCATAATTTACATAACATAATTTCTTTCATTTCTTTCACAGAGATCAAATGAAAAGATGGACTTGGACCAAATAATGAAGAAAGATCCAGTAAGAGCCCAAGAGCCAATAAGAGATTGAAACATTAGATATGCAGTACTTTATTGTGTGTGTGTGTGTGTGTGTGTGTGTGTGTGTGTGTGTGTGTGTGTGTGTGTGTGTGTGTGTGTGTGTGTGTGTGTGTGTGTGTGTGTGTGTGTGTGTGTGTGTGTGTGTGTGTGTGTGTGTGTGTGTGTGTGTGTGTGTGTGTGTGTGTGTGTGTGTGTGTGTGTGTGTGTGTATAATTTAACATATTTAAATGCCTGCCAAACTTTTCCCAAAATCATTTTAAACTCTTATCAGTCGCTGATACGAAGGCAAGGCCACAATAATGAGTGACGAAGCGTCCAGCTCATCTGAAATCATCATCATCACATAAACTGACATTGACTAACATCACACAGGTCTTCTTACTCCTGGCACAGACCCAGTAATAAAAGTTTTACGAGAAAGACCATGTTACATTAACATGGACTGTAAATACTGTGTACATAGATCAATACTCATCTATGCTTGATGATCCGGATGAAAGAATCTGCATAGACCGTTTCAGCAGTCACAACATAAACAAGCGGCTGTCGCGGTCCGCACGTAACTTCCGGTAAACTCCGCTAATAATAAATAACAACAAAGTTCTTTAAACGTAGTTTATTAATATAACAAGCAAAAAAACAACACATAGATTACCTAGGAAACCAAAACATTTGTTATTTTCGACGAGGCATTTGTTCAAGAGATCAGTTTAGCAACTAGTCAGACCATTAAAAAAAACGAACCGGAAGTAAGGTTCGGATCCAGACGTGTATCACGTGAATACGAAGAAATCGTCTATATTCTGATAAAATAAAAATATAAGAGTATAAATTGTCAATGTAAATCAAACCACATGAGCTTTGTTCCATAAAACGATAGTTGTTTGAATGTCATGCTTTGTTTATAGACCACCATTTACAATTTTCTTTCTTCTGTTAAGGTGTTTATTCACACTAAGAATTGACCAGCAGTCTTTCACTTTAAGAGCTATGAAGATGAAAAGATAACATTAGCTCTGTCGTGAAGCCTTGTGTTTGTATCTATCTCTACAGTTATGATTCGGTTAGCGCGAATGCAGAAGCCTGCAGTGTAATGTAAACAAACACTCATTGAATTAGTTTAATATCTGTGCTCACCATCACAACAACAAGCGTCGGCAAAGTTATAAAGCACAGTGAATGAAATATGTTGTTGATATTGTCATATGATGGCATTGGCATGGTTATACGCATACACTAAGCGTATGCTGATGTTTTGTTGTTTAGCCTCTGTGTTGTTTTCATCTAGTTTATTTCTAATTATGACTTGTAGTGACTTTATATCACCATACATTATTTATTCATGCCACCCTTTTCTAAAGAGGCTAATGGCTGTAATGTGCCACTGAAATGTTAAATAAGAAGTGTGTTACTTTTAAATACTTTTTTGCTATCCCAGATAGTTTAAGTTGGTTTATATGTGGGTTGATTTCTATGAAAAGTAACTCTGTGTTGCAATAAAAACATTGCTATGTTTGTTTGAGCATGCTGACTTGTCTCTTTTATCATCAAGAGAGTAAATTTCAGGTTTGGTGTTATGCAATCAGAAATTGAAATGTGTCTAATATTATATTTAAATATTAATCAAAGGATTTTTTAAATAAAGGTTTTTATTAGGAAGGGAAAACAAAATCCAAACCCACATGACCCTGTGTGAAAAAGTGCTGAAGCACAATGTCCGGCCGTCTGTTCGTGAGCTCAACCTGAAGTGAACTTGGGTTCTGCAGCAGGACAATAATCCAAAACACACCAGCAAGTCCACCTCTGAATGGCTGAAGAAAAACTAAATGAAGACTTTTGAGTGGCCTATAGTCAAAGTCCTGACCTCAATCCTATTGAGATGCTGTGGCATGACCTTAAAAAGGTGGTTGGTGCTCGAAAACTCTCCAATAAGTGTCTAAATTACAACAATTCTGCAAAGATGAGTGGACCAAATTCATCCACAGCCCTGTAACAGACTCATTGCAAGTTATCGCAAAATCTTGATTGCAGTTGTTGCTGCTAAGGTTGGCCCAACCAGATATTATGTTGGGGGGCAAAAACTTTTTCACACAGGGCCATGTGTGTTTGGATTTTGTTTTCCCTTTCATAATAAAAACCTTTATTTAAAACCCGCATGTTGTGTTTACTTGTGTTATCTTTGATTGACATTTGTAAAAACTGTACACACCGTATGTATGGGTGTTTACTGTAATGTGTTCCCATGACCTTTAACACAATGCTCTATAAAGCTACACGATACTCAGAATGTAATATTGAGTCAGGTGTGTGTGTGGGTGTTTTAGGCACTTTTTCATTTTTGGCATCAGCTGTGCTTATTTGTTCTTATCTGTGAAGTTTTGATTACGGGGGACGTGGTATTCCTATGAAGCAAAACTCTTTCCAAGTTACGCTTATGGTACAGCGCTGACGCCAAACCAGTCATCTCTCTCACACACAATCACACAAATCCACTTGAAACCACTCATGCACGCACATTTATTCAGTTGTGTGCCATAAGAGCTTACGTGCTTTAGCTAAACAGTTACAGGCGTTCACTATTTGTCCATGTGAATGTAAAGTCCCCTTATCATACTCTCATTATTATTAAAGCTGAGGGGCTTCAAAGCTTACAAGTATGGGGACATTAGATACTTGTGTAAATAAATACACATGATACACACACATGCATTAAAAATATATAAATATGATTTGCAAATAATAACATATTTAATAATCACATATTTAATCAATAATCGGTGTTGTAATGTTTACAAGTACAGTACAATTTTGGATGTATTATTTGTGTCCCCTTCAAAAAATGGCTCTTTAGAAATGTTATATGCAAGTTACTCCCTTCCTTGTAATATTTATGATAAAGGCTTTACTGTATATGGGTCACATATCTGGTGCCTTTAAAAAATTTTTTAACCAATATTAAGGTGAATTTAACTAAAATTGAGTAAAAATACAGGTTTGTACAGTACTGATGTGCACAATTAATTATAGTTAATATTCCATTACAGTGAACTTTTAATTTAAACAGTTTAAAAATTTGTCATTAAATATTTTTTTTATCATTGAACCCCAGTTGGGTCAGGAGGCCTGTTCGCAAAAATGGTCAAAATACACTCTTAAAATGGGTTGTTTTTTATTAAATATTGGACAGGGTTCAAAATATCCCAATGTTGGGTTGTTGTTTTGGAACCATGGATTATAATAACCCAAAAGTTAGGTTAAAACAACCCAGCATTGGGTCTGTCCTATATTTACCCATTATGGGTCAAAAATAACCGAGTGATTTTAAAGTGTATGTACCCTAGCTGTCACTGGGGTGCTACCCTTTGAAAAAGTACACCATTGTACCTAAAGAGTTCATAATAGTAGCCTACATCAGAGGTACATATTGGTACCAAAAAAGTTTCTTAGAACCTTAATGATATTCATATCTCAAGGGCACATATTGATACAAAATGTATACACATCTGTACCTAAAGGTACATATTAGGACCTTTTTAAAGGCAAGTGTTTCAGTCATTTTTGTTATTATATTCAGTTATTCAGTCTTCTAGCTTTCCCAGCATCAGCTGTGTATTTTGTGGCTGTGCAATTCTTTTTATTCCTCATAATGATTAACAGCAGAGTGTGTTTTTCTCTTTAATTTGGGTGATCTTATCCTAAACACGACAAAGAAACTTCATAACCAGCTTGTTGATAAGCCCAATTTAGCCTAGAGTAAATTCATCTGTTTGTTTTTGTCTAAATAAAACCAAACCTGTAATTCTGAGTTTATTCAGCTCAGAAGAGACACTTGTCAGCATGCAACAAATATAGCAATATTTTTATAACAACACAAAGTCACGTTTCATAGAAATCAATCCACAAAGAACTAACTTAATCTATTTCTGGCATAGCAGAAAGTATTAAAACAAACACACTTCACCTTTAACAGTTTCGGTGGCTCTGATTTTCTTGTAAGTCTGGTAATGATTGCAGGACCATTTTTTATTTTATCTATTAAAGGATTTTCCTCTACAAAAACAGATGTTCTTTAGAAGTTAAAGGTTCTTTATGAAACCATTCAGCCAGGATACGATAAGGTCTTAACGTCACAGCAGCAAATAAGAAGCTTCATGTATATCTATGTTCAAAGACTTTGCTACCATAAGTGAACCTTGCATTAAAAAAACTGAAATGTTATAAACAAGTTTGATGTGACTCTTTTACAGTGGACCTCACTAGCATGTGACCGACCTCCAGATCAACATCTCTGTATTGAATTACTGCATGTGTTTTCTTCTGATAACAGCGTTGAGGGTCGATCATAGCTATCATCAGACTGTTCTTGGTAGAAAATTGCTCATTATAGAGATTCAAGAGGGTAATTCTGGGTTTTGTTGATGGTCCCGCTCTTTGAGACATAGTCTGACACATGGGTATAGCTGAGCTATATCCGGTTATGTGGTACTGTTATTTGACACAATTGCAGAGATGATCTTACGTTAATGAATGTAGGCCAACATTTGTCTTTGAAACAGTGTTTGTGAGCGTGTTGGTGGAGCCCACGCACAGACAATCTGCTGTACCAAGGGAAGGTCAGTAAAGAAAAGCCATCATGAGATAAGTGGGCCGGCCTTCAACTGTCATGAAACCAAGTCACTGATACAAAGCACACAGACACACACATACACCCTGCAGCATACGGATTATTTTCCCATTCACTGTCAGATGAAATAGAAAACACGTGCACGCAGAATGCAACAGGCTGTCACATTGCCACAGACAAAAATATATCTGTCACTGCTTACATTTATGGAAATAATAGCATGTTCCCACTCCTACACAACCACGCACACAAACATCAACGTCCACATTGACACAGTTTTCTACATAATAAGCCTTAATGCATGCAGCACAGTCTATATTTACTTTTTTGACTCTGTAGATTACATTTATTCATACATTTTTTTTATGAACAAAGGATTGTGTAAATTAGTTTATTACATGACTCGTTGGCAAACTTGATTCTGATTGGCCAGTCACGACATTTCCCAGATAACAACCGCTCAGAACTAATAAAACACTGTAACACAGATGCTGCAAATCATTTTGACAGTTACAGTTTATTACACAAAAACTAAATATGACATGATATGATATTTACAAATGATTAAACCAAATAGTGTGTTTGAATGTCTTTGTCTTATCTTAAAACTAAAGTACATGGGGTTTTCTCTGGAAATGAGGTCTGCTTTTGTTAAAAAGTAGTAAATCAAATATTTCAAATACATTTTTAATGTTCCTTAAATAGCCGAGGTAAATAGCTGTGTAATAAGCAGGATAATGTATCACATTTCTGCGACTCTGAAATGCTTTATTTTGATTGGTGAGTGGCGACATTCCAAAGTTTGTTATTCCCAGATAAAACAATCAGCTGCAATTGATTTGTGTTTTATAGATTTTTATATAGTTTCATATATGCCTTTACATTTTGGAATGACTAAAACGAGAATTAAAATGTATTCATATATGTATTTTCTTGAAACACAATGCTTTGTATTACCCTCCTCAGAACCAGGAAAAAAAGTTCTAGAATTTGTTTATCTTTTAAAAATGAAGTGTTGGGGTGGTTACAATCCACATTACAAAGAAAAAAACACTATTTTTTTATTTTATGACATGTCCACTGTAGTCGACAATAGGACTTTTATTCAGTGTTTTTGCCATTTGATTGAATTTTCACATTTATTTTATTTTTACATTTATTTTCATTTTCACCACAATGTGCAAGTAAAGCCTATGAGTTTTAAATTAGCCATTTGATCCAAGATGATATTTAATGTAGCATTCTGTAGTAATATGTTGCTCTTATTCCATCTCACTAAAGTTCTGCTTTACATCTGGGGATTTTGCATTTAGAAACATGGGATTGTCCAGCATTTGAGAAAAATAGATTGCACCATATTTCCTTATTCTCTCATCTGGGTGTGACTTTCTTTTAATTTTTTTGTTACACTTTACAATAAGGTTGTATTTGTTAACATGAACAACTGCATTAACATTAAAAAACATTCATAAATGCTGATAAACTATATAGCCCATTGTTGGTTCATGTTAGGTAATGCATTTAATAATGTTAACAAATACAACTTTACTGTAAAGTGTTATAAATTTTTTTTATTCAAAAGCGTCTCAGCATCTGCCATAGAACTGCATATTTGCAGTGAAACAAACATAAGAACAAAGTCCTGGTGTCCACTAAAATGGACATCAAATAAAAGTCGTGTTTCAAAGGGTCAGAATTATTGTTTTGGAACTACTGCTACATTTTAAGTCTCTGCAAAAAGTTTTCCCTTGTTGCCATAAAATGTGGAAATTGCAATTGTTGTTATTTTGAAAAGAACGTTTGTGTGCTCTGTACAAATATATCCACACAAATATGGTAATACTAGAAAGCCCAGAATGTCCTCTTGACAGGATTTAAATAGGTTGAATAAATTGTGCTTGACTTAGAGGTCTGAAACTCATGTCAACAAAAATAAATTGGTCTCAGGAGGTTACAAATTGTTCAACATTTGTAATATTTAAACAATAACTGTAAAAAAATTCAACGTGTCCTTCTTTATTTTTTTTTTGTAGCATAACCGTAGCAAATCCTTAGTTCTGTACAGAGAGCCTACACTACTATATTAGTATTTTTTCTTTCAATTTGTCATTATGTTCCAAACGTGATGAAACAAAAATGATGGGCAGCAGGAGGAGATCATACCACACTCCCATATGCACTGAAAAGAACATTGAGTCTTTTCCATGTGCTTCCTGTCTGCATTAATGTGCAACATTAATGAATGTAATGTGCATCTGCATCAACAGCCGGCACTTAAAAGCCACACCTGCTTAAAACACTATAAATACAGTTTACACTTTTGCAAATGGAATAGCCTTTATATTTTTATCCAAGCAGAGTTTGGGCCAAATGTGAAGTTATAAAACAAAAAAGGATAACATAATGACTGATACTGTCAAATCTATATCAAATATGTTCAGAATAGCATAAAACTATTACTATTAGTGGTAAGTTAGTGTCTTGTGAGGATTTTGTGAACATGAGCGTCTCTTTTATCATAAACCCTTTCGATGCGTGTGCAGCTGGCAAATATTTTAACAAGACACATGTTGCACAAAGGTTCACATGACGCAACTTAACATATTTTGACATAATCCACACACATGACACTCTCAACACATATTTTGAATTTGAGCCCCACGGAAGAGAATTCACCGGCCACCACTGGCAGTGTACTTTATCTGTTTTTAAGTGTAATAACAGACCAAAAGTATCTCTAATTTGACACATTATTTGAAATAAAAACAGAACGGACGCAAAATTTATTTAAATATCAAAAATCCACTCACATGTAACTTGATGGTTATGTGACAGCAACACTTTAAAAATGCTGGGTAATTGTTGGACAGAATACACCACTGGGTTAAAATGATCCAATGCTGGGTTGTTGTTACCCAACTTTGGGTTGTAATAATCAAGCATTTGGTAGACTAATTTTTACCCAGGTGTGTATTCTGTCAAATACCCAGGGCCAGCATGGGTTAAAAACCACCCAGCATTTTTTAGTGAATGTGGAAATATTTGAAACAATTATGCATAAGGTTGAACGTAGTATTTATAGGTGAGAGAGTTTGATGAACATTTTTTCTATGCTGACTATTGACAGATAAGTGATGTACGTGTGCCATTAGTCAATGTGGCACTGTAAAACATTTGTAGATATTCCAAAACCATCATGAAAAACTATGCTTACAGGAATCATGCATGTTTATGTAAAGAAATTAGTTCAACTACATGCAGGAATCCTCACCTTTGTTATACACAAGTAACAGGCTTACACCAAAAGTCATATAAAAGTACAAAATTTATTGATACAACAATTTTAAAACAAACTAACAGTATTAAACACAATTAAAAGAAGGAAAAAGATTTAATATGATTATTTAAATCCAAGGGCTAGGGAATAATATCACAATCTGGCGCCCCCTGGTTAGACAGTGAATGAAAAGGGCTAACACCACAAATCCAATAAAGTCATATAATACAGCACACAGTCACACGTGAGATTTACACAGCAAGGGAAAATAACAAATTTAAAATCAGTATAAATACTCCAAATAGACCCCACACATTTAGAAATAATAATATGACCAAATTGGTTTGATCAGTATAGAAGCCCTAAAACCTAATTCACAATTATACATCAAACCCAGGCAAGCAGCCAAAATTCCCTCTAAACCAAGAAGAATTTACATAAGCAACAAATCACAATCATATTATGCCTAAAGCAGGGTTTCGTCAAGCACAGTCAACAGTTTCGTCACTCAAGACCCCGCCCACTTGGCGCTCGTAGTGCGGGAAGAAGGAAGCGCTACAGATGAGGCGATGACAGCGATACATACGCAACTCCCGACGATTTCCCAGACACGATGGCCAGCGAGAGAAACCGGAACTGTAGAAAGATCTGTGAAACAGAGGAAGGGCAATCAGTCCCAAATCATTACACGTCAGTGCCCACTCTCTCGTAACCAGGGATAGTTCACACTTCCCTCTACATGAATGAATAGCGCGCGTTGTTAGTCTCTCGTGGACTTCTCGCTGCCCGGAGTCAATCGCGATCGTCGTCACTGCATGGAATTGAATACCCACTCGATCGGCACACGGCGGTCAAGCTTATCTTGATGCAGTTCCCCTCCTGGTCCAAGAAAAACCTCTCGAAAGGGCTGCATGCTGGCACTTATATTCTGTGAATCTTCCAATCACGTTACACCCCTGGCTCATCAGCAACATTGGACACACCTGCAAACAAAAGCTTGGAGATACACATGCACACCTGGTAAACATTAATCCACCCTCACAAGATGTCAAACGGTCAGTGTTCTCCTCCCGTTACATTTTCCCCCCAGCCTTTCACAATGGTCGCCCCGAACATAGTCCTTAAAAGTCAAGCGGAGAGTTCAATGCCATGGGGTGTCCGGACAGTTAGGGTTTGTAGCGTGCAGGTTTTGTGCCCCGAGTAGCCGCAAGGGGTATCGACGAGAGTCGTGGTTATCAATTTCTGCTCTAGGGCGGGGTCGTGACTCGTAACTACAGGAGGCAACATTACTGGGTCCCGCTCAACAGGAGGCAAAATGTCTATGTCAAACCCAGGGGTTTCATGGGCTTGTATGACTGGTGCATATGGAGGGGAAGTACTAACTGTCAAGTCCACTGGCTCACAGCGAGGACTTAGAGCGTCAATCTGGCATTGCGGGGCCAAAGGGAGTGAGGCTAGAGGGGCGGATGGCTGGTGGTGTTGTTCTGGAGGGTCGGCTTGGTGTTGGGGAGCAAAAGTAAGTGGAGCTGGGGGAGTGAAAGGGGCAGTGGTGCTGTCCGAGACTGCGTCGGTTGGGGTACTGACTTTCGCTAGAGCAACCCTCTTCATTATGGCTGGTCGCTTGTTGATCACCAGTATTGGGGATCATAAGACCTGCAGCCTTATGATATTCTTCCCACACTTGTCGAGCTTTAGCTACTGGCACAATGAGTTGTTGCACTGGGGCTCCGGTGTCTGGCTCAGTGACAAGTCTAAGAAGTGCACCATTATGGAATTCCAGCCGGTCCCCCTCCCTCAGCAAGCAACGGAGCTGTAGAGATAAAGCAGAAGGGTCACTTATCATTGGGGGCTCACCCTGTGTTTTCCAGATGTGCAACTGCTGCAGGTCAGGGTCCATCTTCTGCTGGCGCTCCCATCGGCCCACCCTCTCGAGTGACTGCGGAGGTGTGATGCCCCGTGCTGCATGTACCGCAATGTCTGCTGTCTCTCCTGGTATTCAAGAAAGCACATCTGCATTCCTATTAGCAGTTCCTGGTCGATAGCGGATTTCATAGGAATAATTTGCTAGCTGGGCCACCCACCTCTGTTCCATCGCCCCCAGTTTTGCGGTCTCCAGATGGACTAAAGGGTTGTTATCGGTGTATACTGTAACCTGAGCTCCCCACAGGTAGTCCTTGAATTTCTCTGTGATGGCCCACTTCAAGGCCAACAACTCTAACTTGAAGGAGCTATAGTTTTGGTCACTGTGCTCTGAGGGATGAAGGCTACGGCTGGTATAGGCTATAACCCTCTCCCTGCCCTCTTGGACTTGGGCAAGGACAGCTCCAAGGCCATTCAGACTTGCGTCTGTATATAGTCTAAATGGAATTTGAAAATCAGCATAGGCCAGTATTGGGGCACTGAGGAGGGCTCGTTTAAGGGACTCAAAAGCGACCTGGCACTCAGGGGTCCATTGGATGACCAAGGAGGGGCGATGGACACTTCCTTGCAGGAGCTGGTTGAGGGGGCGGCTACTTTTGAGAAAGCAGGGATAAACCTCCGATAATATCTTGCGAACCCCAAGAATAAACGCACCTGTTTCACCGTTGTTGGTATAGCCCAGTCACGAACAACTGCAGTTTTCTCTGAGTCTGTTGCTACCCCCTGGCCGCTGACTACATGTCCCAGATAGGTCACCTTTTTCTAGAACAGATGGCATTTGCGAGGTTGCAGCTTTAGGCCATGCTCCTGGAGGCAACGAAAGACCTGCTCAAGATGCTGTATGTGGGTGTTGAAGTTGGGCGAATACACAATGACATCATCCAGGTAAATGAGGAGAATGTCATAAACCTGAGCACCCAGGCAGCGTTGCATTAGCCTCTGAAACATGGCTGGAGAATTACAGAGGCCAAAAGGCATGCGTTCAAACTGATATAGACCAAAGGGCGTGGTAAAAGCAGTCTTTTCTTGGTATGCAGGTGACACTTCCACCTGCCAGTATCCGCTTGCCAGATCCAGAGTCCGACTGAGCTGGACGTCTCCTAGGACAAAAACGCTGTATGTGTCCCACTTCTCCACAATCATGACAAATGGCACGGCCTTGAGCATCCCACTGGTAGCGGTGTTGGCCAGGGGGGGCTGACCCCAAACGTTGGCGTCGGGGATCACGGTCTGAGTGAGGACGCCAATGTGACAGGAACAATGCCTCAGTTGCTGGAGATTGTGTTGTTGAGGCTTGACCCAATTGCCCCTTCAATTCTTCTACCAGGGATTTCCCCAAGAGTGTTAGCTGTTCTTTTAATTCCTGTTGTAATTTGGTTTGCAATCCTTCATTCGTTGCCAGTCAGAAGCAGTCATCCTTTCGTCCTCCACTCCAGTTGGTGTCGCTGCTGACCTTGATGGAGGGGTTGAAAAGATTGGACAAGCCTGAACCTCTTCCTCTGCGGCCAGTTCCTGTTCTAGCGCCTTTGCTTCACTACAGGTATCAGCAAAAGTGGATGTTGGGGCCCGGCGGATCTGTCTTGACAATTCCTGCTTTATCAGTCCATGCCTTAGACCCATGATGCATTGAGTTCGCAGCAATTCATCATCTGTTCCAGCAGTCAGGGGTTCTCTAGCCCGCCACCTTTGATGCAGCTCACATAGACGGAGGGTAAATAGTCCTACCCCCTCCCCTGGTTGCTGTTTACAATTAAAGAACTGGATACGTAGTTAAGCCACAGACTGCTGACCACCATACAATGAAGCTAAGGCATCTAGAATTTTTACATCAGTATTTCGTTCTCCTTCAGCCAATAGTATAATTTCCCTTTTAGCATTCCCCTCCAATGCACTCAGTACAAAATCAACCCGCTGCACCTCATTCAGCCCCTGAGCCGAATAAAAGCCTCAATTTGGTTTCTCCATTCTTGAAATTTAGAGGGCCCCCCTTCACCAAATTTTGGGACCCATGGCGCCCCCATAAACCATGGCATAAATGCATTTACCTGAGGCTGCTCACCGTGACTCATATTACTAGTGTATGTCAAGGACCCTGCTGACTACGCCAAAATTGTCTAAAGAAATTAGTTCAACTACATGCAGGAATCCTCACTTTTGTTATACACAAGTAACAGGCTTACACCAAAAGTCATATAAAAGTACAAAATTTATTGATAAAACAATTTTAAAACAAACTAACAGTATTAAACACAATTAAAAGAAGGAAAAAGATTTAATATGATTATTTAAATCCAAGGGCTAGGGAATAATATCACAATCTGGCGCCATTTCTAACTCCTGTTGACTGAATGGGACTGAATTGGTTTGCAGGTCACATTATTTGACAAATTCACACTCTAAAAACAGCTGGGTTATGTTTCACCCATGCTGTGTACATATTAGACAGAACACACCGCTGGGTTAACATTGATCCAATGCTGGGTTGTTTTAAACCAACTGCTGGGATATTATAATTTATAACTCATGGTTGCATAACAACAACCCAACATTGGGTAATGTCCCCCCCAATAATTTGAAACGGCCAAATTGCCTCCTATATTTGAAATTTTAACAGGTCTCCAGACTAATCATCCCCTAAATAGCCCCTTTAATCCCTTCTAACTTAACTCATTATTTATTCAAATGCAGCAGCCAATAGCAAGTCTCTAAATGCACACTCTTTAATATTGAATATAGATTTTGTTTTAGAAGTAGTTCTGTTTAGTTTGGTTGTAGAATGACATAGCGTAGATATAAATTATATATAGGGATGGTTTCTCAGACAGGGATTAGACTAGTCCTAAACCAAAGTAAATGTAAGAGCTGTACAATATGAAAACAACTTGCACTGAGATATCTTAAAATACATCAGTGCCATTTGTTTTGCCTCAAAATGCACACAAGTTATGTTTTTAGTAAGGCATGATTGTTAAAACTAGTTATATTTCATAATTTAACTAAGGCCTAAGGTCATGTCCAATATTTACCCAACATGGTTTAAAAATAACCCAGCCATTTTTAGAGTGCAGGATGCAAGCATACACCCCAAAAGTTGTTGTTAACTGGGAATACCCAACAGTTGAGTTCATTTCAATATATGCTGGTTAAAAACAACCCAGCATAGGTTTATTTACAACCCAGCAGTTGGGTTTGTTCATATTTGACCCAAACAAATGTGTATGAGTCATATTGTCTCTGTCTCTCTGTCTCTCTGTCTCTCTCTCTCTCTCTCTCTCTCTCTCTCTCTCTCTCTCTCTCTCTCTCTCTCTCTCTCTCTCTCGTTCTCTCTCTCTCTCCCTCCCCTCCACTTGCCCTCTCTTGTCTCATGAGCAAACATCTCATGCTGAGGGAATACACATTAAATAGGCCTTGCCTTTCTCAAGAATACATCACAGCCATTTCCACACAGACATTACGCAAAATACATGGAAAATGCGTCCAGTTTTTGTTTTGGATCTTTAGATTTTTGTTTCATTTACACTGCCAATGATTTGCCGGAATCTGTGTTTTCTTTCACATAGATATAGTAAAGATCCCAGAAAGACACATGACGTCCTGCACATGCCAGTTTTTTTCTCCGCAGCGTCTCCTTATCATCTATTATTTCTCTCTCGAGAAACCACTTGCGTGCCTTTTTGTTTATGATAAGACTATAAAGGAGCGTGTGAAGCGCTGTTGTAGTATGCTGGTGAATGATCTCAGCTTCAGAGTGGATATTTGATGAGCTCCCTTCAGTCCAGTTTGCGGACATTTCTCATTGTGAATGTAAGTGTGCATTTAAAAAAAACAACGTTTTGAAGAGCTGAAAGTTATTTCTTTTTGAGATTATGCAAGGGCATTTTTGTTTATTATAAATTCATATGAGCGTGTCACGCGCTTTTTTTATATTGCTTAATGATCTCTGCTTCATCGCGGATAGTGACAAGCTCCCTGATCTCTGCTTCAGTCCAGTTTGCCGACATTTCTCTTCGTGAATGTTAATCTGCATGTAAACTCCTCGTTTCAAAGAGCTAACCCATAACTTCATGTTGCCATGTCACGCGTGTCCTCACTTCGACACTCCCATTACAGCATTGTTTCTGCGTCTCATTCACAATGAAGGCTTTCCGTGTATCTTACGGCAATGTTACTAGGTCCTCTTTCCGTGAGCGATCCCAGAACATGTGTTTGCCTTCACACTGAAACTTGTCGGCCAATTTTACAGGTATTTTCTGGGACCAAAGTGTTGTGTGAATAAGGTTAACAACAGCTTGGCACAGAATGTTTTTTGCAGTTGCGCTAAGTTAAACAGTATTTATAAGAAATGTTTGCAAATTCCAGTCATAATAGTGGTGGTGAGTGCTACCTAAAATCTAAATGGTGTTTAACTCATTCACCGCCATTGACGAGTTATCTCGTCAATTATGAGTTAATATTTAACTAATAAATATGCCTTTCTGGACGAATTTCAAAGTGAAAGTGTAATACCGCTTTTATCCACTAGATGACCGAATTTATCAAAAACGGAAGTTAAAAAGATTTAATGATTTATTTTAACTGCCTTTATGTTTGATAGTCATTCTGAGTCTGATCTCTAACATAAATTTCTTTACAAAAAGCTTTTTGCTCAAAATGTTGTATTTTTGAAGAGAAAATATCCATATTTCAGTGGTTAAATTAAGTGGAAAAAGTAAATATATAATGAAACGTTTTTTTATTTGGATATAATTTGTATGTTTATATATTTATAGAAGATAATTTTTCCTGCAAGGAATTTTGTGAAACTTTTGTTAAAATCACAAAAATGCAGGTGGGCAACTTTTCTCAAAAAGGCAGGCGGTGAATGAGTTAATTATGTAGGTAAGCAGTAATAAAAGATTTGTTCTGAATGAACAAAAGTTTCTCAGTCCATCAGTCCAAGGTATTTTAATCTACCACCCTGCCCAATAATAGACTCAAGCAAGCAGACATACATATCATTTATTTGTGATACTATTGAAGGAACCTTTCAATATTTAAATTGTCCAACACATGCACTTGCACAAAAACACGTTTTCCTGCCCTCCACGTGGGCACAGTGATTGAGGAACGTACCAAACCCTCCCTCCGACCACTGTTACATAAGAGTTTGTACAGAAAGATGAATGGAAACGGATAGGAAATTGAGCACCTTAGGTCTCAGTAACGATTTATTGAGAAAGAAAGAAAGAATGAATGAAAGAGAGTTATGTGTTCTCACTTTTGATGTGTGAATCAAACCCATGCAGTTCACTGTAAAAACTTTGCTGTAATTATGCAGCTGGTTGCCAGTTTATAGAAGATAAAGACTAAATATGTTTCATGTTCATTTAACATTAAACAAAATGTTGCCAGTACATAAATGTAAAATCTACAGTAGGTTACTGGCAGCTAGTGGACAGTAATACACAGTAATACTGTAGTTTCTACAGACATTTTTTACAGTGTAGGCTAAACTACATAACTGAAGACATACTACATGCATGCAGTATATTTAAAGACACGTTAAAACAGAAAACAGGAAGGCAGACACGACATTCCAGATAATTGAAATTAAGGCACATCGATCTCTGAGAAAAGCACTTAAACATGACGTACACCCTCATCTCTTGTGATGACTGTGCAGGATACTAAAGCATTTAGTTTGTACACGTCATGGAGACTTGGCAACGTCCTTGAATAACACAAACAGACCAACCAAACAAATAGCCACACCAGTTTATTCATGTGTTTACTGTAGAGCCGCATCTAAACTAGCTGCATGCATAATAATGAGTGCATAACACCCTTTATAAGTTTATAACCTCAACTGGTAGTTTGTAATGTTAACCCATATTCAGACTAATACTTGATCATATAAAATGTAATTACTTACTCACTTTTTTAAACCCATATGGTGAAATTTTTCTACAGAAGACCAAATGAGAACTTCTGAAAATGTTCTCACAGATCTTTTCATAAGTTAGTGAACAACTGTCAATCTCAAAAAATAAAGTAGTTTCATATGACCTGTGCACTCTTAAGTCTTCTGAAGCCATATGAGAGCATTCTGTAAGAGCAGACTGGAATTTTAATTGTTATAAACTTCATCATACTTTATTTTAAAATCAATATACTCGCAAAAAAATGTGCTACAAAAGTTTTTTTGACATGCAATGGCGTAGAAAAAAAACATTATTGGTTCCCCAAAGAACCATTCAGTCAAATTTCCTTAGCAAAAATATTTCTTATAGTCTTAAAAAAGCTCCAAGTATATGACGTCCCAAAACAGGCTCTCTTGAACTCTGTTTCCGGGCCCTGGGCAATGGTCGTTATGGCTGGAGACACGACCAAGTTCTCAAGACCAAGCTGAGCCTCATGATTCCTGTGTGAAAAAACGCTGTATTTTTCACACAGTACTTATCTGTATACCCACTGTCATAAAAATTAGCTTGTTCTATGAAGTCCCTCCTTCAGAAATACGTAATGAGTTCTGATTTTGTAGCTGGTCCAATGTGTTGTGATTTGACAGCAGCTTAGCGCACGTTGTCCGAAAAGGTCACAGCAGATTAAGGAAACTGTTCTCAGCAAAGGCCAAACAAAGGGGATTTGCTCCGGGGGAAAAAAAAAAACAACATCTCGATGGCACGGCGACAAAAACAACAAAATGTTTATCTTCTCCGTGGAAGCGCAACAAGGTCGAAACCTTTATTTGGCTTAAAATTCTGAATATTGTCGCCATATATTTGGGAAGAAGAGGGCTGTTCTATTAAAAATAGAAAATATATCGCTTGGCATTGAACTTTGAGCTTTATCATTTTGCAGATGATATTTATGCTCTAAAAGTAACATTACACACCAAGGGCCCTATCTTGCACCCAGCGCAATTGACTTTGTCAGTGATGCATGTATCATTCGTATTTTGCACCGGCGCACAGCGGGTTTTTCCCTCCACAGACGCACGTCGGCAAACTAGGGAATGAGATTGCGCTCCCTGGGCGGTTCAGCGCAAAAAAGGAGGCGTGTTCCGGCGCAAACCATCCCTGATGCTATTTTCCAGTTTCAAAAAACAATTGCGCCACTGACCAGAAAAAACTAGTCTAAAGTCAGTGGCGCGTTGCGCGTGGTTCATTATGCTATTTTAAGGGCGCATGCTTGGCCATAATGTATAGCGTGCACAACGCGCACACACTTTGCTTTTCTAATCTACACAGATGCAACAGTTCTTTTTGCAAATCATAAATCGATTTATGCTGGCAAGCTTGGGATTCCCCCGTCTCCTGACATCATTGTAGCGCTTGGCGCAACGTCCTGGGGATGCCAGCTGATGAGACAATTGTGGCTATTTCCTCCCACACCTGTTTAACCGACGCTGATTTGTGCAGGTTTCTCCCATCCCCATATTAAACAACTTCTCTGTCTTTGACTGCTCTTACAAGAACGTCGATCTTCTCGGCTGTGAACCGCTCCTGGCGTGCGCCAAACCACACCTATGAATAATGAACCTACTTCAGACAAACCCCTTATTGATTTGCGCATGGCGCAAGAGTTATTCCTCCCGCCAGGAAAATAGCACCACAAAGTCACTTGCGTTTTGCGCTTCACACTTGCGTTTCAGATTGTTAAAATAGGGCCCCAACTAAAGTTTGAAAAATGGAATCACGAAAAGTGGCACCTTTAATGTTAGTTCACTTAAATCTAAGTAACGAACCAGAAAACTTGCCAGGAATGGTGGCGTTGAGTTAAAAAAGTGCACACATGCATTTTGGGAGCTATAGCTTTAATACAAACTGAGGATTGGACTTGCAGATTTAATGTGCTGCTCTGAGCTGATAGATGATAAGTGGCTTGATTACAGCTGAAGGCTTCATTTTGTCAATAAAAATGATTTTAGGAAAAGGTCTCGCCTGTTTGATCCTCTCTTCTCGTGTCAGGACACGAGCAGACAACACGTGAGTCGCACACACCCTTCAACACAACACAGAACACTTTTCAATGCACTTTCTTTCTTTATATTTGTTCCTTGCAGCATTCATGGTCGTGCATCAGTTTCTTTATCAAGTATGCAAAATGAAGTAAATGCAATAGGAAATGAATAGGTGCTTTGATTAAAATGCTGTAAAAATTGCTAAAGAAATCACAAAAATTCCCTAAAATGTAAACTTTTACCTACTTTTCACATTTTAAATGAAAGTATAATTTTATTTTTATATATATACTGTTAGAAAAAATTACTTCATGGTCCACTCTTAAAACGGTTGTGTTAAAACAACACATTTTGTGTCTAGTTAAGGACAACATATTTAATGTGTTGTCTCTAACTAAACACATCTCTGTGTTATTATTGAAACAATACATTCTTTGTTCTTTAAACACATCTTGTGTTGTCCCTTTTATTTATTTATTTGAACACAAAATCAACACAAAATGACACATAATGTGTTAAAATAACACAATTTGTTAAACAGCATAACACAAAACACTGTATAAAAAGTGAACACATCCTTTCTTAGAGTGTAAAATCTGATGTATGGGCAAACATTGCTCTTTAATAAAAGTTTGACACTGACTTGCCAAATACTTGAGCAAGCACAACTAGTAATAAAGTACACTGTCACAACAACTGCCAGAAAGAGAAAGTATGCTCATACTGTACACGTCATGGAGAAGTAAAGGAAGAGTCTAAATACAATCAGACAGTGTATTTCGTGAAGGTACTTGGAAAGCTGCTGCATCTCTTGGCTCGGTTTGACTCAATGCAGGTCCATTTTATTGACTCTTAATGGAAATTAGGGGTGAAGACTCAGGAATCTTGGCTTGGGGGATTGAGTGCTTATGTAATAGACTTAATACCTATAAAAAAAGACTATAAATACCTTGTTTACCAGTATAAGTTATATTCTGGATCCTGGAGTTCTGGTGTCCCCACCAGGCTTCTAAAGCAGCAAGAATGATTTGATCAACCAGAAAAAGGTATAAAAGTTGTCACTGGGGCAGTACCTTTTCAAAAAGTACACTTTTGTACCTAAAAGGTGCATATACCTCTAAGGTACACATTTACCAAAATGGTAGCCTGGGTTTCCCCATGGTGCCATGCATGCAAAATTATTCACGCTGCAAGTCTAGCATGAAAACTATGGATTTTTTTTGCCCCCGAAATAGGGAACCAATCACAGAACGGGGAAGGGGCAGCAGGGAAATTTCGACGTCTATGCGACACACCTAAGCAGTTTCGTTTATCCAGCACAGCAGCAGACGCGAAGTTACTTTTCAATACAGCCTTAGATAGTGTTCTACAGTAAGTAGTTTTGAACGCAAGTTTATTCAAAAAAAGAGCAACTTTTTGGCATTAAACAATTTCATATCCAAGAAGTATGTTTGGATATGGAAAGACATGATAGCCATGGACTTTTATAGGACCAACCTGCTATGCATCGTCGTCGACGAAGTACAATTAACTTGTAAATGGTAAGTGGTATTTATTAATATCATATTGTCATTATGCCTGTACTGTGGTTGTTACAGTGCCACTAAATTGTGTACATAATTGTGTATAATTGAAACGATTGGCTATGAGCTACGTACAGACGCATTTGATAGACATTCGTAGCGCCCAATAAACGTCTCTGGGCATTTGTAAACCACACCTTAAATACAAGAAAATGAGTCTCATTCTCTATGGCTGCGTCCGAAACAGCATACTGTATAGTAGGTACTGAATAAGATGAAGTCTTCACGTGACATACGTCATCATCATGTCATGTCATTCCAGCGCGAAAACAGCCGCATGCCTCTTCTTCTTCGTTGGATATCTCCTCTGCCAGGGCATCATGGGATAGTGAAGTGTCCATCGTATGCACACTGCAAAATCTAACCGGAAGTAGTAGGTCATCCGGGTACTTTTCGCATAATGTTTTTCGAATATTATGTATTCGGACATACTACTCGCCTCGCCTACTGCATTTCGCGTACTATATAGTTTGAAGTAGGCGGTTTCGGACGCAGCACCTGAGACTGGTCTGGTGTTAGCCAGGCTACCAAAATGGTACATATTAGGACATTTTTAAAAGGTACTGTCCCAGTGACAACGTTTGTGCCTTTTTTTCTGAAAGTGCACCTGGAAGACCATTTCACTGGTTGTCAAGAATTTTTGTTTTGTATGACTGCAGCGTCCAGGGAGAAATTCAGGATTAGATGCCTTGTTCAAGGGCAGAAGAGTCCATTGGATTACAAGACTATCTAACCATTTAGTCACAAATATATTATTTTATATACTGTAGATCTATTGTGTTACAATATTCAGTTAACAGTTACTATTGCCTTTGTTTTGATCACTTTTCATTTATTTTTATGCTATAAATAGCTTGTATTTTTATGCCAATATAAAGCACTTTGAATGAACATTATGTATGACATATGCTTCTATATCCAGTCCTCCATGGATCTTTAACACTTGGAAAGCACCTGTCCTGCAGATTTCAGTTCCGACCCCAGTCAAACACACCAGGGGTCGTTTGCACCATGCTGGGTGTAAAAAAGATACATCTGGCTTTGTAAAAAATATTATTGCCTGTTGCACCACCTGAAACAACCAGGCGCAGCTACCTCAGTGTAGACGATGTGCATCCCCGCTAACGCATTTAATCGCAGTGATAGTTGCAATGCCACTCGCGTTACTATGGTTACAAACTCCTCTCACACATTTGCCAGTGTGGTCTCCTTCATTAAACAAAGCTGTTAATAAGTTCCCTATTTTCTTAATATCTAAGTATGAGAATTTATTGGTAGGGGAGACCGGGGGCTGGTTTTCTCGGGGGTTGGTTGTCACATTGCTTATTCCAGACACACAACATGTTGCTGTGGTACAATTTTGATATCAATCTGTTAGCCTTTGATAGCTTACTCATTTGCACTTGTAATTTGTTTATTGTGTTGAGAGCTTGTAGGATATTAGTCATTCAAAAACAAAACACTTATTAAAAAGCCAAAAGTAGTAGCTTTATTTTGAGTCATCTTTTAGTTATCAAGTTAAAGCCATGTGGCAGCTAGCTTAGCATGTTTGTCAAGAGGTCAGTTGGGGATGGTTGTCTCATAGCTTGCAGGGTTGGTTGTCACATGTGAGTATTGGACACATAGACCTTTAAAGACTGTTGGTCTGTTTGTTTGTGTTGTTTGCAACTTACATAATGAAACGATAATAAAGACTAAAAATATTTCCTTTTATTTCTCAACACAGTAGACAATTCAAGTAACTGATCACCCACTTTAATCACATTGTTTAAACATAAGGGGCAATGATGACAACTATGGGGGGTGGTATTCATATTAAAACTTCTTTGCAGTTTCTAGCTTAAAAAACAAAAAAGTAACACATTATCTTTTCAGATCTCAATTTATCACTTAAATCCTATTGAACCTCTATAGGGACAACCAACCCCATACCCTGTTTTGGGGTTGGTTGTCACATTGTGTCAGGACCCCGTAACTTCACATTTAATTAACTGAAAGATCTAAAACATTTTCTAAAATAAGGCTACTATTGTATAATTTAATACGTTTCAGATGGTTTTATGTCATGAATTATCTTTGGGGAGCGCACAGTAAAACGTTTGAAAACCACTGGCCTAGGTTTTAAACATTCTGTTCTGCAGAAAAAGCATGCATTATATATATATATATATTATACAAGTTTGTCAATGATTGACAGGTGTCATTAATAGAACAAAACCGGTCACTTATGTGGTCACTCTCTTTAGCTGACCTGTCAAAAGTCAAACCACAATTTAAAGGAGATGACACATTATGAAACGGATGTCACAAATCATTGAAGTGTGAAACTGCACAGGTAGAAAGTTTCATAAGAGGAAGCAAGTGTTGTGCACATGACCTGACCTAGATTTTGACCAGAAAAAAGTTAACTGGTAAGATAAAAGTATATCCATGATGTCTTGACAGTTTATTTCTAGAACATTCCTCACGTTACACTTAATTATTAACAATTATAAAATTCTATTTTCATTGCATAACAGTAATATGCCAATAAACTTAATTCTTCCCTTAAGGTGTTCCTATTCTTTAGCCAAAAAAAACTCATACAGATTACTTTAAGGTGGTTTCAACAGAACAGCGTGACCCAGAGTCCCTCCCTCTGAAACAAAAGATCAAAACCTGTACATTCAAATTATGTGGCAAACTAGGCGTAAACTTAAAGCGTTCAACGGAAATGTCATTGAATTAAAGAGATTACACTTAAAAGAGAAGGACATCAGTACAGTACAATCTGTATCATCACCTTAACCAGCTAAAGTCACGCCCTTGAAGGACACTTGGCCAAACCCTATAGCAGTATTTGTGTTTTTAAACATTATCACTGTGCAGTAAGGTTATTTGATAAACTTAAGTGTTAAACATCATGAAGTTTACCTCCATTACCAGGCATTAACACAGCATGAGACTTGTGACAGTGTATTTTATCATTTAACTAAATATTAGAACACTTTCCAGTAAGGTTGAATTTGCAAACAATTAGTTAAGGCATTAGCAAACATGAACTAACAATGAACAATACAAATTTACAACAAACATTTACAAATACAATTATAAAATCAAGACTTGTATTTGTTAACAGTAGTTAATGCACCACGAACTAACATGAATAGCTTTATTGACATTAACTTACAGTAACAAAGATTAATACATGCTGTAAAACTATATTGTTTGTTCATGTTAGTTAATGCATTAACTAATGTTTATTAATACAACCGTACAATGTTTAAATCGTATGACTTCAATTTACCATTAAATAATAAGCTAACAGACTGAATTATTGATTGTGCCATTTAGCAGAATGGATCAAACATAATATTTGCATTAAAAAAAAATTGTGATTGGCAAACAATGTTCTTCCGTCAAAACATCCTGTTAATGAGAAATGAATGTGTACCCAGGAAAAGTTACACAGGTGGCTGTTCATTAATGAAGAATAATTGACGGATCCACGTGCTTAGTGGGTTTGGTAATCGTCAGATTAGAACAATCAAACAGTTCAACCATGCCAATGCCAAACAAATGAAGACAGGAATTATACTATGCACTTTCACACACGATTACCTTTCTCACATTAGAGTATAAGTTCACTGTTAGGGTTAGGAAAGAGGTTAATGTGAGTAGAATAAAAGACATGTAGTTGCAAAAATACTTATAGTGCGTAGAATGTATGTTGAGAATTACTACTGATAGTGGAATGACTTGTAATCCAAAATCTATATACAAGTTAATAGGGTTGTTTCCCGGACAGGGTTTAGTCTTAGACTAAAATGCATGTTTGAGCTGCCTTAATTTCAAAACATATTGTACTGAAATTTCTTAACATATATCAGTGATATTGTTTTGTCTCAAGATGCAAACCAGTAATGTTTTTGTAAGGTTTGTTTGTAAAAACTACTAATATAAATGGTCTAAAATATCTAAGGCCTAGTTCTGGATTGATCTAAACTCTTTCCAGGAAACCACCCCAATATGTTCAATATAAACTTGCAATGCAGAACTTGTCAGATGTGCAAATATATGGAGGACACAAATCAGAATAATGTAATAACAATTTTTGTATAAACATTTCATTTTTGTAATAAAAGAAATAATTATGCTTGGCATAAGTATATTTTTGTCAACACAATTTATTTTAAACAATTAAACATTTACCTTCAGATTAAAAGATTAAGATCACGGAAGAAAACATTTTCAAACTTTTGACCTGTAGTGTATCTATTTGAAATCTATTGATTGAACTATGGAGAAAATGCCCTCTTGTTTAACTTATATCAGGAAATAAAGAAAATCCTGTTTGTCTTCTTTTATGAGTTAAACATCATAAAACGAAAATGAGACAGCCAACAAGGCATGCAAACTGATGTCATTTTATTTATGTCATTTTATGGCTTATCAGCCGAACCTCAACAATCTTTTCTTCTTGTTCCCCATACATTAGGCAAAATATTGCATTGTGGTCTGTTTGATAGATTTAGCATTAGACACTTAATTTAAGAGAGTAGTGATTATATCTTTAAAATAATGTATGTAATGACAAAAGAGGCCAAAACGTATATTACAATAGTAATTCTGTAGCAGATTTTATAATACTATATTTACTTAAATGGACACTACACTTTTTTAAAAATATGCAAATTTTCCACCTCCCCTAGAGTTAAACATTTGATTTTTACCGTTTTGTAAACCATTCAGCGGATCTCCAGGTCTGGCGGTACCACTTTTAGCATAGCTTAGCACAATCCATTGAATCTGATTAGACCATTAGCATTGTGCTAAAAATAACCAAAGTGTTTCAATATTTTTCCTATTTAAAACTTGACTCTTCTGTAGTTTCATCTTGTACTAAGACCGATATGGCTAGGAACTATACTCTCATTCTGGCGTAATAATCAAAGACTTTGCTGATGTAACATGGCTGCAGCAGGCACAATGATATTACGCAGTGGTCGAAGATAGTCATCTGCTATTGAAAGTTACCAAGGGGACTATTTTCGAGCACTGTGTAATATCATTGCGCCTGCTGCAGCCATGTTACAGCAGCAAAGTCCTTGATTATTACTCCAGAATGAGAGGGAGCTGGAGAATGAGCCTCTTTTTTTAAAAAAGTGGAGTGTCCCTTTAAAAAAATCGATGCTGTGCACTGTCAGAAGAAATGGTGCAAAAGCTGTCACTGGAATGGTACCCTTTTTACAGATGTGTACCTTTAAAAAAATCAATATGCACCTTTGACTTTCATCTTTTAGGTACAGATGTGTTTTGAAGGGTCCCACCACACTGACAGCTTTGGTACCTTTTATAAGAGTGTGTTTAGAAACCGATCATCACTCGTTCTGTCATACACAAATTAATAAAACTCATACTTTCTCTTTCAACAGGTTTAACAAAGTGAAAACAAAATTAAGTACCCCTGTGTGTGTTGGGAATCAAAAGTGTTTCAATGATCCCCACTTTTAGCCTGGTCCAACCAGACTCTCTAAAATTAATTTCATTTGTACAGAGAGTCTGGCCACGCTCCATTGCAAAGCGTTACTTCTGTTAAGGAGGGTCCTCTGTTGAAGTTTAAAACTATTGGATCTGCCCAGAGTCACTCAGGATCTGCCAAAGCCAATCGCTAACATGTGGTCGTGACGTATATCATGCACCGAAACCGGCCGGAAACAACAAGTACAAATAATCAGACCAACAAAACTTAGCAAACCTGGTTCTTGCTCCGTCTTTAACTTCTGTATATTTGGCAGCTTTGCAACAACGGACCGAATAGCTTTTCTCACGTCTTTCTCCGCTGCCATTACTGAACTACAACTCAAACTGACGCACGACCTCAATGTCATCGTTAGCCACCCCCCTCTGTTCGCTGATTGGACCTGCAGATTTTTGCAGGAGAAAACGAAACTCTACAGAGCAGTCCCAGACGTACTGCTGAAGCGAAATGAAAATTAAGCGGAAGCACGTAGGAGGGCGGAGCCAGGCTACCCCACTTTATCTTTTCATCATAACATTAGCATTCCTTATATCCTAATAATATGTGGATTTAGATTGGCAGTGCAGTCACATGCATTGGGCACATGCTGCTCAATAGGTAGACACCTATCACACATATTGTATCTGGAGGAACATAGATTATGAAAATCAATATTACAGGAATGTCAAAGCATGTTTTAGTGAGCTAAAAACAATTAGAACAAAAGGAAGAATGCAGCACATTTTTAGTTTTCCTGGAATGTTTTTGTTAAGTTCCCATACTTTAGATCACAGACCCAAAATAAGCCAATAAATTATCAAATAAAATTCTAGACTCACTTGTCACTCTGTCTGAACAAACAACAGAGACCTTGTAAACCTTTTTATCAATTTTATGAGCTTTTGCTTTTCCTACACTCACATGCCATTTTGAATGAGACTGGTTACATAATAGTTGTAATTTATTCATTACTGGCAAAACACTGAGCAATTTTAGAAATCTCATAAATTGTGCTGTCCATTTCTGCATTGAGTTTTGTTGGAGGGGAGAGGTCAATAAAGTATGCTCGATATTAGAGAAGATTATTCTTGGTGAAAGCTATACAAAATGCACATCAGGTTTATAGTACATAAACAAAGAATAAAGAGTGGACTTATCTGCAATGTAGCCTACACAGTCCAGATAATATTTGTGGATTTAGGCCTAAGATGACTTTTGGGAGTTTTTTTGTCTTTGTGGTGTGTGCAACCATTGAACAAAATGAAATTAAATCTGCTCAGTCCAGTTCGCTCAGAAAATTTTAATATAATATAATATAATATAATATAATATAATATAATATAATATAATATAATATAATATAATATAATATAGCCTAATATAATATAATGGATAGATTTTTATCAGCGACAAAAAACGAATGTGTCAGCCAATCACCCTCAAGAAACGCAGACGCATATTGATGACGTACACGTCCTGCGCGGAAACATCATGGCGGCTACTGCACCGGTTGTAGAAGAGCCTGAAGATTATTCCTTTTTACCCATTATTCATGATATTATCAAATGGTGAGAACTAAATGTTACTTATTTTTAATGTGCTAAAGAGAGATCGTGTTAGTCGTAAGAAAAATGTCTACATTTTAGGATGCATTGAATTACGCCGCATACGCTAACTTCAGAACAAAAATGACTTCCATATAGCCTGTTTTGTCACCGTTTGTTTATTATTAACGGTTCGTCTTGATTTACTTGTCAATAGTATGGATAAAGACAGTCCAGACGTACTTCAGGAGCTGAACAAACTGAAGACGAAGATCCAAGAGGCTCGGGAGCAGATTTCAGCTATGCCAGGCATCGACATGAGTCCTGCGCTACAGGATAATAAACTACGGACTCTGAGAGAGCAGGTCCAGACCAAAAATCAGCTCTTGCAGAAATATAAGAGCCTGTGCATGTTTGATATCCCTAAACCCTCATGAGATTGCCTTTTTTTGCAATAAGGAAAGAGACACGGACATTATTTCACTTCGGTCAGCGCTTTTGTGATGGAGTTGTCCCACATGTGAAGGCAGAACTGGTTCAGTGATATATGTACTATATGTTAATATTTTGTATTTTTCACTTTGGACAAATGTTTTGACACGTTATGGTCATTTTAAACTAAAAAATATTTTTTGGATTATTTTATGTTTTACAGCTTGTTTATTAAATTGGCTCTTCTTTTCTAAACAAATGCTTTCACTTAAGCTAAAAAATAAATATTTTATAGTGTGCAAATATGACTTGAGGCGTTAATCCCAACCATAATAAACAAATAAAATAAGGTATTATTATTATTATTATTATAGTGTATATAAGTCAGAGCATTACAGTAGCAGGGCAAAGACCATGGGACATGGGTTCATACCCTGGAGACACAATCTGATTAAAAATGCCCTGTAAGTCGTTTTAAAAGTGTCTACCAAATGGATAAAAAGTAAAAAAAAATAATGTGTATATTATTTTCTACAAAAACTTTCTTCACTAACTGCACACTTGTGGATGTGGGACTGTTCAATATTCATGTATTAATGCTATTGTATTGGGTGTGTGTGACGTTAAATCATTTTGCGCTGCAGGTTGAGAAAAAACAGGAAACGTTATATATTTGACAATTTTATTTCAATTTCTGTTTGATAAATTCAACAATGACAGAAGAATAAATATACATTCAAAATAAAAAAATTGTTCAAAACATTCCAGTTCAATTATTTGTGATCAGGAAAAATGAAAAATGTAAACAACTGACATTGCAACTCATCCCCACGTTCGGCGTCTCCATTCAGCACTCAAAAAATGCAAATGGTCTAATAAAGCACATTTTTAAGCATGGAGTTGAAAAGAGCCTCACAATAATTTAAAGCCACATGACAGAGCGCTCTGACAGAACAAAGTCAATATTCTGTACAGAAGGTCTAGCGAGCAGAACATGCGCTTCCACTTGGCGATGTGAGAGCTCAAGCCGATGACTTTTTTTATGGTTACCGCCGTGCTAGTGCGGTACTTTCAGAGTCCCCGCAGACGGCAATAGGCGTATCAACCGCGCGCACTTCTGCCAGGAGTGCAGCTAAACGGTTGCATCTCATTGTGATCGGACCAGTAATTTTAACAGGTCAGTCTTAGCTGATGATGCACCTTTCCTTATCCTTAGTTTGTCCGCCTCCTATCGCCTTCTCTTTAATGTACATTAAGTCACTGTGCACGCTAGGTCGGCGCGCAAAAGGTGCCACGATGCCGTACGCGTCGCCGTCTTTCGGCTTCTTGTTTCTGAGCGACTTTTTGTGCAGAATGTCACAGTACTGCACGGAAACTTTGCGATGGAGGTCCGGGCTCATTTCGTTTGGCAGTTTAGCTAAGGTGAATAGTCTTTGAAACATCTGGTCGACGTTAGTGTTCCTCTTGGCGGAGATCTCGAAGTACGCGCACTGCTCGTCTCCGGCGATCAGCTGTTCGATCTCCTCTCTCTGAACCTCGCGGTAGAACTCGCGGTCGCCTTTGTTTCCGCAGATGACCAGCGGTACGTCCACGTTCTCCTTTGTCTTGTTTTTAAGGCAGGACTTGGTCTCGTAGATTTGCTGCTTTAGTCGTTGCACCTCATGAAAAGACTCACGGTTGTCCAAACTGAAAACCAGGATGAAAACATCACCTGTAACAGAAAGAAGAACGAATTTATTAAATATCCATTGTACAAAGCAGTGTATTACATTTCAAACCAGTTTAACACATTTGGCGTTTGCAAAGTACAATATTTACCTGTCAGAATAGACAGTCTCCTCATAGCTGGGAAGGGGTGGTTTCCCGAAGTATCCAATATGTCCAGTTGGTACACCTCTCCTTTGATGCTGTAGAGTTTTCTATGAAAGTCTTCAATCGTCGGCGTGTACTGCTCCTCAAAACGTCCGTTCAGAAATCGGGAAACTATTGCGGTCTTGCCAACTTTGGTGGACCCGAGGATGACCATCCTGTAACAGTTTTTCGCCGGGATGTCAAACTCATTCTCTGAGGGACTCATTTTCTTAATCATTGTTTCTGTGCTTCTGAGCCAGAAAGTTCCGTAGAGAAAACAAGAGAAAGCTCTGAATTTGTGCTGGCCAAAAGTGCCTCTGATCATTTCTGGCTGAAGTGCGGTTATTTAAACGCTCAGCGCGCTCCTCCTCCCATGCGCGTCACTGTGATGGAGAAGCGGTGGTACAGTGTAATAACAGGTGCTGAACGTCTGATGCGTCAGTTTGTGTGGATCAGCACTGGCTCTGTGGTACAGCTGACACCAGGACAAACGTACAGAGAGAGAAAGTACTGTCACGTCGTGTAACAAGTTCCTTAAACATAGCATATGCCCGTTAAAACATTAACATGCAAGGGTGTTATTAAGGCGTTAATGATGTACTGAATTACTATTATTATTATTTTTTGTTGTTGTTAATGGTTACGCTTGACCTTAAACCTGGGAACGGAAAGAGAGGCGTCTTGTGCAACATCATTCGTTAGTGTTTACCATGTCCTGAAAGTGGAAGAAAAAACATTACGTTTTATAATGACAGATTTTCACATTTGTGTGTGCGCGCGTGTTTACATCGAGTGGCTTCAGCCCACCTATCACAAAGGTGCTCGACCTCACCACACCACACAGCGGCGTTAGCGTCAGACTGAGTCATTTAAGTCCCATGAAACTGAGTTTTTTTTGCTTTTAGTATAAATATGTTCCTACCTATAAACTAGTGCATTTGCATTTGTAAAATACAAGCATTTAAATCTTACAAGGTATGTCCCGAATCACATAATGCACTATTATATGCCATGTTTGCAGTATAAATAGTAAGTAGATTGTCTCCAATTGTTTACACCACAAAAATGAAGTGTGGAATGTTGGAAAATGTGGGTGCATCTCAAATCAAATACCTAGACACTATTCTACACCATTTTGTAATAGTGTAATTCTCAAAAAAACATGTGAATTTGAATTATCCAGATGCATGCACTCATTCAACCAAATCATGTAATGGACACTTCATGCTTTCAGTGGTCACAGTTTTGCTTACGTAGTGAAAAAGAGGAGGGGCTATCAGGTGGTGCTTGAGCAAAGTTCACCTAAGAAGACGATTAGGTTTCAGTCTGGCATTGACTGAGGTCAAATTGGGTAAAACAGGTAACAGTGACGTCAAAGGTACAATATACAAATTGATTTATTGATAGGCACTATGTTATGCATTGAACAGTTAGGGTTCCATTTGAGACAATGCTATCCTTTTAAAATGTATACACCAGATGGACATTGTGAGAGAACAGTCCATTGTAAGTTTATACAGTAGTGTGTCATTTGGTACACAACATATATGGATACGAGGTCGTGAGGGTGCATTAATAAGCACATACTGAGAAAACCTTTTGATAATTGTTTGTTTACATTAAGCCTGCAGGTAACACATTTAAAATATTTGCTACCTCTTTGTTTATTTTTTTTCTCCAACTGTAATATTTATGCAGAAAATATTTTTTTTATTGTAGTCATCATGAGATATTACACTATAAAAAGCATTGCACACTAAAAATGCGTAATAAAATTTACACTAAAATGTTTTTTTACCAGAAATGAGACCCTTGACTGCCACCTGTAAAAGATTCCTTTATGCATTTCAAAGTTTAGGTTTAAACAACTTAAATTAATAAGTAATTTAACTTTTTTAACTAGTTAGAAGTATTTAATTGTGCATGGATTAACTGGCTCTCGCCATGAATATAGCCATAGATGCTGAAGTGGTGTAAAGCAGGGGTCTCCAATGCAAATGCACATTCTATTAATAGTCTCAATTGTATTTCTTACATATTTTTTATATTGGCTTAACTTGGTTTACATATGTGAACATTTTAAATAATGATGAAACATATGCAAATAAAATAAAATAAATAAGTAAAACAAAGAAGTTTTGAGTAGACTATATCAAAAAGTAGCCCTCCAGATGGTTTTATCCATTGTGGTAGCCCTTGCTCACAAAAAGGTTGGACCGTTGGAGACCCCTGGTGTAAAGAATAAATAGAGGAAGTAAAACTTGATGGATGCTAACTGTATGTGAAAAAATACAGGAATGCTAAAAAAAACACATTCTGAAAAGAAACCACACTGCATTCTGAGTGACCTTTAGGACCATAGAGAATTTCTATTACATTTCAAGCATCTGAAAGATTAAAGATGTTTCAAAAAGCCTTTCTGAATTCGAAATCTGCGGTTCATTACTGGTGACATCACAGAAGCATTTGCCATTATGTTATTCATTCTCACCAAAGAAGGTTGTGCTGTATTTCATTCTTGCAGAAAATTATGATGATTTCAAGTTCTTTTCTGTAGATTGCATATAGTTGCACTTGAGTTGGCCCATTATCTGGGCCATCCTCTTCTGGTTCTGGTGCATGCAGTAACAAAATCTGAAAAGATTAATCGCTCCTTGTGATGTAGTTTCAAGTTTGCACTAGATTTGTTTGTGAAATGAAGTCACATCTGTCATGCTTTTTGTTTTTGAGAATTAAGGACTTTGAGCTTTTTTGTAGTGCAAGAAATGCAACAGCTGTACACAATATTATCAAAATCTTGTCAACAAATTATTTACTTACTTGATCGTGAAAAATACATTGATGTGAAAAAGTATTACCACCTCCAAATTTTTCACAAAAACAAAATCCAAAACTATATGGAGGCCAACACTTTGTCACACCACTAGTGTTGTAAACCAGTATGGAGGGATATGCTTATCTGTTTGGATTGACAATGCAACATACACAGTTTGTGTGCACTCTCAAAAAAGCTAGGTACAAAAGCTGTCACTTGGGCAGCACCCTTTCAACAAGTACACCTGAAGTGTGCCTGTAAGAACCTTAAAAGTAGCCTACGTACATGTATTGGTGTCTCAGAAGTGCATATCAGTACCTAAATGGTGCTTAGGACATTTTCCAAGGGTAGCGTCCAAATGGCAACATTTCTTCTGACAGTGTGAAACTTTGTTTTATTTTTGCAACTTTGCTTGGTGCTGCTACTTTCATGGTGTTGAATGGATACAATTAAGCTTAAACAGTGAACATTATTTATGAGTATTACATTACTGCTGCTATTCTCTATCCACATTGGTGTAATAGACTTAAAATGGGTCAAGTGTCATAAAGCAGATCGAATGGTCTTAATACAGACACTTTAATTGAGTTCAGAATGGCTGCTCCCAGAAATATGAATTGATTTATCCTCCCAAGGACTGAATTAAAGTTAAATGGCACAGGCGCATGAATTGAGGCCTGCTTTTGTCAGCACCATGAGAGAAAGTCCTTAACCCTGCAGTCCGGCACAGTTCATCAAAAATTTAGACCTTTGCTCTGACTTTTCTGCCTGAACCTAAATGTTTTTTTTTTTTTTTGAATGTGTACTGTATGTCAGCTGTTTGTTTAATTTAACCACACAAGAGTGCATTTAAGGACAGGGTAGGTTCAGAGATGGTGTGTGAGGCACAGTGGTTCACATGACGCGCCGAACACATATTTTGACACACACATGACGGGCTAAATACACGTTTTCACAGTTGTGCCCACTGTTTATTAGTCTATAAAAAACAGGGAAACACTTTATAATAAGGTTGCATTAGTAAACATGAGCAAATGCATTAACTAACATGAACAAACAATAAACAGTATAGTTTTTCAGCATTTATTAATTCTTGTTAATGTTAGTTAATGTCAATACAGTTAATCATGTTAGTGCATGATGCATTAATTAATGTTAACGGATACAACGCTTGACTTTATAAATAATTTAGTCGAGGGGCAACCTTCCAATCTCTCTGATGAAGCCAATACTGAAGTGACTTAAACTGCAATTCATCCACTGGCCGCTAGAGGCTGCCTCCCAAAGGGAGTCAATTTTCATAGACCTCCATCCTAAAATGCCCAACTTTACAGCAAAAAAATAATGTTTACAGCCTGGTACTAAAAGTATTTTTGGTCTGTATAGCTAATTTTTCCTGTGAGGGGGGGCAATTTTTTTTGTAACTCATCCGTTTATAATATATCAGGCCTTAAAGTTCTGCTTAATTAAGGGCATGGCCACTTGAGTGACAGGTGAACAGCCACTGCTGTCACTACCGTCGAGCTAGGCAGGCGTGGTTTCAGAAGCCAGCTACTTCAGCTTCACCCACGTCCCACCTCTTTACCCATTTTTGGTTATCTGTGAGTGATGTGCGGTGAGGCAATGCTAAGATGGCGACAGCAGGCACTGCCTACTAAATAAAAGCTCTTCACAAACCTATGGGTGATGTCACGGACATTATGTCCATGTTTTTTTACAGTCTATGGTTTTAGTAAATTGTCGGTGTCCAACCGATGTCCTACCTCCATATTATGTGAATTTTATTTTTTTCATAACTCATAATCAATAAAAAATACAGTGTTATTCTTTTTCTTGAAAAAGAGTGAATTTGGACATACAAGCTTTCGGAAGGAAAGCGACAAAATGCAGAAATTAACATGATATATAATAAAGATTTATAAATGCTGTAGAAGCATTGTTCATTAGTTCATGTTAGCTAATGCATTTACTAATTGTTAACCAATACAACCTTTTGTAAAGTTTTACCGAAAACAGAAAATGCTCACCCAAAAAATAAAACTTTAAATTAAAAACTAAAATAAAAAAATACACTTGTTGTTTGATATTTTACAGTTTTTTAAAAATAAAATGTATTTAAAAAAAAAAAACTTTAAATAATGGTGCAGAAAACAGCAGCCATAATCTCACGGGAGTTTCTTACGTAGCGAATCATACAAAAATGTACGATTATCATTAAAAAGCAAAAATTAAACCCCATCCCTAACCCAGATGTCACATGCAGTGACAAAAGCAAATCGTACAAAAACTTACAAATGTGGTTATATGAACTCAAACGAATGAGCCATCTCATAATATACACTGTAAAAAGTGAAAGTGAATTAACTAAAAAATATTTAAATTGGTTACACCTAAAATAAAAGTTTTTTCAACTTCAATATTATTCTCACTTTAAGGGGAAAACAATTTAAGTTGAAAAAACAAAAATTATTTGTTTGGGTGTTACCAATTCAAGTCTTTTTCTAAGTAGTTTCAACTTTCACTTTTTACAAATTGCAAAGAAATGCATTGAAAACAATAATGTTTTGCATTAACAGTCTCTTCTGTGCTGAATGATCAAAATGACAGATCAGGAGAAAAGTTATGATAACACTTCTACCGTATCTTCTTCTACTGTGATAAGAGTACAATGTAAAATTCTAAGTAGTAGTGACATGAATAACAAATACAAGTCAATACAAACAGGTTTGACAGGTAGGCCAGTACATAACAATAAAGAGAAATATTATTACATGTAAAGGGAAATGTTATGATATCATAAAATTATCTTTTTCCACAACATAGAATAACAAATTCAGAGTAATTTGCTAAGAAACGTCTCGGTTACGTATGTAACCCTCGTTCCCTGAAGGAAGGGAACGGAGACGTCACGTCGTGACCGACGAATTGGGAACCGCTCCGCGGGTGACCTATCTACTTCGAGAAACTATAAAAACGCCAATGAACTTGGCATGCAGGTATTTGCATAATGCCGGCGCCGCCCCGCCAGGTGCGTATATAAGCCGCAGGTGCACAATACCAAATTAGCTATATTATTGCTGAGAAGCCGAGCAACAGTGCCCGGCCTGAAAAACAGCAATGGAACAGCAAACTGTGGCGACGGGACGTGACGTCTCCGTTCCCTTCCTTCAGGGAACGAGGGTTACATACGTAACCGAGACGTTCCCTTTCAGTCGGTCACTACGACGTCACGTCGTGACCGACGAATTGGGAATCCCTACCAAAACGCCACTGCAGCTGAACCCTTCCAGTGTCTGTAAAAGCCCTCCGCCCTCCACATAGGGGGCGGAACCTAAGGCGAAATGCAGAAGGCCGGTCACTACCTGTTCCTTAACCCACGATAGTGAAGCAGCGAACTGGGGAAGCGTCTAAACTGAGCGGAGCTAGAACACTGCGGAAGCCATCCCCTAAGAAGGTTGAATGGATGACATAAAAATATGAAACAACCGATAGGTTGCTCATAAAAAGTCTCTGAACAAAACATAGTATGCAGAGAGATGCAGAGCAGGCTCTGCTAAGGAAAACGTGGAGGATTAGTACCCCACGGAGTATACACACAAATGAACCCCACGTAGGGGACAAATGTGGACGCCTAGCCTACACAGGTTTACAGAGAATACATCAGTGATAGGTTGACAGCGGATGCTCCGCAACACCAGCTATCAGGGCGGTGGAGGAGAGGCAAAAACAGTTTTTTTGACGTTTTTGCCCCATTGGCCTTCCATATTGGTGCAGATGTGCAGCACCAAAATAGAGGCTCCAAGCCGACACACGAGCCGACCCTCGGCATTCTTAACTAGTTAGTAGAAAGAACCCGAGTGGAAACCGGTTCGACACGAACACTATAGAATCTTGTGAACGTATTAGGTGTCGCCCAGCCTGCAGCTCTACAAATATCTGTTAGCGAGGAACCGCGAGCCAGTGCCCAAGATGATGCCACACTGCGTGTAGAGTGGGCACGTAAATTAAACGGACAAGGCACATTCTGCTTTTGATATGCAAGGGCTATAGTATCCACAATCCAATGGGACATCCTCTGCTTGGTGACAGCTTTTCCTTTCTGCTGACCACCGTAACAAACAAAGAGCTGATCTGAGGTCCTAAAGCTTTGCGTCCTGTCTATATACACACGTAGTGCACGAACAGGGCATAACAAAGCCGTGGCTGGGTCTGCCTCCTCCAAAGGCAGCGCTTGGAGGTTCACCACTTGATCTCTGAAAGGAGTGGTGGGAACTTTGGGCACAAAGCCGGGCCGGGGTCTCAGTGTTACGCTGGATGCAGCCGGCCCGAACTGAAGGCACGATTCGTCGACCGAAAATGCATGAATATCCCCTATCCTCTTAACAGAAGCCAAAGCAAGGAGAGTTAATGTTTTCATAGTAAGAAATTTAACACTCACACTATGCAGAGGCTCAAACGGGGCTTCCTGGAGTGATTTCAGCACCAAGGACAGGTCCCACGGAGGAATAGAGGGAGGACGCGAAGGATTCAGTCTTCGAGCGCCTCTAAGAAATCTAATGACCAGGTCGTGCTGACCCACTGTTCTACCGTTTACGGGTGAATGGTGAGCTGATATCGCAGCGATATCGACCTTAATAGTGGATGGTGACAGCCTATTCTCCAAACGGCGCTGGAGATATAAAAGCACAACACTAATCGGGCATTCTCGGGGGTTTTCACTTTGGGAAGAACACCAGTCGACAAACAGGTTCCATTTAAGCGCGTAAGCCTGTCTCGTAGACGGCGCTCGCGCTGCAGCAATAGTGTTAGATACCTCTTGCGGTAAATCACTCAAATCCTCCGTGCCCCGTCCAGAGACCACACATGGAGGTTCCACAGGTCGGGGCGCGGGTGCCATAATGTGCCCTCTTGTTGAGAAAGAAGGTCCTTCCTCAGGGGAATCTTCCAAGGAGGGGCTGTCGCGAGGAGAGAGAGTTCTGGAAACCAACTCCTGGTTGTCCAATACGGTGCCACCAACAGCACGCTCTCCTCGTCCTCCCGGATTTTGCATAGGGTTTGCGCAATGAGGCTCACCGGAGGGAACGCGTATTTGCGCATGTTTCGCGGCCAGCTGTGTGCCAATGCATCCACGCCGAGCGAGTCGTCGGCTAGTTAATAGAACAGGCGACAATGGGTCGTCTCTGGGGAAGCAAACAGATCTATCTGCGCTTTGCCGAAACGTCTCCAAATCTGCTGAACCGCAATGGGGTGGAGTCGCCATTCGCCGGGACGCGCAGCCCGAGAGAGCGCATCCGCCTCTACATTGAGCGCGCCCGGGATGTAAATGGCACGAAGAGACCTCAAATTCTTCTGACTCCAAGTGAGGAGATGACGGGCGAGATGCGACAGGTGACGCGAGCGTAAACCGCCTTGACGATTGATGTACGCCACGGTCGCAGTGTTGTCTGTGCGAACTAATACATCTTTGCCCTGTAACTCGTTGCTGAAACGGACGAGCGCAAGATATACAGCCCACATTTCTCGGCAATTTATGTGCCAATGCAGCTGGGGTGCCGTCCAGACCCCCGAAGCCGCAAGCCCATCGTACGTGGCCCCCCACCCCGTGTCCGAAGCATCTGTGCATACTATTGCATGCCTGGAGACCTGTCTCAGAGGCACACCGGCTCGGAGAAACGCACGGTCTGACCACGGAGTGAAAGTGCGACGACACGCAGGTGTAATGATAACACGGTGAATGCCGCGCAGCCACGCTCTCCTCGGGACTCGATCGTGAAGCCAATGCTGAAGCGGTCGCATATGAAGCAGTCCGAGCGGAGTTACAGCTGCGGCTGCTGCCATATGCCCCAGGAGCTTCTGAAATTGTTTCAGCGGGACCGCGCTCTTGCTCTTGAATGTATTCAGGCAAGTCAGAATCGACTGTACACGCGCTTCTGTTAGACGAGCTGTCAAATCGATCGAGTCCAGTTCCATCCCGAGAAAAGAGATTCTCTGCACGGGGCAAAGCTTGCTCTTTTCCCAGTTGACCCGAAGACCCAAACGAGCGAGGTGTTTTAGAGTTAAATCTCTGTGATCGCACAGCGTCTGACGTGTTTGAGCTATTATGAGCCAATCGTCTAAATACGCGAGAATGCGCACACCTTTCTCTCTCAGGGGTTTTAAAGCCCCCTCCACTACTTTGGTGAATACACGGGGAGACAGAGAGAGCCCGAATGGGAGGACTTTGTACTGGTATGCTCGCCCCTCGAACGCAAAGCGGAGAAACGGCCTGTGCCGGGGGAGAATCGATACGTGGAAGTACGCGTCCTTCAGGTCGATGGATGCGAACCAATCGTTTGGACGAATGCATGGAAATATGCGCTTGGGCGTCAGCATCTTGAACGGCATTCTGTGAAGTGCACGGTTCAGCGAACGCAGGTCCAGGATCGGTCGCAAGCCGCCGCTTTTCTTGGGTACAATAAAGTAAGGGCTGTAAAACCCCGACCTCATCTCGGCTGGAGGGACCGGCTCGATCGCGTCTTTCGCCAATAAGACAGCGATCTCCGCACGGAGGACGTGCGCATCGGCAGCTCTCACCGTAGTGAAACGAACGCCGGAGAATTTGGGGGGACGCCGGGCAAATTGGATCGCATAGCCGAGACGAATCGTGCGTAAAAGCCAACGCGACGGGCTGGGAAGCTGTTCCCACGCCCCCAGACACCGTGCGAGAGGGACTAAAGGCACGATCGGTGTACCCGCGGCGGGCGCAACGGAGGTGATCGCCGGTGTGTGCGTATTGGCCGCACCGACAGCAGTGTTGTGCATGATAACACTCACCTGAGTCCGCTGCTGGGTGGGTGAGTAAGGGAGGCTCTGCTGAAGACACCTCACGCCACTCGATGCACCCTCTGGCGAAGGGGGAGGAAGATGATGGGTTATGAGCCCATGATTGTCTTCTCTCCCCTGAGAAGACAGAGAGCGCGGAGGGGTTATGAGCCCGTGCGTTGCTCTCGTACTCCTCTGATGAGTCGGAGAACGAGGGGGGGTTATGAGCCCGCTCGTGTCTCCGGCGCTCATCTGAAGACCTAGAGATGGAAGTGGAATTCGCTCTTTTTGTGGAATTGTGGGTGCCGACTGAAAAGTCGGCGGAACAGAAAAATGAAACAAAAGATTCCCCAACCGGCCCTCCTCCGGTGGGGGGAGTGGTGCCTTCACCATCTCCCGAAGAGCGATCCCCTCCATCTCTAGGTCGCCCGTCTCAGGGCCGCTTCGAATTTCTTTTTCCACCCTTTGAAGCGGGCTGAGCGGGCTGCTGACGACCGGTTCCTCGCTTCTTAGAAGAGCCCCGGGGAGGAACGGAGGCGGCCGCCGCAGGACGCCCTCGGCGAGGAGCAGGCTGAGGTGCCGACGTGGACGGGGCAGGCGCAGGACGCTTCCGACGTGGCATGATCTGAGCGATGGCCTCAGTCTGCTTCTTGGCCGCGGAGAATTGCTGGGCAAACTCCTCGACCGTCTCGCCGAACAGGCCGGCCTGGGAAACCGGAGCATTCAGGAGCCGGGTTTTGTCAGCATCCTTCATGTCCGCCAGGCACAGCCAGAGATGGCGTTCCTGGACCACCAGGGTGGACATCGCACGACCGACGGCACGTGCGGTGACCTTGGTCGCACGAAGCGCCAGGTCAGTAGCCGCACGGAGCTCGGAGAACTCCGCCGAATCGTGACCCCCCGCGTGCAGGTCCCTCAGAGCCTTAGCCTGGTGAACCTGCAGCAATGCCATGGCATGCAGGGCTGAAGCTGCCTCCCCACAGGCTTTGTAAGCAGCGCCGGTTAGAGCGGACGAATGCTTACAGGCCCGTGAGGGGAGAGTAGGCTGGTCCCGCCAGGAGGAAGCGACACCGGCCGGACACAACTGCATCGCGACCGGCCGCTCCACTGACGGGATACCAGTGTACCCCCTGGCATCTCCACCCTCGAGGGAGGTGAGAGGTGAAGGCTGAAACGGCCGGTTCCGGGAGGAAAACGGGGTTTTCCACGACCGCGTCAGCTCTTCATGGACCTCGGGGAAGAAAGGCACCGGGGGCGAGGGCTGGGAAGCCCTGGCACCCCCGAAGTACCAATCGTCGAGGCGGGACGGTTCGGGTGGGGGAGGTTCAGTCCACTCCAAGCCGACCGCCGCCGCCGCCCGAGCGAGCATGGCTGCCATCTCGGGGTCGAACGCAGGGCCCGCAACCCTTCCCGAAGGAGGGAGTGGGTCTGGATCGGCGTCCGAGATTGACAGCCCCCCCTCCGATGCTACGGTGGACAAAGTCTCCGGTGGAGGCTCGACAGAGCGCGAGGACACCGTAGAACACGGGCCACTCGTCTCCATCGGGACCTCCGCTGGCAACGGATCAGGGCGCTGGGAGCCACTGGACGAACCAGCAGACCGACCCAGCACCGTTATACGGAGATCATCCTTCGCAAGCCTAGCAACTGCGCTCTTAGCAGTACCAGGCTTGGAAGGCGGGGGCCGTTCCCGGAGAAACGACACCCGTCTCCGCAAATCCGCCATAGTCATGCCCTCGCAGATGGAGCATGAACTATCACGCAACGCTGCCTCAGCGTGCTGGAGCCCCAGACACGAAACACAGCGCTCGTGGCCATCCCGGGGAGCGATGAACACACCGCATCCAGAAACGGAGCACGGGCGGAATGCCATCTTTAAAAAGACGCACCCAACCGTGACACGAATGAGTGGCTGTCTTTAAAAAGACACAAAGCTCAAACGTGCTGCTCTTTTAGGGAAATCACTCTTTTGTGCGAGCTGGTGAAACACACAGGGAGAGGCAAACGCACTCACTCGAACTCAAGTCCTAAATTAAAGAGACAGAGAGAGAGAGAAGGGTGGAGAAAACACTGCGAGCCTCCGCTGAGGTGTCTTTGCCCAACCAGCTTCAGCAAGCTGAGATTTTTCTTTTCCCTCTTTAGAGACAGGATCTACGAAGATCAGTTTAAACAGCTTCTCGAGAGCAGATGTCTGCCGGCTTCGAAGCAATAAAGCTAATTTGGTATTGTGCACCTGCGGCTTATATACGCACCTGGCGGGGCGGCGCCGGCATTATGCAAATACCTGCATGCCAAGTTCATTGGCGTTTTTATAGTTTCTCGAAGTAGATAGGTCACCCGCGGAGCGGTTCCCAATTCGTCGGTCACGACGTGACGTCGTAGTGACCGACTGAAAGGGAACTTATATGTTATGTGCAAACAGATGAAATTGCGTATTCAAATTGATTACAGTTTTGAAAACAAAGTCTAGCCTTGTCTTATTGCACAATGTCTGCATGTGTAATACATCATTTCAGGAAAGACTTTCAATCGAAGCTACGTTAGGGTTCAAGAAAGAATGTCAGATTGATCAGCTCTGGTGACGGGTCATATGAGTGTCTCGTGACCACATCAAATAACAACAGACTGTCCATGAGATAAAGCTTTGAGAAACATAGTCTGTAACTTTGAGTGATCAAAAGGGTCAGGGTTCAACTTGTTAGCATTTTCCCGGTACTGTTACTACATCATTCTTACTACACCTTACATACACAGTTTTGTGCAGGCATAGATATTGCAAGTATTTTATTATGTTATGTAAATGATAATGTATAGGCAGCCGGTTGTTATCACAGAAATAAGCCCTGACAGTGTGATCAGGACCCGGCAAGCAGAGGGTCTTGTATCACACAAAGGGAATATTTTGTGACAACAACTGGCTGCCTATACATTGTCCTGCTTATCATGTGGTTATTTACCTCATAAGTAAGGTAAGAAACATTAAATATTGATTTGAAATACATCTTTTAAATGAATGCAGACCATCTGCAAGGAAAATCCATTCAGTTTTAAGATAAAACATTTAAATGTTACAAACACACTATTTGGTTGAATCATTTGTAAATATAATGTCATATATGTTATTAAAATACATATGTATATTTCATTTTTGTGTAATATTAACCTGTAGCTATCAAAATGATTTGCAGAATCTGGGTTACTACAGTATAAATGAATAAACACACATGTAAATGCATAAATAAATACATGTAAATAAGAAATGTATCATTACAAAAACAGTCAAATAAAAGCATTTATGTATTTATTTAGCTATGCATTTCTATGGGTATTTATTTATGCATACATTTACTTATTCATTCATATAAAATTCCAGTGTACCGTCGGAGGGACATTGCATTATTTGACAGAAAACGTAAAAAAAATACAACAACTCAAAAACAAAACGCTAAACATGTCACATATCTTTAGAAAGCTGAAAATCTTGTGATTCGAATTATGTAAACTGTTTTAAGATACAATCAACACAGCAGGTATAATTTGTGTCCTTTATAGACATTTTTAAGCCTTTTTTAGGAATGCTAAGGGGGTTTTACACTTAAGTCATTTCTTTTTCTCCATAGTTCCCTGGGTTTGAACCCATGACCTTTAGCGCTGCTAATGCAGTGCTCTATGCATATCCACTGAGCTATGCACAAGCACATGTAGATGTTTTTATCAACATCCACTTTCAAAAGTGTCAGAAGGAGGCCTTGTGATGCTACCAAGTAATTACAATTGTCAGCATATCAGGACGCCACTTTCCTGAGGCATCGGTCTTATTGGTCACAGAAAATAAAAGAGAGAAAAGAGAAAGAATTATTGTTTTTTAACACTATGATTTTTAGGCTGTTAACAGCAACAAATGTTAAATATCTGTACTCTTCCAAATCTTTTTTGGGGGGCAATGGATGTCAATATTAAGTTATGTGTGATTCTGTTTAGTGTTTAGTTTACTTCACTCCTACTGCATTTACAAATTATACAACATTTTTTATACATTTTTATATACATGATATACTTTATAAAAGGTATCAATGTAATATGTAAAAACATATTTAATAAAGACACATTTGATTATATTTAAGAAGAAACATTTGGTAATTTGGGTTGTTCAAGGGTGCACTATGAGATATACGCCACAAGAGCCTGTAAGAGATTAACAGAGATTTGCATAATTCAGGATTAGAATCCATCCATTTATTTTATATTTCGGAGGAAACAAAGGAGAGGGAGAGAACCTACTGTACTGAAGAAAAACAAACCCAAAAATGTCGTCATATTCAGTCTCATCACATTACAACAAATGAACCCTTAACGAACTGAATTCAGTAAGGATGAATGTAAGGAATGTATTAAGAACACAACAAAAACTTAAATAAATCTTTACAGTTATGACATCATATCGAACATAGCAACTTACAGATAACGAACAAATGAGAAAAAGCTAAGTATGTGATTCCTAAAATGAAAGATTGACAACAATTAGGGTCTTCTTTTCATTTAAAAACGTATAATAGTGTATTCAAATTTTTATATGTCTGTAAATTATTTATTTTAATCGATTTCTTTAAGCTGTGCTTTATCCTTTCAGTCATTCCTCGTATGCCAATAAGACACCCAGCACAGGGTGACAGAGTTCACAGTGTCTTAAATAGTTACAGCTACATCAGTGTTTACATCGGAAGTTCATGAACATCCCTCGTTTCCATCCACTCTTCTCCATATGGTTGTCTGAACGTGAGCATAAAGTGTCAGCACATGTGATGTGTATTTACAATCACGTTTCATCTCTATTTGTGCTTGCACCGCTGGCTCCTCTGCCGATAGATCTCCTCAGTGAATGGTCTGCAAATATAAAGTAAGCACACACACATGAAGAGATAAGGCACAAGAGGTTGAAGGACTATTTAAACAGCACAGGTTTAACTGCAGGTTTTCTTGTAAAATTCATTGTTATGTATGCACAAATATCTGATTCCTGCAAAGACAATCTGAGACAGTATAATCTTTACCCACATTAGTGCTACAACACGCTAACAAACACATTAACCTAAATTTTGGGGTTAGGAAGAACCAATAACTATAATAACCAAATATTTTTCTTTGAGCATCAAGCAGTGTAATTGTCCACGTTTGTGTACAACAGGTTCCAGTTACACAGAATGAAGTATTATGGTGCAAACAACTAAATAATTTGATGTCCAAGATATCCAGGTCTTAGGAGGTTAAAAAAGCTTTTGGGTAAAATTTACCAGTCAAGTCAGCGGCTCTGGGTGGGGCTTCATCAGTGTGATGTCACATTGACAAGAGAATCAAAACAGCATGTCTAACGAGACTGCTTTGGTTTAATGGGGATTAAGCCCGGGACACATTGCACGACTGTTGGCTGTCCCAGACATAAGATTACCATCGTGAAACAATTGTGAGGATTTCTGGTTATAATTGCTGGTCCTCTATCATACAGTGAAAGGGTCTTGCGTCTTGCGTCCAAAGATAGCCTACGTTAGTTTTCTGACAGTGTCAGAAATTCAGCATGATCAACGCACAGTGTGTTTGCTGCTACGACCTGCGTACCTGTTGTATTTGTTTACCAGTAGCGCATGCTAATGATGCTATGCTAACGTGTGTTGCAGCCGTCAAAGCCTCCGATTCAATATGTGTTATCATGGTACAGTCTACATGCTTGTCGTACCCAAGTTTAAATGATCCATGTCGTAGTGTTATAAGGTAATGATCTTATATGATGCCAAAAATTGTGCAGGTATATTAGTGAATATTTTTTTTAAAGTAGGGTGGTTGTACGTTCAAACACTAACAACACACATTTATGTCCAAACATCCTGTAATAGTGGATTTTGCTAAATATGTGCCATTTTAAAGGAATAGTTCACCCACAAATGAGAAAACTGCATCAAAGCCATCTTAGGTGTATATAACTTATTTTCTGCAGCTGTATGCATTTAAAGTTATATTATACAATAATGTGCATCTTCCTAGTTCACTGCAATACATCTAAAAATACAAATAAACTTCAAAATGATAAAATGCTTTTTGGTTGTGTACAAAAAACACTGTCCTAGTTTCTTCATTAACTCATAATGAGCATTTGACCCTATCTGTAAAATTAGGAACATCATGTTTGATTTCACTCATTGATTTTAATCTTTGACATGATCTTACTCAGTGAATATTAAAAATATCTAGGTTATTTTTCACACAATGTTCTTTACATAATGTGGGATGAATTTATGTAGAAAACAGTAAATGACAAAGAAGACTAACTGAGATTTCACAGACATGATAACATATTTCATACCAAAAAACTTTTAGCTTACTGCTAAGTTGCTGCTCGAGGATTTATTTAATTCATAAATTACTATTTCACATCAGGTTGGCCTATGAATTGACGTCATGAATTGTGTTGAAGACGTGATGTTTCAAAGTTTAGCAGAAACCATGGGCATTAATATGAAATGTGTGGATACAAATTAACCCATTCATCAGACACAGAAAGACCTTTTATTTCAGTCCAAAACGACAGAGCTAAATCTCGACGAGGTGTTGACGCTCTGTGTTTGTGTGGGAGATAATTTTTCCTATCAGACAGCTCTCTATCATCATGAGTGTGCAGACAGGACAGACTGTTAATCAGCTGTTGTCTGTGCTGATGTTGTTTTTGTTTTCGTGCTATTAAAGTTCAGCACACTGATGATCTATGGTAACCATAGCAACATTACAGTGTGTAGGTGTGTGTGTATGTGTGTGTGTATGTATGTGTGTGTGTGTGTGTGTGTGTGTGTGTGTGTGTGTGTGTGTGTGTGTGTGTGTGTGTGCGTGATTTAGCCCTGCATTTATTGCTGTCTCTATGGAGGAAAGTTAGCAGCTTTTCTGTTTAACCTTTCATTGCAGAAGAGGTGTTGAGATGGCTGACCTTAACTTGTATTTTTTTACTTTTAGCCAAGAGCTTCTCTCAAAACTGATTATTTTATGATCACATAGTAGCTGCTGGCACATCTTTACACTGTGACATGAGAGCTTTGACTGGAGTTAACACAGAAAATTCAGGTAGCATTTTTTACACTCCTGTTCTACATGTATGTACTACCAGGTTCTTATCAGCCCTTAACCTAACCCACATTTAATACATGTAATACTTTTGTTGGGTAAGAACGATGTAAGGAATTTTTTTTATTGTATAATCTTTTGATTATTATACAAAATGTATACACTTACCCCTCATATGCAATAGCTATCCAGTAAGACAAACCAACCACTGCAGTCAGGACCAACCCTACAGGACTGGCATTCCTACGGCACATGCAAAGAAACAGACATTTACAAACACAGAAGTCCAAAAAATTAAAGGAATAAAAATACCTTTACAAAGCAGTGGTGTCGCTGTTTTACCCTTTGCCATTTTAAGAAACTCAGAAGAAAAAGTAATTTCCTCTTTAACTGGCAAGTTAGCTTTGTGCATACACACACACACACACACACACGCACGCACACACAAACATATTAGTTGTGTGACACATCAGGTTTAAAGCAACATGAGTCACATGCCCGTATATATCCCAATCAAAACTAAACTTCGATAAAATAATGACTCACACAACATTACAACTTAAATTTAACTTTAAATCCATCTTGAATGAAATATCTTAAAAAAACACACTCATCAGTTTCAAGCAGGGTTTTTAGAAAGAGTAGCTATATCCAAATTTTTACTTATTATTTAAACACCACAAAAAATAAAAATGTGACTTTTGTGGCTACATATCTTAACCTTTATATCATTAGCAGATATGTGTGAAAACAAACCTATCCTCCAACCCATACGACTGTTTAGGTTGTTTGTCCATTCCCCCACGACCCACAGAAGCGTTTACTAGATTAATGCCTCTACCGGCAGCAGGTGAAACTTAATACATTGGGCTATGAAATTAAAGATTGGGGTGATGATTTTTGTTTTATTGGGATAAAATGATGGCACATTATTTTCAATTTACACTGCCAGGATTTGTTGTTTTTATATTACACATCAAATTATTCAGCATTTTGAGCAAATAACATATGGCTCAAGGATCGTATTGCTTTAGTTTGTTGTAATACTTTTACTTTTTTGGTAAATTTATGCAATAAATACCTGTGACTGTACTTTTACTTGTGTGTTGTGTTTTATATGATTAAAAAGTATTTGGGTTTAAGGTAGTGGTGGGGTAAGTTGCTCGAAAATATCTACATAAATGTTTATGAAACAATTTCTAATTTTACAAATGCAGAAAATTATGTGTCGAATGTGTCTAATCTGACAAAAAAAACAGTTTGTAATATGTTGCATGCCGCTAAGAGGTGCTAATCCTAAAACTGACTTGCACAAGCAACCTATGGTGGCATTATTTTTGGAAGACAGTCTTGTGTAAACATTGCGTACTTTATTTGAGAAAAATATGACTTTTCGCACACATATGTTTGTTGTCCAATTAAATGCTGTCTACGAAATGTCTCCTCCCGCAATATCTTCACAAGTAATAAATTATTGCTCATGGCTCTGATCCAAACAGGCTACTGGAGACATTCACTGTTCTGACCTAATATTCCTATTTTATTAGGAAATGCACTGAAAATAAATGTGATTCTGTGAAATCCAGATTGAAGTCTCATAATCTAATTATGAGATCAGATCAGAAACATCAAATTATTCATAGTCATGGCACCCTAAACATTTATTTCAATTGTGACATGGTGTTAAAGATATTAAAGATATCAAGGTTATATTTTCACAGACTGTAGCACGACTTTTTGTAAAAAAAAAACAATTGGGGTTTCACTGATGGTTTGTTAAAGCAAGTATATACTACAGTACAGTTTGTGTGTCAGTCTCATCCTTGACCTGATTCTACTATTGCTGAGCCCTAAATCCTTTTGATAAATGATATAATTCAAAGCCTTTTGTACATCAGTGCAATAGCTGCAGTAATATCATGTGACCAGGCAAACAGAAAAAGACAACTTGACATGAAGGTCATAATGGCATGGACACATTATGGCAACAAAGGTACCACTGTAAGGAAGAGTCTGGAAAGATGCAAAATCAACTTTAGTAGAAAACAGTTCAGGGATTGCAGTCACTAAATCCAACTCTTCCTTGCTACTTTGTTTTATTGAAACATACTGACACATGTCCTGTAATGTTTCACCATTAAAGATTTACCTAGTGTTCCTTTAGCTCAATTGCTAGAGCAAAGGTCATAAGTTTGATTTCCAAACACAAGGGGTAAACACCATAACGGGTCTTAACAGAAACAAAGAATAGGAAAAATTACATGTCAAGATTTTAAGAAATTAAAAAAATAAATTTTCTTAATCAACTATTGGCAAGTATAAAAAAATGCAAACTGGCCAGCCCACTAGTCAAGAATTACATGTGCGATTCATTCATATGTACCTGAAACTCCTCAAATACATTTCAAGGGGCTTCAATTTATAATAATCTTCTCTCATCATTTAAGGGAATTTCCATTTACTCCCATTACTTATATTTGATTATTAGTCTAAAACAGTGCACAAGATGTATTAACCAGCAGGTCAAAATGTTATAAGACTAGACTGTTATCTAGATCAAATGTTACTTACCACATTATGTAAGACCATCACATTACTTTACACATCACACTCTTGGCAAACAATGCATCTTGATCTTTAAACACAGATAGACAATGTTGCAGCAACAGACAAGGGATTGTGTCACAGTAAGATCACAAACGGATGCCTTGCATCAGTATTGTACGTAATTGTACTCTTCCAACTGAGCTACAGAAACACAAAAGAAATGATAAAACATAACTCAAAAAAAAAAACTCCAGACAGACAGCACATCAGGAATAAAACCAGGATCCTACGAAATTAAATCAAAACGAATGAAAAACCATCAAACTGAGGCAAGACAAACGCTTAACAACTGATCAAAATGGTCGTAGCATTCGCATTCAGAAATGGACTTTGAGTGTAAACAAACTCTAAAATCTATATGGAGATTGATGTAAAAGTCTTCAGAAAGATCCAATCAACATGACAAAGGTTTAGAAAATGGAAATGATAAATCATCCGTCTACACTCTAAAAGAATGTGTCAATTTTAACACATTGTTTCATGTAATCCTATTTAACACATTATGTGTCATTTGTGTTGATTTTGTGTTCTAATAAATAAAAGGGATGACACAAGATGTGTTAAAACAACACAAAGTGTGCTGTTCCAAAAATAACACAGATATGTTATTTAGGCTACGTTTACATGGAAACGATCTGAAAAGAAACCGCAAAAGTGGTGTTGCGTTATCACTTTTTATTCCGCGTTTATACGAGCATTTTGAGGGGGAAATCTGCGTGCATATGGTGACGCAAAAGTGTGTGATATTCGATGTAGTATGCACTCCAGGCGGCTAGGTGGCAATGTGAAGCACTGACACACAACAACACCAAGTCCGTGAGCCTGTGTACAACCTTCTTCCTGGTTCTCCCAGGTCTCATTCAAAGCCGTCTGGATTGCCTCCGATGAATTGGTGCATCAACAGTTTCACTGAGGTAATTAATGTGCCTTCTCTGATCAGTAATACTTGCTGTGAATAATTCGTACAACTGCTGGAAAGACTTGTATATTTATCAGAGCTGCTATGGCAACTTGAAGGTCCGACGTGTGGAAATAATCTGACATGTTTGTTGTTATTTTCCTGAACTGGTGCATGCCTGTGACGTAAACGCGTGCGCGACGAGAGCCACCGTGAGCAGACTTTTGCGTTTTTACTCTTTAGACGAGAACGCGACGGTAGATCGTTTTTAAGATTTCCACTCTGAAGGGTGGTTTCACTTTTTTGCGTTTTTAAGCCCCCAAAACGCCGTCGCCGTGTAAACGAAAGGCACATCCGATAAAATATTTTTACGTTTTTACCCTCGAGCGTTCTCGTGTAAACAGGCCCTTAGACACAAGATGTGTTATTTTAACACATTCGTTTTAAGAGTGTATCTGTTCTTGCCCATTGTACTGTCGTCTTGGTCTTTTCCCTATCATTCCAATTCAACTTAAACTATAATCCTTAAATGAACAGCTAATAAGAAAAATCACAGGTGAGAACCGTGATCAATATTATCAAATTTCCCCAAATCTTTATATACAGATTTTTTATCTACACAATCTATATTATTTTTTACAACAATTATTTTAAAGAGAGAGAAAGAACGATCCTTATGTCTTGGTAGTCTTACTCTTCTTGCTCCATCTTTCAGATTATTCTCTTTTATTCTACTTCTCGAGGTACAACTTCACTCACAACTCTTGCACCTGAGCTACTTTTGGTTACACCTCTGTGAATCACTAGCCCACTGACCTGAATACATAAAGGCTCCCTGCACTGTAATCCAGGGATTTGATTTTCCCTTTTTAATTTACAGTCTGAAATTTAATATTGCTTTGTTCCTCATCACTTTATAAAGTCTGTGACTTACTTCTTTTAAAACTTGAGGGTTTTGTTTTATAATGTCTGTAAGTTGCTTTGTATAAAAGCGTTGGCCAAATGCGTAGTGATGTAGTACTCGAGTCCGAGACCGGTCTCAAAACAGATTTATGCTTTTTTTGGACTCATCTCGGACCTGTTCCTACAAAAACTCGTTCTTGACTCGGTCTCGGACCACAGTGGGAGGAGGACTCGTAATTTGAATCCGAGTCCTCGAGACCAACGCATTTTTTATGTTCACATAAAAAAACACACAGCACATAACAATAATAATAAAATGCAATGTTTACGGGCATTATTTGAAAATGACATCCCATTGTGCAATGCAAAGATACTGCCATTAGAGCAGTTTATTTATCTCTAGAAAAATAGGGAGAAGATGATGCATGTGGTAGGTTTTTTTTCATTATAGTAAAAGCATAGGCCATATTAAGACGTTAAAGGCACATTCACATTATAAGCGACTAGCAGTAGCAGAGCGAAGCGACCCTTATGCAACAAACATATATTTCTCAATATATTACATGACAATATATTTAATGTGTCTCCATATATTGTGAAATTTACAAATAATTAATATCTTGATATATTATATAAAAATATATTATATATATGTAAGTGATATATTGCAATATATTATACAATACTGCAATTATTGCCGTTTTCATATATTGATTAAATACATCTCATTATACTATTTAATATATCCCATAATATATTGGAAATATATGAAGTAATATATTGATGCATATATTCTAAATGCATGTAATATATTGAAGTATATATTGGCAATATATGGAGTAATATGTTGATAAATATATTCTAAATGTATGTAATATATTGCAGTATATATTGGCAATATATGGAGTAATATGTTGATACATATATTCTTTATGTATGTAATATATTGCAGTATATATTGACAATATATGTAGTAATATGTTGATACATATATTCTTTATGTATGTAATATATTGCAGTATATATTGGCAATATATGTAGTAATATGTTGATAAATATATTCTATATGTATGTAATATATTGCAGTATATATTGGCAATATATGGAGTAATATGTTGATAAATATACTCTTAATGTATGTAATATATTGCAGTATATATTGGCAATATATGGAGTAATATGTTGATAAATATATTCTTTATCTATGTAATATATTGCAGTATATATTGGCAATGTATGGAGTAATATGTTGATGCATATATTCTTTATGTATGCAATATATTGCAGTATATTGTAAAATACATGAGTAATATGTTGATACATATATTCTATATATATGTAATTTATTGCAGTATATTGATAAATATAAATAATTGTCGCTTTTAATATATTGCACGTGAATATAATATATGTGTTTATATATCTCAAAATATGCAATATTATATTTACAAATATCCACCATATTGTATTCCGATTGATATGCAAAAATGTACTAACAATATATGTACAGATATAGTGTCACATGTATGTTTACTATATTGTAGAATATATTTTAAATAATATGTAAAATTATATAGAAATATATACATAAAAATATGTACACACATTTATACCACATATTAACACAAACTAATGGATAATCTATCAAAAGCCACCTTTATTTTCTTTTAATCAGGCACACATACTAAAACTAATTTGAGGTAGAGAGCTAAACAGACCTATTACAACCACAAGAGATTTTGCACATGGTCAGACAATGTGGTTTGCTTTACATTACATAAATGTCTTGCATTACATTAACATAAATTACATTTTAAAAGAGTGACATAAAACAGAAAATATACAAAATATAAATGAAAGCAATTTAAATTACAAAGGTCTATTTATTTCAAACTTTCTGCAGTGCCGTTATACAGTTAAAAATACAATATAAACAAAATGCACAGACAATAATAGATAAATAAATAATAAACAAACTTTCAAGGAGCTTTGGCAATGTGAAAAAGCAAAGACATAAATTACCAAAAGAACAGGCCTTTATCCTGGCTAGGAGTCCATCTTGGCTCTTCACTGGTTTAAATTACTTATATACCCATGCTTTTGCACTTCACCTGGTGTCTTAGCTCGCATATTCTACTGTTGATGGATTTTCTAACATCAGCTTCGGCCGTGGAAACTGGTTTAAAACAGCATCTGTGGAACAAAACAACAACGATTACTCTCTCCCTTCTCACTCCTTCCCCTCTGGTTCACAAAAATCTCTCCTGGAAGAGATGCAATCAAAACTGGAAAGCACCACCTCTGAAAACTATGTACCTTGTAAAGCTTGAAGTTTTTCCTGGGTTGAGAGCATGCCAACGATCAGTCTCCTTCTCAAGTTTTGCTGGTGGTTTTCAAACAACTTTTAGGTGCATTACCGCCACCTACTGATTAGGAGTATGAGTTAGGACTATAGGTCAGGACAGGACCTATCAGCCTCATTGTTGCTAGTCACAGGTATGTGTCCTTGTCCTCTCCTCGCGCCTGAATCTCAGCTTCCTACTCAAGCATTATGCTCCATCGCCTTTGGCACGCATTCTGGTTGAAGCAGTCGGTGCTGAGTAGAGTACTGACAAACGTAGAAAATGAAAGAAAGGTCTCTGCTGTTTCAATAAAACTGTTATTTGTGTAATGCAGATTTTTGTCTTTAATATTTTCTTTAGGCTATATGCCATGCATATTCATGAATATGCTGTAGTTGTTTATTTGGAAAGTAAAAATTGTTAAATCATATATACATACATACATACATACATACATACATAGCACATACATATATTCATGGGCATTGCTAGATATAAAGCTCTACTGGGGCACAGGCCCCCCATTTTTTGCTGACTTTTTTGAAAGCCTGCTGTGTGCAAGAAGTGTGCAACACTTCTATACAATGTCCTTTGCTCAACCCACTATTCTACAGTTCAACAGTTACTGCAAAAGATACATATATACAAGTATAATCTTCGTTATACCTAACATTATTACACATTTCTTGAAACTATGCCTCATATTCTCAAAACAGTAAAGACAATTCCATAAAGTCTCACACAATACTCCAAACATCATATTTTCAGGTCAAAATGAAGCTCTACACTCCAAACCATTCACTCTTACTGAAATACCAAACTTTTCCCTCAGACAACACACACAAGCTTTCAAAAACACACACACTACAATGTAGTATTACACACTTGTGCAATCAATTCAAAACAATATATCCAAAACTGGTAAGTTGCTTGTGGTTCTCCCCCTCAAAAACCTTTTCACATGACCAAAAAGACACAATCAATGTATGCATTTTTATTCATTCATGTGCTATACACAGCACAACTGTAAATTGTAATATTTCGCCTCAACATCCCGTCTTAGTTCTGGGTCAGGCCAGAGAATCTCATCCACATCACAGGCTATATTGGTCCTAGCCAAACAGCAAGGGTAAAATCCTCTTGCCTGATCCACCCCTTGCATTCATCTGCTGATATGTCTATCTGTATGGAAGGCAATTTGATGCATTTCTTTATTCCAGTAGCATAGTCCAACAGTGTATGCACACTAAAGTTACTGTATAGAGCAGTCTTACTGTAAGTACACCTATCTGTTTTCCTCCCTGAAGGCTCTGAAGATGGAGGCATAAGTAAAGCGACTCAAATTAGGCCTTACTCGTTGCTCAGCCTCCCTCATAGTCATACCATGGACCAGGACATGGTCAACTAGAGTGGCTTGTATTTCACCTTGAAATTGCTTGTAACCTTGCCCTTCATCTCCTTCCTCCTCTTTCACCACGTCCTCCTCCTCTTCCTCCTCCTCCACTATGTCCTCTTCCTCCTCCTTCACCACGTCCTCCTTCTTTCCCTACTCTTCTGCCTCTTCCTCTCCCTCCTCCTCTTCCTACTCCTCCTCGACCTATTTCTTCATCATGTCCTCTCCCTCCTCCTTTACCATGTCCTCTTTCTCCTCCTTCACCATGTCCTTCTTCTTTCCCTCCTCCTCTTCCTCCTCCTCTTCCTCGACCTATTCCTTCATTTCTCTGTGGATCCATTGTTTCAAAGCTCAATGAACAGATTCAGGCCCTTTTATGTATCTATTGAAGGATCTGATTGCTGTGTGTTCAATTTTGACTTTTAGTGTTTCCAGCTTGGTAATTGTTTGCTAAGCTGTGCTGACTTGAGTGAACAGTATTGAATGCTAGTGCTTTCCATATGACCAGATGGTGTAAGCACTGAGAAATGTAAGGATTTGTGTGTAGAGTTTTGAAGTAACAGTTCACCAAAACTGACTCATGTGTTAACCAAGGTGAAAAGTAGTACACTTCCATAGTGTATTTTAAGTGCTTTATTTTCGCACACTAATTTTGTACTTAAGAAGTACTAAAGACAAATTTTTAGTATATTAAGATGTTCTTAAGATCATCTTAGTGTACTTCACTGTGCTATTTTGAGACACCATAAATATGAACTAAAATGTGCTAAAAATGTATTTAAAAAATGTATTTATGTACCACTTGTAGTAAACTTGAACCCATCTTTGTATAAAAGTTGTGTTCAAGATTAATACAAGTGTTAACTAAATAAGTTTTTTTATACAGAGATAGTATGTTAAAAGTGCATGTTAGTTCATATTCATGGTGCCTCAAAATAGCACAGTGAAGTACACTTAGATAATCTTAAGAACATCTTACATCTGTCTCAGCAACAATTCAATTCAACAGACTTGACGAGGTTTTCCTGAGATTTTTCCTCTAATGTTTCAGACCTGATCGGGTGAGGATGTAGTTTGTCTTACCTCCTTAAAACTCATCATCTCTCTTGTCTGCTTCGCTTTCCCTGCTTTGCACAAAACATGTTCATCTAAAGAAGCCAATAATGATCGAGTCAAAATAAGATTATTATTATTATTTAGAAACTTACTTTAGTCTGGTCATGTTTTCATAAGCTAAGTCACTCGCGTGGCATCACCTTTTGAATGCGGTTGTGTGCAATGTGGATGAGCGCAAGACGTGCGCGGACATGGATACGTGCGTGCACGAGTCAATGCGACTGCTTCGTTACAAGCGTAAATTGGGTAACTACATTGCATATAGATCCGTTTTTGCCGCGATTATCTTTGTAAAGGAATACACTATTTAACTGCTAAAATTTAAACTTGAGATTTACATCGGGGCACAAAAGATTTACACTGGGGCATGTGTCCTGGTTAAAGGGGTCTAGCGATGCCCCTGCATATATTGCAGTATATTAAATCATATAAAGACAAACTATTACATGGAAAAACATAGTGCCCTTTTTGGTCTTGGTTACAATATATTTTGTATCAATATATACATGTATGGTCTATTCATATACTGCAATATAATGGAAAATATACATATTAAATCCTATATATGGGAATATACTGCCTAATATATTACATGATATTTTCTATGCATATATTACAATATATTGGGAAATATAAATATTAAATCCGATATATGGTAATATATTGCCTAATATATTACATGATATTTTCCAATATACTGCAGTATATGTTTGTTGCATAAGGGGATCTCATTGATTTTAATGAAAGATTGGCAGTATCCGTTGACGGCTGGATGGGGTGTGTCCAGTCGCGCAACAAAGTTCAGAAATGTTTAACTTTATGCAATTTATAAGCGACATTCGGGAGCGACTGCCAATGAGAAGAAAACAGTGGAGTTCACGTAATCCGCATCTCATCAGTTACTGGAGTGGACGTTATGTAGTTCTCGAGATTGGTCTCGGTCTCAAGGCCACTTTTTAAAGGTCTTGGTCTCGTCTTGGAATCGGACGCATTTTTACTCGGTCTCGTCTCGGTCTCAGACAAAGAGGACTTGGAATTTTATTTCAAGACCGGTCAAGACCACAACTGATGGCACAGGCACACTGCAAAAAATTATTTTTAAGAAAAAAATTTGTAGGTTTTTTTGTCTTGTTTTCAGTAAAAATATCTAAAAATTCTTAAATTAAGAGGCTTGACCTTTGCTTGTTTTATTCACAAAATCACTTAAATTTAATATTTTTGCTCTAAAAACTAGACTTATTTTCTTGGGTAGTTTTGCTCATCAAGAAAAAGCAGCTTAATTTAAGAATTTTTTGATATTTTTACTGAAAACAAGACAAAAATACTAAGAACATTTTTTCTCGAAAATAATTTTTTTGCAGTGCACATCACTAATTTATTTTTTATCATTAATTTTATGCAGTTTATTCAGATTTGGCATATGATGTTGGCATTGTTTAAGCATTGTTTAAGTTTCTCCCAATGACAAATTTTCTAATTTTATTACTAAAAACACCTGCATTGTGTTAAGTGGATGGCAAGCCATGGAAAGACTCAGAATAAATGGTTAAGTTGATTTCAGCTCTATAGTGTTTGTTCACTTTTATTTGCTTATAGACAAAGATAAATTCCCACATATCTGCAATACCTTTGATTATTTGATCAACTTCTCTGATGGCATACACACACGCACGCACGCACGCACGCACGCAAGCACACACACACAGACAAGAAGTGCCTAATCATATGCATTTTCCACATTTTATCATAAGTGTTTTAATGCAGTGACTTGCAATGGTCTTGGTCTTGACTTGGTCTCGACCCTTTAAAGTCTTGGTCTTGTCTCGGTCTGTCTTGGTCTTGGTCATGACTTGGTCTCGGTTTAGGTGGTTTTGACTACAACACTAGTGGACGTTACTCATTTGTTTATGACAACCAATATAGAAACACCTCTTTTGAAATGTCAATGTACCTTAAAACTGCTCCTCTAAACAATTCCCAATCTAGCTTAGTCTGTAGGCCTAACTGTTGATTATTAAGGTGATGTTAAATCATGAATATGAAAACTGACATGTTGTCATGGTCTTGGTCTCGACTCCGTCTGGACTCAGACTTGCTTCCTCCAAGACTCGTTCGTGCACAGCAGTGACTGTTATCAAAAACATAAAATTGCCAAATGTAGAGCCACTGTGTGCATGATTTATATAAAATGTACTATACATAAACATCTTATTACAGTCCACAAAAATTCATGACAATTTCAGATGCCTTGTTTTTTTTATTTGTCTAAGTGATATTAATAGATACACGAGGATGTCCAACCAAACATTGTGTCCCAATTTTCAACTTGTCAAAGCTGGTTGTCAAAGCTTCTTTCCTTGAGTGACTTAAAAAGCAATGCCCACATACATATAAAAAGCAAAAAAAAAAAAAAAAAAATATTCATGATGAATCATGATGAATCAGTGAACACATTTAAATAATTAAAAAACCTGATGTTCACAGCTTGGTGCTGATGTGGTAAGTGACCCATAACATTAAAAGCAGACGCAGTTCTTGGAATCGGCTTTGTTGTTAGTAGCTTTTAATTACATTACTCCTATAGCTGTTCTGGTGGTGCCAGCAATGCAAAGGTCATGGGTTTAAGTCCCATAAAATATATACCTTTAATGCAACGCAAGTCAGTTTGGAAAAATTTATCTGTCAAGAGCATTGATGAACAAAGACAGATACAGTATGTTTACTATTTGTATTTTACTTTTTTCCTTTAGCATATCCCAAGCAAGCTGAATCCTGTTTTGTTGTGAAACAGGTACTAAAGTAGCCAGCACCTGGCTGCCTTATATAACCTTCTGGGAAACATTTGCTCCATGCGTGTAAAGAGACATCCAGTGCCCTTTCCCGAAAGACACCCTGTATGCTTTTATAGAAATGTCTGAATGAAATAATGCATGTTCTGTTGGCCAATCACAAGCAGGCTGGCTAATCGCAGCAGTGATGTCATGCTCAATATTCGTGCCTCTGGGTGCAGTACAACATGATATAGATACAGTCATTACCACAACGGCGTACAGCTCTTGACCTAATTGTAGCCTTGTGTAGGGTAATAAAAACATATTTGGGCTAATATGCTGAGGGATTAAGCTTCATTATAAAGAAAAGGAACCTAATGGGGCATGAAGCCATTACGCTCTGTAGATGTCAAACAGTGACACGTGATCTTATGAAATGCTTCTTTCAAACCCTTAAAAGAAAAAATGTATCAGTTTATATAAATTCTACGCACACTGATCCTATTCTTGAGTTCATGGCACTGATATCCACACGGTCTAAAGAAATGATCAACATTTGTACCGCAGTTCTCACAGGTGCTGTATCCTTTCAAAAAAATAAAATCATAATAGTACCTCAAAGGTACATACCGTATTGGTACCAAAGAGTGCTTATTAGTACCTCAAATATACATATTACTATCTCAAAGGCACATATTGGTACCAAATATATACATATCGATGTATCTAATGGTACATGTTAGGACCAGTTACAGCTGGGGCACTTATTTTGACAATTTTATCTGAACAGTGCAAATATTGCACTAATGGTCAATGGACTCCATGCTTTATTATATCCACAGCAGTCTTACAAACATCATCTTTATAACAACTACCAAAATTGCTTTAAATTACCTCTTTAAATTGAACCCTTTCATCCTGATACTCGGTTACACACGTGCAATGTAAGTGTTATTCAACAAATTGCTTTTTCACGTCACTAGAGTTTAATGGCCAGAGGAAGTGGGTTAATAAGATGCATGCTGGTGGGCGGTCAGTAATGCTGTACTGTAGCATGCAACCCTTCTTCTAGAGTCAGTCTATAATGTGTGCATAGAGGTCATTGGCCAGGGCCTGATAAAATCAGCTTGTTTTTAATATTACATTTTTAAAGCAAAAAACTACTTTTAAAAAGTAATAAACCAGCTCATAAACTAAAACTGAATGTCCATAAACAGAAATGCTAGCATATAAACCATGTTCTTGTCCTGTGCCAGTCTAGTCTCAGCCTCAGATGTCATGGCCACAGACTGCAAAAACATCTCATGCATAAAGCACACAAAACTGGAAACATTTTAGGAGTTCTGAAGTCGTTTTGATTAGTTGATTTTTAAGGATTTTCAATTGCCTAATAATAAAGCCGAACTGTGATTGGTTGCTTAACGTGTCATTCAGACAGCCTCTTGGGTGATCCTTGGCCAACAAAAGCTGCTATAAGCCAGGGCTTTGACCGCCAGTGTTAAGAGCTGGTACGTGGGACTAGTGCCAGACAAGCATCCGTCATCACATTATCACAAGATCACTATTTTTAGTATTCACTGTAAAACAATTGCTTGTTGCACTTAATTTTAAGTTTAATCAACTTGAACTTAAAATTTATTTCAACTTTCTTAACAAGTGAGGAGGAGTTAAAATAAAGTTGAATTAACTGTTAGAGACACTCATATCTGTTATTTGATCAAAAACAGCTATTCTTTTAAAAAATATGCATGTTAATGCAGTACACACATATACACAAAAAAAATAATGTAATAAAAATAACAAGGAGTTTAAGTGATTTGTCAGAAAATTATGTAAGATGTAGGGCTGTCAAAATTAACATGTTTATAACGCGTTAACGCAAATTAATTTTAACGCCACTAATTTTATTAACGCGCATTTAACACAAAAGGCAATTTTTGTTTGACCCTTGGTCTAGCCCACAGCTGGATAAATTGAGACCCAGCAAGTGACCCACGCTGTCTAGATGAGTCGGAGGTTTTCATAAAAAAAAGAACATTAAGCTCTCGTCTAGCAAATCCAATGCTCTAAATGGTCATTAAACATCTAAAATGATCTTTATCTGTAAGTTTTTTGAGAGGTGTACCGTCCCAAATTCATAATCTAAAGCAAAGATGCGTCTTTATTCATTTCCTCGTATTGGTTTCTTTGTAAAAGCATGCAGAAATGATAGAAAATAGACTGCAGGACCTGATTGATGTTAAAAGAGTTATTAAGAGTGATAAGACTCAAAGTGATCTGATGCCGATGTCTGAAGCGCATGCACATAAACGCGTGAGTGCGCGACCCCGCTAATCTACACAAAATTACAGTTTTAAAAATATACGATATCTGTTGTGTATCATTATATTAAACCCTTGCATTAGCCTACAGTATCTTAAAGCAGTCTGTCTCAATGTCAAAATAAACAATAAAAGAAAAACATATATTTAACATATATTGATATTGTTTTTGCTTTGCGTAAACAGGTGTAGTTCTGTCATGTTTGTCAGATTCCAACAAATCAGGCATTATTTTGAAGTTTTTTAATGTTGAAATATAAATAAATAATTTTTTTTATTTGCTCATCCCAACTCAATTTGCCAGCACAGGTCACAAATGATGCAGCAGCAAACAGAAATGGAGAAAGAACAAGGTCTTCTAAAGGGAAAATCATATATAAAACTATGGCTGATGGTTCTGTTGAAAATGAAAACAGGCTGTTGTAATGACCGAGTAAATCGCGAGTTAACCCTTGAAATCATGAGATTAATCTAGATTAAATATTTTAATCTATTGACAGCCCTAGTAAGATGACTTAGTTATTTCAAGGTTTAGATATTAATAGTACGTGCTTTCCTTAGAAATCAAACCCATGACCTTGGTGTTATTGTGCCATGCTCTACCAGTTGAGCTATCTGGGACACAAGGATATTTTGCACGTACACAGCACAGTAAACACAGTATAATGTGTTCATGGCAGCGTCACTACCCATCACACAGACACCACAGACAATTTGATTTGTTTTATAAATCCAATCTTTAGGCTGACCGTCTTCTCTGTTATATCCAAGTAAACACAAGGGATCAGTGCCTTTACGCAGAACTGCATGTCCGACATATAAATAGTATAGTAATGACAAAGGCTTTAGAACAATGCCAAATTTGGATTATGTGCAGAGCTATTCTCTTTTATTATTACACACTGATAATATTTATAACCCCTCAAGTATGTTGATTAAAGCATGCCTCAATTACTTATGTGCATATACTGTGTAAATAAAATAAGTTATAATTCATCTACACTGTTTTGGACATATACTTAAAATCTTAAGTTCATTTTACTTTTAAGAATCAATTATCAGTACATGTTGTGAGGAATACCCATAATCCTTTGTGCCTGAATATATTTTGACAATTTATTATTTTTCACAGAATAAGAATGGATAAGAACTTTAACTACTTAACTATATGTTAATAAAACCCCAAAGGTTTACGTTATTATATTTAATGTTGTTTTGTTGTAAATTATAATTTTGTGACATCACTGTTCAGCAGACCAGTGTTTACTTTCATTAAAATGTGCTGAATAGGGTTTTTAGTTCTCTTCACAGTACTGACAATTTATGTAAAAAAGCAATTTTGCTTGTGTTTCTGAAAAGAATCAAGTTTATTCAGTGATTATTATAAGTTATTATATTTAAACTAATTTAACTAAGTGGATATGTTGGACAAAGCATTTGATTAAAAAAATAAATAAAAATAAAATAAAAATAAAATAGAATGTTCTTGCTGAATTATTTTGAAATCACTATAAATTTTTAATTAAAGTCTTTCTTTCTACATTTTTTTAAATGTAAATTCAACTTGTCTGGCTTTACGGTGTATGACATTTAATGGCCATGATAACTTTGTAACTGCTTTACTGTAGATGGTAAAATAAATACATCATTTACAATTTGTGACTTTGCTTTGGGAATGTTTTTTGAGTTGTCGTGAGTTTCAGCATTAGGTAGTCACATAAAACCAAAAACCCTGACAGTTTTTTCTGAACACAAGATGTCTGAAAGCATCATTAAGTGAAGTATATTGCTTTTACTCCATTTCAGGTTTAAAAAATATAAAATCCAAATCATTTCATGTATTACTTCATCTTTATTTACCTAGAGTAAATAACTTTCCAAATGAGAAAAGCATTGTAGAGGTTTTTATACTAAGCAGGTCATTTCAACTTATTACGGAGTGCATGTAATAAAAAGCTTTAGTGATCTTTCAGTAAGAAGAGAAGATAGTAAAGTGCATAGGTTATAACATTGATGGAAGAAGGAATATTGGAGGTCTTTTAAGTGTGTGCCATGAGTTGGCGTACTGCATACGCTTTTCCTGAGCAAAAGTGGTTGAGACGACATATGAGGGGGCTTGGAAACACATTAAAAGAGAGAGTGTGCCCTGCGCAGGTGTGTTGACGTGGAACATTGGTGGACGTCTAATAGCATTTCCTTTTTTGTCGCTTGGGTCTTAATGTGTGGAAACAAAAAGTAGGCAGAATGCAAAAAACATTTATTAACACATCCTTTTTTAAGCATTGTCGAGATCACAGATAAATGCTTTTCCACAGTGTGGTCCAAAACTATTTTCTTTACATTGAAAATCATATGAATAGCTACTTGACAGAAAAGTTGACTTGAATTTGAGATTTTTTAGTATTTGATGTGTCACCCAAATGAAAACATGCATTCCAGTTTGTCTTAGTGTAAAACCCAATCCATGATCCATGCAACTAACAGTTATTTGGATAATTATCGAGAAAAACTAGTTACGCTTATCATCCAACAGATGATAATATTTTCTAAACACAACATATGATGTTTATTACACCAGGGTTGCATGCAAAAATGAACAAACAGAAATATTCATGCGTGCACAAATGCTTCCAATGCGGGTGAATGGGCTACAAGTGTTCAAATTTCACTTTTACGCAAGGTTAGCAACCAGCCCCTTTTCTCTCTGGGGTGTCTGACGCACAAGCACATGGGGAGAGATTGTTTGATCGATTTTAGAAACGAATAGTATACCGTAAGACGGAAGGAGACACACACAGAGAGACAGAATAGCAAACAGTAAAGAGGTTTATAGTTTAGTAGAGCATGGGTCACTTGCTCCATCAGTTGCTGCCTAGCAACCAAAGAAGCCAGTCATCAGCAGACTGGTCACCGTTGTCAAGGTGATCACCAGCATACCCACTCCAACTTTTTAAATTCTGATAAGGATGGCTTGTTTAGCTTCAGCGTTTTGTCGTCACATTTGCGTAAATTCGGTATAAAAAATTGATTTCTTGCATTATTAAGTCATTTTCAAATTACTCACATTTCTTTCTCAGCATGAGATTCTGCTATGCTGATAAAGAGATTTATCAGCCTGCGAGACATCACTCGTGCTCATATGTGTTATCTGGGTGGGAGATAACCCAGAAATAGCAGCATATTGCTCTTGAGAAATCTATTACTGAAAATAACAGCCGCTCGTCTCAAGGAGTGTCGTCTCTCTCTCTATGTAACACACAGTTATGATGGGACCACAGAGGAATGGAAATAGGTGTACTGGGGATTTCAAGATGAAATGAAATGTGGTTTATTAATGAGATCATAGTTAAGACATTCGGAAATACCTGCGGAGTGCAGCACGACACCGGTGGATGTGTCACCATGATCAAATCGAAGTTGATTAGCATATTTCTTACATTTTTAATATCAGAAACTTTTCTGAAACATTTAAATTATTATCTAGGGATTGTTTGCTGCATAGTGTATTTAATATAGTTACAAACATGTTTACAGTATAGTTGTGTCCAAAAGTACACTGTAACAAATTTCTGTAGTTTTCACAGCATTATTACTGTAAAATGAACAGATTTTTACGGTAGAACATTTATAAAGAAAGTTGCTGTAGATCTGCAAAGCATCATGTGGTGGGCATAAATTTTACATTTAATTTATTTATCATGTGAATTGTAATTCAGTAATTTTTAGTTGGAGTATTTTCTCAGATGGATCGTGACATATTGACGTGCACACGTTTTGTCCAACTTCAGAAAGGTATAGCTGCCCATTATTTTACATTATTTCTCATATATAAGCATTTTCACCTGACATCTTTAGGGCAGTTAAGGTCCTTTCACATTATAACCATAACTGTAGCGTTAACTATAACAATACTGATATTAGCATCCACATCACCTGGCGGTAATGATAACTTTATGCTAATTCGGTCGTGCAGGGCACTCACGCAAATCACCTATACCTTTAATGGCATTAACTAATACTGCATATTTCTTGTAATAAAAACTTTTTAAATTGTTTACTGTCACTGAATATGTTAATGTAATGTTCTTGTCACATTTACGTAGCGGGTGTGAATCTAGTAGTTTGTGTAATCTAATATCTTACCTTTTGCCGTAGTCAATGTGGTACAGAAGAAAAAATGTATTACATAGTGAATTTTACAGCAACTGCATCAGCGCTGAATACATGAGGTAATTTTATGTTATAGACCTTAGCAATGAGCTTCTCCACTGTGTCATCTGTGATCTCAAATGCGTGTGCACTTAAAGTTCAAATAGATTTGATTGGCTGTCAATGGTTTCAGTGGCGGAGCTAGACTTTTAAAACAGGGGTGGCAAAGGGGTGGCAAGGTATTATTTTGGGGGGTCAATATACAAAGTGTTCAATTACACTAAAAATAAATTATTTTCCACAAAATGTATATAGATTAAATTAAAGTTGTTTATTTTCCAAAATGTACACAATTATATATGTATTAAGGATACAGCAAAAATAGAACATCTGGGATCTGTTTGGCCCTGATCTGCACCTGACTTTTGCTTCTTTAGAAAGAAGTTGGTAATTTCACTGTCCCTATAGTTACACACCTCATGAAGAAACCAACATTTTGAACAATTTGCTTGTTTTTATTAACCATAAGTACGCCGTTACTAATAATACAAATATTAAAACAATACACTACGACAAAATCTGAGTATATTGAGGTCTAGCCTATTTGACAACACAAGGAAAATTGTTTACAGACGTCTGGACATGTTATGTTAAGGGAGGAGGGAACGAGTTTCCATTTAAGTTCAATGTAATAATGTAAATAGACTTCTGTCCCTCACATTAAGCTATGGAATGGCTTCAGATGACTTTTTGAAATTATAATCCAACTCTCTCAGACCCAAGTCACCCAAACTGACGTGTAAAAAGCGCGAGGCGCCGAAAAGCGTGCTGTTTACATCCCTGTACTATATCCACGGTCTATTATTAAGTTCAATATGCTGCATTACACGTGACAATATGAATAAGCCTACCTAATGTCTGTGATTGTTGCTGAACATTTGCTAACGACATGTTTTTTATTGTTTTAAGCATCTTCACGCAGGCGTGACAGTATTAGTCAGTTTCACAAGACTAGTAGGGATCATTGAAGTATTAATGCTAAGCACTACAGTGCAATGTCTTCCTTACTTCCCGTTAAAACAGTACTTCGTTTAATTTAATACCAATAAAAGCCATACATACCAGCAATACGCTCTTCATCGATCATGTGCGTGCTGCCGCGTTATGTTTTGGAGCATCAAGGAGCTGCGTGTCAGCTTAACCAATAGGCTTGTTCGACGTCATGCGGCGCCGCAAGAATCGCCAGCTGGAATACGTCAAAGTACCGCGAGAGCGATTCGCGAAATCATATGGAGGAGTTTGCTTTTAAATCGCTCTCGTGGAACTTTGACGTCATCTGGGAGTCGGTTCTTGCGGTGCCACATGAAGTCGAACAAGCGTAATGAAAAGATAGCAGCAACAGCACGCTTGTGCGTGCTGAAGGATGCATTCACGTCCGCTGGGAGATTTGAGAAATGTTCGTAAAAATCAAACGGTGTAATGTTTTCAGCGGGGTGGCAACAGGGGTGGCAAGGACTTCGTCTGGGGTGGCAATTGCCACCCCAAATAGCCCTCTGGCTCCGCCACTGAATGGTTTATCGTTCATCATATCGTTGGTGGAAAAACAAAAAACGCACAGAAAGTGATCCCAACGATATTGTTTATTGTATCTTTATCGTTATAGTTGTGGTGTGAACTCTGCTGTTCTCTTCAATATAATTTTTTTTTTAAACTATATTTTTATAGTTATAGTTACCGTTATAATGTGAACGGCCCTTTATAGCAAGACAAACATGGAGAAGGACATCCACATTAACTGGTAAGTGTTTGCATTAAAAAAAACACATTAAATGTTAAAATATCTTCTTATCTGGCATTTTTTTTGACAATGTCAATAGTTTGGTAAAGGACTATGCAAAATGAATCTAAAATTGTGTTTGTGACTGTACGACAAACCTATGATTAACTGCTAGTGTTACACGTTTTACATTTAAATGACTGAACGCATGCAGAACACTTTGAGCAAAGCTCCAGTGTCCTTATGCAATTCAGGCTGAGCGTGATAGTCTAATACAGACTGAAATTGGCTCTCAGTTGGGGCTCGCTGCAATTCCATTTTCACCACATGGGTAAAATTTGGGGCGGTGTTGAACGGTGTTTGGGGTGGTGTTAATCCATACAGTAGCCAAACGAGCCGTGTGCCCAATTTCCAAACACATTTTCATCTCACTTTAGGATTTAAAATATTATTATTTTTTTTAAATGCATTTACTATTTAATTTGTATTTGTTAAAATACAATATATAATATACACTCACCTTAAGGATTATTAGGAACACCATACTAATATTGTGTTGGACCCCCTTTCACCTTCAGAACTGCCTTAATTCTACATGGCATTGATTCAACAAGGTGCTGAAAGCATTCTTTAGAAATGTTGGCCCATATTGATAGGATAGCATCTTGCAGTTGATGGAGATTTGTGGGATGCACATCCAGGGCATGAAGCTCCCGTTCCACCACATCCCAAAGATGCTCTATTGGGTTGAGATCTGGTGACTGTGGGGGCCATTTTAGTAAAGTGAACTCATTGTCATGTTCAGGAAACCAATTTGAAATGATTCGAGCTTTGTGACATGGTGCATTATCCTGCTGGAAGTAGCCATCAGAGGATGGGTACATGGTGGTCATAAAGGAACGGACATGGTCAGAAACAATGCTCAGGTAGGCTGTGGCATTTAAACGATGCCCAACTGGCACTAAGGGGCCTAAAGTGTGTCAAGAAAACATCCACCACACCATTACACCACCAGCCTGCACAGTGGTAACAAGGCATGATGGATCCATGTTCTCATTCTGTTTACGCCAAATTCTGACTCTACCATCTGAATTTCTCAACAGAAATCGAGACTTATCAGACCAGGCAACATCTTTCCAGTCTTCAACTGTCCAATGTTGGTGAGCTTATGCAAGGTTATGCGTGTTGTGGCTTCACAAATGCTTTGCTGCATACCTTGGTTGTAACAAGTGGTTATTTCTGTAAAAATTGCTCTTCTATCAGCTTGAATCAGTCGGCCCATTCTCCTCTGACCTCTAGCATCAACAAAGCATTTTCGCCCATAGGACTGCCGCATACTGGATGTTTTTCCATTTTCACCCCATTCTGACACATTTAGTTTGGAGTTCAGGAGATTGTTTTTACCAGGACCACAACCCTAAATGCATTGAAGCAACTACCATGTGATTGGTTGATTAGATAATTGCATTAATGAGAAATTGAACAGGTGTTCCTAATAATCCTTAAGGTGAGTGTATAATATACAGCATTTTATTACTCTAATTCCAATTACAATTCTGTGATTATTATTGTAATAATATAAATTACAGTATAGAATTTTAACTGTGATTAAATCTACAATAAGTTTACTCTGAAGTAGACTACAGCAACATACTTGCCAAATGCTGCCAGCAAGTTCCTGTAGATTTTACAGCTTTCTTTTTACAGTCTATTGATTCAAAATCTAAAGCAGACCTTGAACTAAACAAGTTGTTTGAAAATTTAATAAAAGGAAAATCTGTAATGATGTAAAAGAAATTAAAATGTTGTCTTCGTATTTCATTACCAATCAAATGAAATGATTTGTGAAATTGATTAAATTATCTTTTGTGTAATGTACACTCTACAAAATGCTGGGTTATTTTCAACCCAACATTTATCAAAAAGAGATGAACCTTAAAACCCTAAAAATATTTATATTTGACCCAACAATGAGTTAAAACAATCCATAATTTTGGGTCGAAACAACCCAGCATAGGCTAAATTATAACCCAAAGGTTTGGGTTTGCTCCTTTTTGAGCCAAAGCTGGGGTGAAAATATCCCAACATTTTTGATTTCCCTTTCATTCATAGTTTAGAGATATTAGAGATGATAATATAGACTGATTGGATGAAACTATAATAATTAATTTAAAAGCATTTTTAACAACTTTTTCTTAGGCCAAACAATAATTGCATGTGGATTGGTTAATGCAGAACAGGGTGTTCCATGAACGCAGACTTACATTAAGGCCAGGCCCAGGTAGTTAGCAGTGCTGCCCCAGTACATCGGGTTGTCCATCACATTAAAGGGAAACCCAGTCACCTTCTGATCCATGAGGATTCCAAAATAGTCCCCTGTTTAAAGAAAGTAAAAAACAACCACTGTCATTGTAAATCCAGTGAACCCAGATACATCCGATAGAAGAGATCTAGCTCTAATTCCAGCTCTATTCTAACACACATGTATTATTTTAAAATAATTATGGTCTTGAACATAGCTTGTGTGAAAAATCACTCACCCACTAGCTGCGTTCACAAGGACAATTGTAATCAGTTTAAATGTTCAATACAAATGAAAATGCTCCATTTTAACACCTCAATTAAAAAAACCAAACTGCTTAAAAATCAAATCGCTTTGTGAGGGGTGGTTTATACCTTTTGTAACCCACTTAAAACGACATGTAAACACTTCATCGGATTGATCACTACAACTGGGATGCTCTGCTCATGTGCGATCTTCTTCTTTGTTTCTTTTTAATGGCAGTTGGCAAACCCACTTAAAGGTGTATGTGCAATAATTGGCGTAATGACGTATGACGCAAAGAACGCGAGCTTGTGTTGTTGAGGGAAGTAACATGAAGTGACTGTCTTGTCATTCTTAAATTTCTTAAGTCTCCTACCAATCATCTGTAAAGTGATACGAGACAGCGTTGTCCGGTCAGTCCATGATTTATTCTCTGATCCACAAACACATGTGTTTGGACTCGCTCTTGCGGACGGTCTGTGCAGCAAATCAGAGCAAAGCTCAAAATTATTATTCACGACCCTTTCAAATAAGGTAGTAATAGACCATTTAATCCTTGGGGCAAATCCTAGGGTTGTAAATGGACATGCTTAACCATCTCTGGATAATTTTTGCACTTAACTCTTTCACCGCCAGCGTTTTTAAAAAAAGTTGCCAGCCAGCGCCAGCGTTTTTCATGATTTTCACAAGTTTAATGCCTTCCAGAAAATGTTCTTCTTTAAATATATAAACATACAATATACCAAATGAAAGAACAGGCCCTCTGCTTTCAAACAAAAAAAAAACGTTTCATCCTACCTTCAGTGGTTCTTTTGCAATCAGCTTTTGAATATGGGTAGGTTTTTGCAAAAACACCATATTTTGAGCAAAAAGCAGAGATAATTCCATTTTTATGACGGACTTTTCATAGAGATCCCATTCAGAGCGATCTTTAAAACAGACACGGACATGCAGCAGCTTGCCATAGGGCAATACTTCCGGTTTGAAAAAGTTGCGGAAGGGTATTGCGGTAATAATAGCGGTATTGCGGAAAGACGGAAAATCTCGTCATTGGCGGGGGAAGCGTTTTCTCTTAATTGACGAGATATCTCGTCAATGGCGGGGAAAGAGTTAATAAAGCCACATACCTTCAGTGTAGATTTCAAAGAATATTAAACAAATTATTTCAATGCATTCTTTGGCACCTTTAAAGGCTATTTTTGCATCCTAACCCCAGAGTTTTCATTTAATGGTAATGCTGTCGTTTTGTTTTAAGTGTTTAAATTTGCTGCATATTTATGTATTCATTTGTTTGATTCTAATTTATATTTCCTAAATTTAAATAATATTTCACAATGTTACTGCTGACAGCTCTGCCTCAGAGATCTCATTTACATGTAATAAAGGTTCTGCACATTATGAATATGAATATTAATCATGAAACATGATTACAGGAGAGACTTATTAGACGTTTACAAGCTGAATATAACAAATCCTTCAAGCTGCACAAGGAAAGCAATTAATAGCGGAAGAGGGATGCGTCTCTGTACAGTCGGCCTATGTGTGCGCTCCTTAGCTGCAGAACCAGCAGTGCACAAACAGAGAAAAATGATAGATAAGATAGATAAAAAGTAGCACAGGTAAAGAACTTGAAAAGTTATATGCAAACGCACCAAATTACAAAGATGACAATTCGCACAGTACTTAAAGAAGTAGTGATTAAAATAAATAATTTTAACTTGATTTGTTGTTATATAAGAGGTCATCATACTTAAACTGCGCATGTGTTTTTCTCACGCAACTTAAGCGGGAAATTCATTCAAATTCAAACTTTACATTATGAAGTTTTCCCTGAACTCTGTCAACACGGCTTGCTGTCAGCAGTCTGCCTTCATCCAAAAACAGCTCAATTAAAGCGACAGCAGCGTATAAAATCGCTACAGGCGCTGTCATAATATTTCTGTGTTCATCACGGCACAGAATAACAAAATACTTCCATAAGAACGGGTGTGTCATTTAACTTAAGTAAATTAAAAGAGTGGACAGTATATGTGAGTTCATCATTTGTGCTCTGCATTGGGATATGTGTGAATTATCAGAAAATGAAAACTGAAAAGGTTATAGCTCCAGTCATGTAAACATCTTACAGCGATTAACTACTCAATCTAATTATTGGAAATAATTGCATTATTGGTGTGCATGTAAACATAGTCATTGTACTCTCAAGTACAGGTCTCATGTACATGTAAAGGGGGTCGCACACAGAGTGAGCAGCGCTGGTACACCCTTGAACTGGACTATTACTTGAACTCATTTGTTAGTGGCTTCTATAATTTTTTTTGCAATAACTACCATTGAAATTAGTATCCGTTTTTTCAGTATATTTGTACGTCCACAAAATGTGATGCAAACACTGGATTTAAACTTTTCAAGAAGACTTCCAGGAACCAGACAGATCATGCCTGCCTAAGGCAAATAATCACATGAAAATTCAAAGGTTAAGCATACAGTATCGGATAGCATACAGTAAAACAGAGGTCAGAATTCTCATCAAATGACTAATTAGTTCCTAGAGAACGTGTAAAGTTGTAGCAATGCCAGGGTCATGGGTTTAATTCTTAGGGAAAATACAGCACACGTGCTGTTTTAATACACTGTCCCACTGTTTTATAGAGACAAGGATTAATTGTGTTGATCTAGTCTAATGACAAGCTCTTTAGAAAACTTTATGACCCAGTAAAAGCTCCCTGAAATGATTGTTTTCCTGATATTCCTTAATTAAAAAAAAAAAATCCTTAATAGCATTTTGGTGAGATTATGATTACATTGCACACATTACTAAGTAAAATACTGTAAACACTGTACTTGCTTACTTCATGACAGTTGCTTCTTTCAGGTCAACCTACATAAAATACCCATTTTGAATTTGTAGTCCACTTCCAAAAACCCTGCACCTAACCTTTGAAAAAGAAGTAGAGCAACCTTTTGTCACAGGGGCTATGTAACCAACCCCTGTCATCTCTTTCTCTCTGACCCAGTTTTGGACAAAGGTCTGATAACATGCACCTGGTTGTTCGAGCTTCCAGCAGTTCTTTTATTTGGGTTTCATTTTTGGGACATTAATTTTTCTCCCTTATATAAACTCTGACACCTCCGATTGCTCAGGGTGGAGAAGATGCCCACCTGTTCTGAATGAAAAAGGGGCGATTCATTCACAAGTCCAAAACAATATTCACCCGATTACATAGTGAATAATGTAATAGCTCAACAGGTGGAAAAGCTTCTACGTTCATTCGTTTGTTAGGTCATTCGTTTGCTATTGTGGGTAAAGGGACACACGTCTTTCTTCATCGATTGCTATTCAGAAGTAACTGTGTGTTATGACAAAACAAACTAAACTGTTTGTACATATTGTATTAAACGCCAAATAATAATAATAATAATATAAAATAATAATAATAATAATAATAATACATTAATAAAAAATAATAGACTTTTCAAAATGGGGTGACATCAAAAGGTCCTGTGAGGTTAAAATCTTACATACAATCATATCTTTTGTAAAAGCTAATGTGACATGATGCTACTGTATCAATACCTTCTTTTAACTTAAATGTTATATGTTTTTATGTGAGACCCAATCAGTGCTTCCCGTGAACACAACTAATAGCACAACATGGTCAGTATAAGTCAGGTTTAGAGGTGAGAGGTGTAAATCACAAAACTTGTCATCACATCTTGCCTCACAGAGCATTAAGGGCCAGATTTATCAAACGGGGCAAATTAGCGTAAACGTACAATTCCAAAAATAGCACTGATAGAAGTGGAAATATCTGCAGGGTATTTACTAAAAAGGCACAAATTAAATAACACAGACACAACCGCTCATTTCCACAATGACTATACAATCTAATAAGCAGTGCAAAGTCTCAATGTCAGCTTGGTCTCAGACTTAGTGCTCTCAGGATTTTATTTCAAGACCAGGTATGCGGGAATTACACAAAATTGCTTGTGCATTTGTTTGATTTATGTGCAACACTTAAAAACATCTGGTTTTTAAAGCAATCATTGATTTATTTCTCATTTGATTACTTTGTCCAAAAAGAAATCTGTCAACATATTAATACAAAGACCCACAACATTCAAGATGCAATTCCATCCACTTTATGATGGTCTTGGTCTTGACTGTCTTTGGTCTACAGCTTATCTTGGTCTTGGTAGTCTCAACTACGGCACTGCCTCCTAGTTGAGGGCTTTTTCTTCAGCAGGTTAAAAGTAACATGGCTTGGCAAACAATATTTCTGGATAATTTGTTCTTTTGGGGTTTCACCTTTGGTGTGAAACCCCTTAAACCTAGTGTTGGGTCAAAAAGGGACAAACCCAGCTATGGGGTTAAATTAAACGGGAAACTGTTTATATTTGTCCCAACAACATTATTTTTTGGCCATGCTGATCATGTTGTAGGATCAAATATACATACAGTATAAATTGAATGTATTATTTTAATGAATTGCACTGCCTATCACGGGGTTAATAGACAGATCTTGGACTACTTCATTCAGTTTACCAAAGGTGTCTTTATTGCTAAATAATGACATTTTCATGATTTTTTTCACCATAATTTTCTTATTTCTATATAATTATGTGGATAAATCTTTAGTTATATAAAGTATGTCAATTTTTTGTGCTAAAATGTGTTCTGAAATTGCAAGAATGGACATTGTAAAAAGCACTTCATAAATCACATAATTATTGGTTATTTCACTGATATGAAGCAAACAACAGCCAGCGATTCATTTAACTGGGACCAGCTGTTTTTTTGTAGAGAAAAGGTTTTAATGTAGAATAGTTGATAAAAATCTTATGGTTTTTAGTCGACTAAAACTAAAACATTGCAGATGACTTAAATATGACAAACAAAATTGCACTTTGGTCAAAAGCTTATGACTAAAATAATGTAACACTGGTTGTTATTATATTTGTATATATTTCAAAAGTTTCTGTATTTCTGTTTCTCTTATGTCTCTACTGACTGTACTGCTATGTATTTGCTGTAAAACTTCTTTGTAGCAATGCAAAATTGTAAGAAGTGCTATAGAAATAAAGCTAAATTGATTGACAGATTTTATTACTAACATAAATTCCATGTCAAAAGTCATGTTGATTCTGCTGTATTTCAGTGAAACATTTTGTTACATTATCTTTATGATTCCTCGATCTCATGTTATCATTTGTTCATACTGAAACTCTCAGCTGCTGTTTACTATAATAATGGGCATTATTAGTCACAAAGAGCAGTGAGAGGCTCTCAGAACTGTGGCAGCTTACAACAAATTTGCTTATGCTCGCTGTGATTCACTGTCAATCCTATTTCAGATGCTTTCCATAGCCAATTGAGAGCAGCAGTGATGTATGTGATGTATAATGAATAGTTGATTTACCCAGAAAGGTGCCAGTAAAACCCAAGGCCAGGAAGCTGCTGATAACAAACAAAGAACCAAAGGCCACAAGAGCTGCTCCTGTGTAGTACACCTGTACATTATCCAGCATGTCCAAGCGTGGTTGTCCCTTCATGGCTACTGTAATACTAAGACACAGAGAGAAAGAGATACATGAAAAACATGGCAAGTCATTAAAAACAAAAAAGGATGACTCCAAAAATACCCAATCTTGTCTGGTTTTGTCTTGTCACGTAATACATGACAGTTAAATGAAAAGAGCCACACTTCCGATTGCCTCCATCCACAGGTACAGCTGTCTTACACTGTGTTTGAATGACTTCAATTGACTAAAAAGATATTTGTGTCAAAGTGAAAGTAGGTCAGGGTGAAAACCGGCAGTTATCCTGTTGAAATGATTTCTTACAGATCTTGGCTTATGCTTGGCTCATTTAAAGATACAGATGGGATGCATGCTGCTTCAGTTGTTTAGTCACTGGGATTTTGTCAAGACACCAATTAGGACATGTATATAATGTCTCAATCGCCATAAGAGCAGGCAACATTGTATTTCCCCCCAAAAAATAATAAGTCATTAACTGATTTTACAGTAAATGAAATCAGACACTCAACGCTTTTATTACCTAAAACATAATCCAGGTGTTATATATTCAAGTTTTAAAAGTGCATATTGTATTTAAGCAATAAAGTTCTAGCATTTTTTTGCCGAACAGTAGTTAAAGCAAAAATTTGTTTATGCATAGTATACATCTGGAAAAGGAAGACTAGATATAAGATTCTGGATCTTTGATCATATACTGTTTGTTAATTCTTATCGTCATTCCAGCATCTATGGCTATATTCATGACAAGAACTGGTTAATCCATAAACAAGTTAACCCACATATGTTGATAACTCATGTACCATAGCTCAATTGGTGGAGCATTGCGTTAGTTGCGCAAAAGGTTATGGGTAACCATGGGAACACACATAATGATAAAATGTATAACCTGAATGCACAGTAAGTCGCTTTGGGTAAAGGCATCTGCCAAATGAATAAATGTAAATGGTGGTGCATTATTACATTTTCATACTTCATATAGAAAACAAATGCTAAACTGAGACAGAATGCAAAGCTGAAAAGACTTGTGTCTTATTATATTTACTTTGAAGGCATAGAAACAGAAGACTGTACAAACACACAAACAGACACACTCTAAGCTATCCTGTCCATTATTAATTTTCACCGTCAGCAGGGAAGATTTTTCCTGGAAAGAAATAATTATGCCCCGTATCTTTCCTCGATCTCTTGATTTTTTGGCTGTACACCTAGACTGAAAGAAAGTAATTGGGACTTCATTGCTCACTTTTGCCTTTGAAAGCCACCTGGCAGTGAAGCCTGTCCAGTAGCAAAGGAAAATAAGGCTTGAAGAAGGAAAAAGAGAGATAAAGGTCATTGTTATGAAGAGGACCATTGTGTTTATTTTTCTAGGTCTCTGGGCCATGACTACTGGATGCACCTTGGGAAGATTTAAAGCACTGAAACATTAGTTTATATTATATAGTAGCCTACTTAATATATATAGTAGCATTTTATTGGGGCAAGCCTGAGGCACACCTGTGCATTAATGTTGAACATGAGCCGTTTCTCAATATGCGTTATTGTCTGTACTTGTTTTCTTGTGGACTTGTGAAACGTCATCAGTCGCGGCCCAAGTACTGTTCCAATTCAAAGTTCGCATCAAGCCCAAGTTCACATAAAATCCCCGGATGTGTTCTTGATCCGCCCATTTTATCGAGGATGCATCAGAGGAGACTTGTGTGGACTTATGACAGCAAAGTTTCCCAGACTGCATTTCGCATCAGGAGTTCGTTCTTCCGAGTCTGAACTTGCAAGTTCGAACTACGAAGGACACAAGTCCGAGTTCGGCGTACTTGGTTTTGAGAAACGGCTATGGTCATTTTGTGGCTGCCCTCCACGTATCCATAGTGGATACCAAGGTCCTGCAACCGGTCGGGTTTTGTACCTGCATAAAAGTGGCTAAAATGGGTGGTTTGTGCCATTCCTAAAATTCACGGGCAGGTATGCGGGCGGATAATTTACTCCTTGTGGGTGTGTAATAGCGCGGATGAAAAATATGTGCAATATTTGTACGTCTAAATTAATTATTACAAATACGCAACAACATGACATTTGACCCATCACGTTACCACCACTGCAACTTTTGTTAATGCTTCGTTCTCGTAGCTTAGTTGATGCGAGATTTGAAGAAGTAGCTATGGATGAAGTAAAGTTGGCCAGTGGAGTATATAAAATTGTAACGAGTTTTCAAAGACAAAACCGGATGTGTGGAGAAAGTGTGCTGTAATACGAGATCAGGAAAATAACATCATAAGCGGCTTGGATTAGAGATCGGGTAACCGGCCAAATATTAATGGGTCTGGGGCCTGGGCGGGTTTGTATTTAATTTTACTATCATCACGGGGTAACAGGTCAGATCTGGTGCTGAACTTTGCGGGTATGTTGAACTATGCGCGAGTCTGTGAGCAGTCATGGGTGGGGAGCGTAATCAATGTGACATCACATTGATAGAGGATCCCCAACAGCCCGTTTTGCAAAATGCAAAAGTGCATTTTCTAGGTTGGGGGACTTTAAAAGGCATCAGAATACAAGAAAATGCATCTATTCCCGTAAGTGTCTTATATATATATATATATTATTATTATTATTTTTAATTTATTAATAGTCAAAAATTCTGAAATATTCTCTATTTGTTTAGAGAACTATGCTTTTGCCTTTAGATATTATAATTACAGTTAACTAATCCTAACCAGTCCAACATTTGGTTTAGGTTATTATTGTTTTTTTGTAATATCCAGGTAACACACATGGGGATAAAAATTTATAAATAAATTCACTGCAACTCACTTTGGGTAAAGCATCTGCTGTATAAATGTAAACATAACCAGCACAACTGCTGCAGTTTAGTTCTCTTCTTCAGGTAGACACCTTAAAGTTGAGTTTAATGGTGTCAGATAGATAAAATCATCTCACATTGTTGATCACGATATTCAGTCAATGTAAATATTTACAGCAGCCAAATGAGCTCAGCCAGTAGTTTAAATGACAGATCTTCAGTATAATAATAATAATGGATTATGTAAATCACACAACAGTGCAACACAACCTTGCCATAATCCCTGAACCAAGGTAAAAAGCTGGCAAACCAATTTTCTGTAAGGCATAAGTGTAACAAAATACATTGAAGGCATAACATTTAAGATCAAGCCATAAAAACAATCTTAATGGAAACACGATTTTTTCAGTGTAATGTAATAACATGTGGCAGTGAAGGACAGCAGGTTAATAAGGTTAAATGCCAAACAACATTATTTAATGGAATTAAAGAGACTTTGCTTAAGGGTCCTTCTCCTTCACAGAAAAAAATCTCGACAATGTCACAAACTGTGCCCAGATTTACTAAGATAGGAACGTCTAGTTAAGTCTAGAAAGTCAAAGCTAACAATTTCTATATCAGCTCAAATGTTTCTCATTAGAATCACTCAGGATAGTAAGTTTATCTAAGCTTTGCTATTCACTTTACTTAAATGACTGTCGATAGACTCGAGTCTTGAGAAGTGCTTTTATGACCTTTTCAGGTCTTATGATATTCAAGGACATTTCGTAGGATGTCAACAGAAATTTCTTTTTGAGAATTCAGGCTTTACTGCACAGAAATTCTGTTAAAAGCAGGCAGGCGGATTTGTTTGGTACAAAGACTTTAAGCCAGGTCAGGTCAAACCCACACAGAAACTTGTTGTAATATGTGATTCCAATGTCTGTGTCATGTCCATTTACGCTTAATTAAAAATATCAGGTCATAATATTCTGTACCTGCTTTTATTCTTACATGCCTACAGTTTTGACAAGGTACAAAAAGTAGTTATTTTAACATTTTTAATCATGGTGATGTTGGTGCTCAAGGTCTTGAACCAGAAACATTGTTAAATGTTAAAATTTGTTTTCAAGCTGGTGTGTATATCTGGGCCATGGCTCACTTTTACAATTTTATCCCAGGCTCCATGAAATGTACAACAACATAAAATACAATGAACAAATGTACATTTAAATGATGGCATGAAGCAATTTACAGTGCCATTCAAACTACACATTTCAGCAGTACAAATCAAATCATTTAAATTAGTGCAGATAGCACTAGTTGAGCTACAATTCTAGTAACTTGTCAGACAGAAAAAAATCCCACAACCCCAATCTTTAGTCTGTATTTCAAACCTTTACACAGGAACTTACTAACATGGGTTTCAATGAGAAGCGTGTAGTACTGCTATTTTTTTTTTAAAATAGACAGAACATTGACTACTGTCCTCCATCTTTCTGCCTATATGAGCAATAAATACAGATGGCAGATCTGTGAAGTTTTCATTTCCACACTCCAGTGAGACACCGGGAAATGAAAAGCAGTTATTATGCCTTTAAGTGGACTTATCGATCATTTTAGGAATGTGCGTCAAACCCTTAATTTGTTCCTTTATCCATTTTATTGAGGAAAACGTGCATTCATTGGTCAGAAAGATAAAGGATCCATAATACTCTATTTTAAGCTATAGGAGGGCAGATAAACGGTTTAATTTGTTGTGTTTTATGACTTCTCCCGCTATGATACAACATGCACTCGATGCACTAAAAGAACGATAACAATTTTAAAAGAGATACTTTCAATTTAGTTTTAACTAAAATTACTTCAAACTCTTTTTTTTGCATTAATAATTCATCTTTATTAACAATTTACTTGTATATGTAATCTGAAGGTCTCTGGTGTACGAAATCACTAAAGTTAAAGTGCTCCCTTTTGTTTTACACAAATAATGGTTATCAAAACAGCATTCAATAATGGATTTGCATAAATGTGTTTTGTACTGTACACTCAATGCATACACTGTAAAAAAATTCCGTAGAAATTACAATGTTATTGCAGCTGGGTTGCCGGTAATTTACCGTAGATTTACATTTATGTAATTTACTGGCAAGAATTCGTTCAAAGTTCAATCAATTTTAAATATTAACAAGTATTTATCTTTACAGAATAAAACTATACAATAACAGCCTCATGCAAAGCATTCTGGGAACCAGAAGTCATCATCAACCTTTTTCTGTTTTTTGCTTCAGATTTTGTTTCCCAGAATGTTTGGCTTGATGCTGTTTTTTTAGTTTTACTTTATAAAGACAAAGACTTGTAAATGTTTAATGTTCATTTAACTTTGAACAAAATGTTGCCAGTTAAAAACATAAATTTAAATCTACGGTATATTACCGGCAACCCAGCTGCAATTTCTACGGAATTTTTTTACAGTGTATAGCACATTTGGGAGATGTTTATATTCACTGTAACCTTCCAGAGTGCATTCAGCAGTCTTATAATAGATCCAGACCGATCAAGATCAGATTTCAAGAATCTCACAATACGTAAAAAACCCAGATGTGAAGAGTGTAACATAACTTACATTACTGATCTTACATAATGTTTCATAATCTTAAAAAAATCTCATTTCATACATTGTAAAAAACGTTGGTTCAACTTAAAAATATTAGTTGACACAACATTTTTACACAACTTTTTTTGAGTTAACTAATATTTTGAAGTATTATAATATTAAAATATAATATTATAATATTGCAATCAAGCTCAGATTCCAAGAATCTCACAAAAACTAACTTAAACACTTATAAAACCCAGACTTGAAGATGGTATCATAACTTGTATTATTGAACTTGCATAATGTTTCATAATATTTCAAAAAAATCTCCAGTATGCATAAAGTTGGTTTAACGTAAAAAAGTTACCTAAATTGCTTGAGTTAATTCAACTTAGAAATATTAGTTAACTCAAAAAAGTTGTGTAAAAATTTTGTGTTAACTCAAAATTTTAAGGCAATAATGTGTTAATTGGGGCAGAATGGACGGGTGTACCTGCACCTATAGAGGAGGGGACACAATCAATGTATATAATAAAAAAATAAAACGTAATTTGACCCCATCTTTTTGTTGTCCCACACTGTAAACCCAAATGTTCAAAATAATTAAATTGATTGAGTAGTATAAACTTAATTTTCTAAAACAGTTCCACTAACTCAAATGTTTTGCGTTTCTGACACTTTTTTAAAATTGTGAGTAAATTAAACTCAATATTTTTAATTTACTGAAACTTTTTGCAGATTAAGTTGATTTTCACTTAAGAGTATAATTTCACTGTACTTATTTTTGTTGTTTCAACTGTCAAGCGTCTGACATCAGTAACGTGTGTGTGCGTGTGTCAGTGTCATTAAATGATATAAATTTTAAAAGGGTTAACATTTAAAATATACACACACACGTTCACTTCAAATTAGGGTCTCAGAATTGTAATTTCATTGATCATGCCAGTGGGTTCAACATTAGATATTTATTTGAATTTATCACAGATCACATTAATATACGTTTGAAAAAAGTTTAATTTCGAATTAGGTTAGGTCCATCATTTTATTGGCTTACGACACTCACGTGGTCCAAGATCAGCGCGTGCGTGAGGACCGGAACGCGCAACGTGGGAATGACGTTGGCGGCTTGGCGCCACAATTGACTGCAGTCGAACTTCAAGCTGTCTGCAGTAATCAGCACCATCGGTTTCACGGTAAGTGTTAAATGTGTTTTTTCTAATGAACAGTTGATTGCGTCCCCGCGATACAAAAAACAGCCGTTGCCAATGTTGTCTGATTTGGACATAAAGTAAATAACCTGGAAACACCGAAGTCGCGTTGCCGTGGCGGCTGGGTTTTGGATAAACAGTCGCTTTCCTTTTAGTGGGAAACACGTCAGTACTGCCCCGCGTGGTCTCGCTTTTCTCGCGTGTGTGATTAAACATTAAAATGTAATGTGTGTGATTAATCGGAAGGGAGAAGCAGCATATTCAGATCAACCTATGGCGGTCAGCGTTTTTAAAACCTGTCACTGTTATCAACTGTTTGGATATATAAGCACGAACATAGTTCGTCTGTAAATAAACACATGGTTGCAAAGACATAAGCTGTGCATGCGCTGTGTGTGTGATAAAATATAGCCAAATCTCAGTTTTTTTAAGGTGTGTGTTTATCATCGATGTCTTGGTTATGAAACAGAACTGACAACAGAAGCAGAAAATATATAAAGACGCAAGATGCATGTAATGATAATCACTTAATCAGACCGTAGAAATAGGTTTAAAGTTGCAACTTTTGCTGCCTTCACATGTGTTCGGAAGTTCAATAATAATGTAAACTGTTGGTTAACTTATACGTTACTCAGTATTAAGTATAAGGAATTCTACTCAAACTGTTTCAAGTTTTCCTGCTTTAATTGAGCTATACACTTGCTAACATTCATTTTGTTTGCCTTTCAGGTGGCTGGCTGCAAAATGATTTGGCAGTGTAAGTTGTGCTCATCTTCTTTTACTGAAAGATTGCAAATATTTAAAGGGACACTTCACCCATTTGCATTAAGCTTTGTATAGTTAGAACATGTTTTTCAATGGTCGTGCATCATTTTCTCAGTTGCCACTGAGACAGGAGAAATACAGATTTCAGTGTTGCACTTCCTTCTTTCAATGATGTAAAAATCATCATTTTGCATCATTGAAAGCAGGAAGTCCAATATCTTTGTTGAGGGGGTGAGACCATAGATATGTATAAAGGCTAGATTTCTCGCCCGTGCTGCTGGCCAATTGAGTGGAACGTCCGCATTTTGGCGGCCATCTTACCACATGACGCTCACTCGTAGCATTGAGTTTTAACGGTTTAGGTACTTTTAAATGACCATAACTTGCTTAATTTTTTACAGATTTTCAAACGGTTTGGTTTGTTATAAACGTCAAAGATGTACCTATGACACTGCATGCTTATACTAAAAAAATAGAAAATTTATGAAAAATGTTGAAGCATCCAGAATTATAGCCCCGTTAATAATGTTTGTAAGAAACCAAACCGTTTGAAAATTGGTATAGCATTGAGCAAGTTATGGTCATTTAAAAGTACCTGCACCATTAAACTCAATGCTCAGAGTGAGCGAACTGTCTGAGGTAAGATGGCCGCCAGGTGAGGACGTTAGAGACTCTGCCGTAAGACATCTAGCCTTTATACATATCTATGGGTGAGACTACAAACACTCCTTTTCTCTGTCAAATAGGCACAAAATTTGAAATGAATGTTACATTTCAACTACAAATATGACACACTTTCATTAAAGATTTATATTTCATCCTCTTCACTTATAAGAAAGAGGATGCAGACAGCATTTGACCTGCGGCGACAGACCATAGTGAAGACATGCCCACCAGTGAAAAACCTCATGGAACTCTGGCCTGCACTCAAATAGAGTCTGAGGTAATGTGTAGTGGCAGTTTTTCTTGTTATTCCTTTCCTGATAACCTATACCACAATCAGGGGCTGTTTTATGCTTTATGGGAGGGTTAGATTTACCAGATTCACATAATTAAAATAACTGTGTTGTCTTTGTTTAAAAATGTAGGTGTATTTAGAGTTCCAACGAATTACAATACAGAACCTGCCCAACATATTCTGCTCTGAGCTTGACCGACATCTTCTTTCTGAAAAGAGTCATCAGTCTAAAAGGACAACCAAAATTGGGAAGACATCAAATGCTTTGACTGAAATCCTAAGAATCTACGATTAACAGGTAAAGATATTGTTAAAGATTTTATGGGTGTAATTCTTAATTGAAAGAGGAAAGTTGAAAAGCATTTGACAAGTTTAATGATTCAATTTTGAATGCTACATTTTCTTCACTTATTTGTCTGATTGCATTACAAGTTTAACATTTACAGTTCAGTTATGTTCCATGGTGGTTTATCATTATAGGAGGTACGTGACATACACACCAAGTGTATCACTGCTCTTCATCTCCTTCCAGTCTATCAACATGAGGACGTCTCGGGGTTCTTCAGGACCTGCACAGTGAGTGTTTTTTTTTTTTGTGGAAAATATACACTACTATTATTAGAAGAACATGTTTTTCATGATTTTACATTTCCTTTGGTGTGTAAGTGTGCATTAGTACATGTTAATGTTATGCAAAATGTACAAATCCCAATGTAAACAATGACATGAGTTATTGTGTCCAACTTAAATCTCTTTTCTTGGATTACAACAAACACATGGATTGTAGGCAACAGTTTACTTCCTAAGCCAGTTGATGTGGACTCGACGGTCATTATCATAATCCCGCCCGCTTATGTTTTCATATTTAAAGAATTTACTACTGACTGAACCATGATTCAAACACAAGTTTTGAGCAGTGCAGAGTAGCGCTGGTTGTTTGTCGCTTCTACGATCACAAATGCAGGCATGGTTTTAACGTTTTAGTATCCTTACCTTACCAATCTGTTATGTTCTGCGTAACAAACAAGCGCTATTCTGCACTGCGCAAAACTCGTGATTGAGTCATGGTTAAGTCAGTAGTAAATTCTTTAAATCTTTAAAAATTCTTTACAGGCTGTGAGTCAGAAACAGGCGGGATTATGATAATGACCGTCGTGTTCACGTCAACAGACCATGGAAGTAAACTGTTGCCTACAATCCATGTGTTTGTAGTAGTCAAGAAAAGAGATTTAAGTTGGAGAGGATAACTTGCGTCATCGATTACTTAATATGTACTAATACACACTGACAACACCCCCCAAAAAATTTAAATCATGAATCGGATAATAGGTGCTCTTTAAACAAGATAAGGCATTTATCTTTATATGTTTTTGAGCATATTATCAACTTGGATGTACTGGTAGCTTGGCTGGCTCCTTTAGAACACTGATTTTCTGTTTTTCACATCCTTATGTGTTCTTTGTTCACACATCTTTTAAAATCACTTTCTGTCTGTTGTTCTGCAGCAATATTGTTTGTTTAACATATGTCATGACTAGCTTTATGCCTTTATTTTTGCACTAAACCTGCTGTAAATAATTGAAAATTTGTCAAAAATTAATTAATAAAAAACTATTTACCCTTGGTATTTGCCATGTGTAACCAGTTTTTGCTTTAATATCTGTTTTATTTTGCAGGACACATCTGATGAGCCAGAGCTTTAAGATGTTGTAAAGGCCCTCCTTACAGTCATCATAGATGACGACACAAGTCCAGTTCACTTCAAGCCTGAGAAAATCTGTCATCATTGAAAGCGAGATTTGGTCAACCTCTACAGATTTACTGATGCCTTTCTGGTAATGTTTGGACTGATCTATGCACTACACCTCAGCTATCCCAGGCGACTGACAACACACTTGAATTCACTCAAATGTTACTTTGCCTTAATGATGGAAAAGTGTCATCTAAGTAACAGAGTCTCAAAAAGGACTTGATGTGTATGTAGAAATGTATCTAAAAATGTGTTTTCTTCACAATATGCACAATGTGCCTTTGTATTTTCAAACGGTATTTGTGACTTGAAATGTTGTCTGTGTTGGTCTTTTAAATTGACACTGCCATTGTAAATGGAAAGGGCAAAAATTTTGTGAAACACAATGTAATTCAAACTGTTTAAGTTGTCTGTACTCAAAATATTTGAGGCAACGAGTTGCCTCAAAAAAATTAAGTTTTAAGCCATATGATTTTGAGTTTTGCGTGTCAAAGGTTTTGAGTAATGTGTAATTAAAAAAAAACTGAACAAAAATAAAAACATTGAGTTTACATAACTTAAAAGTGCTTCTTTGTGTACTTATTTTTTTTAGTAATGTTAACTTAATGCCATGAGTCAATGTAACTGAAAATTATTGAGTAGACTTTAATAAGAACTTTTAATTTAATTATAATCAAAAGGTTTATGTAACAAGAAATCAAAATATTTAACCTCTAAAAGAAATTGTGTTTTAAGTTCATGAACTTAAAAAATTTGAGGCAACGAGTTGCCTTAATTTTTTTGAGTTCTGCTTACTAATTTGGGTTTACAGTGCAGTTGCAAGCTACATAAAGGCCAGTGTGGTCCACCCAGTAATCAAAGTAAAACAACATTATAAAACAAACAACTTATACAATTCGGATCACAAGAGTTTTTTGTAAAACAAATGCAAACCAGCAAAGTAAAAATACCTCAAAAGGTAAAAAAATACCTTTGTAAAAAACAAAAAACACTCCTGTCTATTTAAAGGCTGTCATAAAATAATATGTTTTCAGATGGTGCTTAAATTATAAAGGAAAGAACATTGGCAAAAAAATCACTTTAATAATAATCGCTCGAATACACAACATAAAAAAAAAAACGATTTACAAAGTTTATGATTTGCCCTTGTTTCTAAGCCTATCAAATGTTAACATTCAAGCGATTTTAAACAATTTTGAGTGCAAGAAGATGCAAAAGTGAGCTGTTTTCGGTGCACACACAGAGATAGTGTTGTGACGGATCGCAGTTGATCCAAAATCCGTACGAATCACGACCCACGGTTCGGCTCGCATGCGATTCGCGGATTAATACGCAAATTTGAATAGGTAAAGTTTATCATTTGCACGTGTTTCAAAGGCTTGCAAATGTTAACATTCAAGTGATTTAAACAATTCAACCACAAAAACGTCCCTCAAGTGAGCAGTTTTCTGTACATACAGACACACATGTGGTTGAATGTGTTTGAGAGACGCATTTCAAAGAGCAAGCGAACATAAAATCTTTTTGTTGTGGCAGGACATACAACCAAAATGATTTCCACACTATTTTTTTCTAATAAAAAACATTTCTTTATGTCTTGAGTTTATAGACCCTTTTTCAGCCAACGTGATCAAATAACATTTTGGCAACAGAAGTGGTGTTGTTCCCCAGTGGTTCTAATGTGTTTGCAACTCTCGGGTGTACACGCTCGGTTTCTCAACTTAATACGTATCTACTCCACTATAGTACGGATCTGGTAGCTGGATACCATTTGATAAAGTCAACTTTAAAAATAACTTTCTCTGTCTGTGTTGCTTAATGCTGATTCTCGCCATACTTCCATTGCCAAAATGCACACGCAAACGTTCCTACTGTACATCATAATTGTGTACACTACAAACAGTAAAGGGGTCTATAGATTAGAGTCAGATCTGTGATATTTGGTCTTAAAGTCACAGTAACCTCAATTAACCTACTTTAGTCTGTCTCATTAATGTTATTTTTTTTTGTAATTCAGTGTTTATTGGTTTTGATAAAGCATATAGAACATTTAGCAGAGTACAAAGTAGAAATAGAAAGTATTAGACCATTATTATTATCCCTGGCCCTCCCCCCTTCCCTCACCCATCCCCTTGCACTCAGGACTTGAAAGACACAATATAGGCATTAATGTTATTTTAAACAACCCAAGACAAAGAGAAAATTACGGAGCCCCTAAGGGGACATGGAGCAAATATGAAATAAAGTTTAGTTTGGCGTGGGCACGTGAAACTATCGTGTGCGCACAAAAACTATTGCATTTAGTTTTGCATGCGCACGTGAAACTTTCGCTTTCACGTGTGTATGTGCAAAAACTGTTAGTTATTGTGGCAAGCAGGACGGGTGAAAGCTGTGGGCATGAGGCTGGTGGTGCGATTGCTAATGAGCATCACCTTTGAAGCACACCGGTCTCGTATCCCACGGAGGAGTCTGGAAGTATAAATGAAGGAACGACGAAGGTGGAGAATGAGAGTGGACCAGGGCTGGACATTATTTTATAGGATTTGTGTTATGTGTTTGGATGTTTTTAGCTGGCAGTCGTTTGTGAGGGGCTGCCGGCGTCTACTTTTGTTTTGTTGTTAAATATTAAAGTGTTAAATGTGTTCCCGTTTCGGCCTTCTTCCTCTTCACTTACATATCTCATTACAGTTATTAACAGTAAAAGTTATGGGGCGGTTTCCCATACAGAGATAAGACTAGTCCTAGACTAAAATAAATGTAAGAGATGTCCAAACTGAAAACAACTTGCACTGACATTTCTTAAAATACATCGGTGCCCTTTGTTTTGCCTCAAAATGCACACATGTAATGTTTTTAGTAAGGCATGTTTGTTATAACTAGTTATATTTCCTAATTAAACTAAGGCCTTGTCCTGTCTTAAGATAATCCCTGTTCAGGAAATTCACCCCAAAAAGTTCAGAAAGAAATCAGCTATATGTCAGTAAGGCTATCTGGGTCTGCTTATCTGGTCTTAAAGAGGCAGTACATAAATAATAAATCTGCTTATGTCTGTGTCATTCTGTTTTTCAAACAACAAAAGACTACTATAGCTTTAAAAAGATAATTAATTTATAAAATGAAGACATTATTATTCTTTTCATCTATTTCTGTACCTCAATACTGTTAGACCTTACTTTATACTTTGTTCTTTTCTATTTTTATATGCTTGTAATTTTTTTATATGTTCTTATTTTATTTTCCCCCACACAATTTTTTTGCTAATCTGAAAATGATTCGACCATAAATCAAAATGTAATCCGTTACTCACTACTATATTTTAAAATTATAGCATTTGAGAGAGGGCGACAGCGAAGTAAGTTACATCACTGTCAAAAATAAGGTCAGTAAATAAATAGGTTATATTTTTTACATTGCTTGAAAAACAATTGGGTGAAGTAATTGACTTTATTCGGGTGAGCTGATGTAACCAAGACTGAGTCATTTAAAACAGTAACAGTTGACCTGTAGAAACCAGAGCAAGGCAGCAGGTTTGATGTTAGGTAATGGACCAAATGACAAGGACTGCAAAAAATATAAAGCACGCAGTGCTGATTTGAGAACTCTACAAAACACAGGATATAAGAAACTAATGGTGTCTGTGAAGAATGAAGAACAAGGTCATATTCAGGTAACGGTCAAATGCAGCAGAGTTTTACCAAAGAAAATTTATCTTTTAATGAAACCTAATAAAAAAGCAATAATAATTTGTGAAAAGTGTTCAAACGGCGAGGCTCTACGTTTGCGTAGCTTTATTTCATTTCGTAATGCACATCTAAATGTTCGTCATTTGAAAAATAAATAAAAAAGGAGTCTAAAGATGAAACCACCATATATAAAATAAAAAAGTAATGTGCTGTAGTACTAAAGTTTGATAAATGCTAGTTATTCTTTCTTCAATTAATTAAATCCATTGACATCCAGTGGGATTTGGATTTATAATAATAAGTCTTGTCATGCATTGCCATTTCTAAATTTAGCATCAACAACAATATTAATCTGATGCTCAGAGGAAATGATTAAAAAAATTTTTAGCACGCAATGATAAAACAGACAGACGGTTTTGTTTAACTGTCAGAGGAATCTGAAACCTTCAGAGATTTGGCTATGAATAGCTTTCATCCGTCACCTGTAAGTGCATTAATTCTCGGAGGAAATGTAAGATAGCATAGTGTAATGATTCATAGATGATATTACAGACATTATATATGCAATGATTATTCAGTAATGTAAATGAAATCATAAAAGGAATAAGGCTAAATATAATAGATTTTAATCCATATGCTAAATGGCTTCAGATGGGTCTTTCTAAATTATAGCTTTTAAAAGACAGAATTGTGTAATATCTCAAAAAAATGAAAATATGTGATAAAATCTGCCATTACAAATAACAATAATATAATTTTTGATTTAAAAGCCAACATATATACAACATGCATAAGAGGCTGTAAGGGCACACTTCCATTTGACATGGTTGCCTTGGTGTGAACCATGCCTAAATGCAATTGTGCTCTCACAACATTGGAGCCCATGGTAATTTTAAATTTGTTGCTTTTTATTGAGTCCTCAGTGAGACAGCCCTTATATTGCTTAGTCGATCTATCGCTTATGCCGCTTAGACATTCACAAGCATGCATAAGAAAGTTTTCACTGAAGCAAATGTAGTTGAATGACTTTGTACAACACATCCCACCTTCAGATCTGCACTCTGTCATATTTTTCACTTAAACCTCTGCAAGCGGGCCAGTGTGAGACTGATCGGTACGGAGTGCTCAGACTAGTCAAGCAAGTGCATTTTCATAAAAAATGGTACCAAAGCTGTCATTGATTGTGGTCTTTAAAAATATCCTAATAAATCATTTAATTTCACACATATTTTTCCTATTTAAAACTTGACTCTTCTGTAGTTACATTGTGTATTAAGACAGACAGAAAATTAAAAGTTGTGATTTTCTAAGCCGATATGGCTAGGAACTATATTCTCATTCTGGCGCAATAATCAATGACTTGGCTGCCATAACATGGCTGCAGCAGGCCCAATGATATTACGCAGTGCCAGAAAGAAGTCCCCAACTATTAAAAGTAACCAAGGGGACTACTTTTATGTGCTGCATAATATCATTGCCCCTGCTGCAGCCACACAATGTAACTACAGAAGAGTCAAGTTTTAAATAAAAAATATTTACTCGTTGGTTACTTTTGATCCAGCGCGATGCTAAATGGTCTAATCAGATACAATGGATTGTGCTAAGCTATGCTAAAAGAGGTACCGCCAGACCCGGAGATCAGCTGAATGGATTCCAAAATGGTAAAAATCAAATGTTTTACTCTAGGAGAGCTGGAAAATGATCCCTTTAAGGTTCTAATAGTGTTGGGCGATTATGCCCCATAGTGAGATCCTCCTATCGTCAGCGGGTGATTATTGATGTGTGAGTACTTTTTTCTTTTTTTCCTCATTAATGACAAGCCACTGTATTGGTGGACAAAGAAACAGAAGATGCTTTACTCTGAGGGTAGCTGGCAACACTGTCACGACCGCAACCTTCTTAAACAGTATGCCATTCATCTGACATTGATGCCCAGGCACTCTGACATTTCTTGTGTGCCAGTGAATGGAAACAGCTCACTCAATGGTTTTAAACCCCTGCATGCATAATAACCTCTCTAGTGTCAGAGTGCTAAACAAGCGCATAACAAGTTCAGGTGCGAAAAAGAGTCCGAGCTGCGTGCATTACAAGCTCTCCCAAGCGAGGAAAAGCAAGCAATGCACATTGGTGTAGCAAGTTCGGGTTCTAGGAATGTTAATGTGAAACTAGGATAATAGTAATAGCGTAATGATAATTTAAAACTATAATGGGGCAAACATGCAAACTATCATCATGAAGGCTAGCGGTATCAGCCACGTCTATCCTTAATAGTATCGAATAGTATAGTATCATCTATCAGCACAACCCTATAGGTACAGAACTAATATGCTCTCTTTAGGTATAAAGGTGCACATTTTGAAAGGGTACTGCCCCAGTGACAGCTTTTTTACCTTTATTCTGAGTGGCATGTATCTTTTGCTTTCAAAACACATCAATTATTTATAAAAGTCAGCCATACATGTAAATATGAATGCACAAAACCACATATGTTTAGCATGATAATGTATCAGAAGAAATCTGATCTTTTACAATTCTTCATTTTCTTGTTTAAAACCAGGCAGCAAGATCATTGACGTCTGGGATTGAAATAATAGCTGCTTATACTTGAGTTTTCTTCAAGGCATAATTTTTCCATGCACTCTTACTCTTTCTGAGCCGTGACATCAAGGTTCACTTTAGATTCAACAAACAAGCGAATACTGTCTTTCTATCATTCTTTCCTTCACACAGACAACCAGACAATCAGATTAAAGCTGACCTTTCAACACAATGTCATGGCAATTTGATGGCGAATTCATATGAATTTGTACAACCTCATTTATACATTGAGTGTGGGGTTGGGGTGTGGCATCCCCTTCATTATAGTTTTTTTTTTCTTATAAAAATAACTTTTTTATACAATTCACATTTTACATCATACAAATTAATATATGTTAGCTATCACTTAAAATACTGACTAATTCCTGTGAAGTACGATGCATTTCAAGCACAGATGAAGCTTGCGTTCATTATGCTTTGCTTTCACGGATGCACAAGTGGCAGGTTGAATGCGTGGATGAAGCTCGCGTTGACACGTTCATTGTGTTTTGCTTTTACGGACTGGGTCGCAGCTGTCTGTCTGTATACTTAGGGCTCAAAAATTTTCAAAATCCCTGGTAGACCTTCGCCATGCACTCTTTAGTTTTTGGTAGCCCAAAATAAATGCAAGCCCGAATAAACAAGACATTACTTTTGAGAGAATATTGAGACAAAAGATTTAGCAAAACACAAACAACACATAAAATAATATAATTACAATCATCAATACAAATAAATGCTTCTAACCGAATTGAAATTCACTTATTTTGCAGGATATATTGACGGAAGACTGAGCAAGAGGGGGAGTGGTTAGGGGCAATGTTGTTAACTTCACACCGATGTCCAAGTGTTGTAAACTAAGTGCTCTTCCACCATACAATATAGTTCTCATTTTTATCCACTTAAAAAATCTCCATGTTTTGTTTTGTGCCACCATACATGCGCGTGCAATCGCGAATGGAAAGAGAAAGTAAACGTGAGCGCACGTTCAAACTCGATGCCATACACAATGTTCAAACACAATGCCATAATTACATCATAATTACCCATCCAAATCTGGAAGAGAATGCAAAAGCATTTAAATATATTTTTCCTCCCTATAAGTTTTATTGCATTAATTATTTTTATCTGTGATTGTAAACAAAGACTGAGCACAACTGGGAAAGACTAGTCATGATCAGTCATTATGGTCAAATTACATTCATAATCTGTGCGAAAATCATTAGGTGTGTCCCCAGCTTAAGCTCAGTGACATTTTCGTCAACTGTGTGCGCTGCAGTTGTACTGAGAACATATTCTTTCTCTCAGAACGGGGTAGAAAATAGCACCAGCTTGTCTAACACACCGAGCTGTGGGCTGTCACATGCGATGTCGATGACACCAGCGACTGCAGCATGGAGACCGAGGTTGCCATGGCAATGTCGACATGCTCATGAGTCCAAACGAAATAAAGTAAGATGGGTAAATGTGAAGCAAAGAGCCGGTAGTCAGAAGACCATGTCAGGCATAGATGTCAGTGTAATTATTGACGAAATCTCGTTTGTGTTAAACACAAAATGGAAAGCTTTACAATTAAAAAAAAGCTTTACCTTACATTTAAGTAAGGTCAGTAAAAATGCATACATTATATTACTTAGTAATTTATTTGAGCTGTGGGTTACCTGTGACTACGGTAAACATTTAGGAGCAGGATGAGAAATCCAAGGAAATAACAGGCTGTATAAGGACTACCGAACAGTCGTGTCAGTCCTCGTGTCCTGTGTTCCCATCTGGCAACCTGAAATATGAACATATACATAGGTCATACATTATAAGCAAAAAGCCCAAAACTGATAAATACATGATTACCGTGACATTATGTCTAGACATGCCTACTATTTATTCATAAAATTTTCTTTTTATAGTGATATTAAAGCTGTAATTCATAATTTTTTTTGGTTCAAAAACAATGTATCGAGCATGTCCATGAGTGTTGAGTGTTTCAAACTCCTAACCCTGATTTACATAAGTAGTTTTATGATAATGATTTGAGCTGACCAATTTTACGGGAAACGTCAGTTTGGTGTCTTTTGACTTAAAGCTATGTAAAGTACATAAAGTAACTTGCAAATTTGTTTTAAACAGGAATGCCGCCAGAGAGATAAAAGTTATGCATGTAAGCATTCAATTATAATAAAGATGTTTCCATGTATTTATAAAAATGTACAGGTGACTAAAGTACATCTACTTTTTTAATTTCATTTTTTTTTTATCTGGTTCAATTTATGTATTTGGTGAGCTGGTGTGGTGTTTTTCAAATGTATTTATTTAGAGCTTTTTAACAATGTTTCAAAGCAACTTTGCATGAAATGTAAATAAAAATGGAAAAATGAAACCACAGAAAGCGGGAAATTATAAAATATATAGTATATGAAATAAAATATATAGTATTTCAAATTCCTCACGAATAGATTATAATCTTATAAAACAGTAACCACATCACTTTCTTTGACAATCAGACATGCAATTAATATGATAAATAACACTTCAGAAGACTTGTAAAATAAATGTCAAATTAATCTTTGGTGTGTCCACAGAAAATATGTAAAGTTTCAGCTCAAAATACCACACAGATAATTTATTATAGCATGTTAAACTTGCCACTTTGTGGGTGTGAGCAAAAAATATGTTTTTTTGGGTGTGTCCTTTAAAATGCAAATGAGCTGATGAAATGCAAACACTGATCTCCATAATGGTGGTTTGTTGAAATTGAAACTCAATTGTGCTCTCAATTATTTTCTCTATGGCTGTTTTTCAATATGCGTTCTTCAGCGATCTTGCGTTCTCGTGTCCTCGCGCTACGTCATCATTTACAGTCGAAGTTCATTCCAATTCTCAAGAACGCAAGTACAGAGGACGCATGAAAATACCCGGATGTGTTCTTGATATCGAGGATGCATCGAGTGCAGACTTGCGTGCTGAAATCGCTTTACGCCCCAGAAGTCATTGCGGCAAAACAATGGCGGAGGTCAGGTGACCAACAGGAAGATCGCACACATCTCAATTCTCATAAGTGCGTTCTGTGTTCTCGCGACCTTCTGAGTTCGTTCTTCCGAGGTCGCCTTGCAAGTTCGATCTCCACGAGGACGCAAGTCCGTTCTTTGCGTTCTTGGAATTGAGAAACAGCCTATCTCCGCACTAAATGGCAGTGCCGTGATTGGATAGTGCAGATTAAGGGGCGGTATTATTATAATACACTCTAAAAACAAACGGTGCTATATAGCACCAAAAGTGGTTCTTTGCTCTTAATCATAGAATAATTCTGTGTATTACCATATAGGGGCCATATAGCACCACATATGGTTCTACATAGCACTATATGGTTCTACACAGGTGCTTCACTGGTGCTTCACCGGTGCTATATGGCACTAAAAATGGTTCTTCTATGATTACGAGCAAAGAACCACTTTTGGTGCTATATAGCACAGTTTGTTTTTAGAGTGTAAGATCCGTTTTGACATCGCAAGGGGAACCAAATACCAAAACTAAGTTAATGGGTTGTTCTTTTTCATATTTTCTAAGTTGACAGAAGCACTGAGGAGCCAACCCTTAAACAACATTTTCATGATATGTCCCCTTTAAGCTAGACATGTTTTCCATCTTACTTAAAAATGACTCTTAAAAAAAGAGAAATATATATTTGAGTTTTGGATTACACAATTCCCGAACAGCAGTGTAAAAAGCATATAGAAAAAAAGGGTAGCAAAATTATTAAGTGCGTCCCAGCACCACACAGCTACAAAATTGGTAGTGACGAAGGCGGAAGCACAGTGAGCAAAACAAAACAGCAGTTAGTATAGAGTTTTTCTCATCATTCGTCACCACGCTACATCTCGTACACTACTTCATAATGGAAACCCACTTTTTCATGAACGATGGCCCGGCGATACTGGAAGCTAGTTATTATAGTTTGTAAAGTTTTAACTATTGATATTTTCTGACAAAATCACATTGATTTCCCCTTTCCACATCAAAAGACCTTTATTAACCCCCCTGGAGCCTTGTGAATTTCTTGCACTTGGATGGATGCATTTTTTTGTGCTTTAAATTAGAAGCACCATTTACTACTATTATTAAGCTTGAAAGAACAGGACATTTTCTAATAATAGTGGCAAGGAATCAAAACTCCATTGGTGAAGAAAAAACCTTCTGAGAAACCAGCCAGTTCTCCTATAACACGCCGCAATGGTCCCTCGTAACTCTTTCGTTAAAATTGAAGCTTATAGTAATTATTAATTTTATTTTGGTAAAAAATGGTTGGGTTTAAAAACACTGATTTAAAACTATATTAAGTACCTTAAAGGACCCGTCCTCACATCACAGTCCCTAAAACAATGTTCCCACAATACTGAAGACAGCCCTCATCAAACAGAAAAAAACTATATGGTTGTAATTATTTTGTAATTTTGGAAATTTTGTGAACATTATGCATCAGACTGTCTTACGCAAGCTGTCTGAATTAATGTTTACTGTGCATAAACATACAATAGGCACAGGTAAGAGTTATTTCTTGTGAATCTCTTTTACCGTAATTAACCCTACCTGCCCCCACCCCCCGTTCCTAAATGCAAAATACAGAAAAACAGCGTTTGAAATCTTTAATTCATTCTTACCACAAAACCCAATCTCTCCTTTATTTCACAACCATCAGATGCCTCTCAATTTGTTTTTAAATGAATCTCCTTCACTGTATGGATATTTATAGTGCATGCATCTATTGGGTAGAGACAAAAACCTGCTGCGCCAGAAGCACTTAACTGAATTAGACCACACCAGCTCACCACATACAGTCACTCTTCAGCTGTTCCCAGTTCAGTCGGGGTCAACGGCACATGAAGTGATTATCACAGCACTGATCAGTAATTAAGGACTTGTAAGAGGACGAAGAGAAGCCAGATGGTGGTTATGTATTAAAACCACTTTACAGGCAAATAGCGAAACGTACTTGTTTTGTTTTCCAAATCTGCATGTACTGTACTGTAGGTCAGGTGGGGTGACATCTGCTAATTGGGAAAGCTATTGACTAACAAGTTCTTAAATGGCTGCAGTAATGAGTGACGTATTTCACAATATGGTTGGGTGATATGACAGTATATTACTGTGGAATAAAATGTCAGATGTAACAGATTTTTATATTCTATCTATAGCCGGTTTCATCGTACGCGTGCGGTCACGCGATTGCGCATCTGGTCAGAACTTTGGAACATTGGTTTCTGTTTGTTTATTGGTCTGACTAGTTGCTAAACTAAACTCTTAAACAAATACCTCTTTGAAAATAACAAATGTTTTGATTTCCTACGTAATCTTCTTGTTGTTTATTTTGCTTGTTATATATTTAAACTACTTTAAAAGTTGTTAACTTATTGTTATTTATTATTAGGGGAGTTTACCGGAAGTTACGTGATGACCATGGAAGCCACTTGTTAATGTTGTTACTGCTGAAACCGTCTATACCATGGAATGTAAATAAGTTTCCTTGACTAACTGCACGAGTTATTTTATGAGTTATTTGTGTCATTTCATAATAAGCGCCAGTGAATCCACCTTGGGTCTCTCTCGCTCGCTTTCTCTCTCTCTGTGCTCATACATACAATTAAGAAAGTTCTTCTTGCACACAATGCTAATAAACTGTTAAAAATACGGATGTAGTGTCCGTGACGTCACCCATAGGTTTGTTAAAGCCAATAGTAGGCGGTGCCTGCCGTCGCCATCTTGGCAATGCGTCTCCATGCATTACTCGCGGATAACCGAACATGGGTAAAGAGGCGGGCCGTGGGTGAAGCTGAGGTGGCTGACTGCTGAAACAACGCCCACCTAGCTTGACAGTAGTGACAGTAGAGGCAGTTCACCCGCCACTCAAGTGGCCACACCCTTAATTATGCAGAACTTTAAGGCTAAATATAATTTAAAAGAATGAATTACACAAAAATTCACCCCCAACCAAAATTAGCCATATAGACCAAAAACACTTTTTGTACCAGGCTGTTAACATTATTTTCTACTGTAAAGTTGGGCATTTTAACATGAAGGTCTATGGGAATTGACTCCCTTTTGGAGCAAGCCTCTAGCGGCCAGTCAATGAATTGCAGTTTAGGCTTAAAAATGGTTTGGTTACAAACATTGCTCTCATATATTCCTTTGCGTGCACCAGAGGGTGTGTAAATGATGACAGAATTTTTGAGAACAAAAAGTGAAATTTCTGCAACACTAGCTTAGTATCAAAGGTCAATCAGAAACATTGATTATTCATTAGAATTGGAAACACTATATACATTTACAACTGGTGACAGGACATCATAATGAATAATGTCATTGTGTTCTAAAACGTTGTGCCAAATCTGGCATATTCATGGAGTGTCCAGAAACCGTTGTGTAATGTATTAGTTTCATAATCCCAATCAAGGGGTCGACAGATTACTGCAACAGAGTGCACTCAAGGATTTAATTACTATAAATATAAGAATTTATGGCTTGCTAACATGCTGTTGAAATGGACTGAATGTTCTGTATACGATAATCAAGGCTAATGATATAAAAGTTCATTAGAATTCAATTGTATGTAGTTGGAATGAAGTCTAGGCCTTATTAGAAAGACATTAATGCACATCAGCGCTCAAATAGAACAGAACAGAACATGCAAAAATCGTGCACGTATTTTCCGACGCTGCCACATCTGTCAATCACACTAGGTAAACCCGATGGCTTCGTCTGCAGTCGGACACTTTTGACCCTGTCAAAAACATGTCATTTGTAGGAGCAAAGCATCTGCGATTTTGAAGTATTTTGAAAAATTAAAGATTCCTATTATTTTGGCACTATCAAAGGCTCTACCAAAGTCTTTTCAAACCATTTATTTTGTATAAAATTAAACTTAATGAAGGGGTTTCAAGAATCTATTCTTAAGTAAATGTTAACATGAGTTATGTGATGCTTTAAAAACAAGGGCACTTTGTTAATACAAATGTAAATCAGTGAAGCCTTATATTAAAGTCCCCCTGTGGTGAAAATAGGACTCCACAATTGATTGAAAAACTAATCAGGATTATAATTATGGGTGACACAATTACATAATCGCCAAAAGCCTCAATTACAGCTGTCTGTTTGTGCTTATTACTGTGCGTTTCTGCAGTATGTTCGGGCAGAAAATGCAGTGGTGAATCAGAGATTTTAAAATTGCTAAGTTGACATGTACCAATGCCTTCGTTTTGGATTTTTACTAACAACACCCATAATTAATTGTTTTAACTAGGGTTGGTACGATAAATTGTGGCATTAACTTGCTATATTTCCCGCCGCATAAGAAGAACCATTTACACATGCAGCTCCTGGAAATGCATATAAGAAGCAATGCTGACATCGCAGGCACACGTGTCGAAATTCTTAGGCATTAAATATGTTTCCGCCCGGGCGGGACTTTTACAACGAGTCTCATGCAAAATCCAATCCTTGTCGCATGGTTGTAGTATGTTTTCACTAAATACGACAATTAATACGTCAAGTTAGACCACCGGAAGCATTTGATATTTTGAGCTTTCAACCCAGAGGTGTTTTAAGTTCACAGCAACTGTTTGAAAATGTTTGTCACTTTCAACCGGTCGGTGTGCTTCCACTAAACTCTGGGCACTAATGAAAGGTAGGTGGACATGAATATATATTTTTTATTTTGGAAATGAAACATGGTAATCTAAATCTATGGAGGAGAAGGTATTTAAATAAATCGCAGAAATTTGAATATTACATTTCTGGTAATACAGTAGACTACTGTACCAGGCTTTCCCGCAGAAAATGTGTTAGTTAAGGTGGTAGGGTTTGGCAGGTGGGCGGGCCCATAGGGCATGGCAATCAAAGGTGTACCTGTCATAATGAAAATTTATTTAAAACACTCAAAATAAAACTTACTTTTGAAGAAACTATGACAGAAAATGAACACATAATAGATTATTAATGAATTAAATGTTTTTAACAGATACCTCTAACAGGAATAGCTGCATGCTGAAGTAAAACTAGAGGTGTAACGATACACTAAGCTCGGGGTTCGATCTGTATCTCGATGCTTGGCTCATGGTACACATCACGGTTTTTGGGAGCAAATTAAAACAATTAAACTGTTATTTAAATTTCAGATTAATTTTCATAATATTAACAGTTTCATTAACTTTTTTGTTTTACATTAAACTTAATAAAGAATTTTAACATTTTAAGGCTTAACTGAACCTTTTGTACTGCAGGTCTGTCACTGAAAAAAAGGAAATTTTACATAAAATTACAATAAAGGGACTTAGCAGGAGCGTTGTTAGATATAAAGCTCTACTGGGGCACATGCCCCCTATTTTTTAACACTTTTATACAATGTCCTTTGCTTAACCTATTCCTACATTTATTTAAAATTATTTAAGTATCATGTTCATTTTACTTAACACGAACATTGTTAACTCTTTCGCTGCCAGCATTTTTCATGATTTTCACAAAGGTTTAATGCCTTCTAGAAAATGCTCCTTTTTAACTCTTTCCCCGCCACTGACGAGTTATTTTAAGAACACTTTTTTACCAGGCTGTAAACATATTATTTTCTACTGTAAAGTTGGGCATTTTTTACATGAAGGTCTATGGGAATTGACTCCCTTTTGGAGCCAGCCTCAAGCGGCCAGTCGATGAATTGCAGTTTAAGTCACTTCCGTATTGGCTTCATTAGAGAGATCGGAAGGTTGCCCCTCGAGCAGATGTTGTAGAACGTCCGGTAAACGATGATAGATAGCGCGAAGATTGTAAAAATTGTTATTTCCCACTATTAATTACATTATCTTAAAGGAGTGTAACTACTGTATCATGTAAATAATGCACATAAATAATGTGAGCAAGAGTGCTCAACAATTATATCGAATCAACAGGCACGTGAAACCTAGCTAACAGGTTGCTCAAACAACAAAATCACCAGCTAACTTACTTTAAATTTGAAAGAACTACAATAACAGGCTTAAATAAACCCAAAACATAAGTCCACTTACAGTTCTCGCGTGCACGCTATTCTCCAAGATGTTTTATCAACAGGCTGGTTATCCTCCAGACAGTGACAGACCACGTCTTCTCTTATTTCGGCCGTGTGGCGCGCGTGCCCGCTCGTGTTGGGAAGTGTGTCCGTGCTATTCTCCAAGATGCACTTGACGGCCGTTTGTGCAGCAAATTATTATGTTTATGGATGACCTAGTTAAGGCGGGTAGGGTTTCCCAGTCCTGTCAGAATGTCCACTGCAGGCATCATTTTAAAAACCATGGTTACCATGGGTCCGATGCAAATTCCAACTAAAGTCTGATGCCCATTCCAACTAAAACAGTACATATTCATGATTTAATTTGAAAGAACTAACAAAATTCTACAGGGCTTGACATTAACTTTTTGAGGAACTTGTCCTTCGGACAAGTAAATTTGTGTTTCACTTGTCCGGGTAAAGATTTATAATATAATGTATTTTTTGTGTTTTGCTAATCAGTGGCGGAGCAAGGGATTTTTCATAGGGGTGGCCAGGCAGGGGCCAGCAGTTACTCTGGGGTGGCACATAAAATCTCTATCATCCAACCTTAAAATACTTTAGGTGTGTTAATCAGAATAATCTATAACATACAATTGCTACAATACTTTAATTTTTATTTAAATGAATTGAGATTAACATATAATTTATAGTCATAATTTAACCTCCATGTTTTTTAATCTATTTAATCAAATAAAACTTTTGAAATTTACTTTGAAACCAGAATTTATATCTCCCATTGCTGAAAAAACTATAGAGACCAGAAAATCACATGAATTTTGTAGACCACTGAAATGTATTTTACTAAGATTCGTTTGGCTGCTTCTTGCTACTCTTTCTGAAGAAGGATGCTATATCTGCTGCCTTTCTCTTCATTTTTCCCACATTTCAATGATTGTCTGAAATTAAAACACTAAAGCAAAACATTAAAACATTACAATGTTTAAAAAACTTATTAGGGTAAATGTATCTAGATTATCTGTTATATATAAAATCAATCTTAATCCTAGCATTTACGCTGTAATGTTTGTGTGGGATTTTTAATGTACAGTGACGAACTCTGTCAGATTCAAATCGGCTGTCGCGCGGCGCAAACACACATAGAGACGCGCAGAAAGAGAGATTCTCATTATAAAACAGATTCTTAAACAAGATTTTAAGCCCATTATGTGTTTTTTACCGAACTTTAGAAGAGAAAACGCAGTGATGAAAACACGATTGAAGTGTCTGTCATTTATATTCATGAAGGAGCCTGAGGAAACATCACTCTCCACTCCATCCCGCGACTCCCGCCCCTCGGTGTTCGTTGATCAGGTTTCATGCGCGCGCAGCTTGTTTAATAACAGCAAGGTGTGTGTCGGCGCGCTGCGCTCTCTGTTCAATATTCCGCTCGGTGTTTGCGCTTTGCGTTCTGCTCTGTCGTTAACGGCACATAACGTTAAGTAACATTGTTTGAAATTTAACTTGTCCAGTCGGACAACTAATTTTCTCTCACACTTGTCCTACAAAAAATCCACTTGTCCCGGACAAGCGGACAAGCCTTAATGTCGAGCCCTGTTCTACCTTCTGTTCAAATTCATGCAAATATCTGATCAAATGAGAAAGTTACAAGCAAAAACACGTGAATAAGCAGCATTTTCGGTCACACACCTTCCATTGACATCCATATATAACTTTTCCTCTTGATTTCTAATATTTAAAAAAGCATAACTTTCTCAATCCTTAACGTATTGTTACAATCCATATATCTTTGAACATGGGAATATGCTCTGTCTAGTCATGTGATACATTTTTAAGCTTTGGGGTTTTTGAAAATGTTGTCATCATACCTGCTATAAGCATATTTAAATCACTGCTCTTCAAATCTTTTCAGGTATTTACATGATAATAAATATTTATAATGATAATGTTTGACGACTGTTGCTTTTTCAAATGCATGATATAAATGACTCAAACTAACCGGGATTTTAAATTGATAAGGACTTTCCTACTGATCAAAGAGCTGTAGTAGCCTGTATGAAAGAGCTGTGCATTATATCGACTTGGCAATTCAGAATCATTATCAGAATGGTTTCCTACAGACATGTAAATATTCACATAAAACAAGTGGATGAGAAGTTTGAGTTATAGATATTACGTATGGTTGCCACATAAAGAGTGAGTGTGCACATCTCAGAGGACCTCTCCTGGCCTGACAACACTGCATCACTGGCCAAGACAGCACACGCACACGAGCGACTCCACTTCCTCCACAAACTGAGGAGAGCCAGAGCCCCATCCCCTATGGGCACCTTCTACAGAGACACCATCGAGAGCATCCTGACCAGCTACATCACTGTGTGGTATGGCGCACCGTGTCACTTTAAACTATAAAGTTAATTGAGTCTGTACATTTTTTCTTTGCACCATACCCATTATTGCACTATTACTCATTGACACTCTATCTGCCTTGTGCCTTTTTATATTATATTTTTACCTTTTTTTTGCTTTAAATATTGACTGTATTTGTCATTTGTTTAATATTCTGCCGTTAGTGTTTAATGTTATAGTGTTTAAAGTTATCTTTGTACATTTAGGGCGTGAGAGTAACACAGTTTTAATTTTCTGTATGCAAATGTGGCAGAATTGACAATAAAACAGACTTGAACTTGATAAAGGTGCTTCACAATGCCATATAAGAACCATTTTTTGGCTAAATGGTTCCATAAAGCAGTGGTTCCCAAACTTTTTCAGCGTGCGGCCCCCCTTGTGTACAGTGCATTTTTTCACGGCCCCCCGAAAGAAAATTTATGACAAAAATAGTTTTAAAATGTAATATCTTAATGAAACAAAACATATAAAATTATACCTAGTAGTGCTGTTGGTTAGTTGGCTTATTATTTTTTAGGTTTAATTACACAGAATTCATTATAAATTAATGTATTTTATAAAATGTCATAAAACTGGGGCCCCCCTGGCACCATCTCTCGGCCCCCAGTTTGAAAACCACTGCCATAAAGAACCATACATAAGTTTCTAAATAAGATTTTTGTTGCACAAAAAGTTCTTTGTGTTAACAAAACATTCATTCAGATATTTTTTAACTATTTTATTGGTAAAACACATTGATTTTGTACAAAAAAATTTATCTGAAAGTAGGCCTGTCACGATAACAAATTTTGCTAGGCGATAAATTGCCTCAGAATTTATCGCGATAGACGATAAAATTCATGCTCCGGGACCATTACAATAATGCAGATACACCTTTTCAAAGATCTATAAACTTTTATTTCTAAACAATAAGTACTACTGGAACTGGAAGACATTTTAAATATCCACAAGAAATGAACAAAATAACAGGATGATTGCGTTTGAGGTGCATATGCATGTTTGTCGTGTTGCGTTTTTACCACAAATGCGACATTACGGCTCGTTCAGGTTTAGTGGTTCACCTCGGCCATTAGGTTTAAATCCAAAGTACTCCCACACTGCAGCTGTAGCGTTTGGTTTTGAAACTTGGCTGTTTACACTTGGTATTAAGATGTGTTTTTGATCAGATCACAAGTGGACGAGAGAGACCTATCACGTTTACACCTGGTATTTAAATCCGTGTCTTTTGTCCACTTTCGACCGCTTCTGTGCTGAATACTGTGAGGGGTGGTCTGTCGAGACAGTGGGCGAGTCTCTCCGCTGTCATTTGAACGCCAGCGGGAGTAATTATGAGTTTATATGGACGCAAACTAATATTATGTCCACTGCTTGTTTAGCAAGTAAACATGCTGCACAGTATTTTCTACATGTATATGTTAGAGCTTTCTCTGAATTTTCAGCGCAATTGATGAAATAAGATCGCGCAACTTTCACACGCTTGCAAAATGAAACTGCGGAGATCACCCGCTTTAGTTTATCAATGAAAGGCTAAAAATAGCACTGTTCACCTTGTGTCAGAAAAGTCAGAAAAGACGTAAAACATTGTGATCCGATCGATAAAAACGCATGTTAATGACAAGTGTAAACAGCCTCTAGTAAATCCATCTTTTTCTCCAACTCTCGTCTTAACTAGTGTTTTCTCCTGCTACACTCCTCACGCGGCGCTCATCCTCCTCAGTACGCCTACTGTGATAGGCTACGCCAGGAGTCCCCCCTCCCCACACAGATCATGCGACTGACAAATGACTGACGAGGGTTCACTCCTTGTCACTCGTTGCACGGAGCGGTCATCCAGTCTTTTTGGTAGAGAGATAGAGACAAGGAAAACAAACAAGCATGCAAATGTGAATTATCGCGGCCTAAAAAAATTATCGGGCTCATTTTATTTACCGTGCGATTAATCGATTTATCGTTTATCGCGACAGGCCTATCTGAAAGCTCTGTGTCCCTGATTGGCCAGCTAATCTCTACGTTGTGATCGTCCTGAATATCTCTGACGGTCTCTGACGGTCTGGAAATGTGATGCTCCTTACCATGTTTGAAAAATTCGCTCGCAATGCATTTTCCTAAAGTCGCTGCATTGAGCATTGCACTTTTCCCCCATTCAATACCACTATATTGTCTACATAAAGAAAAAAAAATAAGATGTCACTACTTTCCTGAACTTTAAATTTCAGTGTGCATACTTTTGCTCCTGTATGAATTGTTTTCTCAGTCCCAACACCACAACAGTGGATGGTTTACAAGTTGAATGGCATAGGCATTTTGTATGCTTTGCCAAGGTTAATTTTGTGAAACCTTTCGAAATCTGTGACCGACACCTCAATGACTCACGTCTCAACCTCATATGTCTCTGACGTCTGACTGTAAAAATGATAAAGGAGTAATGGTGTAAATTGAGCCATAGATTCCTCAATATAAACATAAGAACATGAACACACACTTACACTTTCACGACCTCAAAAAGGTGAAACGTCATATACAGTGAAATTATGACACCTCTCTTACATGTGACGCATGATATTCAGCCTGAGGTCTGTAATTATGCTAAAAATAAGTCTTGTTACAAGAGACTTAAACGCATTGCTTATTGTGAGTCACACATTTTCCACACTAAAGCCAACAACAATTTACAAGCCTATTAAAGTTGCGTTAATTAAATCTCTTGGTGGTTTTGGAATGACAAGCGTCTTTGCAAATATAAAATATGGATGAACTAAAGACACTTGGATTCAAGTTAAAATTTGCTATTTAAAAAAAACTAAATTCATATGGTGGATACCTTATGTAATTCATAAAATATTGCCGTGGCCATATGTGATATAAACAACATACTGTACTTTCAGCGACATATGTGCTTGCTTATTAAACCGTACCTGGCTATTATGTAAGACACTGCAGAGGAAATCACAAAACACTCAATATGCTGTTTTTTGAAGAATAAAACGCATCTAGAAATTGAAAGAGCATGCAAAGAGTGGCTGCAAAACACATATTTTCTTTCAGGACCCTGCTGAAGTGCATAACCTGCCACGCACATTATACGTCTGAGAGGAGTTTCTGTGCGCATTACAGCTGAATAATATTACAAGGAACTTGATTTTATACTCTGAATCTGTGGCAATCAGACATCATCCATTAAGGTGTATGTAAAGTATGTACTTGACTTCGCTGCCACCTGTAAATGCATTAGCTCCATAATTGCAGCAAAAGTCAATGCCATGCATATGTTAAGTGCAAATGACGTCAATGCATGAAGTATTGTGTTTATAGTCAGAATAGCATATAACCACATGACACTAGCAAATTTAAAAGATTTTCTGAAACTAATGCATTGGTTATTATGTCGTTTTTATATTATATTCTCATTAAATGAATATTAAACATTATATGAATTCAAATCTGAGGAAAAAATAGTGTCACTTGAAGATATGAAAGCCTCGAACTAAAGTCGCTTGTCTGAGTGTAATTGCATTAGACAAAATGTGTGTGTGTGTGTGTGTGTGTGTGTGTGTGTGTGTGTGTGTGTGTGTGTGTGTGTGTGTGTGTGTGTGTGTGTGTGTGTGTGTGTGTAATAAAGTGACATCTGCACACAAACGACGCTAAAGCAATTCTTAGAATAATAACATTCTTCTCATTATAATCAACTGGTCTCAAGTAAAATAGTAGATGTGGGTGATTATATAGTTGCAGATACATTTCTGTCCAAAGTCATTTTTTCCTGCTTTTTCAAATTATAAAACAAACTCAAGGGCGGCTCACTCGCAACTGCCCCAGAAACATATGGGGCCCTATCTTGCACCCAGCGCAATTGACTTTGTCAGTGACGCATGTATCATTCGTATTTTGCAACGGCGCACAGCGGGTTTTTCCCTCCACAGACGCACGTCGACAAACTAGGGAATGAACTTGCGCTCCCTGGGCGTTTCAGCGCAAAAAAAGAGGCGTGTTCCGGCGCAAACCATCCCTGATGCTATTTTGCAGTTTCAAAAAACAATTGCGCCACTGACCAGAAAAAAAAAGTTTAAAGTCAGTGGCGCGTTGCGCGTTGTTCATTATGCTATTTTAAGGGCACATGCTTGACCATAATGTATAGCGTGCACAACGCGCACACTTTGCATCTAATCTACACAGATGCAACAGTTATTTTTGCAAATCATAAATTGTTACACTAAAAAATATTAATACACGAGATAAGGGGAATCATAGTGGTGAGCATTGTGGTGATAGTTTTTATTTATTGTGTGGCTGCATTAAAAAATTCTCATGCAAATAACGATAAAAATATTTTCATAAGTTTGTTGTGTGGCTGTATTACGTTTATTTTATGTAAATAATAATTTAAATGTTTTCATAAGATACCTTAATGTATATGAACTTGATTTGTTAGTCTACTTTGGGGTTGGACCTTGCGTTTCTTGGGTCCGGTTTCAAAGCCCCCAAACCCTTTCAGCGGTGAGGGTGGACGCAGCGATGTCCTCTGCTGGCGTCAGGTCCTGAGGCAGATCCACCTCCTGTTACACGGCGTGCCCGATTTATGCTGGCAAGCTTGGGATTCCCCCGTACAAGGACGTCGGTCTCCTCGGCTGTGAACCGCTCCTGGCGTGGGCCTGGTAAATCCGTCATAATAATAGCAACCCGCCACGGAACTTGCGCCCTTGCGTTTAAAGGGAATGTTGGATAGCGTTCTGATTGGTTTATTTGACGTTACGCCCAAACCACACCTATGAATAATGAACCTACTTCAGACCAACCCCTTATTGATTTGCGCCCGGCGCAAGAGTTATTTCTCACGCCGGGAAAATAGCAACAGCGCCCAAGATCCGCCCACAAACTCACTTGCGCGTTGCGCTTCGCACTTGCGTTTCAGATCGTTAAAATAGGGCCCCATGGTGTGATTGATCATATTAAATTAGGGATGCACGATATATCGGCCGACATATCGTTATCGGCCGATAACTGCTTATTTTTAATATTATCGGTTATCGGTCTGATAGCAAAATTAGGCCGATAAATGAAAGAAAATAAATGATGGATTATTTCGGTTTGTTGTACCACTTCACTTGCTCATTGCTGGCCATGTGGAGTTTTGATTGGTGCTTTCTGTGAAATAGCACGAAGATGACACGTGTTGCGGGCTTAAGAAGAGTATGCTAGTGCATCCCTATATTAAATCTAAATATGTTTCATAGCTTTTTAGCAAATGTTTTTTTATAAAATATTTTATTTGAAAAGTGTGTTTATGCTTTGCTATTTTGGAACAAAACTCAAAAAAATACATTTTTAAATGTGGCTAAGTTAAATATTTTAAGGGCCAGGATAAAAAGGCTGGAGTTATAACAATCTTTTTTCTCTCTTTATATTCTCAATCTCTGCTCTTTTGTTTTACACTACACCCCATCCATTTCTCAATTTATACTTCTTATGTTCCTCTACTTTTTTGTTCTTTGTTCTGAGTTTGAAGGCTGAGGCAGGTGGTCATCCATTGCACTCGTCTAAGGCAGATTTGGCTGGTTCAGACCCGTCAGGTGGATGTCTTCCCATTTCCAGAGGTCGATAAAAAAACCCTTATGTAATGTATTCATCATCCATTTCAAACAAAGTCCTCTGAGAAGCTTTTAGTAGCTGATGTACAAGATTCCTGTAAATGGTTACCAAATAGTACAGTGCTTTCGTCTTACATATAAGAGCTGTTGGATGGAAAACACATCAGCATTTCCTCCTGATGTTTCTTTAACACCATCTTTGCTCAACAAATCATTCGTACCAGAAACCTGCAAGAATCGTTCCCGAAACTCCACACAATCTATGTGAAATGTCTGTACAAAACATAAACCCCAGAATGCATACAGGTACATTTTTGTTTTAGGGGTGACTGATAAGTACACAACAGTACTAACTTTGCTGTATCTTTGCTTTTCTTTCAAGTCATTTAATAAACATATAAATTATAAATGTCTTCACCCACAGAAAACAATGCTTTAAAGCCTCTGTGTTTCTGCTTTCCTAACTGATCATTTTGTGAAAAAGATTTCGAGTAGCTACACTGGAGTCTTTCTGTCTCTCTTGTCATCACAAAGGTCTTATAAGATTATTAGCTTAAATCTCTTTTGCATAAACTCAAAGTCAAGCCTATTAACTTATCACATTGGCGAGTGTGTGATACATTGTCAGCTGTTCATGTGCATGACCAATATCAAAAACATTACAAAAAACCTTGAGGACATAGTAGGGGTGACCCCGAATAGTCGAAGATTCGATGCATCGATAGGAGAAGCCTGATTCGACTACCAATCTCATAGTCGAATCGTCGCAGATGTGTTATGAAATGAGGATCATTTAATTTTGGCCGTATGGGTGCACACATTATCTGATTTCACATATAACAGCTTTCTCACAATATATTAATATACTGCATATTATGATAATGCTGCAAATAATATGTGAAGTAGCAGCTTTCAATAAATATTTTTAAAATGCGTTAATAAATCCAACAACCCCTGTGACCGGGCTTCACGTCCATAAGAGGTCTCTATGTTATTAAAGCCTTGCCTCTTTGTTTCGACATTTAAAAGACAAAGCTGGCAAATTAAACTATGTCTTTCGTTCTTTTAATAATTTCTATATTTTATTTTATTTATAAATCACTTTGGGTTATCTGATTTAACTATTTGGCTTGTGTTTTGTTTCCGTGCACTTGAGGCATTTTGCATATTTGTTCTGCACTTTGTTACTTCTGACCTTATTTTATTAAAAAAATTGTATTTATTATAAACGTAAATTCCGATCTAATTTAAGTGTGTAATTTTGGATAGCTTTTCGTTGTATCGATGTTGCGCTATTGCGTGCTGGCCATGCTTGCGCATGTAATTTAGCCGAACGGGCAAGGTGCTCTGCGTCTCATATTTAGGAGTTCATCAAACTAAACATTAAAAAACGGATGTTTTTCGACGAGTATACGTTTTTAAAATGTATTTAAAACATATATTGTCTATCTTAAAGTTAAACTACAAAACAGGTAAGCCGTTTTTTTTATTTCGGTGATGAAACGGAAACTAGTATCTGCACCGAACCTATTTCTGCCTGACACGAATGTCTTTCTTGTGATTTAATATTATGGTCAGTCGGTGTTCACTTTCAAATGATAGCAAAGAGATTCCTGAAATAAATAATATCATCCGGTCTTTCTGTATCTAAAGTGAATACAGAGATGATCAAAGTCAAAGCAAGCAGGTATTTCTGTGCTAAATAATAACGCGTAGTGTCTATATAATCATTAATTTCAGTGTTTTTCTTGTTATAAATTAACGTTTAATGAATTGTATATAAAGATTAGTTTTTATCATTTACAGTCACAATCACAAATTATTTGTCATTTCTCATTTGTCGGGTTTTTTTGGTCTTGACTGCTTTGACGCGCTATCTCCAAATTAAATAAAAACACTTAATTGTAGCCGGAGTTTCCAAGGCAGGATTCACCTTTGTTATTTTTTTAGGTTTAGTTATCAAAATGTATTTTTGTGTGATGTTCTGTAGATCGTGGCTTTAAAATGTTATGAGGAATAATTAAACAAATGTTGCCTTACATTTTACCTTAAAAAAAATATATATATATAAATGCATCGTCAGTTTTGTCTTCGTTTATTACTTGAAAGACAGTTTTGGTAACTTTATCAGACAGTTGTTTATGTGTGCTGCTTGTGAAAGAAAATAAAAGTTACCAATTTGTACCTGGTCTGGCCCCCTCCCAACCCATGCATACAAACATAGATGATTCGACTATCGGTCGACTATGGAAAGATTCGACAATTCTGATTTGAATATGTAAATCCTTAGTCGAGGACACCCCTAGGACATAGTAAAGAGAGAATTAGAGGGTCAGTGAGATGATCTTGTGATAAATTAGCTAAAGGTTAAACAGAGGCCATCAATCCACTACTTCATGTAATGATGTTAATCTTGCATCACTTCTGTTTGTTTGTTTGCTTGTTTGTTTATTTATTTATTTATTAACAGCATCTATGGCAAGAATTAGCTAATCTACACACAAGTTGGGAAAAGACACTCACTGTAAAAAGTAAAAATTTGGATCAACTTCAAAAGTTACTTAACACCTAAAAGTTAAGTTTATTATACTTACTACATTTTCATTTTAAGTTAAAAAAAATTCAACTTTTTAAAGAGGATATTTCACAAGACTTTAACATGTCAAATAAATCTTTGGTGTCCCCAGAGTCAAGTTTTAGCTCAAAATAATTTATTCGCTATATATGTTAAAATTGCCACTTTGTAGGTGAGCAAAAATTTGCATTTTTGGTGTCCTTTAAAGTGCAACTAAATGGCAGTGCCGTGGTTGGACAAAAAGCTAAGTTTTTCCTGAAAACACGAACAAACTCGGGTTCCTTCTTATAGTAGGCTGTTATAAGACTGCCATTTGGTGTAGGATATTTATTTAATCATTTAAATAATATATTGGACAATGTTTATGTTGTGTTTTGATCTTTGTAAAGCCATCGGCAAGTGTATTGCAAGTTGCAACTGATATTTTAAGTGTTTTAATAAGCCATACATGTATTTATTCATTTCTTTCTAATTAAATATATATCCTACACATATAGGGCTGGGTCAACGCGTCGAAGCAAAAAATGCGTTGACGCAAAATATGCGCGTCGATTCCTCAGACCCAAAAAAGCGACGCTGTAGAGTAGTAGCAACGTGAGTGGCTCCAGTCCACACCGGCTTCACAGCAAGTGTGACTGTGCGTAAGCGGCGCATGTTTTTTCAGCACCCATGTTAACAAGCATGCACCCTGCCGCATGAGCAGCGCGAGCTCGCGGCTCTGTAGCAACAGCTGCGATCGTTTCTGCGTGGGTTCTGGTGAGCTACTCAAGCTCAATTAAAGTGAAAGTGCTTTGTTTATGGTTTAAATGCTCGTGGATTGACGCGAAAGAGTGTCATTTTACTATAAAATCATGAATGTGATGCCAAGTGTGTTTTAAACAGTCATGACTTTGAGCAATTTAACAAAAAGCAATGAAATATGTAAAAACACACTGTTGCCAGAAGACTGCGCTTTCATTCACTCTCTGTACAGCAGTAAATGAGTCCTCATCTATCTTGATAAACTTAAGAGAAAGAGATTTAATAATGTATGTGCTTTTTACGTCTATTGTGTTTATATCTGTCATTACATGGACTAGAACAGCACGAAAACAATGTGGATTAAACAAATCAAGTTATAAAAATTACACTGTGTGACCATCAAAAGGCACATTGAAGAGGTTTTGCTCATAAATGCATGCAAAATAAAGTAATTTGAACTTGAGATTTTTAGACTGTTACTAAACTGCACAGTAATCGCTACAAACGCTTTATTGAATGCTACCTCTGACTAAGAATGCATTATTTTGCACTTGTATAGTGCATATATAATACTTTTTTTATTTTGAAATTTCAAGAGCAATCAACATTGAAATGTTTACATTCAGATATGTAAATCAACATGTATAAATTGCTATTAGTTAATTAATGGGGAGATAATCGAGAATCGAATCGAAGTCGAATCGGACTGATAAAATGAATCGTTAGATTAATCGATGCACCGAAAAAAGAATCGCTAGATTAATCGTTAAAAAAATTATATTTTATCCCAGCCCTATACACATATAAAATATATATATATATCCTCAGAGTTTTCACTTGACGTTAGTGCTGTCATTTTTTTAAGGGTTTAAATTTGCTGCATATTTATTTATTCATTGACTTAAAGGAATAGTATGTAAGAAATGTATGTCAATTAATCATAAAATGGCCCTGATATGTCACTAGACATTAAGAAATCATTTTCATTTCAAATACTTATATTACTGACAACAGTGGTCTGGCCAGGATATTGTCATTTAAAAAGTTGAGTTGCAGCCCTCAACTGATGTTAATGTTGTCATTTTGTGTATTGGCCACCAGATGTGTGATTGCAGTACCAGCTTTAGCCACAAGTTTTGTGATTGCAAATCAGAGTTGGCCACAATCCTACATACTGTTCCTTTAAATTGATATATTCTAAAATATATCCACAATTTCGTTTTAAAAGAAAAGACTGCTGTTTATATTATTTTAGAAACGATGTCGCGGCTGACAGCTCTGCCTCAGAGATCTCATTAAATAAAGGTTCTGCACATTATGAATAATAATCATGAAACTTAATTACAGGAGACACTTATTAGATGTTTAAAAGCTGAAAAATATAACAACTACCTTAAGCTGCACAAGGAAAACGGAGGGATGCGTCTCTGTATTAGGACAAGGGCAGCCCTAGTGTCTATTAACTATTAACTGATGTTGTGCGACTAAAAAGCATACCTCTTCTGTCTTTACCTCCACACTGTAAAAAGTAAAAGTTGGATCAACTTAAAAAATTTCTTCAATTGGTTACTTAAAGTGAGAAAAACCTAAAATTTTAGGCGTTAGTAATTTTCAGCTTTTACTTTTTACAGTGCAACCAAACATTTCGGTTCAGTTTATTTAAGTTTTGCGAAAGTCATTAGCATTAAAACTTTTTTGCAATATATGGGAGGTTATGCGAAATTTCAGTGTTTCCACTGAATGCATTTTTAATTCGCTATTTCAGTTTGCGCAATGTGAAGGGTAACGCAGCTTGCGTGTGTGTTTGTAGAGTCACTCTGCTCTGTTTTCTTATCCTTGTTAAGGATAAGAAAACTCAAATATACAAGGATAAGTCAAGTTTAAAATTTTTATGCTACACACTTCCAAACAGTACTACATATATTTATGTAACTTTTTATAAAAAATACTTTACTAACTGTAAGACTATAAGAGCAGTGGACACACACCTGAATAGAGCATAACCACTTGTAGATTTAATACTTCTAAGACTATGGTGCAAAGTGATAGCTGTTTTACAAACTTTAGACCCAAAATGTGCTATACAAGTAAAAAGTCATATAAAAAGAGTTGAAGCAATGCCAAGAAAAAGAAAGGTTGTTTCAGGCTGCAGTTGGACAGATAATGCAACTATATAAAAATGTCAAATATAACTAAGAAGATGGGATATAAAAAATCTAAAATAAATGAAAAAAATACCTGAACTCAAGCAGTGAAATAACTGAGTGAGACTGAGAGATGGAAAACAGCCAATTACTGTAGATCATGTCTGGCAATATTTGAATGCCGCTGGCTAGGAATTATTTCCATTATGAAGAATAAAATGATTATTATGTCTAAATAGCCGTTTAAAAATACTGTAGGTAAAGGTGCAGTTAGTCATTTAAATACCAGCTGAAATTTGCCTAGTTTATCTCATTGAAAAACATTTTGGAGAAAGATGAGAAATTTTGAAAATTAAGGTTTTGATTTTTAATTTAGTCCTGCCCTGAACAAGAACACATAAGTTTACATAAAATTCGTAATACAACAAAAATAACAGAATTTCTAAAAAATAATAAACCTGTTCATTTTTTATTTTAAATGATGCATGTTAAATAAAGTCTGATAATTGTGTTTGTACATGGTTTTTCTGATGTGGAAAGGCAAGTTTCGCTTTACACATCCATATTTTTGTGCTTTAACTCTGTCAAACTTTCACATGTAGCGTCTCATATTATTATATCAACACAACAAACGATAGGCAAACCTTCACAGAACACGCATCTAAAACATGACAGCATGCACATTTTTAATAGTGATGTGTTCATTTACATTCTTGGCAAAATATCACTCAACCATTTTACGTGCAATCTTGGAGCCCTGATCTTTTAATTTTTTATTTTGACTTTTTAATACTGCATACAAATGTCCTGTATTTCTGATCATAATGGTGACATGGTGGTTGAAAAGTTTTTCCTTCTTTCAGAAATTCAAAATATAAGCAATAGCCACAAATATTGAAACTCTAGTTTGTGATAAGAGTTAGCTTTAACACACCATAACTCAATAACTGCTTCCTGTCCTAAAAACCTAATTGAAGAGATGGTAAGTGGTGTTAGTGTGTCAGAAGAGGCAGAGAAAGTAGGTCTGATAAACAGATGTGTATGTTATCAGCAGTGGTCACAGAAACTGCAGTGGCCCATATGCAAGGCCGGAAATAACATTTCTGGCACACAGCGGTAGTTGTGTGAATCTGAAGTTGCCAAGCCATAAAAAAGATGCCAAGTGTATTGCTAAAAGTGTAGGAAGACGTTATAACTAGAAACACAATGCTAGATAAGTTGTATTTTTAGAGCCTTTCAAACAAGATATTTTGGTTTTGCTGAGACAGTTTAACGTCATAGTTTGGCTTGTGTTAAAGCGGTTGTCCAAACAAGGACATAACTACAGCAAATTTCATTGGAGAACAATTTGAATACACACTTATAGGATGAGTCATCAGTATTATTAGTTCATCTTACGAGATGTCATTTATAAAACTTAAAATCTACTAAGCAGTAGGGGGTTTAAACAACATGAGGGTGCGTAAATGACTAATGGCACTTTTCTATGGTCTGTTATGACGCAACTCTGTACCACGCAGCTCTGCTTACTTTGCCTCGGTTTGCTTTTCCATAGCAGTTTAGTTCTGCTTTAGAGCGGGTGGGATTATAGACTTGATATCGATAAAATTGTGCCGCCTCTACTACTTTGACATCATCATAAACACGATAAAAACAAACACTCAACACAGGAGCAACGCAGCATGTCAATGGAATGGTGTTCTTGATTCTCGGCATGTAGATGTTTTTCACCGCTAAAATGGAGTTTGGGAACTTGGACAACAAATCAGAGATGACAACATTACTTGGTCTGTTCGCCAGTGAACGAGGGTAATCTTGCATTTAGCAATGAAGCTAGTGGTGACAATTCTCTCTGACCAATCAGTTATCTGCAGTGTTACACGGCACGTTTCAGTATGGCTAGAAACCTCAACCGAGGTGTAAAAAAAAATTGAAGAAACAGTTGAGTAACCAATACGTGACAATGACACATAAACAGAAATTCGTGATACAATCACAAAAAAAAAAAAACTAGGAAATTCATGACAGTATAACAAAAAAGAATAAAAAAATTACGTGACTTTAGGTACAGAATTTCATGAGACTGGGTAGTCATTTGGAAATTAATAGGCGACCTACTGGTATCCAAACTTCATCATCGTTTTGTTTGTCCAAACAATCCCAAACAAAGCATAAAGTTCATCTGCCAATTAATAATATAGACCCGGAACCATACAGGTCCTCTGTGAAGACCTCTAATGCAAACAACTAGGCTAAAGTTCAGAAAAATTGAAGGATCATTTTAAGGTAATCATATAATGGGTTGAGGTTCTTTCATCAAGAAATTGTTTCAAAACAAACATCAAAACAACAAAAATGGGTCAAATCAATGTCTGCAATAGTCATCCCAGTTTCCTGACCTGTATCATACAGAAAATGACTGGAGTGAACTGAAGAGGAAAGGGCAGCAACAGTTTCAGGGTCTGGAGAAATTCTGTACCGAGGAATAATCTAAGATCTTGACATGAATAATTTAACCTCATCAGACATTATAAAAGAAGACTCTTAGCTGTTATCTTTGAAAATGGAGGTATTATTAAATGAAGAGGGGGCCAATAATTGTGGTCAACGTCTATTTGAGCAAAGATTTTTTGTGATTCATGTGATTCCCCCACTTTCAAATATTTTTTATGATTTTAACTGATTGTTTAAAATTAAAGCGCAAAGGGAGAAACACTGTAGATTTATTTTTATAGAATCCTTTGCTCATATTTACCAAGGGTGCCAATATTTTTGTTCACAACTCTACATGTTACTCGGATATAATTGTAGCACAGTTTGTGCTGAATATACAGTGTTATGTGATGTTAGCCATTAATATATTTTAAGTGACTGAAAAAAAAACCAAATGTAAGAGCATGTCAAAACTTCTGCCAGTTTTAGTCTGGTAGGAAGGGGGGGTTCACCTGCACCCGAAAGGTATATTTTTTTAACCTAGTTTTTTGTAACCCTTAAGGTGTCTAGTTAAGGAATTTTGATGTTCCCCATGCAAATTATTGTCCCATATGTGATTTTTTGTACCATCTTTTGTGACCGTGCTTGATATTCGGCTGTGAAAAATGTACATTTAAATCTACATAGAATCTGAACAATACATCCTACAGACACAATCCACCCCATTTCCTCTTCGTCTTTGCACGAAGAATTGATAGATATGAGGATTGTCATGATTAAATGATGTATAATGCATAAAAACTCAAATAAACATAAAAAATTTAAATAAAATTGTGACATTGGATCACTGGAACTCCTCCCTTATGGACCCTATTGATATATGTCTTCTAACTTTTGTATTTTTACAGTCTTTAGGATGTCTAAGAAGCAAATGTTGATATTCCCTACTTAAAATATTGTCACATGTTGGTCCAACTGAACATCTTCCATAATAAGAAGTTACTATTCAAACCGTTATTTTGGTATTATATTTATAGAAACAAAAGAGAAAACCACTCATATAGTCAAATATGTGTATATATAGGGTATAACAAAATCCCCATTAGAATAAACTGAAATAGAAAAAAGTGATTCTAATCAAAGGTCAAAAGGTCAAGGGCAATGAAGTCTATCCATCATACAGCAGGGCTGTTTCTAAATATGCATTCTTCAGCGATCTTGTGTTCTCGTGTCCTCGCTCTACGTCATCATTAACAGTCGAAGTTCATTCCAATTCTCAAGAACGCAAGTACAGAGGACGCATGAAAATACCCGGATGTGTTCTTGATATCGAGGATGCAACGAGTGCAGACTTGCGCGCTGAAATCGCTTTACGCCCCAGAAGTCATTGAGGCAAAACAATGGCGGAGGTCAGGTGACCAACAGGAAGATCGCACACATCTCAATTCTCATAAGTGCGTTCTGTGTTCTCGCGACCTTCTGAGTTCGTTCTTCCGAGGTCGCCTGGCAAGTTCAATCTCCACAAGGACGCAAGTCCGTTCTTTGCGTTCTTGGAATTGAGAAACAGCCCAGGTCTTCATAATCGATATCTTGCTCCTCGTCATCTTCACCATCTCCATCCATCTCCTCGACTGTTTCCTCCAGCAAGCCACTGAGTGAAGTGGGGAGGATAGGTCCACAAGACCACACTGGTTCCAGAGTACCCTCTTCAGTCTTTTCCCAGCCTTGGCCAGGATCATGGGGCTTGGGACACCAGAATATCGGCGTGGCTGCTCTCTTGTACATGGCCAAACGGTGATTGACACAGTTGATATGTGGGACCAGGTTGTCTCTGCAGGGTGGGAGCCCGGACAGATACACCTTGGATCTGGTGGTAAGCGTCTCATCCTCTCCAATCATTCTTTTCAGCATGATGCTGCGCACGTTGTTCACAGATTTTTCGCGAGCCTGGCCATTCATCACACATCTAAAGTCTCGATGTCCTCCACCACATCTGGCTCCACAGACCATTGATCACAAAGTTTTCTGAGGACATAAATAATTATAGTATTACAAAGTCACAATGTATCAATACCTATGTTCAGCATTACAGTTTTTTTTACAGGCGCTAGGACACATTTCTCAATACTTAGGTCACTTTTGCAAAACTCTTCACACAGTGAGCACAACAGAAGTCTATGTGGGGTAAACTGAGAATCAATTATCATTGCTTTGGCACAAAATGCATTCAATAACTACATCTCTCAAATTTCATGAATTCTTTTCTCACTCAGACACAACAACTGACAAAACTCTTTTACATACAGGCCAATTTGCACATGCTTACATACTGTTAAACTTATGTTCAAAACAATAACATAATACAAAACTGAAAAAGACATTTCTACAGTAATATTTTAATGATATATATTTTAAATCTTAAAATTAAATGCTATAAAAACAATTGGCCAAATATGGAAGACCGAGTAGATTAGCATTACTATTGTATCTGTATCAGTGGATGGTGTGTATACAAATTCTTGTATTCTGAAATTACTCAGTGCAAAAAATAAAAAGTAAACTATATAAAATATTGAAGAATTCTGCATCATGTCTGATTCATTCCAGTAACATATATTGAAGTGAATTATAAACAGAGATGTGTCCTTGTTTTACACAAGAAAACAATGTATAATGCTACATGTTGTTAGTGTTTTTAGGTCATTGTTTTGTGGGTGACAAAGTGTGTTTGTTGGCTGTCAACATTTGCTAGTGTTCTGGAAGAATGAGTTGATTTGAGACCTGAATAAAGGGTTTTGATAGTTGTAGTGCATTTAGAATGTGAAATGAACTGCTTTGCCAAGCTGAAAGTTGGATAGGAGAACTGTGTGAAGAGTTTTGCAAAAGTGATCTATGTAATGAGAAATGTGTCCTAGCATCTGTAAAAAACTGTAATTGCCATTACATGCTACAGAATATCTAAAAACTCACTTGAAGGCTGCATGGTACTTGGATTACTCTGCAGCTTTTTCAGAGACCCAACCTTCCCTTTGCCTCTAAAGGTACTTGTAAAGCTTCCCCTGTGAAGATGTAGAGGCCGAGTATTGTGCAGTAGTCTGCCCCCTTACATTCTGCCAGTTCGCTGACATTAGGATTTGCCTGTGCTTTCCGATCCCAATGTCGACATAGATGGTCAGCGGGACGAATTGGGCGTGGTGTAGGAGGATGAAGAAAATGTCTGTGTCTGAAGTCTTCACCACAGCCACCTTGTGCCCCAGTTGAGCGACATACAGCAAGTACAGAACAACCCGGTTGTCAGTCTCTTCCTGGGTTGAATCCAACTGAGGTATCTCACATAGTCCTTCCACATGGCCACCAGTGTGGTCCTTCGGATGAGACGTTAAACCAAGGTCCTGACTCTCTGTGGTCATTAAAAATCCCAGGATGTCTTTCGTAAAAAGAGTAGGGGTGTGCCCCGGCATCCTGGCCAAACTTGCCCGTTGGCCTACTAATCATTAGGGGTGGCACGGTCCATGAAAAAAATCCGAACTGTTCGGTTCGCTTGTCTCGGTTCGGAGCGCGTGTGTACCGCACGGTTCAACGGTTCATGGCACGCGCAATGTAGTCTCATGCCCTGTATGTGACCTCAGATAGCGTGTTTCCCTTTCGCGCGAAAGAAGAGGTGACTGGTTTGGAGTATAAGTACTGCGGGTTATGTTACGTGTAGAAATGGCAAGTGGGAGAGAAAAGGAAGTCTGCCCGCAGTTGGAGGATGCGCCAGCGTCGTATAAGTTTGGTGTGTGGAAACATATTTTTATTTCATGTTACTTATGATGACAGCGGAAATAAAACAATAGATTGAACTGCAGTCTATGGGTTGAATATGCTCCAACAGCCACAGGAGATCGCCTTCTCTCCGACCATTTATCTAATCTGAGGTACTGACAACAATGTTTTACGTCTTTTCATATTCAGCGCTATTTTTAGCCTTTCATTTATAAAATTAAAGCGGCTGATTTCCGCGTAGTTTCATTTTGCTAGCGTGTGAAAGTTGCGCGATCTTATTTCAGAAATTGCCCCTCAAAGTAATCAGAAGTGGTCAAAAGTGGACAAAAGAGACTTAAAGAGATTTTAATATTACAGGTGCAAAGGTTATGTTTCCCCCTTGTCCACATAAACTCTCAGTATTAAAGCAGCCTCTCAGTGATAAATCTAAGAGCTACACTGAAGTTGGCATTTTAATAAATGCAAGTTATCTTTGTGTGCTAAAAAGCACATAAAGTTTATGTAGATGGCAATACACATTCTCTTTTTTGCCAATTAAATGAAAAGCATGTTGAAATCATCAATGTCTCCCCTCTTGCTCTATCAAAATCTCATCTGGCTTTCCTCAGGGATGGTCCCAATAATGTGCTTAAAGTCAAATTCAGTTTGTGCATGATTACATGATATAACTTTTTTTAATACTGTATCCTAAATTATGGATAATTAATACATTAATAAGATAATACATTTCTGGAGTGTTAAAAATTTAAAGAAAAAATAACAACAAGAACCGTACTGAACCGTGAACCGTGACCATAGAACCGTGATACGAACCGAACCGAGGGTTTTGTGAACCGTGCCACCCCTACTAATCATCCCTCATACTAATTGGCTATATCACTCGGTCTCCTCTCCACTAATAAGCTGGTGTGTGGTGGGCGTTCTGGCGCAATATGGCTGCCGTCGCATCATCCAGGTGGATGCTGCACATTGGTGGTGGTTGAGGAGAATCCCCCTTTCATATGTAAATCGTTTTGAGTGCTGCCGGAAAGCGCTATATAAATGTAACAAATTATTATTATTATTATTATTTGACACCATCATCTCTCTTGGATTTCTTTGTAGCAGGATTAAACTCTTCAGACTCACTCTAATATTCTTCCTTGTGTTTCTTTGACTTGGGCATGATTAGCAATGATCACCAACTAGCCAATTAGCTAAATAAGTGACTTTATTTTTCCTTAATGTCTTCAAGGCAGCTTCAAACTTGGTAGAGGAGTATATTTTTCAGACTCACCATCGATATCACTCTTCTCTTTTTTGAGGATAATTAGCATGCATCAATTGCAAAAAAAGAGAAGCTGGGAAGATGGGCCGGCACTGATACAGTGTGGCACTGGATTACTCCAAACAGCTTTTTTTGTATTTTGGGCTAGCTAAGTCTGGACTTTCTGAAGGCCTTCAGAGGTATTAACTTTCGACCACACTTATTGCTCTAAGTTTCAAATTGATTCCAATCTAAATAAAAAACTTGGCACAATATTTTAATGTGGAATATGTTTATCAGACACCTGAAGCATTACAAATATATACCAGTTTGAAAAAGACATTTGTCATTACATAATGTACAGTTAAGACATTGTGTAAATGTTCTTTTTTGCTTTTTTTGGAAATCCAAGGAGGCAACCAATATAGCCAGAAAAGACATACACGTGACAATATTTCAGGTGTGGATCATCAACGTTTGTTTATTAGACATCTTACAGACTGTAAAAATACAAAAGTAAGAAGACATATATCAATAGGGTCCATAGGGGAGGAGTTCAGTGATCCAATGTCACAATTTTATTTAAAAAAAATTATGTTTATTTGAGTTTTTATGCATTATACATCATGACAATCCTCATATCTATCAAATCTTCGTGCAAAGACGAAGAGGAAATGGGGTGGATTGTGTCTGTAGAATGTATTGTACAGATTCTATGTTGATTTAAAGTTTTCCCTTTTCACAGCCGAAAATCAATCACGGACACAAAAGATGATACAAATAATCACACATGGGACAATAATTTGCATGGGGAACATCAAAATTCCTTTTCTAGACACCTTAAGGATTACAAAAAACTAGGTTAAAAAAATATACCTTTCGGGTGCAGGTGAACCCCCCCTTCCTACCCTACTATTTCCCAAAACCTTCAGTCTCCAGAGGGTTAATCTCCATTTTTGGGTAAACTATTCATTTAAGGTTATTAGAAATAGATTTCAGGCTATAAAAAATACTATTAATATATTATTAATAGATGACAATGTATGTTAAGGTCCCAATAATCATGATTACTTTTAATATGTTTACATCAAATAACCGTGATCAGGAGATTATATAATAATCACTTCAGGCCTACTTTGCCTCCTATTTACAGTTAGCGTACATGCCAACATGCAGAACAGAATGGCTTCTATGGGCTACTGCTAAGCTCAGGCAGGATCTGTCTTAAATGAAAAGGTCATGTTAAAGGAGAGGACATCTCGATCACACTCTTTCTTCAACTACAGAGGACACAGGGAAACACCATGTTCCCTTACAATGGCGTAGGAACACGATTCGGCACCTCCATGTTTTTTCACACAAGCTATAATAAGATAAGCTTCAGAAAGAAAAAAAAACAAAGTGAGCCTTGAACCTTTATTGCCTTATCGCACAGTGTACAGCATTACAACTTTCAGCTTGTACATTTTTGTACTTTTCAGTGATGTTTGCCATAACACCTGTTATTGGTAATAGTGGCACAACTTGGTACCACTTTGTTCACTTAAGCATTAGCAATTACACCTCAACACCCAGGCTAGTACTCACAACAACCTATGGCAATCAGGATTTTCTAAGAATGATTAAAAATGTATTTATAGTAGTATAAATAAATGTAGTATAGTATATATGAACAGTATGCGGCCCCCCAATAACTGAAATTATAGGAAATGCACTCATCGGTGCAAGTTAAAAAGGCTTGATTTACGTTTTTTATTATTATCCCAGCAGGTAAAAGTAGCTCTTACATGGCCTAATAAATGTTCTGCGCTGCATTGTTGTGATTGGCCCTTATCCCCATTACCTTTGAAAGAGCCCTGAATTTGTTTTGCCCCACAGTAATTTGTTTAAAAGGAACCCTAATGTTAGCTTGACAGCATATTGAAAGCCGCATCTTGAATACAATAATAAAAAAAATACTTTAAAAGGTCTACACACTCTTAATGGTGTGCACTTACAGTACAGCATGAATACAGGAAAAGTAAAATAAAGAAAGAAAGAAAGAAAGAAGAAAACAAGCATAGACATATATGTTCTGGGAAAAAAAAGCTCTCTTTCTTGTAAACTGAGCTTTTTTTAAACGGACGGTGGGTTAGTGTGTATGCAAAAGTGGTTATACTAAAAATATATAACTATATAAAAATATATAAGCGCAATAGGTGAACCTAGCGGTTCAAAGCAGAGAGCAGAATATAAATATGGCAGGAGCAGAGACGGGCATCTGCCCAAAAAGATCAGTACATCTGAAATAGGTTTTTTTTGGCCTTAATTAAATTTTATTACATCATAAGAATATGTATTACCTGTTTATATCAGTTTGATAATTACATACTGTATCTAAATTATTTGAAAAAAAATTTGCTGATAAAATAGCATTTCTCAAGGGAAATAATACATCACAATAAATATCTTTATCACAACATTAAACAGTAGAATCACATATTTTATCAATATCGTGCAGCCATAAATAATATGCTATGTATGTCAGCAAGTTAATAGTTAATTCATACTGCAAAATGAAATAAATTTGTTAAAAACTAAGCATAGAGTATTTCATAAAAACTATATCTCTGAATTCTAATCTGTTTTCCTTTTTTCCTAGACTTAAATCAAGTTGCTAATAAAATCCATCAAATTTACATAAAAAAGAAAAAAGAATAAATGAATACATCATAGTTTAAATTGAGAACCTTAATTCAATTCTAAATTGCACCATTATTACCAACAACATCTGCATGTGCTGACAAAAACAACTGGAAAACCTGAGTCTAAAGCCACCATGGAAATGGACAAAGAAGGCACCCGGAGAGAGTGATTCTAATAAGAAGCTTAATCAAGATTAGTCAAGTCCCACAATGCTTCCGAGAATATGATTTCAAAAAGATACGTATTATCCATAATACAGTTCTGCCTAGCAATAGATGTGGCTAATAATTAAATCATCTTACAAATACATTGCAGTAAAAGAAGAAGTCAAAAAGAAGAATTAAAGATGCGGTCAACACAAACGAAACTTATTTACACAAAACTAGATCGCTCCAAGGTATATGAATTATGTTTAATTAAACACTGTAACAAGACATGCTGTATTAGTGACAATTAGATTTAGGGACAGCCCTTGGCATACCATGCCTTTAAAATGAATAAGGGATTGTTTAACTTGACAACTTGTTATCTTATTACAGAATTATCATCATCCATAATCAAAAGCAATTTGTCATCAAAAAGTCTGCTTTTTTCTCAAAGCTGAGTTGTGAGACAAACAAAAAGTCCCACCTCGGATTTAAATGACTATTTCAATGTCAGAATGGCAAATTTGCCACAGCTGTCAAGTCTGCAGGTACCTGAAATGTTAACTCGTAAGTGTGTCTAAAATACGCATTTCTATGTAATTTTTAATCATAAAGTAAGATAAATATTTAATATATGGAAATTCAGTGCACAACTTGGTTGGCTACTGTAATGATCGAACAAAGCGGTGAAGAGGCTCCCTCTGTCCTCCTAAAGTCAACAGCAGCCCACATTTCCAATGTAAATCTGTGGTGAAAAATGAAAATAAAGCGAGGCCTACAGATATTAAGAGCCATATGGGCAGATTTGATTCTTTAGTACCTCCAAAATCTTTACATATCATTATGTAAAATTATGTATGATGTACAATTTCCAAAGAAGGCATTGCATAATAAATCAATGGCATTTTATTTCAAATGATCAATGAAATACATCTTTGAACAAATATGCTTTTAGGAGACTAACAGCTTGCCCCACCGCAACCCATCATTTTGGCAGTAAATAACAATGTCGAGATTTACTTAAGACGCACCTGTGTGCATCTGTGCTTTTTTAGGAATTGCACTGTCATGCTTATTTGCCCTGTTAAGAAAATCTGGCCCTTAGTCAGATATTGTGAACAAGATCTGCAGATCTTGTACACATAAAATAAGGCCTGCTAACACGCATCAATATGAAAAATAATTCACCTATAAAACACATTCAGCATAGATAAGAGCTTTATGACGTGGGTCCCCTAAAAAGCAATATTAAACACACAAAAGATCCATCCTTAAACAGACGCAAGCTTTTCTACTCCAAAGCAGAGCAATCAGCATTCTGATTGTACTGTAAATGATGTGCAATTGAAATGCAGGGAGTCATTCAAAGTCAGTGTAATGTGTATGCATGTTATGTAAGAATGACCTGCTCACATAAGCCTGTTATTACTAACAAAAAACACACAGAGATGAAGAGACACAGAACACTTACCACATTCCAGAAGAATGGGTTGAAAATGATGGCAACAACAGCCACGCAGAACCTGGGTTCTGTCAGGTCTATGAACCTCGACAGGACTGCCAGAGACATGTTCATCTGAGGAAAGAAAGGAAACATATATTATATAATTTTCCATCCGTATGATAGATTAGATGAAATAGACATCTAAACATAGATGATCAAGGTTCCATCTTTGGGAACCAACAGTAGTTAAATATTAATTCAACAAAAAAACTTGACGCAAACAGAAATCCTACCCAAAGCTCACACCTTTGGTTGGGTCAGTGTTGCTGTGTCGGGCTGACCAGAATGTTTAAGCAAACAGAGAAATGTGTTGACAGAGTCTGGATACACATTGTGTTAAAATTAACCTGCCATGGCCTATTTATGTTGCCTTTGCACAACTGGCTAATATTAAGGAGTATTTTTTTTACTTTACCTACTCTTTAATGTGTATTATAGATGTTTGTGCATTTAATCTGTACAATTACACATTTCAAAGAAGTTCAAAGGCAAAACCCTCTAAGTGCGTCTGACATGTTTTCTTGTAAATATTTTTTTTATCAGGCTCCAATGTTAAGGTTTTTAATTAATTCTCTGGACAGGATATAGTAAACAGTTGCAAAATCATTGAAGGTGCAATTATAACATTGCAAATGATGAAAATCAAGGTGTTTACCAACTGGCACTGTTTAGGCCCAAAGGAGCTTTCGACCCAAGTACGGTTCGTTTGGATGATTGTAAACACAACAGCCGCACTCTGGTGTGCACTAAAGGAAGCTTTGAGACTGCTCTAAACAGGTGGTCTCAGAGAGGCTGTCGCCAAACTCAGGTGCGGCCCATCTGTGGTGTGAAAGGTGCTCGACCTCGGGCCAAATCAATTACAGGAAGTTCTCCACATGTTCGAGCCACTGGGTTTCCGTCGTGAGCCGGGTGTTATATTGTGGGTTAACAACAAACATGGCAGAGAGTGGCAGTTTTGGGCGATTTTGGTCCGTTGCAGAGAATCGCTGTCTCATTAAGGTTTGGGCTGATGATTTCATAAATGTACAGCTGTAATCCACACACACAAATAGTGACATATATGGGATTTTCAGCAAACGGCTCTGTGAGAAGGGCTTTAATAGAACAGTTGCGCAATGCCCCGTTAAAGCAAAGAAACTTCGCAAAGACGTGCTTTGTTTATCTCCATATCTCGCTACCATAGCTCTTAGTGTCAGTAGAGCCCGATACTTTTTTAGGACCACCTGGGTTGGGGTTCCAAGCGAGCCGAGCTGATACTAAAATGTGACATGAAAACACTGTAGATCACTGATTTGTTTCCAAGAGAATCGTGACTACCAGCGTCACTGCTAAACGAAAGATTAGCTTTACCTTGGTGCTTGCGCTATCTCAAGCAAACGCGTTGTCATCTGTGCTTTGCTGTAAGTTCCCAAACTCCATTTTAGCTGTGCAAATCATCCACAGGCTGAGAATCAGGAACACCATACCAGTGTTTTCCTTGCAGTTTTTGGCAGCACATCCATGTCTGCATGTAACTTATGCACAGCATTTTTGCAACTTGGCGGAGACCATCGACTTACGCCACGGTTGTTTGTACAGACTCATGTGAGACAGATGTAGTGATAAACATGATGTGCAAACATCTATTTTGGTGGTCAATTTAGATTTTGTGGCGGACCGAAAAATAAATGAATGTATGGGAAATACTGCATTCCAACGATGCTTCCTCCCACTTTTTGTATTATGTCACAGCAGTAGGCAGCGTAAATATGATGGCAATTGGCCAACCTTTCGCAGTTTATACCATCTGAACTGTGATTCACTGGATAAGTCGCACATTGTCATTGGGTGTGGAATGCAGTGTTTCCCATACATTGATTTATTTGTGGCAAGCCCCCACGAATAGATTTTTCATGATAACCATTTACATTTTACTATTTAGCTTCATTCACTGTTGCAAGCGCTCATTCCGCGTGCGGCACCTCAACAGTGCCTCTCTCACATGACACTGAGTGAAAGAATTAAAAGTTGGCGGTGTTTCCATGTGCATTCCTCCGTGTATTTGTATTTTCACGTAAACGTCAACAGATGTTACTGACAGAGAAGACGGCTGAGTTTATCATGAGTTAAGGTTAGTAGTCTTTTCCCACACACACATCGGTTCTCTGTGCTCCCTCCCTCCCTCCCTATGGTGCGGTATGGCTGGTGCGTTCTGTAGTTCTGTGTAACAGTGTATTATCTCATATTTTTGAATTTGCGCTGAATTGTCTGTCTGCTATATGCGATCTGCAAAAAACTATCACTTTTTCTATCAATTTAAAATTAATAGCGCCCATAAACACAACAAGATGAAAAGAGCAACATGCTCTGCACTGCATGAGACAAACAGTTACAGTGTAATAGAGAAATCACCTCGTATATCAGCTCTTTAATGTAAATGTATGGTGATTTTGTCTGACGATGTTGCATTTATAAATCAGGATTTTAGCAGTAGTTAAAGTAACAGCTGGTTGGATTAAACACGAGGTGTTATCGGGTCGTGTTTAGTCACTTCTTAAAACTCTTTCTTTATGTCTGACAACAGAACAGATAATATGTGAAAATAGCAATAATATACAATATAAAATACAATATTACAATCAATGAAAGTCAGATCAGACAGAGTAGAAAAACTAATTTTTAAGTACCAACAGTAGACCAACCGCAAACTCAAAGCGATGAATTCACAAATATGCTAATTAGTGTGTGAAGGAAAATTAGAACATTCCCACATCCGCATATCCTTGAAATATGAATATTAACCGTGCTTTGAATAATCATGATTTTATTATTGCATTATTAATGATTGCATTGCCTTTAATCATAAAGATTTTAAGAATAGCTTTGAGTATTAACCTTTAGCATATAGTACTAAAGTTAGAATAGTCTAGCAGACTTAGAGATATGATTCCATTGTATATGGGTTTTGATAGTTGACTTTTAAATGTCATGTGCAAATTTAGCAGGCTTGGAGTTTTTTCGGTATGTATGTATGTATGTGTGTTTTTTTAACTTTTGCTTTGCAGAGACACCTGGGGAGAAAAACAGGATGTCGGGGCAGGGTGAAATAACGGTCATAGCTATTTATAACAGGATGAACTTCTAAAACAGAAGTACAACTTTCCATCGAACGGGTCTGGTGAACCTTTAAGAAAGAAGTAAAACTTTCCATCGAACAGGCCCCCACCCAATTGCACATATATATATTTTGGGTCAGAGGGAGAGGCAGATCAGATCAACCGCTCCTCGGGGGATTTGTTTCTGCATTGGTGTTGTGTAAAGACAGGGACAGTTTTGACCCAGAGCTCTGTAATATTTCATTTGAGATACTTATTAAAAATAATTTGATTTGAGTTACGTGTCTATTCTCCTCATTCAAAGAACATGCAGGACAATTAAAGTCCAACAATTGGTGACCCCGACGTGATGAGGAGGACTGGACATCATTGATTTTTCTTCTCGACATTCCACTTGCGCAAAATAGGAAAGGTAAGCAGATACCTGTTATATCAAAATTCTGCTTTATTTAAATGTCGTGAAGAATAATTAATGATACAATGATTATTGTCATTTTTATCTAAATTGTATATCTCAAATGAACTATTAAATGTGTCAATTAAATAAAAAGGGAAGTAGCAATAAAACGATTAAAATAAAATAAAAGAAAAATAGTAAAATAAAAGAAAAATAAGAAAAAAAAAAAAAACAATACAAGGAATTAATAACTGGTCCGGGACCAGGCGCGTTTGGAACGCGGAGAACGCAGAGTTGGAAACCCGGCACTGACGAGTGTCCTTAACCTCCGGGTTTAAATTCCCTGGAAAATGGTTCATTCCAGAAACTGAGGATCCGGGATCCGGACGTGGTCACGTACCACGTTTTTTAGCGTAGTAAAATTGGACGCGTGTTCCGGGAACACGTAGCGGTTTTTATTGTTTCCGCAGGATAAAATTACATTAGATTAGGATAGTGTTCTGGGAACACGTTGCGGTTGGACCGCGGGAATAAAATACAGTAGAATAGGACTTAGTGTTCTGGGAACACGTTGCGGTTGGACCGCGGGAATAAAATACAGTAGAATAGGACTTAGTGTTCTGGGAACACGTTGCGGTTGGACCGCGGGAATAAAATACAGTAGAATAGGACTTAGTGTTCTGGGAACACGTTGCGGTTGGACCGCGGGAATAGAATACAGTAGAATAAGACTTAGTGTTCTGGGAACACGTTGCGGTTGGACCGCGGGAATAGAATACAGTAGAATAAGACTTAGTGTTCTGGGAACACGTTGCGGTTGGACCGCGGGAATAGAATACAGTAGAATAGGATTTAGTGTTCTGGGACAGAGCGGTTGGACCGCGATACATAGAGATTGAAGTGGGTTTCATACCCGAGAAAGTGGTCAGGGACCACGGGCAACGCAGCGGTTGGACCGCATAAAGAGAAAGCGAAAGTGGTAAGAAAGCCACGAAATAGTCGAAAATACGAAGAGAATATTGGTATTTGAAAAAGTTTTATTGTAAGCAATATTGTTAAGTTGTGCTAAAGAATAGGAATTTGAAACTTGCTGAAGATTATACGAAATGGCTGCTTATTTTTAAATGTGGTGTTTATTTGCGCTGTTTGCTACCGGTATATTATCAGCTTTACTGTGAGTATATTTTAATTCAACTTCTTCTTTGGATAAATATTTTTATTGATTTTTGCTGCCAGTGAATTGCAATTCAGTGTTATCTTTTTACGAAATATTTTTGCTATTATTCAATTCCACGATTAGTACATTTTTATTCAATTTTCTATTTTTCCTATTAACAAGTTTTTACTTAATCTTATATCTTAGGTTTTAATTAAATTTTCTATTTTTCTTATTCAATTTTATTATCAGTAATTTTTACTTAATTGTATATCTTAAATTTTAATTCAATTTTCTATTTCTACGAAGACATTTTATTTTGAGTCAGAGTTATGATCAGTACATTTTAATTTAGCATCCTAAAATCTGAGTATTGTCTAGAATTATTATAAGTAAAATCGTAATTCAGTTTTTATGTGTTCAGTTGTTAATCGTTTTACTGTAAGTGAAATTGGAATAAAATTTCTAGTTTTAAAAGCCATCGGATTCCGTCTTTAGAAAATTTAGTGTGGTTGCAATTTACTGTCAGCAAATTTTAACTCAATTTGTAGAAAAGCATATTTTATATCCTGTGTATATTGTATTTTACTGTTGTGTGTATTTGGGGGATTTTGTTTAGTATTATTTCATTTACACGGTACAAGCGTAGACGGATCCAGTTTTTATTTAGTTTTATTGATGTGAATGTGTGATTCTCCGGAGTTGTCTAGTGTCATTTCATGTTTAAAGGAGTAGACGTTTCTGCAGTATATTTTATGTTTATTGTATTTTAGTGTGGATGTCCATTTTCTTATTTCATTCCGGGGTGTGACTCGGGAAGAAAGAGTAGTTTCTTTATACTTGATTTCAAAATATATTGAAATGGATATTTGTTCTCGGTGAATTGATTACAAGAAGAGATTGTTTCATTTCTAACAAGATTTAAGAGTAAGGAAGAGAAAACTGTGAACTTCTCAGCTCGGAGCGTAATTTAGTTTCACTTTAGAAGCTGTGCTCTCATTCTGGTTCCTTTCCGTGACGGGCTGGTAGTTTTACTTTCATTTTGAAGAAAAATACAACTGAAAGAAGTTATATGTTATAGATTGTCAAAGCCGAAAAGGGCGTACGGAAGAGAAATACACCCAGTCCGAGAGAGATAATAGACGAAAAGTGTAGAAGTAGAGAGATTCAAACGATTACTGATATTTAATAATTTCGATTGCAGTAGTGGAACAGGGTTTAATAAAACTTAGCCGACTTTGTCTGAAACTAAGCCGTGGTTATCATAAAAAACATATGGTGCCTGTGAATTGATTGAGACGCGTATTGGATGCATTATTTCGAGCCGTAATAAGAATATTGTAACTTTCAGGAAAACGTTAGAAAATTAGTGAGATCAGCAAGAGATTTGAGAAGTGCTGGTTGTTTTATGGAAATTGACATTTGAACGAGTGATAAGAAATAAATGTTATTGATGTGAACTTTATTTTCAATTTTGACAAGTATTGAAGGCCCTTACATTTTTAATTTTGGCAAAGCTTATTTGTAGTTTCTAATTTTAACAAGTATTACATATTATTACATTTTTATTTTTGATAAATTTTGTTTTTTACTTAAACCAGCATTGCATATTCTTACATTTTAATTTTGATAAATTTTATTTTTAACTTTAACCAGTATGACATATTGTTACATTTTTTAAATTTTAAATTTCTAATTTGACAAGTTTTATATAGTGAATGTAGTTTGAATTCTGACAGAAGTTACATATTGCCAGATTAAATTTGATTTAAGTTTTGACAACATCTTGAATCCTTTTTAACCGTCATCAAGCAAGAGTTGAATACTTTTGCATTTTCATTTCAAGAAGAAGTAACAATACTGAATTTTATTGTCTGGCTATAGTATTAAAGTGAACTTTAATTTTAATAGGAAGAGGTGATTGTTGTTCGTCTGACTAAGAAAACACATAAAATAGTTTTGTGAGATTCTTTTGTGTATTTACAGAAGGATTGGCAACAAATAACATTGAGAGGAAGAATAAACAACATATTCAGGGTAAGAACTACTCTGTGGAAAATAAAATGAAAACCATTAAAGAACAATGGGAGAACACAGATAGGGAGAAGAAAATTCAGAAATTTAAAGAAATATATGAGGATTGGAAGCAAACGAAAGGATATGAAGACAAAAAAGTTAAGTCTGAAAAGAAGTTAAGGGCCGGGTATACTTTTTTTCCGCGTCCGCGTCCGCGCAGCTTTCCGGGTATAGTCCCCGCGGCTACACGCGGATGGCCGCGTTCGACACTATACGCAATACGAATGATTTCTTATTCAAATTATTAGTCTAACAGGCTGTCAGGGCAGCACTGATTTGGTGACATTTAGAGTACATTAAAACATTAGGATAGGTGAAGAAAAGTAACTGATCCACCATTGCAAACACAGTTTAGAACAAACAACAAGACAACAAAGAACAGGAATCAAACAAACATGCTCCACAGCTTTCTGTTCTTGGAAGAAGTAAAAGTTAAAGATGAAAAACGATAGTGTGTGTGCAAATGCTGTCTATTTCCTTTGTATAATTGTTTATAGTGGAGTGTCCTGTCTAAATATTTTCACGCGCATGCGCTGTCGTACGCGGACTGTACGCGCACTGTCCGCGCGGTCTCAAATTTTGGGCTGCACGCGGACGGTCCGCGCGGCCATCCGCGCACCCTCCTGATGACGAAAATGACGAAAATGATGTCATGCGGACGGCGCGCATACGCGGACGTCCCGAGTATACTTTCGGCTTTAGAATACAGGAAGCAGATGCAAACTTCAACTTTCTGAGAAAGAATGTACAGGAAGTAGGGTTTTTGTGTAAGAAGAAACATGAGAGGAAATGAAGAGATGCGAAGCTAAGGAGAAAGAGAGAGAGAGAGAGAGCTGAGCTGATGAGACAATATAAAGAGCTGGCTGTGCAGGCAGAACAGGTGAAAGCAGCACTGGAGAAAGAAATAAGGGAACAATGGAACAGCGTAGTACAGGAAAAGACATTTGAGCCAAAAACACCCCAGGAGAAACATTGAGTAGCAGATTTATAACAGTGGACGAGACTGGGAGTCAGATACAGGTTGAAAATCAGGGAACATATCCAGTTGAAATCAGAGGAGAAATGAGGATGGGTAAGAGGATGAGAGAGAAGAGCAGATATGACTCCCTTATAAAGACACCAAAGAAAGAACAGGAAAGAGATGAACAGGAATGTAGGGAGCTACATCTCATTTGTAGGGTACCAAATATCTGCCCACTGGTGGAGACAAGTGGAAAGGTAGAATACAAACCATGGTCATTCACAGACATGGGAGCAATCCTTGCAAAGCTACCTTCGCAAGGTCATACGTTGGCGATCGGAGACGTGAGGGCCCTATTGGGACAGGTACTGACTGTAGGACAGATCACGGAAATTGAGCAAGAGGCAGGAACGGTTGGGATATATGTTGACCACCCATATTGTCAAGTGGCATCAGTCTGGGGAAAGGTCCTGCGAAAGCTGTACCCAGCGCCAGCAGGCACTCTTTATAATATCAAATTTTCTCCAAAAGGGGAAGAAACAGCAGCAGCATACCTGAGTCGATGCAAATGAGAATGGGAAGAGCACACTGGGGCTCATCCACATGCAGACAAAATACAGGAACAGGTGCTCAGAGCTGCTGTATTGGAAGGGACTCCTAAATCTGTACAAGATGAAATAAAAGCCAACCCCGATTTACCAGGTGCTGTATGTGAGGTTTGGGAACGACATTTCCTTCATCACATGTCGAGGGCGAACGAAAAAGAAAAAGAAGAAGTAGGGGAAGTAGAGGAATTGAAAAAACAGTTGCTAAAATTACAGTTGCATGAGGCCAGATCTAAAATAAATGAAGAAAAAGGGAAAAAGAAGGATAAACAAATGGTAGTTCAGGAAATGAAAAACCCCTCCAAGATATAACAAAGAACAGGAAGTTGACCCATCAAATGTTAAATGGGAAAGAACCACCCAAAGACCAATGTATTACTCCAATAGAGGTAGGGGTGGGGATTACAATAGGGGGAGGGGAAGAGTGCAGTATCAGGAAGGGTGTTTCCGTTGTGGTCGTCCGGGACACTTCGTCCGTGATTGTCGGCAACCTGAACTCGGAGCCCAACAGAGACCGTCTCGGGGCAGAGGCCATAACCCACACATGGCCCCTAACGTGGAAAAAGCACCACGACCACACTCGCAGTACCCTTTGTCCAATGGAGGGGAAAGGGAGTGGTACTGAGACAGCCCACGGAACGACCTCAGCAGGGTTAGGGCGGAACCCTTGCTGACTTTGGAGGTAAACACACGTCCTGTTGAATTCCTGGTGGATACTGGGGCAACATACTCCACACTGAACTTTGAACTTCCAAAAAATCTTATTTCAGACGAAACCACTGAAGTAAGGGGGTTTTCCGGGGCTATAACTAGACTGCCATTCTCCAAAGAACTCACAGTGCAGTGCATGAAAAAACAATCACTGACTCACTCTTTTCTGCTGTCATATTCCTCACCGACAAATTTGTTGGGAAGAGACTTGCTAGTGAAACTTGGAGCTGAAATCCTATGCAGCCCGGAGGGGATTATAGTAACTATGAAAAATGGTATCACCATGAACTGTTCCATCATGACCACAATGAGAACGCATGGACAATGGTTACTTTCTGCAAACACCTCTCCACAGGGAGCTGACATTTACTGGGGGAGGGTGCTTCTGGGGGACACAGGGGACACCCTGAACGATCTGTACTCTCAATGGGAACCTTGGATATTATCCAATTTTTGATATAATTATCATTAGCGCCATACACCCAGCTAATAGATCCACTGCATGTCACTCTGTTTTATGATAGAACACAAGAGTACTGGTACCAAGAACAATTTGATAACATTGCAGGAGAACAATGGGAAATTTTTGGGGCAGGAATATTGATAGGCAAAGAGGGAGTGGCAGCTATAGTAAAACTTACCCCTGAACAGGAACAATGGTATAAAATGAGGGAAGAGGCATCACCCTATATATCATTATTAGTACACCCACAACACCAAGCTAAAGATCTAGAACCAATGGTAAAGAAGGGAATACACTTAACAGATTGGAGGGAAACCCAACTTCCTGGTGTAAAATATTCATCTAGCTCAGGGTATTATTTGATCACACAGGAAACAAAAGACACTGTAGTGTTGGAACACGAATGGCTCACAAGATGGCATGGTAGGGAGAAAAGTGATCATGAAGATGCTGAAACAATGTTGAAAAGTTTGCCCGACCAGTTATGGACTCAGAGTCCCACAGATGTAGGGTTTTGTAAAAATTACCCAGAAATTTCGTTCGAGCTGACATGTGATGATCCAATTTGGAGGCCTCAGTATAAGCACAAACCAAAGGCAGAGGAAGGTATCAAAGATACCATTGAAGGTTTGTTAACCGCAGGGGTTTTAGAGTATGCTGATTCCAATTGGAACACACCCATTCTGCCTGTGGAAAAACAAAACACAGGAAAATTCAGAATGGCACATGATTTGAGAACAATCAATCAAATCATTAAAACTCCAACTTTACCTGTTCCAAACCCATACACTTCTCTGAATGAAATCACTCAAAATCAATCATGGTATACTTGCATCGATCTCGCTAATGCTTTCTTCTGTTTACCCCTTGCAGAGCACTTAAGAGATATTTTCTCCTTCACCTACAGGGGGCGACAAATAAGATATTCCCGCATTCCGCAGGGATTCATTTTATCCCCTGGGATATTTAACCAGGCACTGAAAGATATGTTACAGGGAGTGAACTTGCCGGAGGGCACGACTCTCATTCAGTATGTAGATGATTTGTTACTGGCCGCAGAAACAGCAGAGCACTGTATCCAGGCCACACATGAAGTGCTCAAACGACTGTATGAACAAGGCTTCAAAGTGAACAAGAGCAAATTACAGGTATGTAGAAGGGAAGTTACTTTTCTAGGAAGAGTATTGTCAGCACAGGGATCAGGATTGTCCAGCCAACATCGAACCTCAATTTTGCAACATGCCAAACCAATTACAGTAAAAGATATGTTATCATTTCTTGGCTTGGCAGGTTTTAGCAGGAATTATATTCCAGCATATGCAGAGTTGACACGCCCACTAAGGGAAATGGTTAGGAAGGCAGGGCCAAGGGAACTAAGAGCAAAGTTAGCATGGGACACAGAGACAGAAAAAGCATTCATAGATGTGAAGAGCAGTTTATCCATGGCAGCAGATTTGGCAAAACCAGATCATGACAAGCAATTTTTCCTAGATGTTTCACAGGGTAAGACTACAGTAAACGGAGTGTTGTTCCAGAAAGATCAGGGTAATCGGATAGTTCTTATGTACATCAGCATCTCACTGGATAACATTGAGATAAGAGAACACCCATGTACCAGATATGCAGCAGGACTGGCAAAAATTGTGGACAAAGTTGGGCACATAGTACAGGGACATTGTTTAACAGTTCTCACTGCACATTCAGTGGTAGCTTATGTTAATTCAGCATCATTTACACTTTCCACTCTGAGACAAAGACGGTTGGAAAACTGTCTCGCACAACCAAATCTGGTTTTCACACATGAGGGCATAAACATGGCCTCATATTGGACAGAAGGAGAACCCCATGACTGTTGTATGACCGTGGAAAGGGAAGAGAAAATTAGACCAGATTTGTTGACACAAATCATTTCAGAGGGAGTTATGGTGTTTTCAGATGGATGTTGTTTCAGAGATTCGAGTGGAACACTGAGGTCAGGAATAGGTATTGCAGCACTGGAAGAGGAAGAGATTGAAATATTGATAGCAGAACCTTTACAGGGACATCAGTCAGCTCAGAGAGCAGAAATTGTGGCAATGACAGAGGCGCTAGAGTGGGGAGAAGGAAAAATAATCAACCTTTTTAGTGACTCTGCCTATGCAGTGGGTGCAGTTGTAACAGAATTACCTAAGTGGAAAAGATGTGGTTTTATGGCAGCTAACAACAAACCTATTAAACATCAGGAAGACATCATAGCATTAGCAGCAGCTATTTTGAAACCCAAGCAGGTGGCAATCATAAAATGTAAAGGTCATGATAACAGTAACTCAGATGCGGCACAGGGTAACCGGATAGCCGACATGGCGGCAAAGCAAGGTGCAGGGTACGTCACACAAATGGTGTTACAAGATGCAGAACAGGAAGGTACCAATAACATTTTACCTGACCCAGACATAGCAGTAGAGCAACACAAAGCATCACCTGAGGAAAAGTCTATGTGGCTTCAAAAGGGGGCGGTACGTTTGAACAACGGCTGGGTAGGACCGGACGGTAAACCAGTTATTCCACCTAGTATGATAAAACCCCTTTTCACTCAAGCACACACCCCCTCACATGCTGGAATCAAACAAACCATTTACAATCTTAACCAGTGGTGGCACCCATACCTGGCTGCTACAGTTAAAGAATTTATCGCTAACTGCAAGGTATGCTCCATACAAAATGAACGTGCTGGAGTGAAATATGCCCCAGGAGTCTTCCCTACACGGGGACCTGGTGAGGAAGTGGTTATCGATTACACAGACATGGGGGAGAGAGTGGAAGGTAAACGTTATCTTTTAGTTTTCATGAATGTGTTTTCAGGTTGGCCAAAGGAGTGGCCCACGGGGGAGGAAGATTTGATTTCAGTGATTGATTAACCAATAAATTCCGCGTTACGGTTTTCCGTGAATAAATCGCTTAGACAACGGTACAAATTTTAAGAATGCGGATTTACAAAAGGTTGAGAGTGAACTGGGATTGAGTTTCCGTTTCGGGACCGTATACCATCCTAAATGACAGGGAAAAGTTAAACGTATGAATCTTAACCGCATGACCTCATTTAAACCATTTGAACTTCTGACGGGTCGTTCATTTCCTGGTCCGTTCAACCCAGTGCACCCTGAACAAATAAAAATCTTGATCACAGAACATAATTAACCAAACTGAATGATATTGTTTCAAGTTTTTCCAAACAGAAAACCATCTCTCATGCACATCTCTCCAGATGCAGAAATCACTCAATTGGCGGATTGGGTGATCCTACGGGATATGGTAAGATTGGACCTGCAGGAACTGCAGGACCAAAAGGGGGAATCCAACACAGGGGAACAACAGCAGGTTGACATTTCTCAAAAGAACACAAAAGTAACACACAAAGAACTAAAGGGGGACTTATTAAACAGTCCAGAACATGAACTCAAAAAACACTGTGAAGAACAAAGGGTAAAAAAGTTGGCTATACCCAGGATTGGGTGTTGTCGGGATAGATTAGAGTGGGAAAAAGTAAGGGATTTAATCAAAGAAGAGTTCCAAAACACAGAAATAATCATTACTGTGTATGTAAGGGAATAATAAGTGAAAAAGGGGAGATTGTGAAGTATTTTACGAGTTTTAAATATTTTAAATTTTTATTTTGAGATTTTCCAGATATTTTACATTTTTCCATTTTGAGAGTTTTCAAATATTTTACGTTTTTCTATTTCATGTTTTCCAATATTTGACACTTTTCTACTTTCAGATTTTAAGATTTCACATTTCAATATTTTACAACTTCCAAGTATTTTACAATTTACTATTTTTGGTGGTTTTTAAAGGTGTTACATTTGATCATTTTCATGAGTTTCAAGTATTTTACACGTGACTGTTTTTGAGCATTTCAAAAATTTTACATTTTTCTACATATTGTGATTTTTTAAGGGTTTTGCATTTTACAATATTTTATGATTTTCAAAGGACTTACATTTTAATATATCCTTTTGTGAGCATTGTTGAACATATTTGATGATATATATTCTTTCAGGGGTATTTTCGGAGATATCATAACATCGTTTTGCATTTTTTTATAGATTCTTTTACAAGGACATTTTGAAGATATTTTACAATTATTTTAAATTAACATAGATTCTTTTGCTATAGAGTTGTGTTTGACAGTTTTACTTTTAACGTGTGTGTTTTGAAATTATTTCACATCCAGTTTGACTATATTTTACAGCCTTCATCTATATTTTTACAAATGTTTCATAATTGTTTTATTTCTGGGATATTTTACATTTTTATTAATTGACAGTTTTAGAGGAATATTTACTATATTTTGGTTATATTTGAGTGTGTGGAGGATAAACTTTTGCTATATTTTACAGGACGTTTATAATACATGTTCACCAAATATTTCACAGTTCTTTTATGATAATCTATAAGGTTTAATAATAAGAGGTGCACGAAGATAATGTATATTGTATAAGGTTTGTGCCTATCTTCTTAAAATATTTTCAAGCAGAGATAATATTTACAAGAAATCATATATTTGCGGTAGTGCCTGTTTAAAAAAATAAACAAACATATAAATAAACTGACAAAAATTCAGGGATTAAGAACCCATGTAATAGCTGGATGACAAAATGGTTTGGGCAATACAGCATGCTGATAACCTCATTGATAATGTCTATTGCGGTGGCGGCAGTAATACTGGTAAACTGTGGGTGTTGTTGTATTCCATGTATCAGATCTTTGTGTAACAGGTGGATGGTGAAGACGGTGGAGGGGAAGGATCCTCCACCGTATCAGATGCCACTGCTGGGAGCAGTAGGGCTAAACGAAGAAGAACCAAAGGAGGAGGAGTCAGAGGTTGATCTCCTGTAAAGGAGATCAAAAGGGGGAATGAAGGAAAATTAGAACATTCCCACATCCGCATATCCTTGAAATATGAATATTAACCGTGCTTTGAATAATCATGATTTTATTATTGCATTATTAATGATTGCATTGCCTTTAATCATAAAGATTTTAAGAATAGCTTTGAGTATTAACCTTTAGCATATAGTACTAAAGTTAGAATAGTCTAGCAGACTTAGAGATATGATTCCATTGTATATGGGTTTTGATAGTTGACTTTTAAATGTCATGTGCAAATTTAGCAGGCTTGGAGTTTTTTCGGTATGTATGTATGTATGTGTGTTTTTTTAACTTTTGCTTTGCAGAGACACCTGGGGAGAAAAACAGGATGTCGGGGCAGGGTGAAATAACGGTCATAGCTATTTATAACAGGATGAACTTCTAAAACAGAAGTACAACTTTCCATCGAACGGGTCTGGTGAACCTTTAAGAAAGAAGTAAAACTTTCCATCGAACAGGCCCCCACCCAATTGCACATATATATATTTTGGGTCAGAGGGAGAGGCAGATCAGATCAACCGCTCCTCGGGGGATTTGTTTCTGCATTGGTGTTGTGTAAAGACAGGGACAGTTTTGACCCAGAGCTCTGTAATATTTCATTTGAGATACTTATTAAAAATAATTTGATTTGAGTTACGTGTCTATTCTCCTCATTCAAAGAACATGCAGGACAATTAAAGTCCAACATGTGCGACGTCATCAGTGCCACAGTCTCAAAAAAATCTGTGGGAAACATTGGAATGGTATTAAGAATATATAAATAAATAAATATGTTGTACATAGGCGTATTCACAAGATTTAATTTCGCAATCAAGCAAAACAAAGCAGCCATTCAAATGCTTAAGTGTTTAAATGCTTCATTCTTAATGTTTTGTATGTTTTATTTTTGTACTGTGTTGTCTCTATGAACCTTTGTGTCTTGAATAAAATTGATATGATATGATAAAGACAGCTCTTTGTTTACAGGTACAAAGGGCTGATATTGCCCTGAGCTGTCTGTCCTTAATAATATTAGCAAAAGATCTCTTAGTACTTTGATGTCAGCGCCGCAGAAACACATCTTTGCTACCATGCTCTTAAAAAATATGTACAGCATTTGCTATGAAAAAGTATAGACCAATTTCGTGTTTGCAAACAGAGATGACGTTTTTTGTGGGCGGAGCCAAACTGGTTGCAGAAAGTGACTGCTCCACAGTAGGGTTGTGAAGTGTTTTAGCATTAAACCGGGATTTTTATGGATCCGGTGTTCTGTTGAAGTCTGATTCCCCCATGTTTCCCTTTAGTGCAATGTTTCTTATAATCACATTACTTTTATTTTTTAGATAGATAAAAAGTTTAAATGGCTTGGCTACTGATATCCATGTATGTAATGTATATGTATTGTTCTTTTTTGCTAAATCAATTATTTTTACAGTCTGAATCACTAAAGTACATATAAAAGCAATACTATCATGTATTATATATAATAGCGTTTATTAAATATTTCATAATTTTCCTGTTTTCTATTATTTCTTCCTTATATTTATCTTACGTGTTTGTTCTAAAACTATTATAAAAGTATTATGTTTAAACATACATTAAAAAGGCATGTTTATATATTAATAACACTTTTTACATTGTGTGTGTGTGTGTGTGTGTGTGTGTGTGTGTGTGTGTGTGTGTGTGTGTGTGTGTGTGTGTGTGTGTGTGTGTGTGTGTGTGTGTGTGTGTGTGCTATATTTATTAAGTATGTAAACATAATAATTTTAGAACAAACAGGAAGAAGACATGAGCTAAGATATAAGGAAATAAAAAGAAATAATAGAAAACGAAAACATTATGAAATATTTAAAAAAAAAAGTGATATTATTGCTTTTTCAGTATAAAAAACATTTATTCTGAATAAATTATAATTGTAACGTGATAAAAACGCTATAAGAAACACATGGAGGGAACAGACTTCGACAGAACACCGGACATCTTCTCTACTTATTTTCTATTCTAATTATTAAAAGATTTCCAGATGATTTCCTCGCTCCAGTCTGTCCGTTTAAGGGCTTATTGTAATCATAAACACCTACGTTTATCTTCAAATGATGTCTTCGACGATGGTATTCTATAAAAATGAAAGCCATCTTTTTTGGCATTCTTATTCTGACACTTAACAGCACATTTCCTAGTGAGTTATCTTGCTCTTTTCACTCGTGTCTAATTCATTTCCACTGTTTTTCTGCAACCGCATTGCGCGCGCAGCTTGCAGTGACGTAACTGTGACGTCTACTCTAAATTGGTCTATATATATGTCATGATTCTGCCCACTTGTCCTTGTTTTACTCTTGTCTTGAGGCAGGATCATGACAGGCCCATGTTTTGTGTGGCAGCACATGGCCTTTGTTTTGGGCTATGTGCTTCCTTGTCTCGTATAATCCTGACCCCGCCCCCTCACCTCCTCATTAATTATCCTATTATTGTTTGATTCGTGTCACTTGTCCCCCTCTTGATTTGCTCCCTTATTTAATGCCTTTGTGTTTGCTGTCCCCTGCTCATTCATTTTGGAAAATACCTTGTCTTTGTATTCATTTAAGTTATAGAAAGCTGAAGTCGAGTTTATTTTTAAGTCTTTTGCCAAAGTTAGTCTAGTCAGTTTGGTGTCCTGTTTATATGGTGTTGTTGTTTTGCCCCCTCGTGGTTTTTGTTTTCCTCCACCTGCATCTGGGCTCTGTCCTTGCACAATAATGACAATATACATCTGAGATCAGACAGAGTGTAGCAAAAGAGTATGCAAATATTGTAACATACAAAGACCTAAAGAAAGTGAATGTTTTTCCCTAGATGCACACTATGCTTGTCAACAATAACACATCAAAATACAACTCGATCTTGTATTGCAGTTTTTCTGCACTCATCATTTTTAACATTTTTACTATATATTATAATTCATTCATTTAGACAGAGAAGCATTAATGAATTAATAGGTTTGTTGGACTTGATGCCATTATTGGACAAACTGATTAATCCAGGTGTGTCTGATTATTGTTGTTGTGACTACTGAGGTCAGGCACACCTGGATTAATCGGTTTGTCCAATAATAGCATACAGGAAACAAGGAGCTGGCTGAAGTTCAGGAAGTAGTGCAGCTGGGCATAAAGCCTATTGGACAGACCTAAAACCAATCACAGCGATGAAGGGGATGACGTATGCACCACTACCAGAGGGTAGTCTTCATGTAAAGCTCGCCCCAACATTTCTGATTGGTGCCGTGATTTCTTGGCATTAGAAATGGGCTTGAATGGTCTCTTTGCCAGACTACTTGCAGAGCAAATCTAAATTTGCCGGACGTTGTCTGGGTTTTCCCAGGCTACCTGAATAGTAGACTGGATCAGTGTACTTAAGTATGTCCTAATCTTAGGATGTTGAAAAGAGTATCCTAACTTCCAATAACTTTTAGACCGATGTTATGAGATTTTTAGTTTAAGATATTCGTCTCACAGGCGGAGCTTGCGTGAATATTCATAAACTTCCACAATCTATGGCCGTTTCTCAGGTTGCATTTCTAGGCTGCATACGTCAATTTAAGAGATTTTTAGTTTAAGATATTCGTTTCACAGGCGGAGCTTGCGTGAATATTCATAAACTTCCACAATCTATCAGTGTTTCCCATATATTCATTTATTTGTGGCGGGCCGCCACAGAATCAACACTGGCCGCCACAAATAGATTTTTCATGATTCCCACTTACATATTAATTTTACTATTTAAAACGGCTTAATTCATTGCATCGAGCGCTCAGCGCGCCTCCATCCTCCCTCTCTCGTTGTGTGCAGCGCAACAGCGCGCGCCCGCGGCCCCCTCCCCTCTCTTTGCTGAGCCTGCACGCCTCTCTCACATAACAGTGAAAAGTATTTAACTCCGTGTTCCTCCGTGTACTTTCTCTTTTTCGCGTAAACGTCAACAGTCACGGATGTTACCGACAGAGAAGTCGGTGGCTGATTAAGTTCATCATGAGAGTGACTTAACAAAAGGTTAGTATAGTGTTTCCCACATATACCCGTTCTGATGCGAGTCTGTGTCCGAGCTCTCTCCCTACCTATTATGCGGCATGCCCATGCACGTGTTCTGTAGTAACAGCAACTGTGTATTCTCTCATATTTCTGAATTTGCAACAAATTGTCTGCGCTATACAATAAAATACCACTCGTATTTCTAGTAATAAAGCGCTCAAAACACAACAACACTGATGAGAAGAGCAACACCAGTACAGCCTCAATGTAAACGTATGATGGTTTTTTCAGATAAGGTCGCGTTTTTAGCAGCAGTTTAAGAAAGAGCTGATTGGATTAAACAAAGAGTTACTGAGTCGTGGGTCGTTACTGGGTCCTGTTTAGTCACTATTTTATAGACAACAGAACAGAAACTATGTAAAAATAGCATCTTAGTTGTGTTAAAATGCAATATAATGTGACTGATCAAAGAGTAAAACACGACGCAATGACGTCACATATATGCTAATCAGCGTGTGACGTCATCGCCGCCACAGTATCTCAAAATCCTGTGGGAAACACTGTCTATGGCCGTTTCTCAGGTTGCATTTCTAGGCTGCATTCACAGGTTGCATTTCTAGGCTGCATACGTCATCAAGATGTATTTATTAACAATTATAAACATGACTATTATTCTTAGTTAAATTGTTGTAATATGCGTATGACTATAAATATGCAAATGTATTGCTCAGTTAACTTAAATAAACCAGGATTGATGACGTTTGCAGCCTGCATATGCGACCTCCGCAGGCTACAGCCTTCGGATTGAGAAAAAAGCCTGTACACCTTTCCACTGGACACAAATGATGGCCGATAAACCTGAAGTCATTCCTTCCATATTGATAGTAACAAAGTGACTGCATGAGGTGCCAACCATCTGCAGATGTGTAATATTCGGATCCGTTTTTTAGCGTTGAATCTGTTAAAAAATCGGAACGTGTGCGACTACACTGTTTGCGATACGCAGACAGGAAGTGATGTATTTCAGTATTCCAATCAAAACACTGTATAAGGTGAAATATTAATCGAGTAGAGTCTCCATATGTTTTCTCCAAAAATTACTGGCAGTCTTTGCCATATGCATAGCTGTTTATTGCTTGATTCAATTGCATTAATTTATTCATATGAATATTAGAATAAAGCCTCTTGCGCTGGAATGAGCTTCTCTTCCATGTCAAGATTAAACTGAAACTTCGACTGCCACTAGGGAGCGAACTCCGGCAGTGAAGTCCAAATGTCATGTACAGTGGAAAGGCGGCTTAAAGGTATAGCGGAAAATTTTCCCGAATTATTTAAAAGAACCGCCCCTCGATATTTTTTAAACAATGCACATGCAACCCTCTCCCTCCTTCCGAGAGGGAAACGACTGTTAAACGCGTGCACGAGACAGAGACAGAGAGAGAGCATGCAGGAGCTCAGTTCTTCTCTTCGCTCTGTTTACAAGTTTCTGTCGGCATGTTTACCGTGTCTGTGCGGTTCGTGACTTGTGCCAGGGCTAGCATCGCTAATCATAGCTTACATCAACTTTCAGTGATTTTAAATGGATTTCTCCAAATAGCATGACAAAATATACCTTTCCAGTAGAAACTTCGCGTGGGAAGCCCAACCTGTCCTTTTTGCTCACGCCAGCGTGTGAAATAGTCTCCCATAAACATTCTGGTCTTGTTTCTTTCTTTATAGTCCCTTGTCTTCTTGTCATACAATTCGTAGACACTTTTTCTCTTGCGACCCTCAGACATTTTGAAAAAAAAACACAGCGAGAACGCGAGCTTCAATGAATGGTTGAAACCGTAGCACAACACACATACACGTGAAAGTGCGCATGTGCAGCAAGCGAACCTGGAGGCGAGCACGTACGACGGTTATACGTCAACATATAATCAGAATGATTGACATCTGGGATGACCAATAGTCTTGATGATCCACCCGGAAAACGAAAATCTTCCGCTATACCTTTAAGGTTGCGTCCGAAAACGCATACTGTGACAGTAGGTGCTGATTAGATGAAGTACCTACTCACCAATCGTTTAAACAGTAGGTACTATATAGTATAAATATGTACTTTTTCACAGCACACTGATATAAAATAAAATCTTTTCATAAGTTTGAGTATTAAATTTAAAGAATAAATAATGTGTGGGCGATGTTTAATGTGGCGCGATGTGTGACCATAGACTGTAAAAAGATGGACGACGTGACGTTGCTTCCTTCCATTGTAATAAATTGTGGCCAAAAATGTCAGACCATGGGTGCTGCCATATTACGTAAAAACGTAGGAATTATCCATGGAGCCAGAGGCGGAGCTGCGGTATCAAACTTCCGCCCAAACGCTCGTGCGCCCGATTCAACCACGCCAATCATAACGACACGCCCCATTTATATAGCATCAAATTATTAGCTAATATGAAACTTATCACAAAAATAACTATTGAACATATATCAACATCTTTAGAAAAATGTTATTGGAAGTGTAACTTTTTTTATTTAGAGCCGATGTATAGGTATGAGGCACACCCTTAACGTTATGTGACTGAGATCTAAGTTGGGACATTTAAACTGAGTTATTAATGATACCACTACCCTAACGAGGCATTAGCTGCCATTTCATTTTTCGCTTACTAACTTGTGAAACTTCTGCTTTCATTGATTCATTGAGTCTTATATTGCACGTATACTTCATTGTCATCCTGCGTTAATTTATATAACATTTGTAAGAAGTGGCAAATGTTTTTGTTCACATAAATTATTTTCCCCACAAGCTACACTGATAATTATCAGACATCCGACTAAATAACAACACGTGCCCAGTCAGCGCTCACGTGCAAAATAAATCAAACGCATGTATATTAATATTCTTCATTATAATTTAGGCGAACGGATGACACTTAAGAAAAATGAGCACTGGCTTTCTGTTGTTTCAACGGGACCCAGATATACACAAGACACGAAGACAGGTAAGGTTGCCTGATAGTCGGATAAAGACTTATTCCTGACCTGACTGTAATCCACGTTATTCAAGCCTCCACAGCAATCCAGTTCGGGTTTTCTGTCGAACAAGGACTCTCCGCTCGTAAATGATCAGGTATAAAAGAGGAAGTGTAATCCCTTTCAACAATATGTCAGCAACATTCTGTGTAAACGACAATAACGTTTTTTACTGTATTGCTTAGGAACTTTCTGCATGCCAAAGGTAACACAGCGGACATGACGGTTTACCTTTGACCTACTTACGACGCAATGAACTATGGGAAATTGAGTTCCTTCGTCTTAACGAAACATTGGCTATGACATGACAGCTCCCTTTTTTAGAAAGTTTAAAATGAATAAATGGACATTTATTAATTCATTAGTAATCCTAACCATTTTTCGAAGACATTTATTTTCACTTTTAGAGATAAAAGTCAGTTTATTATTGGAAATAAATAACTTTAACTTTAGGGCATCATTTCTCCCCCTTAACAGTGTAAACCTATTTTTTTTACAGTGTATAGTGTAAACAAAACCACATTTCGAAAATATGCTGGAAAGAGTTTTTTATCCAATTTAATAAAATCTTAGAGAAAAAAAAGAAGAGCTTAAACTTGTGTTAAATCCTATGACTTTCCACACTTTGTAGTGCTTTATGTCTAAATAAAAGTTTGTAGTATTAGGTTATAATAAGTTATTGTTTTATTACTGTTTTTAGTGACGAATTTGATGTGTTTTTTTCCTGTCTTAAACAGATAATTGGGAATAGTGCTGAGTGATCTGATAACATGAACAACAACACATGATCAAATTGTTAGAATTGATAAGAGGACATTAAGCATATTAATGCAGTGAAGAAGGAAAACTGTGACTCTCACAGACAACAAAAGCGAGCAAAGGGTGGCATTAGGTGTTCAGATGCATGAAAAATTGTAATTTTCATTTGAGCTGAGCAACCCATTCAGAGGCAATCAGTACGGATGCTGCTACCCATAAAAAGAGCCTATTTTGGGGAGCATTGCCTAGTCTGTAAGGTTGCTATAGCTGCATGAATCCAATAAGAGCTTAGTTCAGGAGTGACAGATTGAGGAGTTGGGCTCATCAGCCACTAATCTAGCTTCAGAGATACCAAGTGCTGCCTGCTGTGACTCTAGGATTGGATACAAAGCATTTCCAAAGTCTTAAAGTTTTCTTCCACAATATGATTCCAAATGTAAGAGCTCATTTTTAGTGCAGCTTGGTTATTTTGGGAGATGTTGTGCACTATGGTTTGCTAAAAATAGAGTACAGTGCTAATAATAGACCACAATTACATTATAACCATCCATGTCACGCTGTGTAATATGACTGCCTGCTTCTAATTCGCAACAAGACAGAATAACAGCAATGATTGAAATAGACATCACGTTTATCCACCATGTATTTATTTATAATGTGTACATTAACTCACTTATGATGTACTTAGAACCGCAAAAAAATAATTCTGAAATTTAACCACATCATTGTCATTACAGATTTCTGGGTACCTGTTTAACCTACACTGCACAGAGATGACCGGCCCACGCTATCTCATGACAATTTGCCCCTTTGACATCAGAGTTAGCGCAGAGGTTTGGGGTAGTGTTTTCTTATTGTTTTTTATTGATAATGTTTAATGTTTTCGTACAATTCACTTTGTACGAATTAATAAGGCAACTCGTAAAATACGTAGGCTACAAATTCTTGTGAGATCAGACTGGCCCAGCTCAGGGCCCGGTTGCATAAAGCACCTTAAGGTTTTCCCAAGTATAGGAAATAAGGGGTAAATTCCCCTTACCTAAGAGAATAATTTAAGGGTGTGGCATACAGTATAATCCCTTAAACGGTTCTCTTAGGTAAGGGTAATCGTTTCACGACAGTGACCCAGGTTTGCTGTTATAAAATACTATGGTTGCCATGGAGACGCAACAGAGAAAACATAAGTTTTTTTCTGCAACACCCCTAAGTTTAAGGGAAATATAAGGGTGAACTTAAGGGAAATTACACTTAATGTGCTTTATGCAACCGGTCCCAGGTCCTGTGGTCTCGTGGGTTCGAAAAAATGTCCATTCAGTGCACAGTGAGAAATCTTCACGTAAGCAGTAGACTAGATACTTCATAGCATCCTGGTTTTTGCATATTGAGGTTTTATGCATATTGTGTAGTATGTACGCAGACAATTTTAAATGCATGGTAGGTCATAGGAAGACAAAGCAAAATTTTTAAAAATGTTAACTTAGTGTCCAAACAAGTTTCATGAGATTAGAAAAGTGGCTTTAATGCAGCATTTTAAAGCTAAACTTAAAACACCACTTACAAGCACTATCACATGTATTTCCCTCAGGAGTAGTTTGATTTGTGAATCTCTTTGAGTACAGTCAGTTCCCTATGCTTAGTCTTTCTGTATGTGATGCATTGAACAACAGAGACACAGAGAGTCCTGGTTGAGATCTTATTACTATGCCTTTGAATTAAAACTAAGATTATTTATCAAGCAGAACCAAAAACATTTCACCTGTTGTAGTCATGCTAAAGTTAACACTCTTGTGTCACCACACTGGAACAAATGAATGAATTCAAGGCTGTAACCTGACATGCTATTAACTGTGTACTTCTACGAGCATTTCAGATTGTTTCTTGCATCTTCATGCGATATAAATAGAGGTTACTATCGCTACATTTGTGGGTGGACTAGTTCCAAGTAGTTATATACTGTAAATTGCTGCATTTGCTCTATAGATGAATTTTTTCCTGCATTATTTTATATCGTTCTTGTGGATCATCACACTTATTTTTAAAAACGTATTTAAGATTTCTGTCACAGAAACGTTAACTAGTTGGCATACAATTTCTGTTCATTGCTTTAATTGAAACAAATGTAAAAAGTGACATTTTGCCATGTGGTAAAAACTGAAAAACCACTGTGGTATCATTACACCAACAATCATCTTTGTTTGCCTTAGGCAGCAGATCCTGGACCGAGCGTTAATAAAAGGCAGACTACAAAAAAAAATGATGCATTTCCTGCGCTCTCCAGGAAATGTTTTATGTTTTTCTTTCGGTCTTTGCGTCACGCGGGAACGGCAAGGATGGATCAGAGAGTTCAAAAACCTTGTTGGGCTGGAATATCTTTCTCTCTGGATCCAATTACATCCCACTGATCACTCCATTGGGATCCAGCTCGCTAACACGCCTCTGTTAATATTGTGATGCGATTGGCACAGTGTGTGTCGCCCAATCCGATGAGGCAAGCAGCAAACAGCTGAATATACAGAGGAAGATGAGCTGTGTCACAGAGAGCGAGCTATCAGTCACAGACCTGTGTATGAATCATCAACCACAGGTGGTTCGGTTTACATAGAAATATTGGCTGTTCTAAAACACTTATTTTTTGGCCAACTCCCAGCTAGCTGTCTGTGATTAACATTCTGTCTGACATTCACATTTATTACTGGTTTTTGATGTGCAGATTTCAGCTTCATAGCTGCACACTCAAAAAATAAATAAATAAATTCATAGACAGCTGTTACACACACATTTAAACTCTAATTACTACTCAAATACACATAGCTACTTTGTAAAACTAGAAAAAAAACTATTTTATCAAACACATTTTAATTTTCTTTAAAAGTATATTTATTAATTTGATACATCACAGGCAAAAGCGTATACCAGCATCCAAGTAGATTTCTTGTTTAATTCTAAATTCATTGCAGAGGTCAGATGGTGCAACCAGAAGGGTACAACTGCTATGAATGCGTATAATAAATAAAAAATATTAAGCTAAATAAGTTTAAAGCTGTTGTTTAAATTATCGTTAATGTTGTAGCATTTTTGGTTGAAACAACCCAGCATAGGTTAAATTACAACTCAGTGAGTTGGGTTTGTCCCTTTTTTACTTAACGCTAAAAATAATCCAGCATTTTCTAGAGTGTATATCTCTTTTGCTAGCAATAGTAACATACAGTAAATGTTAAAAACAATATATTTTTATTGCTTGTTTAATAAGGTATGTATAACATGTTGACATGAAGTCTAATAAAGTGAAGATATTAGGAGAAGTTATAAGTATTTGGACAAAAAATTTCACAATAGGTAAAATCACACTGACCGAAAGTGTAACATAACAGAGCATTAAACACCAACAAATTGTTTCCATTTTTAATCTTTACTTGTACATTTATGCATTTTGGCAGACACTTTTATCCAAGTGACTTTTATCCACATTCCAAGTGTGCATACTAAAAATTTTCTTTACAAATTTGTGTGCTCCCTGAAAAGCATCTTGCTCCAAAACGTATAAAATAACACTCAATTGTTTACACGGGATGATAACTCTAAAGTCCAAAATACAAAGATTATAAACAATAAACATTTACAGCCAATTGAAATCTAGTTTTACTGACTTAAACTGCAGCATGTAAGATTAGTATAAACTTGACATTATCGCTTGTTGCTGTGGACACTTACAGGGCCCTGTGGCACCTGTCACAATGTGACGGCAGGTGCAACGCAAGGGTTTTCTGATATTTTCAGCCCAACGCCGTTAGCATTTTTCTGCGCCACGTTGTTTAAATAGCAAATGCACTTGCACCCATCTTTTCGCCAATAGGTGTGCTCGTCTGAAAATGGGGTGTGTTCAGGCGCGTTTGTTGGTGTGTTGCTATTTTGAGGCCGCTAAAATCGATTGTGCACTTGACCAACTACAACCTGGTCTAAATTACTGCCACAGTATTCTTCTGGCACTTTTCTATTACGGGGTACAATTCGGCTTGACAAGATGCGGCTCGGCTCGCTTTATTGCTTTTCCACTACAGATTAGTATCACTTCAGAGTGGGTGGAATTGTAGACTTAATTTAACAGTCGCGCCACCTTTCCTGCCATGATATGAAACACAACATGGGAGTTGAGACAATAATCACGAAGAAGGTGTTGCCATCATTTTGAGAAAAGGAGTAGAAAAGAATCTGATAGAATGGAAACCTCTTAACAGCAGACTAATGAGAGTTAGAATAAAAGGAAAACACGTGAATTTAACTATCATCCAATGCTACAGTCCAACTAATGACAGTGATGATGAAGTAAAAGACCTCTTTTATGAACAGTTAGAGGCAGAAATTAAGGCAACACCAAGGCACGATATGATGATCATCATGGGTGACCTGAATGCAAAGGTTGGGAACGACAACTCTAACTGCGAGCGTGCAATAGGAAAACATGGATGTGGGACGATGAATGAGAACGGAGAAAGGCTAATAGAGTTATGCGTCACCAATAACTTGGTTGTTGGCAGCACCTTGTTTCCACACCGTGACATCCACAAACTGACTTGGTACTCGCCCAACAACAGAGACAAGAATCAGATTGATCACCTGCTTATTAACGGAATGTGGAGAAGATCACTGCTGGATGTGAGAGTAAAGCGAGGGGCTGATGTTGGAAGTGATCATCAACTAGTAACAGCAATGGTTAGACTAAAGCTTCGAAAAGCCCAGAACAAGACACACGTACAACGGAAATTCGACACTCAGAAGCTGAATAACCCTCGCTTAAAACACCGTTTTGTTACACAAGTGAGGAACAAGATCCAAGCGCTACAGGATCTAAATACGGAAATAAATCCAGCTAACATCAATGAAGCCTTCAATAACATCAAGACTGCTTACCAACAGAGTGCAGAGGAATATTTGGGATACAGAGAGAAGAAGAGATCAAAAGAATGGATCAAGCCAAACACCTGGAAAGTAATAGATGAAAGACGCAAGCTGAAGAACCAAACACTCAGCTCTCAATCAGAAAGACTGCAGGAAAAATATAAGCAGAAATACAAGGAGACCAACAAAACAGTGAAGAGAATGGTATGTGCTGACCGCCGTGCTTTTGTTGAAGAACTCGCAAGAGGGGCTGAAATAGCTGCAGCCAGAGGAGAACAAAGCATGCTACACAGAATTTCCAAGCAGATCTGCGGCAAATACCATTCTACAGTCAGCCCACCAATCAGAGACAAAGAAGGAAAGCTTCTTACAACTGAAGCAGAACAAGATGCAAGATGGGCTGAACATTTTAAAGAAGTACTGAACAGAAAATCACCAGAGGAAAACGCTGATATTCCAGAAGGAGAGATAGACCTAGATATCAGCATCGAACTACCTACCAAAGAAGAAATATAGCAGCTATTAAGAAGCTGAAGAACAATAAAGCCCCAGGACTTGATAACTTAAATGCAGAATTATTCAAGACAGATCCAGAGACAGCAGCTGAAATATTGGAACCACTTTTTAGAACAATTTGGAGAGAAGCCTGCGTACCCAAGGACTGGACCAAAGGGGTGATTATCAAGATTCCAAAGAAGGGCAACCTAAGCGACTGTAATAATTGGCGCGGTATTACCCTTTTGTCAATCCCCAGCAAGATCCTTGCCAAAGTGATCATAAGCAGATTGTCTACTGCAGTTGACTCAACATTGAGAAAGGAGCAGGCAGGATTTAGAAAAGGCAGGAGTTGTATAGAACAGATATTTGCTTTGCGGAACATCATCGAACAGAGTGCAGAATGGCAAAGACAACTCCATGTGAACTTTATAGATTTTGAGAAAGCATTTGATAGTGTACACAGAGATAGCTTGTGGCACATATTGAGGGCTTACGGAATCCCAAAACACCTGGTGAAGCTCATTAAAAGCTTCTACACAAACTATAGCTGTTGTGTGGGTGGAAGTGACATTTGGTTTGAGGTGACGACCGGTGTCCGACAAGGCTGCGTGATGTCTGCATTACTCTTCAATCTTGTCATTGACTGGGTGATGCGACGCTCAACAGAGACAGGACATACCGGCATCAGATGGATGCTCTTCTCCACACTCGAAGATTTGGACTTTGCGGATGATGTGGCACTAATCTCCCACACCCATCAACATATGCAGGACAAAACCAATAAGTTAAACCGGTACAGTTCCCAAGTTGGTTTAAAGATCAACCAGAAGAAATCAGAGGTGATGACTTTGAACACCACTACACAAGCTCCCATCAAGATCAATAATGACGAGATAACTTTTACTGAAAGCTTTGTGTATCTTGGTAGCATCATCACACCAGATGGTGGTAGTAAGAAGGACATTCAGAACAGATTGAATAAAGCAAGAAGTGCCTTTATCAGCATGAGCAACATTTGGAGGTCCTCACAGTACAGCGTCAAAACTAAACTAAAACTGTACAACAGCTGCATTATACCAGTACTCCTATATGGAGCAGAATGCTGGCGAATGACGCAACAAGACCTTACAAAGCTGTCCACATTCCACACCAAGAGCCTCAGGAAAATACTAAAGATTTTCTGGCCAAACAAAATTTCTAACGAAGACCTACTGTCCCGCTGTAACCAAGAGAACATGCCCACAATGATAATGAAAAGACGCTGGCAATGGATTGGGCATGTGCTTCGAAAAGAGGATGGTTCCATAATTAAAACAGCCCTACATTGGACACCAGATGGAAGGAGAAAAAGAGGAAGGCCAAAAGTCACCTGGCGACGAATGGTGGAACAAGAACTGAAAGACCACCACCACACCTGGAGAACGATAGGCACTCTAGCCCAAGACCGACAAAAGTGGAAAGATTTTGTTGCTGCCCTATGCGCCCTCGGCGTTAAGGGCAGTAAGTAAGTAATGGGAGTTGAGAACATTTCTTGTCGGTCCGCCACAAAATACAAATGGATTGCCACAAATAGATTTTTGCTTATCAGATTTTTCACTACCTCTTTCACGTGACAGGTTCTGTACAAACACCTGTGAGGTCAGTCGCTTATAGTTTTGTACATTTTCGGATGCAGAGCCACACACAAAGTAACAAAAATGCAGTGCACACATGCTGAATTGTGCATGACGTTGTGCATTTTTGTAACTGCACCTGGCTCCGCATCAGAAACCCATTATTCCATTATTCACCTATCCAAATGGTTGGATGTGCCACCACAAATAAACTGCAAGTCAGTGGGAACTCTGTAATGGGGTTCTTGACTCTTAGCCTGTGGATGGTTTTCACCACTATAAGGGCTTTGGGATGGTAAGCAGTGATGATTCTCTCTGACCAATCAGTGATCTACAGTCTTTACACATCAAGTTTTAGTAACGTTGCAGCTCGCTTGGAACCTCAACCGAGGTGGTAACAAAAAAAAATGCGGTACTACGTACTGTACCCAGTGAAAAACCGCCTAAAAGTAAGCTGTCCCAAAGAGCGTAGAACACAAGCGGCGAATCTTTGATACTTTTTACTAGGTGGCGCTTCGTATAGCATGGCCGCCATTTTTGGGTGAGAATTCCAACAACAGCACACACAGAATGACCACAAAACACAATTCAAAGTCGAATAAAAGAATGCAATTTTCGTCAGTCCACTGGAAATGATTGAAAAGCCAAATTTCTTGAAGTGGTTTTTGACGTATGTAAAAAAGAGTATGCGAATAATGGAAGATGGAAACGTATTTGCAGAAAAAATTCTGACGTAGCGAACATTAAACCCACGATACTGATGGTCTAGCTGTATCAGCTGATGTTGTCTTTACCATATATGGGGCTTGACGTCGTTGCAGTGCCCTTTCTGCTACATCAATAATGCTGCATTTTTCTTCTGTGCCCACATGCAGTTTGGCAGTTACAAGCTTTTTAATTTATTAACAATTTGCCCCATCGTGACTAGATGCAGTCCTGTCTATTTTCTAAGCGTGCCTTGGTTGTTTTACTGTTGGTAACTAAGTTACCAATACCATACTTATTCGCTTGAAGAACTTGGTGGAAATGCATCTAATTCACATTTGTTTGTTTTTCTTTGTTGAAAATTTTGAAAAGATTTGCTTTCACGTTTGGATGGAAACCCTGCTAATGTGACTTTCATCGTTTTTTACTAACTTTTATTGTTTTTTAGTGTAATAAAATTAATTCATTTTAGGAACTGCAAGCCCTAGCCATAGAAACTATAAAAATGATTTATATGAATATGATACTAAGTTGCTTATTAAATTAATTTGCTGCATTCATTTATTACTTTGTATGTAAAGTTATGTGTACCTTCTAGGAAATGGTATTATAAAGTAAGTATTTTTATAGTATTATTATAATGTTCGTATTTATGACACCTACAGTAAATAGTGTCTCGTCTTATATGTTTCATTTTATCAGTGGTGGAATCCAACTATAAGTACATATTTGTAGTTTTAACATAATTTATTGAGGATTTCCATTTTACTATTACTCCACCAGTTCTAAAATATATTATACATTTTAATCACTAGAGGCCAGTTGCACCATGGCCGTACATCCGTCTGGATGTAAAATGCGATTTACGTCATATGTAAAATTTACACCTGTTGCACCATCTAGGCATAGCGCACGTCTGAGACTTATAAGGCTGCTGACTTGTTGCCTCGCTGCCTCGTGAGGCAGTTCAGAGAAATGCATTCGGACAGACTTCATAGGCAGCATAATGGAATTCTGTTTGAAATATAAACGGCGTGCCTTTGTGAAAACTAATCACATATTTGAAAACTATAATATAATTTCTTACTAAATGCTATTAAAAGGTATAAAAAAAACGTAACTTTATTAACCATTTATTAACACTAAAATTGTGTTCCTGCCGTTTTGTGTTCCAGGACTTGGATGTAAGACATGACAAAGAAAGGGTATTATTCTGGTTTTGCAAACACAAGAGAAAGCCATTTCTCAATATTGTACAGTTTGCATTATATCATCCAAACTACCTCATACCAATTGCTCAAAAATGGCTGGTTGTAATCAAATTGGTGCAGAATGTTGAAAATGTACTTTATTTAATCCACCTGGTTCCTAAAAATATTTTTTAAATGTGATAAAAGTAGTTTCTTGTTTATCTAAGGTCTCTGATTCAAGGTTGCTGGGGAAATAATGTGACCAGCTCTGCCATGGTTACAGGGAAGAACGTAAGTGGCTGTCTTTAGGCATAACTAACGTCAGTGTGTTTTCTTTTTTTGGCATTACGTTTATTTATGGGATGTGAGCAAAAAGGGTTAATGACCACCTATTGATAAACTCACATCGAAATATTTAGAGTAAATGCGGAACAAAATTAAACTGCACTTTTCAAATGAATGCTAATTTTGGGTTATGGGTTGTTATTAATAAGAGATTTTTAGGCTAAATGGTGCTTTTTGCATGCACTATAAAATGAAAAGTTTTTTGGAACAATAATCAAATTACAAAATAAATAAATAACTGAAGAAAGAATAGAAATGATAGAAATAGAAAAGAAACATTTTGTAACTGCTCTGCTCGACTCTTTCTGCCCATTTAAGTGCATCACCAGCTCTCTTCACACATTAATGCAGTGAAGAAGTAATGGTTGATATGTGGAGAAGAGGGTTTAAGGCTAAAACACTGAAGTACATGCCTGTTTACACTTGTTTGGGCCGAATAATTATAGCATTACATTTCCAATAGTCCTTGCAGCAAACAGAAAATGTGAACCAGTCGGTAAAACCCCTGTAAAATAAAGATTTGTTGGTTCAACTTAAAAAATTATTAGTTAACTTAAAAAGATTTTGTAAAAATATTTTATCAATTTGTATCTTTGTTGAATTAATTTACAATTTTAAGGCAACTAGATAACTTATTTTTTTTAAGTTGAACCAACCTTTTTGTTACAAACGCTTTTGTTAAATGCTCTCTTATTTGTAAGTCACTTTATATAAAAGCACCTGCTAAATAAATCAATTTAAATCTAACACCACCTAAATGTCTCCCTATTAACGCAAAACTGACAAGTTGAATCATGTGTCTTATGTAAGGAAACATCTAAAACATTCTGGGAGGGGTTATACACGAACTGGAGTTGGGAAACGCAGTTCTAGATGGATTGTTGAAGGTCACAAAGACCCAACCTCTCAAAATAATAAAGTACACTTCAAAAGGTGGATCCAAATTTTGCTTTTGTGAAGGATGTTATATCTCCCAAATTTGACTCACACTTTTATGGCTGTACACCAGGGCTTCTACACTGTCAGAAAAAAAAAAGGGTTAAAACTGTACCTTTTCTGTTGCTGTGGTTGTACCCTAAGAATCTGTTTTGTACTTTAACATGCTACATTAACATTACTGTACCTTAAGGATCTGTGTACCTTTAAAGGTACAGTTTTGTATCCCTAACATTTAAAGTGGACATATCATGAAAATCTGACATTTTCCTTGTTTAACTCTTTCCCCGCCAGCATTTTCCCAGCCAGTGCCAGCATTTGGCTACGATCGCCACCTGGTGGATAATAGCGGAAATATGGATTGCCATAAAATCTCATCATTGGCAGAGAAGTGTTTTTCTCTAATCGGCCATTTCTTTGTGTGTCTATGTGTTGTTGTTTTGACAGCTCTCCTCGTGGATTCCTGTCATTCCCGTTCGACTCCTCCCTCCTGTTTTAATCGCATTCTTATACTCGCAGCGTGTCTCCTTGCACACCTGCTTCTTATTATCTCATTATTTCACTATTTAGACCTCTTATCCTGTGCGTGTCTGAATTGTATCATAGTCCCCCTTGCCTAGTTTTGTTTTTGAGCTAAGTCCTAGTTACAGACTTTGTCTTCCTGCTGTTCACCATCATTTTTTTAGTCTCCAGTGCTTTTCGTGTGCTTCCTTTCCCTTTTTCTTTGTTATTTTCCAGCGCACTATCCCCTTCCATCTGCCCTGGCACCTCAGCCTGTGTTACTCTGGGATCCTCGCTCTGAACTGTTCCTTGGCAATCGGTCTCGCTCACTTCCTCATCTGCGTCCATCTCCTGACATCACCTACGCCATCTGGCCTGAGAAGGGCTTTCGCTCGCTGCCTGGCTTATAAAGTGAATTGCCTTATAAAAAACACTTTTGCTTGCAATTGAATCCTCTCTCTCTCTCTCTCTCTCTCTCTCTCTCTCTCTCTCCTTCCTGACACCAAATATGAAAAAGAGTAACCCAGTAACTTAGTTTTGGTAAACCATTCTCTGTAAGCATGTGGAAAAAAATGGTTATTTAAATGTGGCTTCCTTTGTGATGTCAGAAGGGGATAATACCGCCCCTTAATCTGCACTATCCATTCACAGCACTTAGAAGCTTAATAGTTTAATGCATTTGCATTTAAAAGGACACACCCAAAACTGGCAATTTTAACATGCAATAAGACTTTTTATGATCTATATGGTCTTCTGAGCTAGAACTTCACATACACTGTAAAAAATCCAATGAATGACATGTTGGACGGTTTAAAGTTTAAAGTTTTAATATGCGGTCGGTTAATAAAGATAGCGTCTATTTAAAAGTGTGCTCGGACACTTTCGGATGGGGATGAGCTCCAGAAGAGCTCCAGAAAATCACCGGTGCTTAAGCGCTCACACCCCGCCCAGCGCAGCCTCGCCTCGGCAAGCGCATCAGAAATCGACTGCTGGCTCTGATATCTCTGTGGCGTTTAAACGTGATTTAATTCATTTAAATTTCTCATACTTAACAATGAAAGGGTTATGTTTTAAATCATATTTTAGGATTGCACTTAATTGATATCGCTGTTGAGTGATGTTTCATATCTTTTACATTTGTTATAACCGGACAGTATGCGAATTTGAACTTCAGAGCTGAAGGAGTGGATGGAGAAATAGTCCCAATATCATAACAATCTTAGATAAAACTTCTAAATATACCCGTGTGTGTACCCGTGTGCGCGCGACCTACTCGCGCGCGTGTGTGTATGTACAGTATGTGCGTGAGTTTTTAATTTAAAATGTCTTAACTCGGAAGGATCTGGATCACAGGTCATTTCATCTGAGATCAATCCGCACGCAACAGCTGGAATCACTTACTGATTCACAGGACACAAGTCAACAGCCGTTTCCTCAAGTTCACGTCAGGTAAGTGGTTGTAATTAAATGTTAATTTTAGAATATATTAATCGGCAAAGACGCAAATACTCGACGTTTTTGTAATGATATTTTTGTAAAGATATATTTAAAAGTGTGTTATGTTATGTGTCCGAAGTAAAGTGGAGCTATTTTAGTAAAGATAGCCTGGATATACCGGACAGGGTTTAGAACTCGGTCTTTATTATAATTGGGACATTTTTACAAACAAACCTTATAAAATACAATACTGGCGTGCATTTTGAGACAAAACAATAGCACTCATATGTTAAGTGATGTCAGTTATTTTAGTCAGTGATAATCCCTGTCTGAGAAAACCACCCAATAGTGTTTAATTATGTGTGATGTCTGAGGGAAATTTGGCCTAACATTAATAAAGTCTTTCACCGTCAAACTTTATTATATTAAACATGTTATTTATGTATGTGTGTGTGTTTATATTCCTCTGTTTATCAAACCAGAGCGGTGATGAGGCGGAGAGGCAGACCAGAGGGCTGAAGAAAGTCTCCTAAATGGCCCTGGAGATGTTCTGACTGACTTTGGAGTGCTTTGGACTGTTTTATGCCCTCTATTTAGAGAAGACTTAATTCTGTATGTTCAGTCTGTATCATAAGTGAATAAAAAGCTTTTGTTTTCATGTGACTGAAGTTAATTATTTTGTTAACAACACAGCATAAATTATTTGATAAATAATTTTAAAATGTTATTAAAAAAAATCCCAAATAATAAATATTAATTGAAGTAACACATAAAACATTGAGTGAATACTTACATTTTAATTGACAGAGTATTTGCTGTAAGTTTTTAAAGATTCAACTGATTAAAACATTTTAGTTGAATGAACTATAAAGCTAATTGAGCCAACATACTTTTTATATTTGAGTCAAGTTTGGGCCAACTACACTCTAAAAAACGTTGGGTTAAAATTAACCCAATTTGGGTTGTTTTGCAACCCAACGTTGGGTTAAATATGGACCAACCCAACGCTGGGTTATTTTAACCCAACAAGTTGGGTTGTACAATCAACCCAACCAGTTGGGTTGATTTTTTAACCCATCTGTTGGGTAGAAATAACTTTTTGTTGGGTTGAAACAACCCAACGTTTGGTTAATGTGTTTAAAGCTGAAATTTTGTGGTTTAAATTGCTTTCATACCTTTCATTGTGGTGTCTATAAATAACAAAGCATAGATTTAATTGAAAAAGCATATTTATTGCACATGAACAATAAAAGAGTACATAGCCCTACACAAACAATCAACTTTCTGATAAAAAATATATTAGTATTATATCTCACAATCTAAAATGACAGATACACAGTTAACATTACAATTAGATCAAGTAAAAAGTTGTACAAGTAAGGGATAATGTATTGGCAGCATGTCATCACAGAAAAAAGTCCCAACAGTTTCTTCAGGACAAATGTCACGAACACATTGGTTTAATCATTTGTAAATTTATTGTCGGATATGTAATTAATAGACATTGATATTTAATTTTTGTGTAATATAAAACTGTACCTGTCAAACTGATTTGCAGCATTAGAGTTTTTAGTTTTGAGCAGTAGTAGAATGTCACGACTGGCCAATCAGAAACTAGCATTTTAGAGAACCGTGTAATAAGAAATGGTTAATGTAACACATAAGATCAACACAAAGTTGCACAAACAGTCAATATATGATCAACATGAGTTATCGCCTTAGCATGACAAATAACTACAGTACACAGACTTCTTATAGAAAGGGATTCTGTTCTTGGGAGTTTGTAAACAACAGTCTTCAAAAACACCCACACTGATGTGCACTGCTTAGTAAAATGAATGTCCAAAACATAAAAAAAAGTTTAAAACATGTCAACATCACCAAGGAGGGTGTATTGCTGGAGTGACTGTCTGTCAAAAACAACGAAGGCTTTATGGCAGAGATCGTCATCTTCCAATCCAAGGACAAATGGGAATGGTTTTGTCACCTCAGCCTCTCAGAAGAATGCAACCATGTTGGTCCCAACCTGTTGAAAACAGACAAACACTTGTTAGAATGCAGGCAAAGACTCTAAATGCATTATGCAGCATTATTATACAAAACCAAACAATTCATTTTCATACACACAAATGTAGTATGTAGTTTATTTGTAATGAAATTTATAAATTTCTTTTTTATTTCAATAACCTTACAATATACTCTTTGTTAATGCCAATAACTCAGATTCACAGTAATTTCAGATTCTACCACGTCACTTTACCTGGCAGTAAGCCCAATTTTTTAGATTTTGCAACAACCTGCATACTTGCCCTTATTACTTAATATAGCCAACACTTTATTAGCATATATTATGTAATGAATACATGGCTGGACATTAAAGGAATAGTCTACTCATTTTCAATATTAAACTATGTTATTACCTTAACTAAGAAGAGTTGATACATCCCTCTATCATCTGTGTGCGTGCACGTAAGCGCTGGAGCGCACTGCGACACTTCAATAGCATTTAGCTTAGCCCCATTCATTCAATGGTACCAATCAGATATAAAGTTAGAAGTGACCAAACACATCAATGTTTTTCCTATTTAAGACGAGCAGTTATACGAGCAAGTTTGGTGGCACAAAATAAAACGTAGCGCTTTTCTAAGCGGATTTAAAAGAGGAACTATATTTTATGGCGTAATAGCACTTTTGGGAGTACTTCGACTCGGCGCAGTAACACCCTCCCTCTCCCATTATGAGAGGGAGAAGGGGAGCGGACTTTTCAGGCGTTGATGTGTTTGGTCACTTCTAACTTTATCTCTGATTGGTACCATTGAATGAATGGGGCTAAGCTAAATGCTATCGAAGTGTCGCAGCGCGCTCCAGCGCTTACGTGCACGCACACAGATGATAGAGGGATATATCAACAATTCTTAGTTAAGGTAATAACATAGTTTAATATTGAAAATGAGTAGACTATTCCTTTTATATTTTGTTTGTGAACTAGCAAGAAGACATGTTTACAAGTAGGAATAGAGTTAAAACTCGGACAAGAAAAATTGTCTTTCACTCGCAACTCTATAACATTAACTTTAGGGACAAACGTTAATGTCCAGCCCTGTATTCATTCATTACATAATATATGCTAATAAAGTGTTGGCTATATTAAGTAATAAGGCCAAGTATGCAGGTTGTTGCAAAATCTAAAAAATTGGGCTTACTAGTTTAATATTGAAAATGAGTAGACTATTTCTTTAACGTTTGTCCCTAAAGTTAATGTTTTAGAGTTGCGAGTAAAAGACAATTTTTCTTGTCCGAGTTTTAACTCTATTCCTACTTGTAAACATGTCTTCTTGCTAGTTCACAAACAAAATATTAAATGTTTTAGGTTGCTTGCAAAGCAAAGTGTGCAATACTTCCATTACTTACATATACTTAAGATTTTCTTCCCACTTTTGTAGACAGGAGTTGGAATATCATCATGGGGTTCTGTAGAGAAAAATGTTTAGGTTAAATTAGTAACTTTACTGTCATAATACTCAGCAAACAACTATTGTATTCCCAAGTGTACCTGGAGGTGATTTGTTGATGCTCCTGGTTCTTGGCTGGGAAGTTGCAGGATTCTGTCTGTAAAATGCAGTGCCCAAGTTTCAAATAGCTTTTCGGCATGTCCAGGGAATAACACAGAGAAGTCTTGTGAACTCTGAAAATGACAAATCATGCATTCATTTTCAATAAAACTTTAATGTAAATGTATGCTATAATGAATTATATATGGGCTAGCGTGTCAGTGAACTACGGCTGCGTGAAGTAAATGGTGCTTCACCTGTTTTCAGATGATGGCAATTTACTACTAATCACAGAACCGGCTTTACAGATGAGATAGGCTTGACAATTTTATACAATTAAAGAGATAGTTGGGCCAAAAATGATATTAAACCCATGAATTACTCACCTCCAAGCCGTCCAAGATGCATATGTCCATCATTTTTCAGACTAACACATTTTCAGTTATTTTAGAAAATGTTTTAGATCTTTCAGTTAATCAAATGTAAAGTTATGGGGTCCACTCCTTCAAGTCAAACAAAACGGTGCGGATTACGCTCAGAAGACCTTTGTTTATCATCGTGGAGCCATTTGATTTCTTTTGTGAAGGATGAATGCACATTTTTTTGGACGTGAATGAGTGGACCCTGTAATATAATCTATAATATCTCAAAATGTGTTAGTCTAAAAAATGATGGACATATGCATCTCGAATGGCTTGGGGGTGAGTAAATCATGAGTTTAATATAATTTTTGGGTGAACTATTCCTTTAATCGTGCAACCTTACATACCACTTTTGAAAATGACATACTCACAGCAAAATAAGCAGGGATTCTTAATAAAGAAATGCTTTGATATGCCTCATTGTAATATCAACATATCACTTTAAATAATAAAAAACAAGTGCATTTTCATGTTACCTGTAAATAACGTTGTAAAAGCTGGTATCAGAACCTCAAAGTTACATTGTTTTAGCTTCTCCAGGAAAAAATATCCATCTTTTATCCATCAGAGTCTGTGGAAAAAAGCCAAAACTGTAATTTAAGTGGGCATCATCAAAAACTTTTCAAAAAGACATAAATGTCTGTAACTTACACAGACCAAATGAGAGTTCACAATATGTGTTGTGATACCCTGTCTGTGAACTCAAGGCTAAAGTTTCATGATCTAAACATGATATTAAAAGCATCAGTTTGATTTCAACTTTTACAACAAACGATTATTTATTTAAAACGTACACGTTTCTTCCTCATATTAACGTTATCTGTTTTAAACTGAATTTCTAAACCATTCGAATACGTTACATTCTAACGTTTCTAAAATTATTTTAAAAAGCCATGTTTTAGACATATTTCATAAAACGTTTAATCCAACAAAATATTTAAATCATTTAAAAGCAAGCATAAACATAGTTCAGATTTACTGGGCATTACAGACTAGCCAACGGAAGCTAATAAAACTTTTAATAAGAGTCATGTGAACCATCATTTTGCATACTTTTGCATTCAGAAATAGTTTAAATGATTAAAAACAATGATACAAACCTTTTCCTTAAAATAAATCAAAGATAAGTCGACGAAAAACCGTTCATGAATCTTGAGGTAATAAACTCCCGCGTCAGGTAACGTTGCAGTGAGAAGCAGTTCAGCTGACCGTCTGTGTGGGGGAAGGGAGGATTTCTCTCTGGGGAAGAACAACACTGACACCCGGTGGCCGGTAACGGTGGCCGGTAACATTCCGACTTTGATTAATTAAACTTTAAAATTGGCGTTCACTTTACAAACCGACTGCAAATTTGAACATTATACATATATATTCTCGCCTGAACTTATGTTTAAAATACATTTTGTGGACTAGACAAAGTAATATTGAGAAACAGCTATATGTATCTATTAAGTTGGCTCTGCTTCAAAATTACCCAACATATAACCCAACAAGTTGGGTTACACAAAAACTACCCAACACTGATAAAACAACCCAACAAAATAACCCAACTGGCTCAACCCAGCAGTTGGGTTGAAAAAACAACCCAACGTTTTTTAGAGTGTAAAAAACATCAATCCAGGTAACACTTTGGAGACAGAAATTGAGTGAACGTAAAATTTCTGTGGAACTAGTTACTAAAAAATAATTCATTGAGCCAACAATTTTTTTTTACAGTGTACTTGGGACAACAAAGATTTATTTGACATCTTTAAAAAGTCTTGTGAAATATCCCCTTTAACTGGTTATGTTTCTTAAAGTACACAATATGTCCTTAGGGTATAATGAACCTTTAAGGGTACTATAAAATGCAACAGAAGCATCACCTCTTGTGTCACTGGATGAAATGGCATTGTCTGTCACCAATTGTCCTTTAAATGTTTAAAGCAAAAATCAAGATACAGTAATAGTCATGATTTCTAACATTTATCAGCTACTTACTTACATTGTAAAAAGGATTTGATACATTATACTTATTGTGTATGTATGTGTTGTGTGTATACATGGTCAAGAGTGTAATTAAATGTGATACTTCACTCTAAAAATGGCTGGGTTATTTTTGACCCATAATGGGTACATATTGGACAAAACACACTGCTGGGTTAAAAAATAACCCAATGTTGGGTTGTTGTTATGCAACCATAGATTATAATAACCCAACATTGGGTTATTTTTAACCCAGCTGTGTGTTCTGTCCATTATTTACCCATTATAGGTCAGAAATAACCCAGCTATTTTAGACTATAATTTGGTTAAATCTAAACATGTGAAAACAATGGATATATTGGATGCAGTAATTTTCTGTTACAAGTACTGAATGTACTGTACTAATTGACAAATAATGTAATGTGGGTATTTATCTGATTATAAAAGATAAAGGTCTCTCACTGTCTCTCTCGTTTTAAATTAATGAAAATCTCTGTCTCACCACCACTTCCAGGATATGGGATTAATGTATACATATGTGTTTGTCTAAGTATTTGTTACAATATAATGGAAACAGCCAGAGGCAGGGGAAAATGTGCACATTTCACTGTGTGATACCAAAGTGAAAAAACACTTGGTTTTGGCATTCTGTGAGTTTGTGTTAGATGTGGCATTCTCATTAAGCAATGCTTCTAGTCCTACAGGAAGATTCAATTTGCTTTAAATGTCAGATGCAAAACACTAATCACTAAAAATAGCCTGTAAAATAACAACATTGGTTTTCTCTTATGAGTTTCATCACTGGATCAATTATTGGAGTGAATTTATTTATATGCACTAAATCACACAAAAACTATTTGCAGTGTGCTAAATAGTCATCATTTTGTAGGTGGCACTAAATGAATTAGCTGTAATGTATTGTGGCTGAAGGGCATTAGGCACAACAAGAAGCAGAGTGCCTAAAACCTTTCAGCCATTACTTATTCACGATACAGCACTAGCCTGAAGTACCATATTGCTTTTATAAAACGGTTACCACACAATACAAATGTTAAAGCAAAAAATAAATATATATATCAATGCAACTTTCATAAAGTAAAATCACTAAAAGCTTTCCTTTTGCTGGAAAACATAAAAAACTCCCTTACCGACTGTGAACAAAGCAACCCATGATCTTTTTTCACATGTGTATGTTGCTAATGGTGGTTCACATAATCGTTGGGTGCAGATAGTGCTATTAGAATCAAGGACTGGAACTAACCACTTTATAATATGTAATATACCACAGTATGAAGCCAGTAAATGGTTTAAGTGTAATACACATTCTGTTTTTCTGCTATAGCTGGATCTGTGTAAAAATGTTTATTTAGTAGGAATGTAAGAACCCTATGAGCAAATAATGGTTCTTGCTAAAATGATGAAATTATTGAAGATTTTTTATTTTGAGTTCTGTCAATAATTGTTTTGGTGGTGTGTGGTGCATGTGTGTATATTTGTGTTTTTCTCTCATTATCTACTGTCTGTTTGAATTAAAGTGCACATATTTCATCAGTCTTGTTCAGCAGCACAGGATGAATCAATTTATGAAAGAACCTTTGAGGCCTGGTGTAATGAAAGAAGAAATAAAACCCACCAGAACTATATACAGCACAGTTTAAACACGACAGCATTGACATCACATTGTGCAATGGTGAGCCCTGCTAATTTAAAAACAAAAAAACTAGGGGCCCTATCTTGCACCCAGCGCAATAGAGTCTGTCAGTGACGCATGTATCATTCGTATTTTGCACCGGCGCACAGCGGGTTTTTCCCTCCACAGACGCACGTCGGCAAACTAGGGAATGAACTTGCGCTCCCTGGGCGGTTCAGCGCAAAAAAGGAGGCGTGTTCCGGCGCAAACCATCCCTGATGCTATTTTGCAGTTTCAAAAAACAATTGCGCCACTGACCAGAAAAAACTAAGTCAGTGGCGCCTTGCGCGTTGTTCATTATGCTATTTTAAGGGTTTGCTTATTCACAGATGCTTATCACAGATGCAACAGTTATTTTTGCAAATCATATATTGTTACAATAAAAAATATTACCACATGAGATAAGGGAAATCATTGTGGTGAGCATCGTGGTGATAGTTTTTATTTGTTTTGTGTGGCTGCGTTAAAAAATTATCATGCAAATAACGAAATATTTTCATAAGTTTGTTGTGTGGCTGTATTACGTTTATTTTATGTAAATAGTAATTAAAATGTTTTCATAAGAAACCTTAATGTATGTGAACTTGATTTGTAAGTGTACTTTGGGGTTGGACTGCTTGCGTTCGATTTCAAAGCCCCCAAACCCTTCAACCCTTTCAGCGGTGAGGGTGGACGCAGCGATGTCCTCTGCTGGCGTCAGGTCTTGTGTAGGCAGATCCACCTCCCATTAAACGGCTTGCCCGATTTATGCTGGCAAGCTTCGGATTCCCCCGTCTACTGACATCATTGTAGCGCTTGCGGCGCAACGTCCTGGGGATGCCAGCTGATGAGACAATTGTGGCTATTTCCTCCCACGCCTGTTTAACCTATGCTGATTTGGGCGGATTTCTCCTATCCCCATACAAAACAACTTCTTTGTCTTTGACTGCTCTTACAAGAACGTGGGTCTCCTCGGCTGTGAACCGCTCCTGGCGTGCGCCTGGTAAATCCGTCATAATGATAGCAACTCGCCATGGAACTTGCGCACTTGTGTTTAAAGGGAATGTTGGATAACGTTCTGATTGGTTTATTTGACGTTACGCCCAAACCACACCTATGAATAATGAACCTACTTCAGAACAACCCCTTATTGATTTGCGCCTGGCGCAAGAGTTATTTCTCCCGCCGGGAAAATAGCAACAGCGCCCAAGATCCGCCCACAAACTCACTTGCGCTTTGCGCTTCGCACTTGCGTTTCAGATTGTTAAAATAGGGCCCTAGGTGTAAATGAGATGAAGGTTTGTTTTTGCATGGAAAATCAACAACCTGACCAAGTGGTCTAAGGCAGAAACAAAATATTCAACCAATAATTATTCATCTGTCTTTTAAACTGAGGATCACTTAGGGTGGGAGTGGATGATTATGTTATATCAATTTGAATTTAGAAGTACATTTAAAGGCTTTTACCCAAAGCATCTTATGGGGATTTTTAGATGTTCAGTTGCTCCCCCTTCTTGCAGCTTTCTGGGGGGGGGGTAATTGGAAAAATAATAATAGTAATCTCATTCCAGTTTTTTCCATGCACATGCAGTTAGTAAGTACTATGTTTTTTTTTTTTTTTTGCAAACAAGGGCTGAGTTATTACGTCATACCAATCACTGTTTTTGTACTCAAATAGAGAGTCTCCACAATGAGCAGCTATTAAAATTGTGAATAATGACTTGTTAAAACCATTGCTTCTGAATAGTCACAGCTACAGTTATATGTAATCAGGGCTGGACTGGGACAAAAATTCGGCCCTGGCATTTTGGCCCAAACCGGCCCACACTACATACACTGCAAAAATTGATTTTCAAGAAAACACTTTCTTAGTATTTTTGTCTTGTTTTCAGTAAAAATATCTAAAAATTCAAAAATTAAGATGCTTCGTCTTGATGAACAAAACGACCCAAGAAAATAAGTCTAGTTTTTAGACCAAAAATATCAAATTTAAGTGATTTTGTGCATAAAACAAGCAAAAAAATCTGCCAATGGGGTAAGCAAAAATTTCTTGAACATTTTTTTTTACACTAAATGCAAGAAAAATGTGCATACCCGATTGGCAGATTTTTTTTGCTTTTTTTATGCACAAAATCACTTAAATTTTAGGTCTAAAAACTTATTTTCTAAAACTTATCTAAAGACTTATTTTCTTGGGTCGTTTTGTTCATCAAGAAAAACCATCTTAATTTTTGAATGTTTAGATATTTTTACTGAAAACAAGACAAAAATACTAAGATTTTTTTTCTTGAAAATAATTTTTTGCAGTGTATAATTACAAATACCACCCATCTTTAAATATGTATAGCAATAGTAACTCCACTTCCACAAAAGCACTAAACCCAATTAATAGCATTAGCAGGTAGAAAAGAGTGAGAGTTGACACAACAAACAATGCTAGAACGTGTTATTTATTAATGCAATAAAACTGTATAATCCACACTTATGAATCCTAAAACAAGCTTCATGCAATTGCCAAAATTTGCCATTGGATTGCTGACTTTTTACAAAATAAAAGTGCTGCTTACATTAATATTGAAAACTGATCATTACTTGCAGTACTTACAGGAAAGTATTCACTACATTCACTGAACTAAACTAGTGTGATTACAGTAATAGAGATTTTTAACATTATCTGTCAAGTGTGTTGTTATACAATAAACATATCTTTTTCTGTAAGCAGAAAAAGATTGTTTGATTTTGCTTGAAGAGAAATGATACGTTTTGAAACAGACAATCAACGAAAAATCTACGAATCAGATACACTCGTAGCGACAGAGCAAAGAGTGCAATTATTTTATTGCAGCTTTATCACTATATTTTGTGTTTTTGACTCAAGTTTTATCAAGGGGTATCTAAACTTGTGTTTTGAAAGCAGTTCTGCTTACCGCAGTCACACTCACTTCTCCCTCGTCTCTCTCCCTCTCCTCACTGACACTTTGCGTGCTGGTGCTGACAGTGCCACCGCCGCCACCATCATCATCACCAGCGACGCGAGTTGAAGGTCCTGCTGCCGCAGAAAACATTTGTGTTTTTTAACACATTTTGCAGCGTCTGCCTGAAGAGCTTGCTTCTTTTTGTCGCGCAGTTTTTCTGCGCCTCCCTTGCGTTTTCTCTCTCTCTCTCTCTCTGTTTTGACACGTGAACTGACCGACGATGCACGCTCACTTGCACAGAGACCAAAGCGGTGATTAGGCCAGCTTAATGTCATTCAAATAAAATAACCAATGGGCTGCTGCTTAAATGTGAGTGGGCCGGTCTATCTAGGAAAAGAAAGGATGATGACTGTGCTGGTCAGTCATTGGGCCAGCTTCATGTCGTTTAAAAAAAAAAGAACCAATGGGCTGCTGCTTAAATGTCAGTGGGCCGGTCTGTCTAGAAAAAAAGACGCTAACTGGGCTGCTCAGCTGCTCAGACAAATATAGTATGAGATGTATCGGCCCAAAAAGTACGTCGGCCCACCGGGAAACTGCCCGGTTTGCCAGATGGCCAGTCCGCCCCTGTATGTAATAAAGCTCAAAGGCACCTCACTATTAAATAGAGCAAGCAAAGAGACAGTTGTGAATATGATTGGCCTTTTTCCTCACTAGAAGAGCCCCTGATGAGAGTGATCATATTACATTGTTAAGAGAATATTCCAGATTGGAATAAAAATGGCTGAAGCTATTAATCATCTTTCCCAAATGCAATGTGAAATCTGTGCTTAGTGTCTAATTTACCAACAGACGGAGAGATGGGCCAAGAATAGAGACAAACAGCTGTACAGTGTTGACAGGTTGAGAATGGTTTATTTCTCAGTATGGTTGTAACAATAACTGTATTGTCTTGGGGTGTGTTTACACAACATCGATGTGCTACAAACAGAAGTTTCTCTTTTGTGTTTTTTGCACAAGGACAACAATCGTTGTTCACAAGTGATCAATAAAAATGACTATATAGAATGTATTATGCATGCCAGGGCAGTAGTTGGCAATGTCACAATGTCTGATCACTTAAAGGTATAGCGAAAGATTTTCCCGATTTTTTTAAAAGAACCGCCCCTCCACTTCTACCTCCTTTTGAGAGAGAATGTCTATTAACGTGTGCACAAGGGAGCATTCATGAGCCTAGTTCTTCTTTTCAATCTGTTTACAAGTGGCTGTCGGCATGGCTCATACAATGAGATGTTTGTGTCTGCGCGGTTCGTGACTTGTGCAAGGGCTAGAATTGGTAATCATAGCTTACATCAACTTTTACTAGCAGTGATTTTAAATGGATTTCTCCAAATAGCATGCCAAACTTTACCTGTCGAGTAGAAACTTCGTGACTGAGGCATCAGATCAGTGGGAAGTCCAACCTGTGTGAAATATTCTCCCAAAAACACTCTGGTCTTGTTTCTTTCTTCAGAGGCCTTTCTCTTCTTGTCATACAATTCGTAAACACTTTTTCCCTTGCGACCTTCAGACATTTTGGAAAAATACGGTGAAAACTAATGATGTTTTTGTAGTGACAATGCCGAGACAACTGTATTGATTTCCAAAACTTGCAGTTTTCAAAAAATGTTCCCCAAAAAACGATGTCATGGAAATGAATGACCAGAACAGGTAAAAACTATTAGATTATAGTTGGACTCAAGCCATGTGTGAGGACTGGAACTTTATAGTTGTTTGGACATGGCCTTATTGCTGGTTCTGGATTGTATGAGTGCATGTCTTTTCTCTAAATCACTATTATTCTTTACAGTCTACTATGTAAAAGAAAACAAACCAGCCTACTGAAAAATCCAGCAAAGACCAGCACAACCTGGTAGCTGGTTTTAGCTGGTTTAAGGTGGCAGTAGCTGGTCTAAGCTGGTGCTCCCAGCCTGGCAAAGCTTAAAAAAGTGATCAAAACACAGCTAGACCAGCTTAAAAAGTGACCAAAAACTCAGCTAGACCAGCTTGCTACACCAGCAATACCAGCTATAACCAAGCAGGGAGTGGGAGACCAGCTAAAACCAGCTCACCAGCTTATGCAGGACTTAGCTGGATTTTTCAGTAGGGCATAACCATAAAAAGCAACATATGTGACCCTGGACCACAAAACCAGTCGTAAGTAGCACAGATATATTTTTAGCAATAGCCAACAATTCCAGAGGTCCATGGTCTCTTCAATCAAGTTGAGGCACTTCTGGGTTTGTTGCTTGTTGTTCCTGCCTCATCTGCTGAAGCAGAGAGAAGCTTCTGTGCCTTGAGATGCCTGAAGACTGCTCTTCAATGTCACATATCCAACTCAATAGTGTGGCTATTTATCATGTTTACAGAGAGAAAATTTATAACTTTAACAAGAAGAAACTGTGTCAAGAAGTTACTGCATGTTTTTGGGTCACTTTAGAATCAGTAATAGTTTATTTTGTTTAAGAAACTTTTTAGGACAATATACATTGTTTCTTTCTGTATCTAAACTGCATTGCATGTTTTATTTTGTGCAAATAAACCTTTAATATTTCTTGGTTTGCTTGATTTTTCAGAACAGTTTAACCAAATGCTTTCAAAAAGTGGTGGGGACTAAATCAACCATTTCAAAAAGTGGTGGGGGCATGTTCCCAGCGTCCCCAGTGTAAATGACACCTATGAATGACACATTAATGGTGTCATTTTGCAGCATATTATGTGTGAGAATAACAAGTGTGTACATATTGTGAAGACTGAATTGAATACATTTCTTAATAAGCTACGTTTTTTGGTTAGTAAATTCACTTTAATTCATGTCTGAGAAATGGATTCATGAAACATACATATAATAATATCAGTAACATTATGTTTACTTTACTGATGCAGTCTACTGTTCCCAGGATGGAGCATTATTACAACACACATACAGTGTACACATAATTATTGGAACCATAAAGACAACACTTCTCCGTTTGCTCAGGCAAAAGTACAGTATGTTACATTTAACATTTGATTATGTTTCCAACAAAGAACAACAACCTTTCATACTGACTAATGTGTGATGTCACCAAATGCAAGACTGGGATTGCAGAAGCAGTGGATCAAACTGATAGTACACATTATTTGCTTTTCATGTTTAAACAATTAATGCATTAAGGCACAGTTCATCATTCAACACTTGACACACAATTGTTTCCATAGGATCACATATTCACCTTGTATAGACATTTCTCTTTTTTGGCCTTTAAAGGAGGGCACTATATATATATATATATATATATATATATATATATATATATATATATATATATATTTTTTTTTTTTTTTTTTACTCAATTTACTGCAGACTTACATGGTTTCCAATCTAGAGTATAGTTATCTGATTCTTTGGTTTTCTGATGTTTTAAAATTCAAATGCATATGTAGCGTATGTGTTGAGCAGGGAAATCAAATTTTTTTCAGGGATGCATGCCCTACCAAAACACTCATTCAGACCTCTGTGTTCATAAAATTCTGTGTATGGCCCTGGTTCCAATTTCACCCAAAAAAATTGTTCTCTCCAGAACAAGGACATCTTGGCCCAAACTCAATTCAAAGTCCTTCAGTTTTTAAACATGACATAGTATTGCCAGCTGTGTAGGAGGTGTCTGAAAATTTCATCCCTAATTCTAAGAGGTAAAAGATTTTTTATTTTGGCTTAGATTCAATTTTATGAATATCTATGGACTTTTATTTGAATGTTTGAAGAAATGGCTATTTTTTCGTCCTGTAAAAGCTTTTTATCTAATTCTGCATTTGTATTGTTGGTCAAGGCCAAACACGTGCAGATTTCTCCCTGCTTTGACCATCATCGCTGAGACACAGAAGTAGTGAATGAATGAAGGATTATATAACTGTAATTGCATTGAATTCATTCGCCTACACCAGCAGTGTAGAACAATGTTTGCTTTTGATCTTTTAACCAGCCAGATGAATCATGTGTATCCACATTAATAAGTGTGCTTGATGAGAGAGTTCTTTAATCAAATTTCTAATGCCACAGATTCAGGATATGTCATCTAAGCCACAAACGTCTGGTTAGAACTAGCCATGAAATCTCCCTTGAGGAAATCAATTACTTTGTCATAATATAATTTTAGGGCATCACAGTAGAGTATTCTTGTAGTATTCACCTTTTGTACCATCTGATTTAAGGAATTGTATAATTGTTTAATTCCTCTAAATGTATCGTCATTATTTCTTGAAGACAGAAATATGTGCAACTACTGTTCTGCTAACTGCAATACCATTATAAAGTAAATTTTTAGCAATGTCTGCTTTTATTAACATGCCATTTATATATTTTAACAAAGATACCAAATTTGTTACCTCATGTTTCTTTGGAGAAGTGCACATATAAGCTTGCAATGAACAGAAATCAAGCATGCACATAAGTCATGTAATTGTGCACTCTTAAAATATTACAAATAAAAGTGCATTGTAAAATGTAAAAAGTTGGATCAACTTAAAACATTACTTCAATTGGTTTGTAACACACACACAAAAAATATTCAACTAAAAATATTACGTTACAAAGTTACTTAAATCAGCATGTAGGATGATTTTCTGTAGAAAACATTGGTAACACTTTATTTTACGACCCGCAAAGTACCGCGTAATTAAACCGAATTTACAGCGTACCTATTTGTAACAACAGGGTACTTCTACAGTACGTACTTGTAGGTATAAGGGAATAATATTTTAAGTTTGGGGAAAGAAGGGGGTAAGAATATGAAAAATTATAAATTATTTATACTCGAAGTATTTTATAACAACAGGGTACCTATTGTAATATTACGTGGTATGTATGACTTAGTCAAGTCTATGGGAAAATTATGTTTTATTTTTTTTATTGTGAATTTTTCATATTGACTACTGAATGTTACAGTCAATGTCTACGAGCCACATTGGCAAATAAATATAACAGCACATCACTTTTATTTTAGTATATATTACTTGCTTTTAATAACAAAAGTCCAGCTGATTTAATGTGGTTATCTTTTTTTTTTAAGGTAAGTACAATAAAAATAGCAACTTATTCCCTATTTACCAGGAAACTCCTACATTTGCGGACATATTTGAAGTGGTGCTTACCAGATATACCCCAGATAGAGTGCTGTTAACTTCAGTTTGGGAAACCCTGTTCTGCAGCATTTATTTTATCTCTTATGAAGTACTACTAGTAAGTTTAAAAGCTATAACTGAACTTGCAAAAACTAAAACGTTTGCATTCACCTCTTGATGTTACCTGGACAATCAGTGACTGTTTTGTGAAGGTGTTTATGATTTTCTTGTTTAATCTGAGCTGTTGAACTGCTAACTGTTCTTCATAAAATCCCACAGGTGCTTTACATTCCTAAGCATCTTTTGCATATTTGATCCCTTTCACTGTATTACAGAATGTTGAGATTCTGCTTTTTTCACACTGATGACATTTGAGAAACTCATACAAAAAGATACAAACATTCACTGGTGCTTGAGAAGCCAATGTGATACAGTAAGAGCGTCTGAACAGGATGATTGTGTTATTATTTGTGACCTTGCCTCTAAAAACCCATGGGTAATAAGTGGTGAGTCAATGAACTTGTTCTGATATATTTTAGAACAAAACAAACAAACGGTTTGGAATGTAACATTGCATTTCAAATATGTTTGTGATATGTTTGATAAACTGTAATAAAAAAGTCTATATGATGAGTTGTACTGAGCAGCTGCACTTTGATTGATTGATTCAGTGTTATGGACTTATTCAATCCTAATTAATGGGGGTGGAGTTTATAAAATGTAATTATCAAAATTTTTTGTCATGAAATATTACATTTTTCATGTAAAATTAACATCATTTTGTTGACTCTACTAAGGTTTGTTAAGTTTCTGAAACTTCTTTTGTAAAACTGAACTAAATTATTGTTTCTTGAGATTACAGTATTTAACAAAGCTATGTGGAACCCACTTGACAAAGTTTTTTTAAGTGTATAAGGTAGCTTTCAGGCCTCCTGGTCAAACTGCAATTTTTCCAGCAATCCCTCCTCTTCCCCATCTCCTCCTTCACTGCTTTATTTCGTGTAGTTCTGTTGCAAGGGGGGTTGAACTTGGTGCTCGAGTCCCGGCTCTTAGGTTCGCTCTCACTGGTTCAGAGCTCAGCTCCCTTCGAGGACAACAAGCAAAGTTTGTTTACCATTAATCATTAAGACCTGAATACGCAGGCGAACTATTAAACCCAGCATTGGACTAGTGAACCCAATGCTGGTTCAATTGTTTGCCTGTGCATTCAGTCTATTGAATGATGGTAAAATAAAACTTGGCTTGGATTTCAAACCTGAGGCTCAGCACTACCCCCCCCCCCCACTGATTAAACTGTGCAGAGAGAGGAATGAGCAAAATAAAGGAGGAGAACTGGAGGAGTGATGCCAGATGAATCGGCACGGTGTGGAGAATGACTTGCTTAGACTCTCAGGATGATTGACAGGACTGAATGTTAAGGCTCATCCCGAACCTACGCTTAAAACTTCATTTAAAAACAACCCAGCAGAATTTAAAGTGTATAAATTCATCACAGCTTCATAAACAAACCTAACTTGAAAATGAAGGTGCGTAAGGTTTCATACAAATTTTATATCCATTAATACAGAATTTGTTAATAGTTTTCAACACATTGTAAACTGTAAAAAAATTCTGCAGTTATGCAGCTGTTTTCCAGTACCTTATTGTAGATTTAAATTGATGTTATTTACTGGTTTGTTCAAAGTTAAATGAGCATTAAACATTAACAAGTGTTTGTCTTTATATTATAAAACTATAACATAACAGCCTCATGCAAAGCATTCTGAGAACCAGAAATAATCATCAACCTTTTTCTGTTCTTTCCTTCAGATTTTGGTTCCCAGAATGCTTATAATTTTATTCTGAAAAGACAAAGTCTTGTTAATGTTTAATGTTAATTTAACTTTGAACAAACTGTTGCCAGTAAATGACATACATTTAAATCTACAGTAAGTTACTGGCAAACAGCTGTCAGTACTGTTATTTCTACAGAAATTTTAACATTAGGGGTGAGCGGGGCACAAACAAACCCTCTGTTTGTTACAATGAACCCCACCTATGGGGTAAGTTGTAACGTTTGCACTCCTGTCATTTTCACTGTACGTTACGTCCCAAAAATAAACTTTAAGTGTTAATTTGTAACAGAGATGTGTGTTGATTGTGTGAAAAAATGATTAATCTAACTTAAATATTTTTTGAATGATGAAGCCAAAGTCAAAAAGCGTTTGTGCCCCGCTCTCCCCAATAGCAACGTTACCTTGTTGACTAATTGAAATGAGCAGCATTCATAACAATAATAACCAGAAAAGCAAAGACGTCATGACATGATAAACAACAGTGCACCAAACAGTCAGGTACGCCAAGAAACAATTTCATCAAACATTAAAGCTTTGTTCCTGCCACATTTCACTGCAATTCCACTTCACAGTTTATGCTCCATACACAAGAAGAGCGGCTTCAATTTTGTAGCCAATTCTAGGTATTTGCTGTGGTACTTATATGGGTGAAGTGCCCGTTTATCCATGTGTGTAAGCTTTAATTTGTGACCAATTTTCTTCTTTTGTCAGTACAGTTTGTTCTTATTTAAACCCCTTTGACACATTATAATAATTTAGCTGTTTATGTAACCAGTGGACATTCAAATGGAGCATCAACTATAAAGTTTCCCTGAATCTCTGGCACCCGATTTATGTAATTTTTGTCAACTCACACATGTTATCAGATTTATGCTGTGAAACCAAACTTTATAAATGAAGTTTAATACAATTTATTGAATAATGTGATTTTTAAAAAAGCCAAATAGTCTCTGCCAGGATAAAAAGCAGCTCAGTCTTGTTATTTTCTGCCAATCTGTGACCAAAATTGACATTTAACAGTTTAATACACTGTTTAAAGTGATTGTCCACATGGACTACAAATGACGCAAGTACTGAGCAACACAACAGCTCTTTTGTACTGCTCACTCATGATTCTACATAATGGTTTAGATTCCATTTTACTTAAAATTTCTAACAACACATAATGGGATCTCACAATACTGCTTGTGTTTTAACGTTTTAACGTTGTGGCTGAAAGGATTATTTCAGGTCATGTAGTTTCTCATGCTGGCTGCCAGTAACGTTTAATGATTTCACTTCATGAAAATTGCACTGATACAATATAAACAAACATTTTCTTTTTGCTTTAATGTTTGTTTTGTGTGGTATCCATTTTATTAAAGCAATAAGGTACTTGAGGCTAGAGCTGTATCATGAATGGGTCGCAGCTGAAGTAACATGTTGTCCAGCCCTGCAGCTGCGACTTATTCATGATACAGCACATGCCTCTCATACCTTATTGTTTACTTTTATAACATTTCAAACATTCTTACGAGGAAATCTGTATAGAACATCAACTGTTACTGAAAGCACAGTTCACAGATAAAAGTAACATCAGTTAGTACACATTGTTTTAGGTTTGTGATGAACATGCGGTGACATTAGTCTCAGCAAACGTAGTGTGATGTTCAGACGGCAGATAGAGTATCATGCTCATAGTGACAACACACACACACACACACAGGACAAAACTTTTAGACTACTGTAATGTATAAGTCAAAACAGTACTAAGATACTGAGACTTTGAGCGTACCATCCCAGATTCTCAGAAATAAAGATACAAAAGTTTTTAGGATGGTACCTTTTGAAAATGTCCTAATACTGTATGTACTTTGGTACATATGCACCTTTTATGTAACAGTATGTACCTCTAAGGTACCAATGCATACATAGAGACAGAGCGCAGCGCGTCATAACCTGAAAACCAATCCCACCGGGGGGGAAAACAATCCAACCGTCTCCATTGACTTTGTATTGCGAGAGGCTGCCTCCTTGTCATTTCTGGCTTATAACAAAAAACAGAATAATGCCTAAAAGCTGCTGTGTGACAATATGTACAGCTAACAAGCCAAAAAACCCAGAAATAAGTTTTTATAAGATGTCGACCTCAAAAAACGAGCGTTTAAAGACACAAAAGTGGAAAACAGGCAACTTTTCATAGTACTCCTATTAGTAGAACTGCGTCCACTAGGGGGAAATGTAGTCGGCGATCCACTTTTTTCTCCTTAAAGGTTGGGTTTTACTGCTCGACAGCTTATAAAAACTTATTTCTGGGTTCTTTGGCTTGTTAGCTGTACATATTGTCACACAGCAGCTTTTAGGCATTATTCGTTTTTTTTTGTTATAAGCCAGAAATGACAAGGAGGCAGCCTCTCGCAATACAAAGTCAATGGAGACGGTTGGATTGTTTTCCCCCCCGGTGGGCGTGTTTTTCAAATTTGCATAACTGCGCTCTGTCTCTATTTGAGGTACCAATATGCACCTTTTAGGTACAATAATGTACTTTTTGAAAAGGTACAGCCCCAGTGACTTTTATACCTTCTTGTACCTTTTTTCTGAGAGTGCAGTGACAGAAAATGTACATTTTTTCCCCTTTTTTCTGACAGTGTATTGAGGGGTATGTAAACGTACTAACAATACTTTATAAGAGATACATATTTAGTTTTTCTTACACTGTCAGAAAAAAGGTTTAAAACTATACCTTTTCTGTCACTGGGGTGGTACCCCCAAAGGTTAAGTTTTGTATCTTTATGGGTATACAACACATTGAAATATACCTTTTGGGGTACAATATTATACCTTAAGCACCTATTTTGTACCTTTAAAGGTACAGTTAAATGTTTTACAAAATTACAAAATTGGTCCTTAAAGGTACACAATAGGTCCTTAAGGTATAATATTGTACCACAAAAGGTACAATAGTTCAATGTGTTGTATACCCATAAAAGGTACAAAACTGAACCTTTGGGGGTACCACCCCACTGACAGAAAATGTACAGTTTTAAACTTTTTTTTATGTTTTAATGTACCACATTTTCCGATTTTTTTTTTTTTCAGAAAACAAGAATTAATACCATGGGTCATTTTGCTTCTAAAAAAAACAAAAAAATTATTATTATTTTTTTTGATTTTTGGAAACAAGACAAAAATACTAAGAAACCCTTTATTTGCTCTGTAATCTTTCTAGAAGCTTTTAGTTTATTTTCAAACAAGTTATATTGTTATATTAAAATCATAAGTTCAATTTATACCTCTACATCGAGTCTATGCCATAGCCTACGCTGCACCCTATGGCGTAACCTGACGCAAACCTCTCCAAAAATATAACAGTATATGGCTACGGCATAGAGGTCAGACGCAAAACTATAAATCACCCTTTATACTTAATAAAAATCCTTAAAGTTGAACTATGTCCTAGTTATATTCTATTTATCAGAAGATAACAGTGATAGATAATCTCATATCTTCCGAGACTCCTCAACTTGATCTCTACATTGAATTAGCCACCATCATCATCATCATCATCGGCTCCCATCTGCTCTTTATTGTGTCTCCATATGAGCAATAGTACTGATCTCACTCAAGCGTGCCTGACAACAAGAGTTTGTCAATCACACCAGCAGACGTTTAGACTCAGATGGTCCCTGGTTAATGATGAACAACAGTCTTGTGATCTCTTGTTTGCTAATAAAGAGAAACTGGGTTAGTACATCTAGTGCAGTTTAATGGAGTCATTCATTCTATGGCGACTTGCAACAAAGCAAACCACTCATCTTTGTGACAAATACTGCTGAGTATCATTTTGTTCTTCATGTGATCTTTTGTGAACTTTAATTCGAGACATACAGTACATGGGGATAGGACTTCATTACAGTGTTTACATTGTCAGTAGGTTGATTTAAAGAGGTTTCGATTACCTTTAATCAAGAAGCTTATGTAACATGCAAGTTCATTTAGAGGGCACCTTTTTCATTACTAAAAAACAACATTTTTTTGTGAATTTGGTATAATACAATGTGTTAATACGGTTTATGGTTTAAAGAAAAACATTATTTTCCACATACCGTACATTTTTGTAGCTCCAGATATACCCTGTCTTCCTTAAATGCTCTGATTTTGTACAAAACTCATTGATAAAAAGCTCTGTGTCCCTGATTGGCCAGTTAATCTGTAAATTATGATTGGCACACAAGCTCACAATGCAATGCTAACAGGAGTTAACATACAAACTGTAAGTCCAAAGCGGGAGGAATTATGATAATGTCGGTTTTTACTACATCCCCAATCCCAGGAAGTAAACTGTTGCCTACAATCCATGTGTTTGTTGTAATACAAGAAATAAGATTTACATTGGAGACGTCATTGTTCACTTTGGGATTCGTACCTTTTGCATATCGTTAACATGTACTAATACACACTTACCCACCAAAGGAAATGTAAAATTGTGAACCGGACCATGAAGCTCTTTAATGTCAAACATAATAGTGTGCTGTTGTTAAACACAGACCCTATTTTCTAGGTTTATTATTTTAGAGACTGCCATTTGTTTTGAGCATTTTGTTATAATGATTAGTTTTTTAACCCATAGCTTAAAATAAAAAAAAACAATTATTTTTTATGCAAAGTGACTTACAATTTAAGGTGCAATTTTTTTATAGGTATGTGTGGAATTGAAACCCACAACCTTTGCACTGCTAACACAATGCTATATACTGTAGAAAAGTGGTTCAACATAAAAAAGTTACCTGGTTGCCTTTAAATGTTTAGTTAATTCAACTTAAACATATTGGGTAACTCAAAAAAGGTCGTTGTGTCAAAACATATTTTTGCTGAATTAACTAAAACATTAGGCAACAAGGTAACTAACTTTTTAATTTGAGCTGTGGGAACAATTGGCAAGAAATCCATTTGTAGCACTTATCAGTATTTATGGGCTTCCTGACCAGCTCAACAATATGCAAGCAATGCTATAAGTGAGTAGTTTATAAAAAAATTCAAAATTCAAATATGTTTGCACATTGATAATTTAAAATCTCACTGTGTGTCTCATGACTAATTTGTACGTAGGAACAAATGAGATTTAACATTATCGGCATGGCGTCATATCTGAACTTACAGTGCTGATCTGTAAGGGATAATGAGGCAGCTGGTTGTTATCTCATAAATAAGCCCCGACAGGGTCTTGTATCATACTGAAGGGGCTAACAACCGTCTGCCTGTACATTATCTCACTTATTACAGGGCAATTTACCTCATAAGTAAGGTAAAGAACATTAAATATTAGTTTGAAATATTTTATTTGCTCAATTTAATATGTTATCAGTTTTGATCTGGGAATAACAAACCTGCTTTTTTGTCACGATGGCCAATCAGAATCAAGCATTCCAATGAACCATATAATATACGGCATGGTGCCATATTTGAATTTATATATATATATATATATTTAGAAGAATTAAAACTATAGCTATAGAAATCCACTTTAAAGAATAAATAATGGTTGCATGGCTTGCTCAGTTTAGTTAGCAGGTGTTTAGTTTAAATGTTGCTGTTCAAACTAAGTTACTGTACAGTCCTTTTGGTGATGTGAGTGCCTTGCATAACACTATGATTTCTGAGTCACCCATACTTATAGCCATTATATTAGAGCCCAGCATCCTGCTGTTCAACCACCCACACTGTTGTTTGAAGTCCTTTGAGATGCTGGTTAGTGAATACAATTAGCAAATTTATTTATTTCACTTTTGGACCTTTTTGTGGACTTCTCTGGCATTTTGTGATAGTTTCACTATTGCAATGCATGCATTGATCACTTGAACTTTTTATTCAAAGGCAATAATAGCTTTCAGGTGTCACGAACATTGTGTTTAATCACTAGCTGCATTAATTGAACACTGAGTCTCACTGAGGAACAGGCTGGCTTTAGCACTGTGCAAAGTTGCACGGCATGTGATTTAGGTGACACAAGTAAAGGAAAGTGGCCATCAGTGCTTCTTTTTCTGTTGATTGTTTATCCAGGCCTGTGTTTCAGCACACAAGTGTTCTCCCACTGGCTCCTAATAGAAATGAGCTGGCTTTGGTGTTCCTGGAAATGCCAGACAAACTCCTCCCACGTGGGTTCTACCATACGCTGAATCCGCACATTGCAACAGGTGTGTAGTAGCTGTGGTCTGTGCATCTCATCTCATCTCACTACACAACACCTGGACACCCATCCTCAGTTTACACTTTATCCCGTTTCCGACCTCATCTCAGGGTCGGCGGGTTTAAGCGTGACCGAGTGCAGAAACATAATACGTTGCGATAAGTGTATCGCCCATGTCACAATATTTAAAATTCAGTATTTTTACTCTCACTGTCCTCACTGACCCAAGAGGTCTATCCTCTGATATACCTCACCTACATGCCAGTTTTAAAGGTGGTATTATCAGGTCAACTTGAGCGATATATAAAGATTGTTTCAAAGTTGCAGTAATATCACTTCAGTTGTTTTGTAGTATGGATAGTGAATTAACATAAATGTGGGAGGTAACACTTTACGGTAACACTTTATTTTACGGTGTCTTTGTTACACATGATACATGTAATTATTATTGTAATTACAGTTAATTATGCATAACTACATGCAACTAACCCTAAACCAAACCCTAATCCTAACCCCAATCCTTTTGTAAGTACATGTTGTTAATGATTATTACTATGTATAATTACACTGTAACAGTGACACCGTAAAATAAAGTATGACCCACATTACAATAAGGCTCATTAGATAACATTAGTTAATGTATTAACATAAACAAACCATGAGCAATACATTTGTTACAGTATTTATTAATCTTTGTTAATGTTAGTTAATAGAAATAAAGCTTTTAATTGTTTGTTCATGTTAGTTCACAGTGCATTAAGTAACGTTAACAAGATTTTAATAAAGTATTAGTAATTGTTGAAATTAACATTAAAGGAATAGTCTTTTGCCATATTAAACTATGTTATTACCTCAACCTAGACGAATTAATACATACCTATCTTTTTTCAATGCGTGCACTGTACAGCGCATCGTGAATGTGTTAGCATTTAGCCTAGACCCATTAATTCCTATGGTACCAAACAGGGAAGCCACCAAACACTTCTGTGTTTTCCCTATTTAAAGACTGTTACATGAGGAGTTATACCAGTAAGTATGGTGCCACAAAATAAAACTTTTTTTGGTACCATAGGAATAAATGGGGCTAGGCTAAATGCTAACACATTCACAACGTGCTGTACAGTGGCGCCCCCAGGATTGTTTTCATGGGGGGCACAAAGGGGCCAGCACAAATCTTAGGGTGGCACAATTAAAAAATGTAATTATGCCTGAATCTAATGGTCAACAGTTTTCCCTTTGCTTTTAATGCTACTTGGAGTATAGTTATTCTTATTTATTACTAGTATATGATTTACTAGAGACAAATAAAAATTGCAAATAATTTAAAGATCAGATGGTGGAATAGTATTAATCTATCAAAGATGAGTATCAACCGATCACCGTTTGAATTGTGTAGTGTTATCCAGTTAACATACTCTAATTAAATGAGTGACATACTTTAGTCCTTAACACGTCTCTAGTCTTAAGTTTTCTCGACGTGGGCACCAATCTTACCTCTCTCTCTCTCTATCTCTCTCTCTCTCTCTCACACACACACACACACACAATCACACACACACACACACACACACACACACACACACACACACACACACACACACACACACACACACACACACAAAGACGCGTTTGAAGGGAAAAGCGCGTGTTTTCGGCAATTGCGCAGCCCAATTCGCGTCATTCGCATCCCCCATTGCAAGGACGCGTCTGTCTGATTGCGTCTTTGCATTGACTTTGTATGTAATCTACTCGCGCAAATCGTTGAACTTGCGTTTGGTGAGTATGCCCCATAATGAATGGAAACACATTATTCCCTTCGCGGCACCGCAGGCGCAGCAGGTACACTGGCAAGAGTAGAGCGCAGGGCCGGAGTGGGACTCATTTTCAGCCCTGGAGTTTCATGCCTTAGACCGGCCCACTTTAGTTCACGACTGACTATTAAAATAATATCTTTAAACCCCCAGTAGTATAAGTCTGCAGTAGTGCACTGTTCTCTGCAGCCTTGCAATTCACTGTATTTTTCAAATAATTTCATATTCCGTGCAAATGCAGTAAACAATTATATTTTTTGCCATAATCATGCATCCCTACCATAAGACCATAATATTACTAAAGTAAATTTATTCAAAAACTAAAGGAAACAAATGTGTTTGTGTTTTCCTCTATATTTCTATTTCTAAAAAATTGTGAGTCTTGAGATTAACTGTTGGGTTGATAACGTTTGGAAACCCCTGATATACAATACACAAGCAAGATTTATCAAGTATGCATTGGAAACAAATGGAAAAAAATCTGTATCTTATTTTCTTAGTACTTAGATCATGTCTATTGCTAAATAACGTAGGCTAAGGTACATTGTGTTAAAAAAAAAAAGAAAACATAATGGATATACTTTTGAAACGACTTTTTTCAAATAAACTAATGAGTTTTGCATCAAATAGATTTTTGTTCCTTGCAATAAACGATGAATAATGACTATTCATAGAGAGTTCATCTATGACTTGGATAAAAAATACATTTTGTAAATTCTTTTCCTTTTAGAGACCAGCCCGTTTGTTAAAAGACGCGCTCAAGTTTATTTAAAATATAGACGCGCGGCCGGCAAGCGCACTCAATATAGACGCGTCTGAAACAAAACTCGTGTTCAAGTAAGCGCTTTGAAAACCAGAAGACAGCGGCACGTCCTGCGTTTCCCATGCGTTTTAGATGTCAATGAGTCGGGACTCGGGACACAATCAACTTGTGCATAAAGCGGCGGGGACATCTCTCACCCGCAAATACGCGTCATCCCGGTGGCATGACAACACCGGCCCTCGTGGCCAAAAAAAACAGACCGGCCCACCGGGAATCCTCCCGGTTCTCCCTATGGCCAATCCGGGCCTGCCTGACAGTGATTAAGCTTGGAACAATATGCTTTATATAACCTATAATTAACTGAGTTTTACTTACTAGTTTGTGAGTTTCTTCTGTAATGCATCCAATGGCTTAACAGGAGCGAACAGGATGTCATGGATGGCAGTGCGGCTGCGCGTACTCACGGCTTTGCGGGTAAAGGTGAGGGGAGGGGTTAAGATCGTATTCTATTTAACACATTATACAAATGCATATTATTTTTTTACATAGTGCTTGTAGTGTACATTTTAATGAATACATATTACTACTATTATTTAAATATAAAAATCTCAACAAAAAAATTTTTTTTTTAATCTCATTCTGTTTGGGGGGGCCACTGGGGGGGCCAGTGACTTTTATGGGGGGGCCGCGGCCCCCCCTTGGGGGCGCCACTGGTGCTGTACAGTGCACGCATTGAAAAAAGATAGGTATGTATTAATTCGTCTAGGTTGAGGTAATAACATAGTTTAATATGGCAAAAGGGTAGACTATTCCTTTAACAAAGAATAATAAATGCTGTATAAGTGTAATTCATTATTGGTTCATGTTAATCATGCAATGTTAACTAATGTTAACTAATGAACCTTATTGTAAAGTGTTACCATGTGGGCAATCAAAAATGGTTGCTGAGTAGTAACATTTTTAATATAAATTTACTCATATTACATTTTTTATGTTTCTTATCACACTTATGTTGTAGACTGTGTCAAAAAAAAAATCATCATAATATCAGAAAACAAAAGTGCAACTTTATAATTCTTCCAAAACCATGCAATAAGACAATAAATGTTTTTTTTTTGTGAACTATGCTGTACCTTTAAAGTGCCCGTATTATGAAAAACTCACTTTTTCTGGGTTTTGGGGTGTTCATTTGTGTCTCTGATGCTCCCACGCGCATACAAACTTGGAAAAAAATCCATCCATGCTGTTTTGAGTGAGATACAGGTTTCTGAATGTCCTCTGCCTTGAGTCTCAGATTGCGCCAGTTAAAACTCAGCTCCGTTGTGACGTAACAAACCGTTTCGTCACATTCAGTTTGAATTTTCCCGCCCACCACCCCACTCGCAGGTCTCCACCCACCAGGTAGCTAGAGAGCATAGAGCAGTCACTTGAATGAGACCCTCTGTGCTGTTATCATCTCTCACGGAAATAACAGCGCTATTTGGATATTATGGATTATACTCCCACCTACTTTTAAAAACAAAGTTTTAACGCGTGGTTATTGGAACCCGGAGTAATCTTATATACAGTGTGTTACGACGCAAACAGTCCTCAGATTGTAGGCGATAAGACCTTCATGCGAAATCTGATGTAAACAACAGACTATGTATCTATATTTCAAGGATTATAAGCATTTGTGGACAAAAATGGTAATTGGATGTATTTTATTGGACTTTCATGGATCATTCACACATCTGAAACAGACTGGATTCGATTTGCGATCGCGTTGTTTCATCACAAAAGGTAAGAAGTCACGTTATATTTTGCATGTTGTCATCTTCTGTCAGAAAATACTACATTTATGATGCTAGAGCTAAAAGCTTTTTGCCAAACTAACCGAGACCGTACGCCCCGGCTTTTCTGACGATGCGAGCCTCTAATAACTTTACGGTCCGCATAGATATATACACGGTCCGGACCTCCCGCTAGCTTCTAGCAATTAGCACGCGGTCCACAAGCAGTATAGATCCCCCGCCGGGTCTTAATTTCTGTAATTTGCGAAAATAATGCGCTTGAAAATGTTTATAACGGGAAATTTTAGTATTGTCCAGGGAAAACGAGTGTATTGTTCAGACTGCTACATCACAATTTACGCTGGAATCTTTGTGTGTCATGATGAGTTTGACACACCGAGACGCTTTTCTGATGAGGCTAACCCCCGAGCCTCTTATAACTTTACGGTCCGGACCTCCCGCTAGCTTCTAGCAATTAGCACGCGGTCCACAAGCAGTATACATCCCCCGCCGGGTCTTAATTTCTGTAATTTGCGAAAATAATGCGCTTGAAAATGTTTTATAATGGGAATATGTTAGCATTGTCCAGGGAAAACGAGTTTATTGTTGTGACTGCTAACGTAACATCACAATTTACTCTGGAATCATTGTGTGTCATGAGTTTCTTCTCCTGTAGTGTACTTATTAGTGATACTTTTCTGCATGATTTGTCTGTTGGCAACATAAACCGTTAATAATAATAATATATAAAATAATAACACAGTATGGTCTGTACTGCTCACGATACCACTGAGCACGCGCACGGGCACATGACGTTAGTAGTGGGGCGTGATCAAAGGAGCAGCAGCTCATAAATATGTAAGACCAGCTCAAAACGGCACAATCTGAACTGCCCTGAAACAGAGGCTACTAGAGATGGGTAACAATCTTTTCCTACAAGCTTTTTCGAGCAAACAACTTTTGAAACATGCTTTATGGAACTCATACACCTATATAACTTGTGGAAAAGCAGTCATAAGATGGGCACTTTAAAATACTACGGTCTACAGATGTTTGTTGTGTTGCTGCTTAAATCATTAAGGATCACTTCAAATCAATTACTGTCTGTGTGTCATCCGTATAAATATGAATATAACACTCTTCAATGTGTGTTGTTTTGGTGGTTTGACCATTCTCCCAAATACGGCAGCATGTGAAACTTAATATATTAGGGTATGAAATTATATATTGGGGTATAATTTTGCTATGATGACATGCATTTGGATATGATTTTCAATTGAAACTGCCAGAATTCATTGTATTTTATTTCACTATGCATGCATTAATGGCTAATTATAGTCATTTATTTATTATATGATTTAAAATACAGCATACAAAACAGTTGCAACTTTAGTCATAAAAAAGTTAAAATATTCCAAGTGTACCAAGGTCAAACAATCGATTTATATCGCGAAAGACACACAAAAGTGATGAGAATCCGCCGTAAACGTCAGATCCGGTGTACAACATAACAGTTGTTTTTTTATGTGAATTTATGCAATAAATACCTGTGACTGAAAATCATTTTACATTTACAAAGGCAGAATATAAAATGTGTCTAATCTGGCGTATAAAGCAAAAACCTTGAAACCATTGAGTTCCATTGGTTGGAAGTTACTGTCCACTAGAGGGCATCAATACAATACACGTACCTTGATGTCATAATATTGTGCTTGCACAAACAATTAGGTCATTATTTTTGGAGGACAGTCTCTTGTAAATATAATCAAAGGATACATATTACTTTGTACAATTGCCTATTATATTTCTATATTTTCATATATTTGTTTCATTAGTTTTTTTTTAAAGGGGACATATCATAAAAATCTGACTTTTTCCATGTTGCTATAATTGTGTCCTTCGTGCTTCTATCAACCTAGAAAATGTGAAAAAGATCAACCTAGTAACTTATATGGTAACCAATTCTCTGCAAGCATGTGAAAAAATAGCTCATTGAAATTTGGCTCCCCTTGTGATGTCAGATGGGGAAGATACCGCCCTTTAATCTGCACTATCCAACCATGGCACTGCCATTTAGTGTAGAGATCAGATCATTCGCATTTAAAACACCCCAAAACGGCACATTTTTGCTCACACCTAAAAAGTGGCAATTTTAACATGTTATGTAAATTATGTATATGGTATTTTGAGTCAGCAGACAGCAGTCTAAGGGGCCAGTCACATCAAAAGCGTTTATGACAGTTGCAGGCGCCTTTTTTGAATGATAATCTATGGGCAGGGCGCGTTTGCGCGCTGTTTATGCGCGCCGAGCGCCTTTCGGTTTTTTGCCGCCTGCCGCGCACGCGTTTTTGAAGGAGCTCTGAGAGCGGAGAAGCGCCCGACGTCATTCGTGTCTTTCCATTGTCCAATCGAATGAGGGGAGAGGCGGGCCTTACGTTGTGGTGAGGGAAGTTTACAGTTGCTTTGAAGAACCGGACACCACTAGCTCACTCTCTCCTGTGTGTTTGTGCACCTGTCATCCTCAAACAAGGTCAGAGCAAGCGTCCTCTTTTTAAAGTTTCTGCTGATATGACAGTTAACAGCAAAAGAGCACTCACGCTTCAATATTTGATTGACAAGACAGCTGACTCGGTGGTTGCTTAGCAATATAAAAAGCCGCGTCGCACTGCTCTTTTTTTAAAAAGGGCAGTGCGTCGCGCCTTGCGTTTGCAAGCGTTTAAAGCGCTTTTGGTGTGACTGCAGCCAAAGACTTTACAGAGAAGGGCCTTAATCAAATAAAAATAATGCCAAAGTTATCATCCTATTGTGTGTGCGTGGGTTGGTATATGTGGTTTACGGGGACATGAATATAATGATATATTTATTGTGCTATAAACACAGGAAGTGTCCCCATAAAATGAAAACATACTAAATGATAATTTTTCATAGATTAAAGACTGCCAACAGGTTTTTGTGATTGTTGGGGTTAGGGACTGGGGTAGGTTAGGGGAATAAAATATAGAGTTTGTACAGTATAAAATGCATTGCGTCTATGGAATTGTCCCCGTAAACCACATATGCCAATATGTGCCAATGTGTGTGTGTGTGTGTGTGTGTGTGTGTGTGTGTGTGTGTGTGTGTGTGCGCGCGTGTGTGTGTGTGTGTGTGTGTGTGTGTGTGTTTCCTTTTACTGTATGTCCTTCAGATGAATCATGTTTTTTTATCAAGAGTAACTGTTTGCTTTCTGTGGAAAAGCAAATATTCTTGTGGTGCCACTCTTTCTTGATTTCCACAGAGCATGATGACTTTACCCTTACTGAATAATGGACAGGAAATGAGTGAAGCGGACTGTGTGTGTGTGCATTTGTGTGGTAAAAACCTGAGTGCTCGCTGGAAAATTTTTAAATACTGATTTACAATTTTTCCTGATGGAAAATAAAGCTAGTGGAAAATTTTAACAAAAAAAAATACATTGAAGATGTTCGTAGGCATATCCAGTGACTATAGTGACCTGGGGCCTGAGGGTGGCCAGAACACCCAGGCAATAACCCAACACTAACGTAACAAACACCCAGAAAGCCAAAGCAAGCACATAACACCCTGTCAACCCTCGGGAAACCCTTCCAACCACCAAGAACACCCTCGCAACTAAAAAGGAATAAAGTAACAATCACCCAGAAATCCCAATCAAACAAATAAAACCTTGACAACCACTAAAAGCAACCTAGGAATCACCTAACAACCACACAGAATATCACAGCAAGCACCCATCTAGCAAAGCCCTGCAAACCCACCTAGCAACCACCAAGCAACATCCTAGCAACCACTTCACTTAACTTTATCCAAAGCCACTACGTAAAGGACACCTACTAACAATAAAAACTCAGTGAATATGTGTGTGTGTGTGTGTGTGTGTGTGTGTGTGTGTGTGTGTGTGTGTGTGTGTGTGTGTGTGTGTGTGTGTGTGTGTGTGTGTGTGTGTGTGTGTGTGTGTGTGTGTGTTTGTTTCCACATTTCCAGTTATTGCCTTTAAATCAGATGTCTCATCATGCAGATGTGTGAGGAGTAAAAACAAAGTCCATGTGACAGGGAGAAAAGCAAACACTTTGTGTGTGTGTTATGGAGACAGAGTAATGCAGAGTTGTGGAGATAAGACCTGCTCCTCATCAACCTGAGCACATAAACAAAGGTGACGGCAGTTTCACCTGACGGGTGCACACATAGCAGTGATGTCACAAATGGGAAAGGCATTGCTCATTAATATCAATAATGTAACAGACACAATCTTTATATTTGTATATGTAACATGATCTTTACTGTTTTTATAAATACCCTATGTGATGTTTTCATCAGGAGATCATGTGTGTCTAAATATGCTCCATACCTGTAGCTGTCACTGGGGTGGTATAAGAAGGTCCTTATGTGTACCATTTAATAGAAAATATATCCTTTTAGGGAACTAATATGAAGTATTTAGGTGCACAGATGGACTTTTTCTGACAGTATAAGGTTTAATAATGTCTAACTGATAAGAAAACAATAATAGATAATAAAAGTTTAAAATTTCAATAGTAAACGAAGAAAGCAATGTTCTCAACAATTCAAGTGCTAAAATTAGCTTAATGAGATGCTCTGGTAACTTCCTTCACACCATCATCACTGTTTTACACCCTTAAACTTGGCACACTTGACTACATGTACTGTACGCCTCATGATGCTTCTGTTATCTCTAGTCTACACTGCAACTGTGTGAATGCATCAGCGCCTGCATAGTTGCCAAATGTCACACAAAATTACACACATTTTAGGGGTTTTGGTCCACATCACTTATGACACAGTTTTTTTTTTTTGCAGATTGATTATCATTTCCATTACCATAGTTTTACTACAAATACCATGCTTAAAACGATTGTTACTGTAGTGTCTCAATGGTAAATTTGTGGTTAACCTTGACCTTGAAAAATCCATGTTAATGTCTCAAACTATGAGATTTGAAGCATCAAAGTTTTATTTGTCTCAATGATTTTACATTAATTAATTTTTTTTGACTTGATCTTTTATAAAGATATCAAGGTTATATTTTTACATAATGTTTTTACACTATGTGGGATGATTTGATGTAGAAAACAGTCAATGACAAACAAAACTTTAGCTGGGTTTTCACAGGCAGGTCACATACAGTAGTTAAACTATGGTTACTGCAGTAAAACACATGCCTTATTTTCATCATGGTAATTTTCATATTTAACATTCAGTAGCTGTCCTTGCAACTAAATGTTAAATTATATACAGAAAACATAAGTTGCTTACTTCCTATACTGTGCATTCATTATTACAGGACTGTATGCAGGGATGGGCAGTATTTTTGATACATGTATTTCAAATATGTATTTACAAAATAGTATTTTGTCATTTATATCTGATAGGGTTTATGAAAATGCCTTATTTTGTATTAAAAAATAGGGTACTTGAGAGTTTTTTTTTTAAAAATAATGTAAAATACTTTGTAAGAAGTCTAGATGATGACATCACAGAAATGCGATAAAATTTAGTTTAAATTCTGACAAATTTTTTATAATTTGATGAAATTATAAAATGTTTGTTTCCAACTGCTAAATAGGAGTCCAATGATTTGATAAATAATTGATTGCTGAGTATTGTACCCCTGATTGAAGTAGCTGTTTAGTTGTCTCATGATATTTTGGTTTGCATACCATTGCATGAATGACTGCCTGACACATACAATATATTATTATATTTATGATAACAATCAAATGATTAATTACTTAGAAACTAGTTGCTATAAATACAGGTGCCATCAGTTCTTATGAATGACTTGTTTGTCAGTGTTGCTAATGCAAAGTAGGCCCTTCGTTTTCGGGTTACATATGTCAGATTTGTGCATGACTCAATCAGTGTCAATGGAATGGTGAAGCAATAGATAAAATAGTCCAACTGATGGAAGATTTGCGAAGAAATGTCATGCTCCCTTGAAAAATACTTTTTTGTATTTTCAAAATACAAAAAAAAAACTGTAGTTTATTTTGATACATGTTGTGGCTGCTGTATTTTGTCGTTTACTTTGATACATTTAAAACTAAGGTATTTGGTATTTCATTTTAAAATATGTTTTGATGTATCTTTGCCCAACCCTGACTCTATGTACAGACTGTATTTAAATTAACAGCCAACACAAACAGTTAATAAAACTTAAGATTAAAGGTTAAAACCCGATCAGCATGGTCAATAATGCATTATTAGCAGTTTGAAGGTATCTCCCAAGTGCTCTCATAATCTGATTTGCATCTATTCTTGCAGAAACCTTCAGACAGAGAGAGACATACTGTCAGCATGCATTCGGTTTATACTGAATGAATGTAATGATCTCCTCCTTTTATCCATAAGCTGTTATTCAACAGACCATGTATCAATTTATTTAATCAAAGGAAACACATCTTTCAAAGACATCTGTGTAGTGTGTTGGTGCTGCTTACTGTAGGTGTAGGTCTGGACTACATTATAGGTACAGTGGTAGTTCAAGGAGACGATTGAAAATTGTTGCGCAACATTGTCCTCTTGTGTTTAGCTCAAATATTACATATGTTACAACAAAAAAATGAATACAGAGGTTTGGGATTAACTCCTTAACTGCTTAACTCTTGGTGTACTGTCCATACCTATTGTACAGGTAACAACACTGAATATTGTGTGTAATCTTTATTCTGGATATCATGTAAATATTTTGTATGATGTATGTATAGTGAATAATGTGTACTGGGTATGCACCCAAAACGTTTCCTCGTGATGTGACTATAAAAGTGTTTTCTTAATAACAAACATTCCTATCAATGATGTTAGACCATGGTAAGAGCTACAATAACAGTCGTTTAATAGGTTGTTTATGTTTTGGACATTAGGATGTAGGGTCATTGTTTGAATACATATTTCAATTTAGCATTTCCTTCTCGGGTAGCAAACTAATATCCCACCGACCAAGGCACAACATGCCATGTGTTATTATTAATGGAAATATTTTGATTGCACATGACATAGACCCAAAACCCTCTGTGCTTGTTCCTTACGATGTTATAACAAACCGGTACAAAACAGAACAGCGGGAAAACATCTCGAGGGCCAGGACTGATTAAACGTCCTCCTATCAATCATTCAAGCTGAGCGGAAGGTCATGGCAACACTGGAACAAGAATCTGAGCCATCCTCGGGGCGTTTAGCCATATATAGATGTTATTTCAGTTAAAGGTGGGCTTGACCGTGATCTGCAGGACTATTGACCGCCAAGTTCATCTTTAGCACATGTCACCAGAATCATCTTTTTCAATTTGCCCTTATTGCAATTGTTAGGGAAAGATTACTGCCAGGATCACTGCTAATAATGAGCATCAGGAGTTTAATCTGATAACAAACAGAGAATAAGGCTAGATAATTGGTTTGATACAACTCAACATTACAAATTCAGCTAGAAGATGAGAGTTTCACTTGAAAAATGTAAAAAAAATATTATTATTTTTTTATGAGGTTTTATAATGAAATGTAAACATAAACACAACCTTTCTGTTACATAATAGGTAGTGGCAAAATGTTATTCAGACAAAAAGTTGCTTTTATTGCATTGTTGTGAATAATTCTTTATAAAACCTTTATTTTAATGGGTGAAAATGCCCATCAATTATCATTTTCTAGATACATTCAGACCAAAAGAAGACCTTCTATATTTCTCTTACAGTACTTTAAATTTTATTTGAATGATGTGCTCACTTTCAGCTATACCTTTCATACAAAACAGATTTAATAAAACAATTGATACATTAAGAAGTCAGCGTGGTTATTCTTAAGGACTTTACATTAAAAAAATAAATTTAATTTTTGATATTGTGTAATTTGGGGTTTAGGTGTTTTGAAAGCAACTGTTGGTTGAGGTCTGTTAAAGATGATATGTACATCATAATAAACAGTATTTTTATTTGGAAAGGTTTTCAGATTTTGTAGCTTTTTAATGGCTTGAAATATTTCTCTGCAATAATGTCTACGGTAAAGAATTAAAATAACAAAGCAACTAAAAGTAACTTGGGTAACACTTTACAATAAGGTTGTATTTATAAACATTACTAAATGCATTAACTAACATCATCTAACAATACTTCTACAGCATTATTAATCTTAAGTGTCATGATGCCTTTTTGATTTGATCCCTATTTAATGCCCTTGTGTTTGTGGTCCTGTGCTGAATTGTTTTGCAATTCTCCCTGTGTCTAGTGAATGCTGTTAAAGTCAAAGTTATCTGGTCTTGTCTAGTTGAGTGTTTTATTTTGTCAAGTCAGTTCATTGTTGTGTGTTTCTAGTTTGTTGTCTGTTTTGCCCCCTCGTGGGTTGGGATATTTGTTCATAGGACTAAAACTGGGGGTGACACAGTGGCTTAGTGGGTTGCATTGTTGACTCACAGCAAGAAGGTCCTGGTTTGAGCCCCGGCTAGGTCAGGTGAGTGGAGTTTGCATGTGTCAGCTTGGGTTTACTCCATGTACTCTGGTTTCCTCCCACAAGCCAAAAACATGCAAATTGGAAATGCCGAATTGTCCCTCACCCAACCTGTGTATGGATCAACTTGTCTGAATAAAACATGTGGATTAACTGGTTCTTGCCATGAATATAGATGTAGATGCTGCAATGGCGTAAAGAAATAAAGGAAGAAGAAGATGATAAATAAAACCTGTGTTTAACCCTGCATTTGGGTTCTGCCTCCATCCTACCATCCTGACATTTAGTTCATGTTCATTTCAGCATTTACTAATACATGTTTAAAATCAATGTGTCTGTTAACATTATTAATCTATATAAATTAAGAAAAACGATATAGACAATATAATATACATTTACTAATTTTACCAAATACAACCTTATTGTAAAGTGTCACCAACTTTTGTGATATACAGTACTGTGCAAAAGTCTTGCCAGAATTAGATTTGTTGTTTTTTTTTTGCAATGTTATAGTGATCATATATAATAATTTCTCAGTCTCTTTAATACATCCTGAAATTACAGGAAATGTGTATGTAGTATTAAAAATAGTATAAAAGTACAAGCTGAAGTGTCAAGTATTTAGGGTAAACTCCCCATCCACTTGAGCAATATAACTGCAGAATCTCTTAAACCTAAATAAAATTAAATCCTTATTTCTAAAATTCTCAAGATGTGTTTAGTGCCAAGAGAGGTCTCGCTAAACATCGACGATTCCTAAATAAGACATTTAGTTATGAAAAAGTTTTACTAAATGAATAAGTAAGTAAGTATTGAAAAATAAATATGGATGGACATTAAAACTTCTAAAACAACAAGTCTGGTGCTGGTGGCCTAAGACTTTTCCACAGTACTTTTCCACATTACTGTTATAATATGAAACATTTACATCTATACACCTTTAATGATTTTTGAGCCCTGTTCAATTTATGCAAATGAAACAAGTTACACACAAAAAAAAGAAAATGCTGGGATGTTTTTAAACCATGCTGGGTTCCTACAACCCATAGTTGGGTAACAACAACCCAGCATTGGGTGATTTTTAACCCTGTAGTGTGTTCTGTCCAATATTTACACAGCATGGATCAATAACAACAGTGTTTTAGAGTGTACACGAATTTTTAAGTTTAGTCATATTTTTATCATGTTCAACAACAACAACAAAAAATAAGTTCACTTACATATTATCATTCTGTGTTAACTTGGGACTATGTGAATGATTTTTGTTAATATTACTAAATAAGTATTGGAAAAGTAATTTATTAAATGAAGTGTTATTTTAGGCATTAAGTACAGAGAAAGACTTGTTAGTGTCTAATGTTCATTTATCTTAGAGATTTAGAAGACCACCAAGCTGAACCCATGTATTGGGCCAAAAAGGGACAAACCCATTGGATTAAATAAACCTAAATTGTTTATGCACACCAACAATGGATTAAAACAACCCAGTTTAAATTATATGAAACAAATCCAGCATTATTATTTTTTCTCGAGTAAAGCGTGGTGATTTTGTGCTGTGAGGTGCTTCACTCAATGAGCAGTAACTGTGTTCATCTAGAGTCTCTTCTTTTGTTGAACAGACATAAACTAAATGTGTGGAAAGTTTTTCATTAATTGAATTAATCTGACTGAACAAACACTTTTTTTTTTCTTTTTGAGAGGTTTTGCCAAAAACGTATGTTTTGTAGTAAATTAATAATTGTAATGGTAGTTATACCTATTCTCTTATTTGTGATTGCCATGGTAACCACAGAGGAGTCGCAACACAATTCTGCGTCCAGCAGGGGTCACTGTAATATAACATTATTGAGAATCGAGACGCAAATATCACTTCACTGATTTATTATGAGGAATACAGTAAACATTACATAAAAACCTTGAGGAAAAACAACATGTAGATCGACATATATATATAGGTCTTCAAGCTGACCTTCATGAAGATACAAAAGAGTTTTGTATATCATTGCTTGTAGTTTCTGTAATGACCTCTTTATCTATTTCTGTATAGGGGAAAATAAACAACTGAACCATATATACAGGTGATTCATTGTCAAAATCCTCTGAGCAGCTCAAAATGAAACGTCAGTACAAATTTTCTGACCAACAACATACATTTCAGGCTATATATGTAGCAATCTTTCAATAGACTGGCATGACATGACATAACAATTTAAACAACAACAAAAGTGCAAAAGGCATAGTTCTGGATCTCTCCAAATGATTATTAATGCAAAAATAATATGTATACACAATATAACACAATATATTAAACAATCCACAGTACGCATAGTATCTTGACATAACATCAATTTGTTGAAATCTGGCACGTTTTCAACATCACTTGAGGCAACTAATTTCTAGTTAAAGCTGTTTCTATTTAAGTATACAGGACAATACTAAAAGCATTTAACAAAGCATCAATTACATGTTATGCAAACTAAGTGCCATATTATAATTTTCAATTTGTACATTACATTTTATAACATTTAATAAAATGAGTCAAATTTAAACAATGAGTGAAGAAAATGTCATTCTTGAACATGTGTATACTGTAAGAGAAAGTGTGTGTGTGCGTGCATGTGTGTTGCTTTGTGTAAGGATTGACTAAATTGTATATTGAAGTGATTCTTCATTAGGAGCATTTTTGACCACTTAAAGCCTGGAAAACTGAAATTAAAATAATTCAGTTATGTTTGAAAATGCATCACATTTGCAAAACAGATGATCACAGTGTTGATGAATGTTCAAGTGAGTTTTGCTGTATGTGTGATGTTTTTGCTTTTTTTGTGATGGTAATGACATGTTAATATAAAGATATTTCAAACATTGGATTAACCTTTCCGAAAGTCATTCTAAAACAACAAGATATAGCAACAAATCAAGATTTACAATTCTCAAATACTAATTGGTTTTGTATTGACACCTACTCTTAAATCAGGATGTAAAAACAGCTCTGCTGTTTTGGCAAAGGCGTGCCATTTTCATTATAATCAGGCTTTAAAAATGACAGCACTTTTGGGTGCATTGTTTCTGTGAAGACAATTACAAAATTGGCAGATACTGATTTTAATGTGTTATATATATTCCCCTTCAGAGAAGTGAAAATGTGTGGTTAGGGGACAAACTCAAAATCAAAAAATTGCTAATTTACCTTCCAATAACAGTTTTAAAGCCATTATAGTTTAAGCTATTAAACTTTTATTAAGACAAAATAGAGACACAGAAAGTTCCCCTAACTAAAGAACCACCATATTGTCATGATGAGTATTGAAGATACATTCACAGCTGCTTGGAGAGGTGGGTCAGGAGATACGCTATTCTTTAAACACACATCTGTATTAAAAGCATCTGTGTAAAAAGAATGCCTGCTGCTTTTTAAATTGTGCTGTTTGCAAGCTGCGGGGAACACAGAGGTCTGGGGAAATTCTCCAGAGTCAAAGATATCCAATATATGCCAGAGATGAGGATGAGAGAAAAACACACAAACAGACAGATGTGTATGCGGCTTTAGGAGCGACAGCAGCCGGCTCCCTTCATCTCCTTGTTAACAAACTCCTGCAGTTGAAACTTTGGCTCGTTGGGCTCCTTCATTTCTCTGTGCTTCAGTTCCCTGATGAATGTGAAGGAAGACGTGAGTTTCCTTATTAAACACTGGAGGGAATTCACTAAGCACTATACACATCGCTTAGTTTGCTCATGCTGTCTGTGTAATTTCAGTGCCACGTTTATTCAAGTAATTAATACAAAATTGAATATGCTTAAAAATGTCAGCTGAAGTTGCCACGCTTCTTGAAAGGACAGTTTCAGCCTCTGAGGACTGGAGGTCTGTTACTGAATACCATTTCTCCAACAAACACACTGTACACCAGACACCTAAATCAGCTTTGGAGGATACTAAACCTTCATCTGCCTTTGTAAAAACCTTCTGATGCACGCAGAAGGGTTACGTAAATGTCTGAGCTGCACACGCGACAGACCAACTAAGCAATATGATGGCATGTGTGAGGACTGTGAATGACTCCAGTATTAACCTCCTAAGACCCAAGGGGTTAGGAAGAACCAATAAATATAAATATTTTTGAAGCAATTGTCCGTGTTTGTGTACAACAGGTTCCAGTTACACAGAATTAAGTATTATGGTGCAAACAACCAAAAATGTGATTGTCCATATGTGGACACACCAGGTCTCAGGAGGTTAAGTGAGTGCTTCCTGTTTTTTTTTTTTTTAAATCAATTGCATCCTAATGACCGAAGCACGCCCAGGGCTCGGATCGGTCAAAGTACAGTGTGTGTGTTTCTGGGGGAGTAAAGAGGGGGGACAATTGTGCTCTGGCATGGTTTGGTTGGGTATGATATGAGTGTGCCTTAAAAAAAATGCTCTTTGTAGTGAAAAAGGTTCTTTAGAATATAAAAAATATGAAAACTTTTATAGCCACAATATATAAGATTTTTGTAAAAAAAAAAAAAAATACTTAAAAAAGCCAGATGCAAGTGTGATATATTTAATGCAGTTGTTATTACAAAAGTTCCCAAGGATTTGCAAGAATCTACGTTAGTAGATTACCCGCAAATCATCAGTTTTTATTTTGTGTTTTTTTAGTAAATACCCCGCAGATATTACCACTACCATCTGCGCTTTCTTGGAATTGCGCTCTCATGCCAATTTGCCTCGTTTATTAAATCTGGCCCAAATACTTGTTAATGTTTAATGTTCATTTAACTCTGAAAAAACAGTCGCCAGTAAACAATATTTACTAAATTTAAATATACAGTTAGTCACTGGCAAACAGCTGCATAACTACAGCAATTTTTAACAGTACCTAATATGTAAAAATAAATGCATATTTTAATCCAAAAAGTAAAGACAATGACTTAAATTTACTATGGATAGCTGTGCTATATCATCACAAATAATGGTTAAAATACAATGCATGAGGTTAGTGAATAAGTAGCGTCTCAGCACTGTAACCTCACAAGAATCTGTTTACTGAATTCGCCCCTTTCTGCCAAACTAATACAAAACTGATGTACTGATACATTTTTCCATAAAATCTTGTTTGATAATAACAAACAAACAAAAAACTCTTCTTAGGGCCTTATATAATCTCATTGCAATCTGTAATTCGTATTTTTAGAGGAAGCGAATTTGTATGAATTTGTACTGTATGAAATCTCAGTTGTACGTTTTGTAGCGGGCGGTGGGGTTTCATTACTGCCTCTCTAATAATATGTTTTTGTATGATTGTTTTTGTCATATTCACTCTATAAAGTCATATTCACTTCCATGTTGTGTACATATTGGACAAAACACACCGCTGGGTTATTATAATCCATGGTTGCATAACAACAACCCAACACTGGGTCATTTTTACCCAACATGTGTTTTGTCCAATATTTACCCAACATGGGTCAAAAACAACCCAGTCATTTTTAGAGTATTGTATACCTTTTTATTAATAAGCTGCCCTGTAAAAATGTGACCCTGTCTGTCAAATCCATGTTAAATATCAAACATCTTATAATGAGATTTGGAGAATCACAGATAAATTTCACATTGATTTAAAATTTTGCATGACCTCAGACAATAATAAAGATATCAAGGTGATATTTTCACAGAATGTTCTTTATATTATGTAAGATGATTTTATGTAAATCACATAAAGTAATCACAAAAATGACTTTAGCTGGGTTTTCACGAGCAGGTTCTAAATTCCCAGGAAATCAGGCTGTAAAGCCCTTTTAAACCAAGGATGATAACAATACTACAAAATAAAGATAAAGTTGTAAAATATATTTTTATTTTTAGGGGAATAGTGTAGTCCACACCACGACTATAGAGATAAAGCTATAAGAACTATGTTGTTCAGATCATTTTCAGAGCAATATTTTCCAAGCTGATGAATAATAAACCATGAACAGCCAAAGTCCATTGGATTTTAAATGGCACTCGAATTTAAAATGTAAAACTGCATTGTGCAGTAAATAAACAACATTATCATCCGGTGGTGTGGATGCTAAAATATTTATTGTTATCTTTATAGGTATTGGTGTCAGCATATTTTGTCTGGACCAGCCTACAAGTGACTTACTTGGCCACGGCAGTGAAAGCCAACTCCACATTCAGACCAGACTTAGCGCTGGTCTCCATGAAGGGAACACCAAACTCCTGTAGACAACAAGTGAAAAGATTTAGGGGCATCCGTGCAGTCCATACCTGTTTAATGCATATTGTATTCAAAATTCCTCTTTAAAAATAACTTAAGAGATTCCCTTGATGACATGTAGCATGACAGTACATGTTACTACACACAGGTGTATGTATGTATCTGTGTGTGTGTGTCAAAGTAAAACATTGGAATAGGCAGCCTCTAATAGGAAACAAAATAGGTTAAATAAAGCAAGCCATTAGCATGTACCTAGCCTGAAGTGTAGTTGGTTACAGGTTAGATAAATGCATCCGAGTGCACCTGCTTGGAAAGACTACTGAGAGCTGATGTTGAGAGCAAAACAGCCCTTGACAAGTTTGAGTAGATAATGTGTTTTATATAATTAATTTTCATAGTGTAATTAGTAAATAAAGTGTGCGTGTGTGCGTGCATGTATGTGTGTGTGTGTGTGTGTGATAACTAACCTTGGCTAGTTTCTCACCCTGCTCTCTCTTCACAACCCTTTCAGTTGTGGCATCAGCCTTAAAAAAATCAATCATATCATCAATCGATCACACTATCAATTAATCAATTACAATGCATTATGCATCGACTATGATTTCTAATCAGCTAAAATGAATCACGTTTGCTACTGTATTAATTATTAATGAATTCACAGCTATCCCATATTAAGCATTTCAACATTGATTCCCGTTGAATCAACATCAAGGTTGAATCAACGTTGAATTACCTTTTGATTTTGCAAATAGAATCAGTGTTGAACAAACAATTGACATTATTTCAACCATATTTTTTTTCAACATTGAAGGTCGGTCATATGCCTGCTGGGGCACATCTAAGTATAGAAATTTCATAAAGTTTGAGATCCCAAATGAGTAAGGTCGACATGTTTCAGATGTAAAATTTAGACGTGACCCAGCATGCTTCACTCACCTTGTTACCCAGAAGCATGATCACTACGTTCTGCTGAGCGAACTCGTGAATCTCTGTCAGCCAGGCCTGCGGAAAGAAAACAACAGCAATTGTACTGTAACTGTATAGGAAATTACCAGTAATCTCTCTCTTTCTCTCTTCCTCTCTCTCTCTCTCACATACACTCACACACACAAATCAGTGAATTGTCGATCCAAAAAAGTTTAGAATTGAGTTCCTGAAAAGGCCATAATTTCATCATAGTATGAGAGTGAAAGTCATGCTAAAGACAGTAGATATTTAAATCAATAAAAAGCTGGCATTTTCATAAGTGTATTTTCACCAAAGAAAAGAGCGAATAAGAAAAAGGATGTGGTAATGAGAGAGAGAGAGAGAGAGAGAGAGAGAGAGAGAGAGAGAGAGAGAGAGAGAGAGAGAGAGAGAGAGAGAGAGACAGAATGATGAATGACCCTGGGGACATGTATGACCTCAGGTTAATGAAAGCCTCCTGTTAATATTGGGAGCATTGAATCATAGGAGTGAAATTGTATGACACATTGAGCTACACAGCAAGGGTCGTTTCAGATCCCGACTCATATAATAATCACACACACAGCCTCAGTGCTTAAAGCAAAGCCTGTTATGTCCCATAATTAGTGGTCTTTGCTCAGCCAAGCATTGCTTTTATAAAGAACAACCCAAACCTATATCTATAGACAGGATTATCACATATTTCACGTGGACTCTTTAAACAACCACATGTATTTGCAAGACTATTAAAACTGACTAGCTCACAATGGCATACCGTAAAATCCATGAAATGATCCATGAACAAGTTAAAGATCTTAAAACACATTTATTTTTGAACCCCTTTAGACCTGATTTTTCAGGTGTTTTATCTATGCCTTGTTTTGATTGGTTGATCAGCATTTGTATTGGTTTGAACCACAAAACATGTGATGTCCATTCCATTGGAAGCAGAGTCTGAAGGGGTTAAGTAGGGGAGGACAGGGTACATTGTCACACTTTTCACACTGTCTAACATTTACTGAGCACCATTTATCACAATGGTATAAATATCATTCCAAATGAAAGAAGGAAGTCTTGGGCACATGTGTTGTATTCATTACATTTTTATATCTTATCTCATTACAGAGCTGTGTAGACTGTTGAATAGATAATGTTCACTTGTGACAATTTGCCCCATCGGTGGTAAGTTGTCACACTAGATTATCTAAAAAGAAGAAAGCAACTACTTAATTGTGATTATTGATCTTAATTTTTAAATTTAAACCAGAACTGGAAATATTAACTCTAGGGCAGTGGTCTCAAACTCCCGGCCCGCGGCCATTTGCGCCCTGCCCTCCTCCTCTCTGCGGCCCACATCAACCTTTCAACAATATAACATAATCTGGCCTGCAGAAAGATTTTTATTTACTTTTAAGGGTTTGTTTACATGTCGCATCTAACAACGTTTGTTAAAACGAGTCAAGGTGTTTCTTACTTTTTTACTTTACTTCTAACCTCATCAATCATATCATTGTCACCGTGACCATCAGTTAATGTGGTCAGAACTTTGAAGTGTTTGTCCAGAGAAAATCTGTTACTTCCGGGGGGATACTCAGCTGTTACTCAGAGTCAGAGAAGTGCTACAATGTGATAAGTTTACATCAAGTCACAGCTTCTAATGTAGACACCGCATAGAAAGGCAGAGTGGTAGATGTAATGCAACACATACTGTGTTAAACGATGGATGAAAAAAAGAGCCATCAAAGTGCCCAGGTAAGGAAAAGAGGAAAGATGAGGTGAAATGTAAGCTACAGAGGATAAAAGTGTGTATGCTGCTATATAATGAAGTATATTATGAAGTACATAATGAAGTATATCTTATACAGTAGGCTATATCATTATGTAGCTTGCTATGCAATTACACATAGAGTAGTATTTTTTTTTCTGTCCAACTAGCTATATGTAACATTGACCAACCATTAGGGCTGTAACAATTAATCGTGCAAATGCGCATTTTCTCAATGAATGAATTATAATGAATTATGGAGAAATCCCGGCACATCCTACTGTAAGCCAGAGGGCGCTTTCATGCAGAAACTCCAATTGTGCCACAGAAGATGTATCATTACAAACGCTATTCCAGGAAATGTCTAAAAGAATATTTATATTGCAGTTCTTCAGATTGTTTTAGGTATTTTCATGATAATAAAGAATATTTTGAATGATTTTGTTTTATGAGTTTAGTTTTTTTTAAATGCATGTTATAAACGACTCAGACTCATAATGATTTTAGATTGATAAGGACTTCTTATTAACCAAAATGCTAAAGTACACGCACAAGCAGTGCATGAAACACAGAATCGCAGCCTTGCAATTCAGAATCGATTTTAGACAGGTCTTTTTAACGGGACAAATGAATAATCGCCACAGCTCTACTAACCATTCAAAAAAACTTAGGATCACGTTCACTTATTAATATTTTTCCACATGTAGCCCTGGTGGAATTTTGGGTATTTTCTAAAATCAATAATTTTATTTTTGTTTATTTTCTTTAAAATGTACATTTCATGATGTTAAAAACTGTTTAAATAATGTTTATGTATGTTAAAAATTGAGTTAAGTAAAATTTAGTTACACGAAAAAAAGATCCAATCAGGAATGAGGGTGAGAGGTCGGGAAGGCAGGAAGAGAGGAGAGAACATGATGGAGAGACACGAGGGAAAATCACGCTGTGACTGTCACATTAGAAATTGGTAAAACACCAAGTTAATGCGTGTGATAGTAGATGTATTTGTGGACTGCACGAAAAGTGAGTTACAGACATTTTACTAAGTTTACAGTGTGAAAGTTATTGATTGGAAGAACTCGGTTAGAGTTTTCCACGAGGAGAAAGAGTGGACAACTAGTCAGCACGATTCAGTTCTAAGGACTTTGCCAGTGAGTAGCCTGCTCGGTTGCCCTTTTGTGCATCGTCTGAAGAGACCCTTATCTCCAGAATGAGTCATTGCTTTACTGTTAGACGACGTCTTCAGTCACCCGCATCGTGAGCATCGCGTTGCCGCCGCGTGAGTGACGACGCGCCTATCAGCAACACGACAGCAGTGAGTTTTTTTTTCTGCGCCACGGCGCGAAGTGACCATTGTGTTTAAGGTCTCCACGCTCCCAAGCAACGCGTCAGGCCTGCACCGTGTTTTCTTCTGACTGTTGGGGTATTTATTTTATTTCATTGAGTGGCCGTTCAGTCATTTTTGCCGGCTTAGCTTTGAATTTGGTTGAATTGAAGTGTGTTTAATTTGAATGTGCACTGTTGATATTTGAACTGTATATATGTACATACTATATTTTTCCAGTAAATAGTTAAAACGAATTACTGCTGAATATTTACATTACATTGGGTTTGTGGTATTGGTCATTTTGATACTTGAAGTAAGACAATATTGAGTTTACAGTAGATTGGTTTAAAGTGAAAGTGTTAAATCATTACTGATTAAGATAAGTGACCAGTATATTGTTGTTTATTGCACTTATAGTATTGAAAGCCATTTAAAAAACCCGTGTTCTATTAATGTAATTATAACAGTTTGTTTATTTAACCCATTCTTGAGATAGTTGCATACAATTAGTGTTTTACTGTTTAAATATAAAGACACTGTTAGGCCATTTTGCTTTAAGATAAACACTGCATTTAAGGTAAACGGTTACAAATAGGTTATCATTTTGAAATTACATTTAGTGCATTAATTAACTAAGAGAGGGATTTTCTTTTCAATAAACAGGAATTCGGGGAGCGCACTCCACATTAATAGCTAGACACGCTAGGGGGCGCTACATAAATGGGGGCTCGTCCGGCATCGGGTTAATTAATGCAATTAACTAATTTGTTATTTGACGTGAATAGTGGTAGTTGTTAAAAAGTTGCTAGTTGCATAAAGGAATTAAGACTTGGGGTACTGAGAAGCTAAAAAAAAAAATGCTAATTTAAGATAATGTCTGTTAACAATTAGCTTGTAATTTGTTATTAGCTTCTTTAAGAAAAGTAAGTCTAATAGTTTAAGCTTAAAATCTAAAAGAAAATGGAGACTAAGTGTAGCACTGCAGACTTAGTTAAAGAGCTGAAAGACTGGTGCAGAAGAGAAGAGTTAGATGAGGCCCATTCCCTCATGGTACTTATTCCAGAAGACGTGGCGAATGCACAGATTGAAGAAGCCCTCGGAACTATCAAAGCCTTAGGGCGAGTTCGAGTGAGAGGAAGGACAGTTAGTCTGAAGCTGGAGACCCACCGGGTGCTATGTGAGTGTAAAGAGACAGTGGACCCCAACAAAGTCCCCCCTGAACTGTTGCCAGAGGGCAAAATGAAAAAATGGACGATTATTATTGCATCTGAAAGCCCTGATTCTTCAAGCCCAGTGGAAGAACTTCCAGAGAGTGGCTCGGCAGAGTCTATTATTCGAGCGGTTGGTGATTTGTTGACTAAGATGGGAAAACCATCAGGTGATAACAGCAGTTACCGTCGTCTGAGAGTGTTCTCAGGTACCTTGCCAACTCCAGTTGGAGAAGAGTCTCTCGAGCATTGGTTGGAACACGCACGCCTGATGGTTGAGGAGAGCGAGTGTTCCGCTAAGGAGAAACGACGACGTATCATGGAAAGTCTGAAAGGTCCCGCGCTAGCTGTTGTGAAGGCTGTGCGGACTGCTGATCCAGAGGTTAGTCCTGCTCTGTGCTTAGAAGCTATTGAGAGTGCTTTCGGGTCTGCGGAGACAGGCGAAGACCTATATTTTGCCTTTAGATTGCTACAGCAGCCAAAGGAAAAGTTGTCTGACTTTCTTAGGCGTATAGAGTTGTCGTTGACCAAGGTAGTTCGTCGCGGAGGCCTCCCTGCTGGCCGTGCTGACCGTGCTCGAGTGGAGCAGCTGCTGAGAGGGGCTATTCACTCCGATATGATGCTTGTCCAGCTCAAACTCAGGGAACGGAAGGAAAACCCTCCATCATTCTTGGAACTGCTGAGTGAGATCAGAAGTGAAGAAGAGTATGAGTCATCAAGGACGAAACTGAACACCTCTGTCCAGCGAATTCACACAAACCCTTCTACAGACAATAGACAGGATGAGGTTGAATGTTTGAGAACCGAAATTCAGGAACTCAAGTCAATGTTCCCTGCCATGAGTACTTTGCCTAGCCAGGTTGTAGCAGATAGCAATGGACCTGTGTCCATGACAAAAATGACCACCCCAGAGACAGGTAGTGATAGTGAAGTAGCTGTTTTGAGAAAGCAAGTGAAAAACCTCCAAAAAAAAGTCTCTGAATCCCCTACTTCAGTTCTTAGAGTAGAGCCAGCAAGACAAGCCCCTAGTGATAATAAAAAACAACCATTTAACGATTCTGAAGGGAACTTTTGTTATCGTTGTGGTGAAAACGGCCATTACTCTGCCAAATGCCAGAATGCAGAGAATCAAGCAAAAGTAATTCGAAAGCTGATACATGCTCTAAAGAAAGCTAAACAGGGTGATCCATCTTCTCAAGCATCAGAGGGTTCTCACACAGTGTGCTCCACCAAGAAAAGTGAAGTAACCACCCTTAAAAGAGGCATTCCTCCAGGACTAATCGGGCCTTGTTCCGTCATCCCAGCGAAGATAAATGGTCAGTGCTGCGATGCACTTCTGGATAGTGGCTCTCAAATCACAATTATCTTCGAGCCCTGGTATAAGCACCACTTACCTGATGTCCCAATCCAGCCAGTGTCAGGGTTGGCAATATGGGGTTTAAGTGAAACAAGTTACCCTTACCTGGGATATGTCGTAGTGGAGATCGAATTTCCAGAGAAGGTCACCGGTGCAAAGGAGACACTTTCCGTCCTTGCTCTGATTTGCCCAAGTTCAAAAAGTCCTGAAAAGACCCCTGTGATCCTAGGCACAAATGCCAACCTGTTCCAGAGACTGTCCATGCTCTGCCGGGAGACCACAGGAGTGGACATTGCACAGACCCTTGGCATAAAGGCAAAGAATTCCATTGTTCACACGGACCAGCCTACCATTGAGAATGTAGAGGATGAAGTTGCATGTGTGAAGTGGATGGGTCCCGGCTCACTTACTTTACCTCCTGGTGGTGAATGCTGTGTCATCTGTGAAGTGGAGTTGAAGAGCCCTCTGGGTAAAGACATGTTGATGGTTGAGGCATCACCCACCGCTCCATTACCATCTGGAGTACTGTTGCAGCCTATGGTCGTGCATGGAACTGCAGTGGATGATCACCTCACTGTCCTTATACAGAATGAGTCCATGAAAGACACCGTCATTCCAGTTGGAACTGTCCTAGGCCAGCTGTGTCACGTTGACCCAGTCGTTCCATCTCTAAAAGTTGAAACTGAGGCAGTCACTGTACCCATAGAGTTAGACCCTCAACTGATCCAGTTTGGCGACTCGCCCATACCACCACAATGGAAAGCACGACTCCGTCAGAAGTTATGTGAGCGTGCAAATGTATTCTCATTGCATGAGTGGGATGTTGGTCTGGCAAAGGATGTGGAACACCATATCAGAATGACCGATGCAAAGCCATTCAGAGAACGCTCAAGACGTTTAGCTCCAGCAGATATTGACGATGTTCGTCAACACTTGCAAGAGTTGTTAAAGGCTGGTATAATTAAGGAGTCACGTAGCCAGTATGCATCACCGATTGTGATAGCCAGAAAGAAGACTGGGCGTATCAGAATGTGTGTTGACTATAGGACCCTTAATAGGCGTACAGTTCCAGACCAGTACACGACTCCTCGCATAGACGATGCGTTAGATTGTTTGACTGGAAGCAAATGGTTTTCTGTCCTCGATTTACGTAGTGGCTACTACCAGATCGCCATGGCGGAGGAGGACAAAGAAAAAACCGCCTTCATTTGCCCCCTTGGATTCTTCCAATTTGAAAGAATGCCTCAAGGGATAACAGGAGCGCCGGCAACGTTCCAAAGACTAATGGAGAAAGCTGTCGGCGATATGAATCTCCTTCAAGTATTAGTTTATTTGGATGATCTCATAGTCTTTGGACGTTCCTTAGAAGAACATGAAGAACGCCTCCTGCGAGTGTTAGATAGGCTTGAAGAGGTAGGCCTAAAACTCTCCCTTGACAAGTGTCAATTTTGTCAACCCAGGGTTAAGTACGTGGGTCACATAGTGTCCGCTGATGGGGTGGCTACTGACCCTGAGAAGCTAGAGGCTGTTGCTAGGTGGCCTATGCCCACAGACCTTAAGTCTTTGCGGTCTTTTCTAGGGTTCTGTGGGTATTATCGACGCTTTATAGCAAACTACTCTGTGATTGTTAGGCCCCTCACTGAACTGACAAAAGGCTATGCACCCACCCAGCGTGGAAGGAAGAAATCCACTGACAAGACCCAGATGTATTATAAGGACTCAGAACCATTCAGTGACCGATGGGATCAGTCCTGCACGGATGCATTCAATCGTATCATTCAGTGTCTGCTCAATGCACCTGTACTGGCATTTGCTGATGCCAATAAGCCATATATTCTACACACTGACGCAAGTTTCAAAGGGCTCGGTGCCGTACTTTATCAGGAACATCCAGAAGGGTTAAGACCAGTGGCATTCGCCAGCAGAAAGTTGAGCTCCTCTGAACAGCGGTACCCTGTACATCAGCTAGAGTTCCTTGCACTGAAATGGGCGGTCGTTGATAAATTTCACGACTATCTCTATGGAGCCAAGTTCACTGTACGCACCGACAATAACCCGTTGACTTACGTACTCACCACGGCCAAACTTAACGCGACGGGTCATCGTTGGCTTGCAGCCCTGGCCACTTATGACTTTGAAGTAAAATATAGGCCTGGAAAAGCAAACATCGACGCTGACTTGCTGTCTCGCAACTTGCCTGAAGATGGGGAGTGGGATGGCTTGTCTCCAAATGTAGTGAAGTCCATATGTCAGAGGGTGGAAGTGGAAGTGAATCCAAACTCGTCGCCAAGATATGTGGAACAATTAGGAGCTTCGCCAGCCTGTATTCCAGAAGTGTATGCCTTTCCATCTCAGTTACACCTTAGTTCCTTGGAGCAATTATCAAAAGCAGACTTGATAACTGCCCAGAAGAGGGATGCTGTAATCAGACAAGTGCTGGAGGCATTGAAACAGGGAGTCTGGCCTAGCAACAAGGATTTAGACCAAGAGATGCTACTGATGAAAAGAGAGGTTGGTAGACTTGTGATTAGAGATGGACTTCTGTACAGAGTAAGCAAGAAAGATACAGAGGAGGCACTACAGCTTGTGCTGCCGGCTGAGTTCAGAGAAGTAGTGTTGCGCTCTCTTCATGATGACATGGGCCACCTAGGGGTGGAGAGGATGACTCAACTCCTAAGAGCAAGATTCTACTGGCCCAAAATGGCCCATGATACTGAGGAGTATGTGCGGAATTGTGGACTGTGCATCACTTGCAAAACTCCTGCCAAGAAAGCCGCGGGTTAGGAGTCAGCATGTAGCTTCATTAGTGCATGCATACAACAGCACAAAAAGTGATGCAACAGGATACTCTCCTTACTACTTAATGTTCGGTAGGGAAGCTAGACTACCTGTAGACCTGTGCTTTGAAACGTCAAAAGATGGAACTGAGGAGAGGAACCACTTCCAGTACGTCAAAAGTCTTAAACAAGACCTGCAAAGAGCATATCAATTGGCTAGTCAAGCTGCTGACAAGATTCACTTGAGGAACAAGAGAGCCTATGATCAAAAGGTCAGTTTTCAGAACATACAGGAAGGAGACCGTGTTCTGCTGAAGAATCTAGGTCTTAGAGGGAAACACAAGCTAGACAGTCGATGGAGTTCCATACCCCATGTAGTGGTAGGAAGGATGCCGAACTTACCAGTATTCCGTGTGAGACCTGAAGGAGGCAGAGGCGTAATAAGAACCATCCATCGTGACCACATATTACCTATTGGACAATCTGTCAGGATCCCAGTGGAGCAAGCCTGTGAAGAAACCCCTGTGAGACGCAAAACACGTTCAATTCGAACAAGACAAAGACAATCAATCTTGAGGCAAAGAGAAGTCGTCTCAGAGATGACGGATTCCTCATCTGATGTGGAGTGTGACCATACCAGTATACCATACCAGGATTATGTGGAACGTCTACTGAAGAGGAAAGAAGTGTCCAAAGACAATATAGAACCAAATCCTGTGCTGTCAGCTGAAGAGCTAGAGTCCAACATAGAAGGTGATGAAGGAGGTCAGGCAGTGACAGAGTCGGATCTTTATGATTCCGGAACAGACCTGGATGCTGGGAGAAATCCTGTCCACGCACCTAAAGAAAAACTGAGCTCTAAAACAAAAGTTAGAGTATCTAGACCAAATTTAACTGAGAAAAGACAAATAAAACCAGTATTGAGACTTACCTATGATGAGCCTGGAAAGGCAAGCGAGCAACCACTTACCATTGTTCATAGAGGAGTAATTATTAAACTAGGGAAACATTAGGTTTCCACTTAATTCATAATAAGGTGTTCATAGTTAAAAAAAAAAAAAAAGTTTATTGCTCTACATAGTTGAATGTGGGGATTATGTTTTATGTCTAATGAGGACATTTAGACATTTAGAAAGGGGAGGATGTAGCCCTGGTGGAATTTTGGGTATTTTCTAAAATCAATAATTTTATTTTTGTTTATTTTCTTTAAAATGTACATTTCATGATGTTAAAAACTGTTTAAATAATGTTTATGTATGTTAAAAATTGAGTTAAGTAAAATTTAGTTACACGAAAAAAAGATCCAATCAGGAATGAGGGTGAGAGGTCGGGAAGGCAGGAAGAGAGGAGAGAACATGATGGAGAGACACGAGGGAAAATCACGCTGTGACTGTCACATTAGAAATTGGTAAAACACCAAGTTAATGCGTGTGATAGTAGATGTATTTGTGGACTGCACGAAAAGTGAGTTACAGACATTTTACTAAGTTTACAGTGTGAAAGTTATTGATTGGAAGAACTCGGTTAGAGTTTTCCACGAGGAGAAAGAGTGGACAACTAGTCAGCACGATTCAGTTCTAAGGACTTTGCCAGCGAGTAGCCTGCTCGGTTGCCCTTTTGTGCATCGTCTGAAGAGACCCTTATCTCCAGAACGAGTCATTGCTTTACTGTTAGACGACGTCTTCAGTCACCCGCATCGTGAGCATCGCGTTGCCGCCGCGTGACTGACGACGCGCCTATCAGCAACACGACAGCAGTGAGTTTTTTTTTCTGCGCCACGGCGCGAAGTGACCATTGTGTTTAAGGTCTCCACGCTCCCAAGCAACGCGTCAGGCCTGCACCGTGTTTTCTTCTGACTGTTGGGGTATTTATTTTATTTCATTGAGTGGCCGTTCAGTCATTTTTGCCGGCTTAGCTTTGAATTTGGTTGAATTGAAGTGTGTTTAATTTGAATGTGCACTGTTGATATTTGAACTGTATATATGTACATACTATATTTTTCCAGTAAATAGTTAAAACAAATTACTGCTGAATATTTACATTACATTGGGTTTGTGGTATTGGTCATTTTGATACTTGAAGTAAGACAATATTGAGTTTACAGTAGATTGGTTTAAAGTGAAAGTCTTAAATCATTACTGATTAAGATAAGTGACCAGTATATTGTTGTTTATTGCACTTATAGTATTGAAAGCCATTTAAAAAACCCGTGTTCTATTAATGTAATTATAACAGTTTGTTTATTTAACCCACTCTTCAGATAGTTGCATACAATTAGTGTTTTACTGTTTAAATATAAAGACACTGTTAGGCCATTTTGCTTTAAGATAAACACTGCATTTAAGGTAAACGGTTACAAATAGGTTATCATTTTGAAATTACATTTAGTGCATTAATTAACTAAGAGAGGGATTTTCTTTTCAATAAACAGGAATTCGGGGAGCGCACTCCACATTAATAGCTAGACACGCTAGGGGGCGCTCCTATGCCACGTTTTGGAAGATGAGCTCCCAAAACAATAATAAAAGCCACAAGATACTATCGTATTTACTACTACCTTATCAACACGAGCATGAATCTGACCCAGAAAACACGGATGGCTAAGCTAAACGATCAACTTTACCAGCGCGATGTGAGCAGAACGTAACAGATGGTAAGGTAAGGATACTAAAACATAAACCATGTTTGCATTTGTGAACGTAGAAACAACAAACAAGCACTAATCTGCACTTTGGATCATCATTAGGAAATGCATTAAAACCCAGGCGCGTCTCTGCTTAAAACTTGTCTTTAAATCGTCAGTGAGGAAATGTATTAAATATGAAAACATTGGCTACTTACAGGATGTCAGTGTAGTTGCAAAGTTACAATTGCTCCACTTTTTAGACTAAGCCTTTGTGTACATCCAGCGGTTGTACTCCGCGATGTTTAGAAAGTAATCCTCCTTAAAATGTGCAGCACACCATCGAACATTTGAGCTGTACTGTTCTGAAACAGTGTTGTAAATAAAACCTAACCACTGGTTTCTTAATATTTACTCTGTTGGAATGCCAACCAAAGTAGTTTTGCAACGAAACACAGCGTCTGCTCGACATGGCGGAAAAAACAATACTACAGCGTGATTGAAAGTTACACCCTCTATCTTTGCGTATATATGGGGGCGGTGTTATGAAAATGTTCAAACCAGTATAACGTCAAACTGCATGGGCGTGTTAAACAAGCCGTTTTAGGTGGGCGTGGATGAGGCTTAACGTTTAAAAAGAATATCTCTTTGGATTTGAAACTTAAATTTTTGCAACTTTACAGATCATTTATGTGCACAGACATCATTTAACACTCTAAAAACAAAGGAAAACATGCAATATGACAATTTGACCCCTTTAAATAATAGAATTTAAACAGTACATTTACAGAAATATTGTACATTTTTAACGTTAAAATAGATCTGCGGCCCTCCGATAAACTGTCAATATCAGAAATGGCCCCAAGCCAGTTTAAGACCCCTGCTTTAGGGATTTTCACACTGCACTTATCCCTCGGTTATCTTCGTTCTAAACCCTGCTTTTAACCCTAGGTTAAGGATCGTTTCGCACTTGTAATTAAGAAGGTGTTACGACCCGGCTCAAAGTCACAACATAAAGAGGACACTTGGACAAAAATAAGTTCCAATAAAGTTATAAATTTATGTCAAATTAATCAAAAAATGTCTAGGGTCAAAATATTAAAGAATAACAAAAGAATCAAATCAAATAACTGTTAGAATTTGAGGTTTGTGGAGTTGTGGAAAACAAATGAGAACACAAAATATCAACCCACTCTTCAAACAAACACACAAAAATGAGAGAGAATGATCACAGCTCCATGAGCTTCTTAAATAGGGTGCAACAGGTGCCAATAATCAACCATGGAGTCCCGCCCATCAAGGAGGAACCTGCAATCTTAAACAAAAGAGAAAATAGGCAAGGCTGTAACACCTCCATCAACAAAATGTTAAATAACCCAAATTATTTAACACAATAAATTATTAAACAAATAATAAATTAATAAACAAATGTATCAAAAGAAAATATTTACAAAAAAAAAACAGGAGTATAGAACGATATCATACGCGAGACAGTGCATCGGCTAAAACATTCTCCTTTCCTTTGATGTGATGAATTTGTAAAAGAAAAGACTGCAAAAAGAGACTCCATCTCATCAACCACTGGTTAGAGTTGCAACTTCGCTGCAAAAAAACTAGCGGATTATGATCAGTCATCACTTCAATTGGGTTGCCACTACTCAAATAAACCTCAAAATGCTGAATTGCCAAAATCATTGCCAAAGCTTCCTTTTCAATTACAGAATAGTTTCTTTGATGGGAATTAAACTTCTTAGAAAAGAAGCAAACTGGGTGTTCAATACCTTGATCATCGTCCTGCAGAAGAACTGCTCCTGCCCCATTTTCACTTGCATCTACTGCCAGTTTGAAAGCGTTTTTAAAATTTGGCGCTGCCAAGATAGGGGCATTAACTAACAGGGCCTTGGCATTATCAAATGCCTGCTGGCAACTGTCTGTCCACGCAAAGTCAATTTTTGGACTTAACAAGTCTGTTAGAGGACTCACTACACTAGCGAAATTGGGACAAAAGGCATGATAATAGCCGGTCATTCCCAAAAATCTCCTTAGATCTTTACGAGGAACAGGGAAGTTATCTATAGCTTCAACTTTAGCCCGAATAGTTCGAACTTGACCTTGCCCCACAATTTTGCCCAGATAAGTAATGGTTGCTTTGGCAAACTCACACTTGGCGAGGTTAACGGTCAGATTAGCAGCCAACAAACGGTCCAAGAGAGCTTTAAGCTGAGCTACATGACTACTCCAGTCAGGGCTATATACAACAATATCATCCAGATAGGCTTCACAATTGTCTAACCCAGATATTACTTGGTTAACTAACCTTTGAAAGGTAGATGCAGCATTTTGCATTTCAAAAGCCATAACCTGATATTCCCATAGTCCATCTGGAGTAACAAATGCTGAAATCTCTTTGGCTCTGTCCGAGAGGGGAACCTGCCAGTAACCTTTTAAAAGATATAACTTGGTTACATACCTGGCAGGACCCACCCGGTCAATGCAATCATCCAATCAGGGTAATGGATAAGAATCTACTTTGGTTAGAGCATTAACCTTACGAAAATCTGTACAGAACCTCATAGACCCATCAGACTTTGGCACCAAAATACATGGAGAACTCCAGGCACTTTGGCTTGGTACAGCAATTCCATGTTCAACCATATAAGTCACTTCCTTACTCAACAGTGCACGCTTTTCAGGACCCACCCTGTAGGGATGTTGCTTCACGGGGGCAGCACCTGAAACATCAATATCATGCACTACAAGATTAGTTTGGTTAGGCACATCTGGAAACAGTGGTTCATAAGAGCGAATCAGCTCTACAAGAACAGATCTTTCAACTTGAGGCAAATAAGATAGAGAAGCCTCAAGATCAAACAGGATTTCAGAATTATTTAACCGAGGTGTAGGAACCGTCACTTCACTGAGTCCTTCTGAAACTACTGGAGTACAAGGTAACACCACCATCTTCTTGGTTAAATAAAAACTCCCTTCTCTAGTAAAATACTCCTTCAGCATATTAATATGACAGAGACGACTTTTCTTTCGTCTGTCTGGAGTAGAAATGACATAGTCAAGATCACCAACCTTGCGTTCAACTGTGTAAGGCCCTGAAAAACGTGCCTGCAACGAAGAACCATGGACAGGAAGCAAAGCCAATACTCGATCCCCAACTGAAAAAGATCGCTTTTTAGCCCACCTATCATACCAGGCCTTCATCTTTTTCTGCGAGGTAGCAAGATTAGAATTGCCAATTTCACAGGCTTTATAAGGCCGATATCGAATATGGCTAACATAGTCCAGTAAGTTGGAAGAATCTGTTACCTCAGCCAGCCACTTTTCCTTCAACAATTTCAAAGGACCCCGGACATTATGTCCAAAGACCAATTGAGCAGGGCTAAACCCCAAAGAATCTTGCAGAGCTTCTCTGGCCGCAAAAAGCATGAGATGTACTCCTTCATCCCAGTCCCGCTGAAACTCAAGACAGTAGGTTTTTAACATTGTTTTCAAGGTTTGATGAAACCTCTCGAGAGCCCCTTGGGACTCTGGATGGTAAGCACTAGAATGACAATGTGAAATTCCTAACTGATCCAACACCTGCCCAAAAATCCCAGACATAAAATTGGATCCTTGGTCAGACTGAACAGTCTTAGGAAGCCCAAACATTGAAAAAAACTTTAGCAAGGCCTGCACTACCACGGGAGCTGTTATCTTTCTTAAAGGAATAGCCTCTGGAAAGCGAGTAGAAGCACACATAACAGTTAGTAAGTATTGGTTCCCATGTTTGGTTTTAGGCAATGGACCAACACAATCTACTAAAACTCTGCCAAATGGCTCCTCAAAAGCTGGAATAGGATGCAAAGGAGCAACAGGTATAGTCTGATTAGGTTTACCAGCTATCTGACAAACATGGCAGGTCCTGCAATATGCTACAACATCTTGTTTTAGACCAGGCCAATAGAAATTTTGCAATATACGATTATAAGTCTTATTCACACCAAGATGTCCTGCCATGCTACAGTCATGTGCCAACTTGAGTATGTCTTTACGGAAAACTTGAGGTACCACAATCTGAAAGACATTTCCCCACTCATCCTGTCTAGATAATGATTGTGGGCGCCATTTTCGCATAAGAACCCCATCCTTTTGGAAATAACCACATGACAATTAATTTACCTCTTGTTCAGTGCTCACTTCTTCAAACAGAGAAGATAAAGAAGAATCCTTACTCTGCTCTAAAATGAGTTGATCTCTGGTAATTGCAGTCTCTTTAGGAGGAATCTCCTGGGATTTTTCTAGCTTTGCCTTACCTATAAAAGATTTAACAGGCACAACTTCATCTCGCTTCTTTTCATCAAACTCCATCAAAAAGGTATCAGCCAGATTGAAATTAAAATCTGCTCCCTTTTTATCTGTGGATTTAAAAGTCTGTTTAGACATAGCACCAGAGGTGTAAAGAGTAGCTGAAAGCCATACTTGAGTAAAAGTACAAATTCCTTACTGTAAAAATTACTCCACTACAAGTTACAAGTCACCAATTTAAATACGACTTGAGTAAAAGTATTAAAGTAACCCAATTTAAAAGTACTCAAGTATTTTTACTCGTACTGAATGTTGGCTCAAAGATGCGCTAGTCCTCAACACAAAGAGACATTGTAGGTCTGGGCAGTGAAAACTAAGAAAGTTTATTTATGAGGTTTTATTTCCTAATATAGAAAAGAAATCAAACACCTCAAAATTTTGACCTGGCAGAACAAACACAGATTAAACATAGTCACAGTCTTTTGACTAAAATTTAATTAAGTTTTTGTCATCTGAATTGATTTAGTTTTAGTCTAATTTTATTCAACTAAATACCATGAGATTTTAGTCTAGACATCTAAATTACATTTAATTTAAACCCATTTAGTTTTTGTCTAGTGTCATTGTGTACTTGAATGTGCCATGCTGAAAAATATATAGCCTAACTTTGTGATATAAATATATATTAACACTTTACAATAAGGTTCATTAGTTAACATTAGTTAGCTACATTAGTTAACATGAACTAATAATGAACTGCACTTATACAGCATTTATTCATCTTTGTTAATGTTAATTTCAACAATTACTAATACTTTATTAAAATCTTGTTTACATTAGTTAATGCACTCTGAACTAACATAAACAAACAATTAAAGCTTACATTTTTATTAACTAACATTAACAAAGATGAAGAAATAATGTAACAAATGTATTGCTCATGGTTTGTTCAAGTTGGTTAATACATTAACTACTGTTAACTAATGAACCTTATTGTAAAGTGTTAACAAATATTCTTATATAGGCCTATCCTAAAAAAGATATCATTTTAATATTTAAAAAATTCCAGTAAACTAAAATTACACTAACAGAAATATAATAATGCATATTAAAAACGTGAAGTTGTTCATTTGAAAGATTAATTGTAAACACATGTAGTACGTAACACCACTCTCACAAGTGCACTACATTTCTTCCGTCATGCATCCCTCTTTACAGTAAATACATTACAGCATACTTGATTAAATGTGAGGACAGTGAAATTAACTTATTATCAATCTTATAATGTACTTAAGTTACCTGGGCAATCAGTACAGGACCTCGCTGGTTTATTTTGGCTTATATAGTAAGTTATATCAAGTTATGTACCAGCTCAGGTTAGCTGATAAGGTAGCATCAGAGTATATAAACATTTGTGCTTGCCTTTGAGTTGCGGGATGACCCTCCTGCAATCGCGCATCACTTTTGTTTTGATTGTAGCATCACAAGTTTAACAAAGGGTCCCTTGACTGAAGCAAATGTGATATGCATCCATATGTTTGCTCTTTATCTCTTCTCTCAGACCAGACGCAAACTTTTCTCTACAGTTTATGACATACGCAGCACGCAGATGTCCCGCTACGGTGGCTCAACGCAAGCTATTCAGCGTTTGACATCAAAGTACCGCGAGACCAGACTTCTCCATATGCATTTGATTCGCTCTCGCAGTACTTTGATTTCTACGATTGCTCTGCGCAGCGCCAAATTAAGTTGTGTGTGTGTGCGTGTAACCTCGCGACCACAGATTCTATCCATCATCACCCTCTGACACTTTCGTCTCGTTTTTATTTGACGAAAAAACAATGTAGCGAGTAACGTTAAGTGTCATTTCAAATGTAGTGGAGTAAAGAGTACAAATACCCAATCAAAAATGTAATTGAGTAGAGAGTAAAAGTTGCCTATATTTTTTATACTCAGTACAAGTACAAAGTAGCCCAAAAAATACTTAAGTACAGTAACGAAGTACATTTACTCGAGTACTTTACACCTCTGCATAGCACGAGTCACAGCACATACTGGAAAAACATCAGGAAAAGATTGAGACAGATCAGAGTTCTCACTTGACATAGGGACCTCAATAACTTGAGCATTAGGTGTGACCTTGACACCAGCCAAATCATTGCCTAAAATAAATGAAACCCCTTCAATTGGCAAATAGGATTGTACACCAACCACTACCTGACCAGACACTAATGGTGATTTTATCTCAATGCTATGTAGAGGAACAACAGCACAACCCATTTCAACTCCTCTTACCAACACTTGAGCTCCTGTAGCAGTCTGGTTAGAGAGAGGCAAAATTCCCTCAAGTAATAAAGACTGTGAGGCTTCTGTATCTCTAAGAATACTCACTGGAACACCACTTTCTTGCCCTGGTAGAGACACAACTCCTGTTGTAAGAAAAGGAGCATAATCTGTTAAACAGTCACTACCCAAGTCTCCAAACTTCAAAGACTGAACCCCAAAACACTCAGCACTTTTTGGAAAATGGCTTGCAGAAGCCAATCCAACTGGCTTGGTAGATTTTGCTTTTTTACCCAGAACAAAACATTCTGATATCTTATGCCCTGGCTTCTTGCAGTAAAATCAGATGATGTTTGCCTTAGAAGGAACAGCACTAAGCTTGCTAGAAGAAGTTGGAACAGAGTCAGATCCTGCCACAACAGCCTTACTATGACTCTGATAATTTCTTCTTGGGTTATGGTTTCCATATAACCCCTTATGGGTTAAAGTAAACTCATCAGCCATAACAGCTGCATCAAACAATTTGGAAACCTTTTGTTCATTTAAATATGTAGCAAGGACTGCTGGGACACAATTTTTAAACTCCTCTAAGAGAATCAAGTCACTAAGCTGTTCTTTAGTCTCCACTTGCCTAGAAGCACACCACCTAACAAACATGTTCTCCTTTTCCTGAGCAAATTCCACAAACGTCTGCCTATCACTTTTGATGTAATTTCGAAAACGTTGGCGATATGCTTCAGGTACTAGCTCATAAGCATGAAGAATAGAAGTTTTAAGTGTATCATACACAGCACTCTGTTCTAAACTAAGTGATGAATATACCTCTTGAGCTTTACCTGTAAGCACACACTGTAAAAGCAACGTCCAAACATCTTTTGGCCACTTCAATGAAGTAGCGACTCTCTCGAAGTGGGAGAAATGCTTCTCTACCTCTTTTTCAGAGAATGGAGGAACCATTTTAATATGCTTACCAATATCAAAAAGTTTGCCCTACACTTTGAGAAGACTCTGAGGGTACTACAAAAGGTGAAACAGGGGCCTGACCCTCAGGTGTCCTACCTGCCAAATCTAACTCCATTTTTTTAAGGACAAAGGCACGCTCACACTCCCTTTCTTGGCCCTCCAATTTCTTCAACTCAAGTTCTCTGTGCAACTCCTTTTCTTTCAAAGCTATTCTATCCTGTTCCAAGCGACACTTCACTGCCTCCAATTCTAACTCCTTTTCTCGTAACGCCATCTCTTTTAGCTTTACTTCACTGTCAGTGTTACTTGGAACATGTAACTTAGCAACTAGAACTCCTTTTTCCTCTAAAGTGCCCTTTAAGTTCTTTAAGATAGACTCCTTAAGTTTTTTATCACTGTTAGTGAGCTCTATATTATAATGAGCAGCAACCAACAAAAGCTGCTCTTTAGTGCACTTCTCAAGCGCTTCCACTGAAGGTTTTGAGGTCACGGATCAAAAAATAATATGCGTGAATGAAAAAATAATAAGCGCAAATTTGATCTTTAAACAGAATTAAAATTAAATTGCACAAAACTGAAAAACAAATGCAAAGTTATCCAAATTGCATACAAAATGACATTTTCTTTGTTTATATTGCTCCTTTATTTCTTCTCTCTAATATTTTCTGCTCATATTTATTTGTTTTGTATGCTTGTGCTGTTTTTTCTCTCGCTCTTATATCCACACTCTGCGCTTGCTTTTCCAAAAGTTGCAGTTAGAGTTTCATGCAAATCAGGGCGGACTTAAGTGTCACCATTGGTCCGCTAGATGTAGATTGTCAGCTCCTTTAGCCAATCAGTTGAAGAGGAAGTTGACGTCACTCCAGTGCGACTCCCGGCTGCATAGTTGTGCAGGAGAGGATGGGTAACCGTCAGCTGGCAAATATTAGACAATTAAATATCATTAAACAAAATATTGTTAGTGTTTGACAGAAATACACTTATGTCTGTTGTGAGTACTCTTTGTCAGTTCTTTAAGATAATGTGTCATCCAAGTAAATGAAAGTCCGTTAACACGAATCCTTTTAGCTAGTTTAGGTTTAGGCAGTGGAGTGTATCTTTGCAGTTTAAGGCTAAAATGAATTACATACATTGGCTTTACACATTCTATGCTCAGTACACTATAATGATAAAGTATATGCAAACGTATACAGTATAAAACTAAAAATATTACGATATCATAGGCATTCAGACCTTTCATAGATGGCTGTCTGCTTTTTAGGACAAATACATTTATGAAATTACCATTGGTAGACTTCAGCCAAGTTGTACATCTGAACGATCTTGACTAAAAAAAAACATAATAGCAAACGGCCTGAATATCAGTGTGGTGCTTCAGGTTTTTATTTTGAATAAATGTACAGTAGTTATAACATGTTATAAAAGGAAGCTTGTGTGTTTAACACTACTGTAGGGGATTTCCCAGTATTGATAAGAAATAAAGCATTTTCAAACCAATTGCTTTTGTTTTATTTTCAGACCCATTGTGTTTACTCGGGCATTACATTATTTGTATTAATACAAATAAATAATACAACTCAACAATACAGAAAAAGCTTTGTTTATTATCTGTGCTAGGTATAGATGAACTGCATAACCGAGTTAAATGACACACATTAAAATAACTGTATGCTAAATTTACATAAATTATAAACTGATGCTTTAAGCTCCAAAGTATCCAGCAAGCTGCACAAAATGAAACTAAATATATCTGCCAACAATCTCTGAATTGTGAATTTCCATTAATAGTCCTTTATTAAGCCAATATTCATATTCTGACAGCATACAAAGAAAATAAGTTTAAAAACACTGCATTACTTTCTTGCATATGACGTGTGTGAATAAATAGATACACATAGTATACTTTAAATATTGGACATATATAAATATTGTACATAAGGAGATTGGTTTAAAGATGTTTAAAATCTCCAGCATGTCTCTTGGTGTGTCAGAGCCAGAACACAGAAATGGATGAAAGTAGCCAGATTTAGTGCAAAGGTTTATTTATCTCCACATATATTAAGATTATTAAGGCGACAGGCAGGGTTGTAGAAAGGCTACATGTGTTTCAAACTGTACACGGGAAGGCACGTGTACAGTGTACAGTTTTATAGGACCTTTTGCAATAAGACCACGTTATATTGTGCTAAAAAGTTTGCAATATAAAAGGTAAAAACAAATATATAAACATGCATTTAAATCCAGCACAAATAATGAGCACATTAAAAGCAAAAGTATTCATATAACGGCATTTAATGTCTTGTATTACAATAAATATAGCTCTCATGACTTCACATAACAGCATAAATTCATGAATAAACATATAAAGAAGCAGCATTGATATGCAAACTGTACTATTATTACTTAAATAAAGGTAATATTACTGAAGTAAACTTTGAGGTAAATACGCTAAGCGCTAACCGCTATGTTTAAATAAGCTCAATAACAGTAGAAAAATTAAATTTTCTCTCAAAACGGACACTATAAATGCCAATAATTATATTTAAAGAAACTGTACATGCATACTTCACTACCTGTGAATATACAAAAAGTTATCTGAAATTATCAAAGCCCATCTGACGGTTATCCATCTTCACCTGCACGATCGCCTGCTTTGAGTCGCACCGAAGTGACGTCAACACCCTCTCTTCGACTGATTGGCTAGAGGAGGAGCTGTCAATCTAAAACTAGCGGACCAATGGCGACACTTAAAGTCTGCCCTGATTTGCATGAAACTCTAACTGCAACCTTTGGAAATGCAAGCGCAGAATGTGGAAATAAGAGAAAGGGAAAAACAGTACAAGCATAGAAATTTTTTTAACATGAGCAGAAAATATTAGAGAGAAGAAAAAAATGAATAATATAAACAAAGAAAACGTCATTTTGTATGTAATTTGGATAACTTTGCATTCGTTTTTCAGTTTTGTGCAATATAACTTTAAATCTGTTTAAAGTTTTGATTTGCGCTTATTATTATTTTATTCATGCATATTATTTTTTAATCCGTGACCTCAATACATTAGGCGGGAAATTTATTCCATACCATTGCTAAAAACCTCTAAGTTTTCAAACAAGTAGCCACTTTAGGAGTTCACACAAATCAGAACAATATCCTTCAAATATACTCCACCAAAAAAAGATTTAATTTATACACAACTCCATTTCCACAAAGCTACTTAATAGTAATTTAATCTACACCAATTAACAAATCAGAATCAGTCACCTTATCTCCTCTATGGAGAACAAATACAAAGGTTTAACAAAACCCTCTCCGCAAGTAACATGCTAACCACATAATACTCTTCCAAAGAAAGAGATTAATTAATAAGTCACGCAATCGCTCCTGAACTGCTGACAATCTTTAACAAGGTAGCTACCACAAAACTGCATGTTAACTATTGACTACTTACATTTGTTGCTGGTGTAAAATTACTTACAAATTTGAAGAAAGTGGGGATGAAAGAAAATGCCCTCTCAAAACAAACAAATAAAATTCACAAGTTCCCAACACTAGCCATTGATTCAAAGTACCACACCAATTGGCATGGACACTAGAGAACAACTCCGGTAAAACCCTACGCGCAAAAATTTTTTTTTTTTTTTTATGTCAAATTAATCAAAAAATGTCTAGGGTCAAAATATTAAAGAATAACAAAAGAATCAAATCAAATAACTGTTAGAATTTGAGGTTTGTGGAGTTGTGGAAAACAAATGAGAACACAAAATATCAACCCACTCTTCAAACAAACACACAAAAATGAGAGAGAATGATCACAGCTCCATGAGCTTCTTAAATAGGGTGCAACAGGTGCCAATAATCAACCCTGGAGTCCCGCCCATCAAGGAGGAACCTGCAATCTTAAACAAAAGAGAAAATAGGCAAGGCTGTAACAGAAGGGTTATCCTTGAAATAAACCCAGGGCTATAAAACCCTGCTTCCGAGCTAGCCCTGCTTTTGTGGAATTTACCCTGCATTAACCTAGGGTTAACTATTTCCAGTGTGAAAAGCATGTTACGACCCAAAGTCATTTAGACAACTTGCCCTAAACTGACATGTGTGCTAATGGTGACTAAATCTCAGAGTAAGCTCAACACATCAGCTAAAGTATCAAAAGGCATGTTATTGTCTCTTCTATTTTGGCAAAATAATAGTTTTTAACTCTTTCACCACCATTGACGAGATATCTCGTCAATTAAGAGAAAACGCTTCCCCGCCAATGACGAGTTTTTCCGTCTTTCCGCAATACCGCTATTATTCCGCCCTTCCGCAACTTTTTAAACCCGGAAGTATTGCCCTATGGCAAGCTGCTGCATGTCCGTGTCTGTTTTAAAGATCGTTCTGAATGGGAACTCTATGAAAAGTCTGTCACAAAAATGGAATTATCTCTGCTTTTTGCTCAAAATGTGGTGTTTTTGCAGAAACCTACCCTTATTCAAATGCTGATTACAAAAGAACTACTGAAGGTAGGATGAAACGTTTTTTTTTTTTTGAAAGCAGAGGGTCTGTCTGTTCTTTCATTTGGTATATTGTATGTTTACATATTTGAAGAATAACATTTTCTGGAAGACATTAAACTTTTGTGAAAATCATGAAAAACGCTGGCGCTGGGAACTTTTTTTTTTAAACGCTGGCAGTGAAAGAGTTAACATTCATACCTAGTTGTATTACAGAAAATTTAAAGTGCAAATGTTTTACTTTTAAGCCAAAAATAAGAAATTGTGATAACGTCATATTAAAGCGATCTTGACCACATGTGAACACGAAGTTGACTACAGTAGAAGTCATCACAAAGTGGCTATTTGATTTTTGAGATCCTGTAGTGTTGGAGTTATGAACAGTGTGACAACTTACCCCACTCTCCCCTACTTTTTAAATAAATGGCTACGTTATTTGCCATAAATGCCTGAATAGTGTAATGTGTAATAAAATATAATTAATCCGGCAGTTTAAATTGAAAATCATATCACAGTACGTCATCATTGCAAAATTATATGCCAATATATATATATAATGTCATATCCTAATATATTAAATGTGTAGCAGAGGATTTTCTCGAATTTTAGAAAAGAACCACCTTCTCCACTTTAAAAAAAAAATGCAATTGTGCAACACTCCTGATTGACAACTAGGAGGACCAATAGTCGATGATCCACCCGGAAAAAGAAAATCCTCCGCAATACCTTTAAGTTTCAAGGTAGAGGTGCTATATTTTAAGCACATATTTTTGTCGTGCTGTATTTGGGGGAATGGATAAATGACCAAAACAATTGTATGTGTTGCAAGATTGCCTCAAGCACAGAAATCAGCAACTTCTAATCGCAACAGAATCTGTCATAGCATGTCCTGTCCAAAGTACCAACTTGAAATTGAAGATCTAGAAAAGTTGGAGGTGGAGGAAAGATGAATTCTCAAGTGGATGCAGTAGACAATGAATATGTGAAATTTAAATCCTTGTAGCTTTGTTTTGATCCACTCATACTTCTACATCTTCAGAACGGACCCTTCGTTCTCGGTGAAATGTGGCACAACTCCTACGCTCTCTTCCCCTGACTCATCATTACAGACTCTATAAATGGGTCGCTCGCTCTCTCCAACTTTGAAACTCATTCACCCTTATTTGCATTTAAAGAGCATAACAGTGCTATTTAGCAATCTGTCATAAAAGCCTTGTACTGTATCAGTGTGCATGTTTATCTTCCCCTGGGCCTTGAACAGGAAGAAAAAAGTACGAAAGAGAGAGAGAGACTTTTGATCTTGGTATACCATGTTTTTTTTATAATTTACTTTCTTGCTTTTTTAAGCACAATTAATCAAAGTTCTCTGATACACGCCATTTTTTATTATGCATAACTGGAACAGAATGAAGGTGAGAGGGTTCTGGCCAAGAGTTATGTACTGTATAGTCTGAAAGGTAAATATGTCAATATTGCAAATAATGTTCAATATTCAATTATGGACATAATTTTATTACAAGTTTAAATTAATCATTTTTCTGGGCAGTAAATTTAAAAGTATAAAAAGTTACTATGAAATTGCCAACTCAGATCAGTACACTCTTAAAAATATGGGATATATTCAACACATGCGCCAAAAAGGGATGAACCAAACCCAATGGGTTGTAATTTAACATATGCTGGTTTGTTTCAACCCAAAATGCTGGGGTTTTTTGAACCATCAAATATAAATATTTTCTAGGTTAAATTAACCCAATAGGTTGAGTTTGTCCCATTTTAACCCTACAATTGAATCAGATCCAGAGAAAGGTCTGAAATATCAGCACAATTTAACAACCATCACAATAAAAGTTGAACAATCTCAGGATTCCAGGACACATTTATGATGTTTCAGAAGCTGTTTTCAAAAACTTTTGCTGTTAACTTTGGTTTGGATTGTCAAGTTATGAAGAATGGGCACACATGAAAGTGTGATGCACTGTGTGTTCTGACCCCTTATTATTAAAACCAGCATTCACTTGTTCAGCAATTTGAGTTAATGCAGTCTCACCCCATGTCGTCAATATTTGACGACACTTGACCATTCGTCATATGTTGACGTGAAGGGTATACCTTTCGCGTCATTTTTTGACGAACTGGGGACTTCAATACTATTACGTCCGTTGCATTCTCTTTCCTATTTTATTACCATTTGCGCGTCGGTTTAGGGTTAGATTTACATAATGACATCCCTACCCAAACCTAACTCTAACCCCAACGCCAGGTGACAACTGTTTCATTTCGCGTACCTAACTCTAACCCCAACGCCAGGTGACAACTGTTTAATTTCGCGTACACTGTTTAATTTTGCGTAATCTAACCCTAAACCGACGCGCAAATGGTAATAAAATAGGAAAGAGAATGCAACGGACGTAATAGTATTGAAGTCCCCAGTTCGTCAAAAAATGACGCGAAAGGTATACCCTTCACGTCAACATATGACGAATGGTCAAGTGTCGTCAAATATTGACGACATGGGGTGAGACTGTGTTACATCTTCTGGATCGGACTACATGGGCCGGCCTTCGTTCCCCTTTTTTGTTGGCGGAGTTTAGGTGGATCAGAAAGGCTGTGTCCGAGATTACATACTGTGACAGTATAGGTCCTGAATTAGATAAAGTACCTACTCATCCACTGCTAAAACAGTAGGTACTACATAGTATGAATATGGATAGTATGAATGAATTTGTTTGTACTACATCTGCCATGTTGATACATCACGTGACATGTGTCGTCAAAACAACAAGTTAGTCGTTAACTGGAATGATGTTAAACAAGCTCAATTTAACCACAAGGGACAGCTGTCTAATATCTGTAGTTGCATTTGAAAAGAGCCTTGTTACCGCTTTGGGCATTTTTTTATAAAACAATGCCCCTCCATCTTTTTCTTGATTGGATAACTCCTCTTCTGGGGGATCATGGGATAGCAAAGTGTCTATTGAGTGAACACTTCCTCTTCTACTGCTTTTCGCCTACTATATGGTATGGAAGTAGGCGGTTTCCGACGCAGCCAAAGGTTTTCTTGGCCGCTTCGCTAAAGCTAGCTGGCTAAGTTTTGTTAGTTTGCTTTTAAAGAATCAGACAAATACGATTTTATACTATAAAACTATAAAAGGTCGCTTACTGTCCAGGACAGTAAATGATGTTTGAAAAAGTTAACTTTAACAGTTGAAACACAAAAAAAATAGCATTGGCATTCAATTTTTTAAGGTAAGTGGTGGTTGCACGCAGGGACGGACTGGGGCTAAAAAACAGCCCTGGACTTTTTCCCAAATAGGCCCATCATCCGGCCATTCGCCCCTAGCCGTGCGCAACAGACACAAGGATGTCCTGATACTATGCCACAATACTGTCAGACTATTAGACAAGGATATTTAATATTTTGTCCATGTCATATTAAACTTTGATGTATAATAAGGCTGTGAAATAATGAAAATAGCTAGGCCTATTAATTTTGTCTGTACAGCTTTCACAAACAACCACCAGGTCTTTGCCAATTCCACAATACTAAACACAAATATAAAAGACAAGGAAAAACTGCTCTCTGATGGAAGACAGACAGACAGAAAGTGCAAGCTAGGATTTTTTTGTTAAACTAATATTTGGTCAATTATTTAGCCCCCTTTCTTATTAGCACGTTTAGAGTGGTTGCAATGCATGCCTGATATTTACCCGTTTAATTCAATACCTTAGTCTTCATTGTAGCAGAAAATGTGAGCTCACTACAACCTCTCATATACAATAAAGTCAATGAAAGAAATAAAAACCAATGCAATACGATGAATATCCACCCACAGACTGTTTTTAAACGGGGTTGGATAAATATTTTTTGCTTTGATGTGTGTGATTTTGGTTAGATGACAGTTGTAGGTTACAGTTTGACAAGAGTTTACAGTTTGACAAAAGCAAAATGTTTTGTTTTATTGCGACTGTATACAAATATAAGCAAACACTTTGCCGTTTGAATTATGTCCCATATGAACAAAATGACAGAGTATGTATTGTTTTTATGTTTCCACTGTTCAATCGCGCACGCGCCTCTCTCTCTCACACACACACGCGCGTGCGCACACACTCACATCACGTCTTTCTCTAACACTAGTTGCTCATTACGTTAATTTACACACGAGTTTTATTTATTTTTATATCGTGTATATTATATTTTAATGTCACGTGTCCTGCTACTACTGGCACTTAGCTCTTGCTGATGTGAAGTTAACTCGGTCTGTCCCTCATCATGACCAGGCTGTGGATGCTCAGGCTCGCAAACATAGACGCTCGCGAATTCCGGGAATCCGTGGACCAATCACGGCTAGTAGGCCGACTCTTCTTCCTTGTTTTTTTTTACACGTAGCAGCATATAAGTGATCGTATTAGTGCCTCTGCTGTTGGCTGTTCATATTGCGTTATTAGACTTTTTTTGCCATCGGCCGGGCGACGGGCCTCCGTTGAACGGCCGTTCTGGACTTTTCCAGAACGCACAGATTGCCAATCCGTCCCTGGTTGCACGCAACTAAATTATCGGTTACACTTTAATTGAAGGGGTGTTCATAAGACAGACATGACATCTTCATAATCATGACATTCCATGAACATGAAGGAGATTTTATGCATGTTTATGACAACTGTCATTAAGTGCCATTTGTTTAATTGTGTCATTTTTAATGCAAAAGATGACATTCTTTGAGATGTCTTTGTTATGACAACTTGACATTACCAAGAAAACATAACTGACCACTTTTTACCAGTTATATAAATTGAATTTGTCATTAAAATGTCAGTAAGTGTTAATACTCTGTCATATAGTTTTATAACAGTGTTATGAAAAAAACACTAAAAACCCTAACAACACTAAAACACACCTTTGAAAACCCAACAACAAAATAGAAATGCTTTCAAATACTAATATAACAACATACTAAACATTAAGAAGTTTCCCTCATTTCTTATCATAATATAAAATGCATAAAATAACATATTATTTTGATATTTCAATACCCTTACAAACAACTTAATCTTTTTCATTAAAACTAAACAAATCTTTAAAGAAATATTTAGTCACAACATCATTCATGTCCCTTGTGTAGCTGCCTCTGTGCTGGTTTGTTTTGGACGCCTCCAGGTTTCCTTTTATTTTGCCTCCAGCTAGAACAATGAAGCAATCGTGACATTGGCACTATAAGGGTTTATAATATGTTGTACTAAGTTTTGATTTCATTTCATTGTGGGGGTTTTACTACTTCACCAACTGAGGAAGTTTCACCAACCCCAGGAGAAGCTACTCAGTTCTCACTGAATCTCTGCATGTCGATAACTGTCTGGTTTGGCTACAAAATCAGACATAAGAAGACTAAATATGACAGATGAGAGGATTATTGATGCTCCCCCTCTGCCCACTTTCTAGGATCTATAGTAGTGAGGACATGGACAGGAAAATCATTATCCACAACCTCCATCAAACCCAGGACATCTTATTCCTACACTCCATCTGTATCAAGACTACCTGAACTACCTGGAATGCTTGATTCTGTTAGTCATGACAGGACACCTATTATGCCTCTTTTTACAGATGTAATATAAGTCACAGGTGTGTCTAGAATGTGTCTGAAGTTTCAACTCAAAATACCCCACAGATCATTTGTTAAATTCCCCTAGTTGGGTGAGAGCAAAAAGCCCTGTTTTCAGTATGTAACTTTAAATGCAATTGAGCTACAGCTCCTCGCTCCCTTACCAACAGACAGTGACTGCTTTTGGTTAAAAATAGATCTGATTCCTAAAAATACAGTCTGAGACAATGGGATCTTTAGCCACATGAATTCTGCATTGTGCTAACAAACACATTAAGAAAAGTTTTGGGTAAAACTAACCAGTCAGTCAGTGGCCATAGGCGGAGCATTGTTTAACAGCATGTCTAATGAAACTGCTTTGGTGTAATTCATTGTTTCATTGTAGGGTTGTTGTGTTCACACACTGTCAAAACACATCTATGTCCAAAGACCTTGTAAAAGTGGATTTTGCATAATAGGTGACCGTTAAGCATACTGCATGTTTGTTATAGCAAACAGTAAAATAAAGTTACAATATTCAGCTGTTCAATGTTGGACGTTTCTGATTACAAAATGCGGTTTATAAGTATAGCTTTATGGTTGAAAAAAATGACTTTTACCATCAGTCATTGGTGACATGAACGTTTGTGTGTGTTTCTTGTCAGTTTTGAGCTACTCCGTGTGACACTTCGGCAGTCTATGTGTTTGTTCACAGTTATGTTCACACAGCTGTGCCAAAGGATTACAAAACTGCTTAAAAATCATTGCAAAACATAAGATGGGTTTAGAAGTTATATTATACACAGAGCTTTCAAAGAAAGATCCAGATATCAGATTAGATGTTTATAATAGTTGAAAACTTGTTGTTTTACAGCTCAAAAATATTTATAGTAAAAAATAGTATGGCAATGATCATATTCAAAATATTTTGCTCTAAAAAGAGTGTTAAAAAGCTTAGATGCAAAAAAAGTGCATCTGACATGTTTTCTTGTAAATGAGAATTTTTATCAAACTCTTAATGGATTCTGCCAACAAACTTCTATTTCTGAATGGCCTAAGGCTGGAATTAAGCAGATTTTAAGCAAAGTATTTGAATACATGCCAAGAGCATTCAGTTAATAATGTTGTAAATTACGTTTAAAATCTTGCAAAAACTGATCAATTTGCTTCACATGACATCCATATGTCACCAGGGGTCATGGGATTACTTTTTTAGTGGATATATTTGCTTTTTGAGCTTCCAAAGTGGTGGATCTGTTACGTCTGTGTTATTTAATTTGCGCTTTTTTGTAAATAGCCCGCAGATATTACCACTCCCATTTTTTTGGAATTGCGCTCTTGTGCTAATTTGCCCCTTTTAGTAAATCTGGCCTATGACTTGTCCCAGAATCCACACATCTCTGTGTTATTATTGGTACAAGACATTTTACAAATAATGAGTTAAAATGACACATAATATGTTAAAAGCATAACAGATTTTTTTTTTTCATTAACACATCCTTTTGACGAGTGCACGAAATCTAATTAAAATGTAATGTTAAATTTATTTTATGTTCTCTTTTTCGTTTTTATTTTCAACTTGTATGCTAATTCTATGTTAATCAGTGGGTGGGGCTTAGTTAGTCGCCCACATAATGGCGATTGTCTGAAGCAGTGTTGCCTAATAGCGACTTTATTGCTATAGACGGTTTCAGCAGTAACTGTTCCGATGAAACTGTCTATACATTTAGCGACTTTTGGACGCATTCACGCGCAAAACCTAGCAACTGTTTGGATAAACCTTAGCTTAGCTTAGGCTACTTTACCACCCCATGACTGTCGTGCCTTGCTTTCCCTGTGAAATGTGCATCTCTCTTGGCATATGGGGCGGTTTCCCAGGCAGGGCTTATCCTAGTAGTCCCAGCCTAAATGCATGTTTGAGCTGCTTTAATTCCAAAACACCTGACACACAGTATTTTAACATATATCAGCGCCATTGTTTTGTCTCAAGATGCACACCAGTATTGTTTTCTGTAAGATTTGTTTGCAAACAATTATAATTTTAGCTGTAATCGTGGAGCCCTACCATAAGACATTTTAAGTAAACTTAATCAAAAACTAAAGAAAACAAATGTGTTTGTGTTTTCCCCTATATTTTTATTTCTAAAAAATGGTGGGTCTTGAGATTACCTGTTGGGTTGATAAAGTTTGGAAGCCCCTGATATACAATACACAAGCAAGATTATCAAGTATGCATTGGAAACAAATGGAAAAATCTGTATCTTATTTTTTTAGTACTTAGATCTTGTCTATTGCCAAACAACGTAGGCTAATGTACATTGTGTTAAAAAAGAAAACATCTTGGAACATACTTTTAAAACATACTTTTTTCCAATAAACTGATGAGTTTTATTTTGCATCAAATCGATTTTTGTTCCTCTTGCAATAAACGATGAATAATTACTATTCATAGAGGATTCTTTGCCACATCTATGACTTGGATCAACAAATACGATTTGTAAATCCTTTTCATTTTAGAGGCCGTTCATATCAAAACGTGCTCAAGTTTATTTTAAATATAGACGAGGCCAGCAAGCGAACTCAAATATAGACGCGTCTGAAACAAAAAATCGTGTTCACAAGTAAGCGCTTTCAAAAGCAGAAAAAGCGGCACGTCCTGCGTTTTCCATGTGTTTTAGATGTTAATGAACCCTAATGCAAAAATACTTCCAATGAGTGGTCGGGACTCGGGACAATCAACATGGGCATAAAGCGGCTAGGACATATCTCACCCGCAAATATCTCCCTATGGCCAATCCGGGCCTGATTAGACCATACAAGCTGATGTGTAAATGAGCTTGACATGCAAAAAAAATTGTTTTGTTTAGAAATTTTTTGTTTTCATGTTTGCATTTAAATTTTAATATTGGCAGTCTTGCTTTGACATTGTTGAATCATGAATTGCATTTTATTTTTTAATTTGACAGGAAATTGGCAGATAAAACTTCCATGCTGAACTAGAGGTTGCTCTGGGGAATACATCACTATCGTATGCTTACAGTTCTGGTTTATAAGCAGTCTTGTTTGTATGCTGAAGATCCTATCCAATTACTAACTGAGATATGTTCTCAGCATAACAAGTGGGCACATAAACACAATTACACTCCATGTAACTCTCCTACTATCAAAACTGTCTTTTCTCTTTATATTGCTTGGTATACCAGCTAAAAAGTTTTTTCAGGTTTGTCTAACCAATTACTTCTGTGTAATTGTTTCCTCTTCTCATCATCTCACTTCTTTATCTTCATTCACACATTCATTAACTTTCTTTTATTATTCTCTGGCTAATCTTTTGGAAAAAGTGTAATCTATCCATTAAACTTGTCGTTTGCCCTGCTTATTTGCACAGCGTTCCTGTGACTTCTTTTTTCTCCTCCACTGATATTCTGGATGAGTTTTGTTGGAGATATGCGGTACCGGTTCTGGTAAACAAGTCTCATTTATCACTCTTGATTAGTGGGACACAAACCAGTGACTCCATAACATTAATATTCTTGGTGCTCATCTTTACATGGATTAAAGTTTTCCGTCGCTAGACGGATTTCCGTCAATTGCAAAATTATTAAATTCACTTTTCATAAAGACGACGTGTATTAAGTGGGATGTGATCAAAGCCTGGAGTGGAGCCAAATCCTGTTCCTCTCTCCACTGTAAGCGTTCTGTAATCACTACGCACCGGATCCACCCGAGTTTTCTGGCTATATCACGTTAAGCTGAGGTAAACCTTTATTTCAGCTAGGATGGACAAACGATTACGAAGGAGGATTAGGGCCAAGCTAAAATAAAAAAATAAAACCATCTCGAGATTAAAGTCATTAAAATGCGAGAATAAAGTCATAATTTAACGAGAAAAAAGTCAGAATAAATGTTATTTCGAGAATACAGTCTTTATTTAAAGACTGTACTCTGTCTAAACTCAGTTTTAATAAATGAGAAGCTGCAGAAGTCTCTAAATACCACCTCTGTCAAAAATAAGATAAAGATATTAACGCGTTAATGCACAACCTCGACAACATATGAAGTCTGCTTTACGTTCCCGCTCTATAGGTGGAGTTGACTGCAAACACTACAAGGAGAAGATCGTGCTCATTTTGGCCTCCTTTTGGCAAACCTCTCAGTGCCCCCTATCCACCTTATTTTTGACATAAATGTGGGCGCTGCCATCTTTGAGCTCCTTTGTGTAAGACTTCCGGTGAGCCACTTCAGCTAATGGTGGTCTTATTGTGAGGGACACAAGTGTGCTGTTTTGACTGGCTTTTTAATGTTTGTTATAAAATCCAGGAAGATTGCAATAATAGCTGATACAAATGCAGTAAATCTCTACAAAACATTTGTTTAAACAATAAAACACACACAAGAGCTGAATGTGTACTGTATGTGGCCCACGTGTACCCCATCCAGAAGCTGCCAGTGAACAATAAATACAATAACTGTTAATAACTGCATGTGAATGGCATACGGGTCTGAGGTCTGTTGCTCATTCATACAGACAGTGTTTGTGTCTATTTGTGTCTGTAATTTGCTGTGTGAAAAGGACACTTCCAGACTCACACCTGTTAGTAAATGCAGTTGTCACTTCTGAAATTTTGCAGTGTGAATGCACCCTTAGAGCAGCACAGTTTTAGTGGAGTTACCGCTGTTGAAACCAGACTGATTGTTGTCCAGGAGGTTATTTTGTGTGAAGAAGGATGGAAAGCTGGTCAAGAGTCTTGGCAATGAAGGGAAGGAGAGATACAGGTTTGAAGTTCTCTAACATTACAGGATTAAGTGTGGGTTTCTTCAGCAGTGGGGTTATCCGGGCCTCTTTAAAAGCTGTGGGAATGTACCAGGGGAAAGAGATGAGTTGATAACCTGGGTGAGAGCAGGATGGAGAAATGGACCAAAGGAGATGGGTGAGTATGGGATCTAACAGACAGGTATTCGGGTGGGTAGAAGCAAAGATCTTGGAAACATTTGCTTCAGACAGGAGAGAGAAAGAGGGGAGTGAGCATGCATGCATCAGGAGTTTGAGCATGTGCAAGAGGTGGCTGTGCAAAGAACTGACTGCTGATAGTGTTCATTTTCTTCACAAAGAAAGAAGCAAAATTGTCAGCCGTTAAGTCAGATGCGGATAAAAAACCTTTTTAAAATATATTTTTCACGTTTGCCTTTTAATGTTAATACTGGCAGTCTTGCTTCAAGATTGTAGTGAAGATTAAATGTCAAATCATCAATTGGTTTTGGTTTTCAATTTGACAGGAAAGGAAAATTAAAATGGAAATTAAATTATTTCATTGCATTTTACATTTTTGCACATATTTTGCCTTTTTGATTTTGCTTATATTATTTATTTATGTTATTTTAAATTGGCAAAAAAACTTCCATAGTGATTAGCCTGTACAGGATTGTATTTGTGTAGTTCATCCCTGGTTTCAAAGCACTGCGCTACATGAAAACATTCAGAGTGAGGTTAAAGAAAATATTAAATATTGGAGAATATATGTGGCAGGAAGAAAGGGGAGGTTTATGTCTCATGGGTTAGCTCGGGCCTTCTCATCTGCCATCTCTTCTGACTTGTTTGACTTACAGCTCTGCGGGCACTATCATCACTGCATGACACAGGAATGTCTCTGGAATTCATGCCGTGAAAACGTGAGTCACAACTCGCTTGGATGGCAAGCAGGTCTCTCCCACACGTGTCATTCTCACTGACCTCCCATCTGCTCTGCAGCTTTACCTCCCAGCCTCCTTTCACATTGTCTTTCTCGCTATATGTTTTTTTCGCACCGCTGCCACCTGATGATTCTTTGCAAGAGTGAAAATCAGAGTATGCCAATTAAGTCAAGCGATATTCATTTAAGTGTTCTGTAAACACTCCAAACTTCACTCCAATTTACTTTGAGTTTTCCATCTCATGCTCCTTGCTTATGCCACACTACAGTTTATTAGCAAAATTTCAGTCCATTTTTGATCCACCGTAAAGTTTTTCTGTGAATATTTGGGTACAAGTTTCTCTCTGTCACACAGAGTGGGTAAAAAGTAGCCCTATGTAGCCTCATCCACCATAATGCATTCATTGCATACCGTCTGCGACAACTGACATGTTTGTATTACAATCCAAAGGACGCTATTATCAGCCCCACTATAAAAAAATGACACTATAACCGTACCGGCTAGGTTGAGTCTGCAACAAACCAAACGGTTACGAGAACCGTTTGGCACAGTTATGGAAAAGCGCCTATATGGGTATTATTTTTGCACCCCGCTTTATATCCACTGTTCACCACTCACATAGGAGTTACAGAGAAGAGCAAAATCTCACTACTTCTCTTTCGCCAACATTCTTACACTCTATATGGTTTTTTTCCTCCAACACCCATGCAAACTCATTACTGCCACTTACTGGATAAACCTGTACATAAGTAATATGTAGTTATTGTATAACCATTGTCAAGAAAAAGCCTGTGTGATTAAAAGTGCGATGCTGGGCTCCAACTGTACTTGTGTTTAATTAATTGGTCTGGGTGCTCTTTTAAACCTCAGTGTTGTTATAATCAGTGGCGTTGTTCAGACACAATTGTAAAGCTGATTGTAGGACATCAAAGAGGCCACGGTAGATGGATTTCAATTCTCTATTGAAAATTAGAGTTGATTATGGTTGCAAAACAACACATTTAGTAAGAAAATGAAAATTTAAAACAACAAAGAAGAAAATAATAAAATGAAATGAAAGTGTGTACATGAGATATACAGACTTAAGAGACTATTTAAAGAGAATGATTTTGGTTGGAGTAGTTGGTGAAACTATGGCAGCTATACAGCGAATAATCTCACTATTTCGTGATGGCGGCTTCTCTTTCCTTCTTCATCTCTGCATAGTAAAATATGTTTTGCATGTTGTGCCTTATGAGTAGGTAAATCCACAGTGGTTGTGGAGTAAATGAAGACACTATGGCAAATAATATTATAATAAGGGATGCTTAAACTTTATCAATCTGGGACCCACCTAGACAGCTAGTCAATCTATTCCACCTTTTCATTTTTTTTTAAATAGGAATATAAAGAGAAAACAAATTCATTTTTTGTAGTATTTTGGTTAATGCCTTAATAATATTACTTTTCTGAAGTAACGCATTTCTTTTTAAATGTACACATTAAAGGCTCTCTAAGCGAATCTGCGAGACGTTAGTTATTGTTGACGTTTGAACTGTTTTCAAACAGACGGAGCGTAGCTAACTCCTCCCCCTCCCCCTCCCTCACTCTATAGATGGTATCAGCAGTAACAACATAATCAAGCAGCTTTTGTGGTCAATGCGAAACTTCCGCTAAACTTTGCTAAGAATAAATAACAATAAAGTAATGCAGTTTATTTATATAACAAGCAAAATAAACAACACGTAGATTACCTAGGAAACTAAAACATTTGTTAGTTTCGTCCGGAAGTAAAGTTCGGACCAGACGCGAATGGTGTTATTGTAACTTAAAATATAATCTATTTTATCGAATATAATCGAATATAATCGATTGCTCGAGTACTCGAACGTGGCATCGATGATCAATCATGAAAACGAGGATCATGTGGGTTTATTTATTTATTTATTATGGATATGGCGGCATTTGGATGGCTGGTTAGCGTTACAAGCGCATGTGGTAGTAAAGAGTGGATCTGGAGATGCGTGTTTGACGTTTTGTTGAGCTACGCAGACTGGCGTATGACATCAGAAACGTTACCATGCGTGATTCAAAAACAAACAGATAATTCTGCGCGACTGCGCCGTGGCAGCCCGCCGATCCCGTGAAGCCGGCCACACCTCACATCACTGAGGCATTATGGTTTAATAGGATGCAGTGATTTTCTGAAATACAATCAGTGAGGTGCAAAATGTACAAAGTTCAATGGGTTATCATCTCATATTTAAAATGTCAAGAGATACCAGAGAGCCATACGAGCATTAACATTACATCTTGACTGAGAACAGGTAAATGATATCAAAAGACTTAGCTGCTTAATGTTATGAAGCTTGTGCTTTGACTGGACGTGTTTAAAAGTGCGCTGTTTATTATGCACATCCACAAAGGGAGTTTAACTTTTAAACATTTAATTCATTAATAGTCTAGTATGTGTTCATTGTTCTGTCATAGTTTTTTTCAAAATTAAGTTTTATTTGAGTGTTTTAAATAAAAATATTTTCATTTTCACCATGACGTGTACGCCCCACCCCTTTGATTGCCCCACCCCCAGTTAATTGAGTACTCGTTCTTTAGACCTATGGATTAATCGAAATGAAAAAATTACATAAATGCACATCCCTAGTAATGTAATATTACTTTCCATGAAAAGTAACCAAGTAACGCAATTAGATACTTTTTTGGGAAGTAACTTATTATTTTAATGCATTACTTTTAAACATAACTTTCCCCAACACTGGTTGTGACCATGGTCAAATAGTCGGGTTTGTAACATGCAGGTTGCCTCCTAAGGAGCTTCGATGTGGCTCCCTGGCCACTGCAGTGACAGCTGCTCAATGCATGTGTTAAATATAAGAGTTATTATGATTTATCATGATTTCATTAGTCAACACCTAGTCAATATCCTTACCTCAATCCAAGGTAAAATCCCCACTAGCCATAACTATGTTAACCAAACACAGCCAATGTTACAGCATTTAAATTTGCCATGCATTCAGGGTGAATTACCTGCAACTAGAGGGAGCAAAACAGAAAAAAATATCTCTTTTCATGACAAGTCGAAAAGCTTTTATTCCACAATCCTCCTGCTGTTCTCTTCATATTATTGTCAGTGCCTGGGCCCTTACAAGCCGCTCCACTTTGTTTTGCAGTACAGAAGCTTAAAAGAAACATTGATTTTCCCTTTGCAAAACAAAACTGTGGTCATGTTTACAGATTGATGGATGAGCATAAACTAACTTTTTTAGATTTTTTTGGCAAATATGGTCTGAAAAGCTCTGTACATTTTTAGATGTTGCTTTAAAATACAATATTTTTATTTACACTAAAGTTATTTATCTATTAACTATTAGTTATTAATCTATTAATATTAATTATCAGTTTAAAGGGTCATGAAACCCCCCTCTTTCAGCTCCAGTGTTCTTCACAATCATTTTGAGAAATGCAACTTAAATGGGCATGAACACTATGAGAAGAAGGGCAAGGAGTAGGCGGGGCACGGGAGAAATAAAGGGGACAAGCAACTGTATAATGTATGTCAGTCACTTCTCTAAATAAAGAGAAAGCTATGTTTGCCTGCTTATGGTTAAAAAAGAAAACAGATTTGTTGGATCTGTGCAGCTTGATTTCACAAAAATGTGTACGTATTTTACGAGTTGGCTATTTCATAAATTTGTACAAAATAAATTGATCATAAACATATAATTATCATAAAAACCCGCCCATAACCTCAACGTCACAGGGGCAAAAGCAAATCATACAAAAATGTACAAATGTGGAATTAATAAGAATTAGCCACCGTGTAAAATATGTATGAATTGCCATGAGAGTGTTGGTATGTGATATGAATAGATGTGAAAGTCTGTATTAGTCTAACTTCTGACTTTATCTGTTATCTATTTTAATCTGGCTTCTGACTTCTTTAGCTTTATTTAAATAGTTGTTGAAGAGTCTGCGCAGATGGCCACATCTCTCAGCAGGTGGATGTTATCAGCCCTAGTGATTCAAAAGCCTGCTGAGTTAATGGATATACAGACTTTCTCACACCATCCAGCATGTTTAATATTGACTCTTTTTCACAGTTTTACAAGCGATCTCTGAGAAATCATATTAAAAGTGTCTTATGTCAAGCAGTAATGTACTTCTCCAAACATTAGGCCAAAACCAGGATCTATGTGCGGATGCAAATTGTCTTTAATAAATGCAACGTGAAATACAAGTAATAAATCCCAAACATCCATAAGCATTACAGCAAGACATAACAGATGACAGATTCACAACACATTCCCATTTATTGACCAACCAGATGTGATGGAAACACAGGCCGGGGTATATACACAAACAGTTATAAGGGTAACAAGACAAACCATGACACATTTAGGGGGGGACATCATAAAAATACTACAAAAATACATTGACATAGCTATAAACAGGAAGTCATCACAAACACAAAAGACATGAAATCAAACCGATGCATTTTCATCTTCATAAAATTCATCTTTTTGCCTCTGAAACTTTATTCATTGTGGTCACTGCCAGATAATGCTAGTTCAGATGAATGATTTTTTTTTAAATAAAAATGGTCTACTATAAATTATTTTTTCATCTAAACTTCTATGAAACTGTAGGTGTAGGTGTTATAGCCTTGACCCAAATTGCATTGCTTTGAGACAAGTTGAAATGAACATGACCTGATTATGTGTGCAGGTGTGAGCGTTCATGTGCATGGTGAGCATTGTCTACATCATAGTTCATTGCAAATTGGATAAAGACTCACATTCTGACAGACTTCACTCAATTTCGGTACCACTGAGATGCACTTTAAATAACACATCTAAACTAAGATGGAAAAGTTGTTTTTAGAACTATGTGGTATAATTTAGGTTGTAATAAACCTCTAGAGCAGTGCTTCCCAATCTTGGTCCTTGAGGACCCCCTCCCAAAACCCCCTTATTTAAAACACCTGATTTAACTTATCAGCCTCCTATCAAAATGGTAAACATGTCTCCCTAACAAGCTTATGAGTTAAATCAGGTGTGTCAAATAAGGAGACATCTAAAACTTTCTGGTAGGGGGTCCTTGAGGACCAGGACTGCTCTAGAAGTAAACAAATAAATTTAGGAAAGAAATCTGGAATGCATAATCATAAGATCGAAAAATGAAGAATAGCAGATTTTTATGCTGAGCTCAACTGCACTGCAAAGCAGCCTCATTCATGCCTGCATGTGTTTTCATACAAATCCATATAAGCAAGAACACATTTCTCACAATGATTATAATGTGAGACTCTTCTTAATTATATAAGAGATCCATGCCTCCCCATGTTTTGGAAACCGAAACATTTTTTATTTTCCACAAGGTATTTGTTCCAGAGGTTGGTCACTAGCCAGATTAATACTTCAGGCCAGAAGGATAACAACACTTGCTCGATCAAATTGACTTTAAAGACTTTGGGGCGGGACATTGACTGGTGTCTTCACACCTGTGATTGGTTGTTTGATTTAATCAGTGACACGCATAATCTTTTGTTCCACAATCCATGTGCAGTCAATCTAGGTACAGAAGACACATTTTAATATGACCATAAGTTTGTAGCAGATAATTTATGTTCAAACAATCGTCTTGTTTATTCCATGCAATAAGCTGCTAACCAAACAATAACGGCAATTTTTGGCTCGATGCTAAACTAACTTGCCGACCAGTGGTCTATAAAAACAGGTAGGTTTGGGGGTTGACGCAGGTGTTTACAAATGTCTACCAGTTGTATCCTCAAACGTTACATTTAGTAAATGAGCTGCGGCTTGGGTTACCTTCACAAAGGGGCACTAAATCACATTCCCACTCATTTTCCTTCACTTTTCCCTGCTGGTGAAATAATCTTCCTATAGCAATCCAGTAAGCCTCATCTCTTGCAACATAAAAAAAAACTACTAAAAACCCATCTCTTCCAAAAATACATGACATACAGTATATTGACTGCATTTCTATCTCTTTATCTTCATTTAAAGGAAAAATAAGCTTATGGAATAAGCACTTTTGTTTTATTGCCTCCCTATGACAAATCGCTTTGTTTTCTAATCTTTGTATGTCGCTTTGGATAAAAGCATCTGCTAAATGTCTAAATGTAAATGTAGAATACCTCAGTAATGGAGTAGTTAAAGCAGAAGGAAAGAAAATGCAGAATAGTTGATATGTAACTTCTTACTTATATTCTATTCAAGTATGTTATAAAATACGTTTCCAGAATGTAAAATATTTGTGCACTTCAGTGTGGCTTTAAGGTTTTCAAAATATTTTATCCTTTCAACATAGAGATTTGATTTACTGCTCTTTGTCAGTAAAAAGATGTGAGCTCTTCAGTTCAGGCCAAACACTTTAAAAGATTTCAAAATCCCCCAGAGTGTTTGCTCAGTCTCAACATTTCTTCCATTTTTTTTAGTTCAGCCATCATTTTATTTCTGCACAGCCATGATTCTTAAAACAGTGAACTAAACATGTTAAACAATTTTACCTGCTGTTTGCTTAAAACCTAATTCTGAAACTAATGATGAAATATAATAAGTACTAATTTAAGCAATCTTAAGCAATGGTTGTTGTTGCCAGACGGGCCGGTCTAAGTATTTCACAATCTGCTCAGTTACTGGGATTTTCACGCACAACAATGGGCTACAACAGTAGAAGACCCCACCGGGTACCACTCATCTTCACTACAAATAGGAAAAAGAGGCTACAATTTGCACGAGCTTACCAAAATTGGATAGCTGAAGAAAATGTTGCCTGGTCTGATGAGTCTCGATTTCTGTTGAGACATTCAGATTTTAGAGTCAGAATTTGGCATAAACCGAATGAGAACATGGATCCATCATGTCTTGTTACCACTGTAACAAGATTCCTCTGCCCCATCAGATTCCACAAAGTGTATTTTGTCTACTATTAACTCATTATGCAGGCATAAAGAATTGATTATTCTTGGTGATTTTCATTGCAATTGGTTGAATCATTCCTCCGCTGGTGATAAAAACTTATTTAGTAGTATTAACCTTACACAGCTTATTAAGGAACCCACTAGAGTGGATGGTAAGTCTTCTTCTTTGCTTGACTTGACTTGAAGGATAGTTAAATCTGGTGTTTTATCTGATTATTTTAGTGATCACTTAGTTATTTATTGTGTTTGGAAATTCAAAATGCCTCATTTCTCCCCGAAATATATTAAAATACGTCAAAGTAAGAATACCAATGTTGACTGTTTTATACAAGATTTGATCTCTATTAATTGGAACAGGTTTCAACTAATTCCTTTTGTGGAAGATGCGTTGACCTTTATTCACTCTGAACTCATCAATGTAACTGATAAGCATTTTCCATTTAAAACAATTAGAACAACATTGTTTAAATGCCACGTCCTACCTGAGCATTGTTTCTGACCATGTCCATCGCTTTATGACCACCATGTACCCATCCTCTGATGCCTACTTCCAGCAGGAAAGCCCGAATCATTTCAAATTGGTTTCTTGAGCATGACAATGAGTTCAATGTACTAAAATGGCCCCCACAGTCACCAGATCTCAACCTAATAGAGCATCTTTGGGATGTGGTGGAACAGGAGCTTTGTGCTCTGGATGTGCATCCCACAAATCTCCAGCAACTGCAAGATGCTATCCTATCAGTATGGGCCAAAATTTCTAAAGAATGCTTTCAGCACCTTGTTGAATCAATGCAATGTAGAATTAAGGCAGTTCTGAAGGCGAAAGGGGGTCCAACACAGTATTAGTATGGTGTTCCTAATAATCCTTTAGGTAAGTGTATGTTACTTTAACAGTATGATCAATATGAAAATTTAATTTAATTAAATGAGCATAATATAAAATCTCAACATAATGCACCACAATGGGACAAAAGCCTCACACTAAAAGAAATGTGTCATGTGGTATGTATGGTACAGGTGTTACAGTACTTTCATCCTCACAGGAACTTCTAACATTTACACCCAATTAAATTTTATACTGACTCTGAGATGTCAAACTTCAGGATGTGTTAGAGAACTAAATAACCTGTAAATTGATCAGTAACACATGAAACCAGAAACACAACTTATTCAGTAATCAGAAAAAATAGAGCTTCAGTGATTTACTTTTCATGATCAGAAAAAGCTTTCCAGACCTAACCATAAATGACAACGAAATCACAAGATATTTGTCAGCTCCGTAAATGGTTGCGTGCTGAATGTGCTGTCATTTTGTAGCTTGGAATGCAAATGTATTCAGAGCTCTGAAAAAATCACTTTGTTACTTTCTTCCCTACTCTCCTCTAGATACCATCAGATATTTCTAAAAGGCAAATCAATCTGTGATGGACACAACGCAGGCTCCTCATGGTTCTATGGACTAATAAATAAAAGAAAGGAAATTGTTCTGCTGATTTAGGTATTTACATTTTAAATAGAATTTTGTCAGTTCATGTTGTGCTTAGATTTCAGATTTAAAAACATTGATTAACATGATAAAAACCTGTGACATGATTTAAACTTTCAAAATAATTCTCAAAATTATACACATTATTAAAATATGATTTAGATTCTTTGGTTAAAATGTCTGGTATCTGCACTGTCAAGCAGTAACTGGGGCAGTACCCTTTAACTTTTTTCCCTGCCAGCGTTTTTTTTTTTTTCAAAGTTGCCAATCAGCACCAGCAGTTCTTGATTTTCAAGTTTAATGCCTTCCAGAAAATGTTCTTCTTTAAATATATAAACATACAATATATCAAATGAAAGTACAGATCCTCTGCCTTCAATCAAAAATGTTTCATCTTATTCATATTTGTTCTTTTTTATCACCTCTCAAATATGGGTAGGTTTTAATAGTTTTGAGATAGTTGCATTTTTGTGAAGGACTTTGATAGAGATCAGATTCAGAGTGATCTTTAAAACATACACGGACATACAGCTGTTTGCCCTAGGGCAGTGGTTTTCATTTTGCATGTCTCCCTTATCTAACACACCTGATTCAGATCATCAGCTCATTAAGGGAGAGATCCATGAACAGAACTGGGTGTGTCAGTTAAGGGAGACAATGTCATGGGCGTAGATTTAGGGTGGGACGCTAGGGACATGTCCCTACCAATATTCAGAGAAGACTGAATTGTCCCTAGCAATAATTTCGACCAAACAATTAATCTGTATTTATATATAACCACTAATGTCCTTCTTATTCTTGTGTTTTCTATTTTTTACTTATTATATTTTTGTCAGAAATCATTTAAATTAGATTAGAAATCTTTTGCAATCCCGTTCTGTAAAAATAACGCTCTATGTGGTACACAAATGGTTAACAGCTTTCGTTCTCTGCAATGCCCACCTCCGTAAGTCACATCGCTAATATGATTGGCTTTGCATTTCTTTAGTCCCGCCTCTCTAACGCACATTGCTAATATGATTGGATTAGCATTCTTGAGTCCCGCCTCTCTAACGCACATAACTTTTTGATGGGCTTGTCTTTACTCGCTACGTGTGATAGGATGGTTTCACTTTGTACAACGCGCCAAAGTTCACTCAACAAGACGCGCGTGATTATTCGGGCTACAGGTAAGTGAGGAAGAAAGTATTATTATACCCACTGTAACTAACTGTTTCATGCACAAAAAAAGTTGTGCCACATAATGATTCAAGGACAGTGTTTTCACCAATACACGACAATCCCATGTTAACCCTGAGGAGTTGCAAACTTGTGTCAACCTTTTATAAATGGGGTGGCAAGGTTATTTAGAGGGTCCCTAATCCATGAAAGAAAATAACCCCAACATGGTAAAACATGAATTCATGTCATGATTGCTGAATACTTTACATTACTGCACTGTGGTCATTACTTGCACAGATGTAGACATAATGTTGCATTTTAAACAAACTATTTTTTTCACACTGATTAACTGTCTGTTAATGAAAAGAAGATTTAATGTGAACTACAGAAAAGTTAATAAACGTTGTTCAGGAAACAGCATGATATACATACCTAAATATTAATTGCATATTCTTCAATGTTATAAAGTTAATATGGATTCATATATATTACAATGTGATTTTCTTTTTTTTTGACAAAGACTTAAACAGCTACTGTTTATTAGGCTCTAGGACATAACGAATTGTTTATTATAGTACATTAAATTTGGGATGGCGCCGGGGGTGGCGAGTCAGATGTCACTGAGTAAAGTGCATACGGAGTTGTCTGTTGTTTATGTCAAGTAAACGGTGATAAACAGTTTTTGCAATGCGACCATTTTATTTATGTCCCCACCAATGCCAGAATCAAACCTACGCCCTTGGGAGACATACAAAATGTGCAGAGCTGTGGGTCCCCTAGGACAAGATTGAAAACCACTGCCCTAGGGCAATGCTTCTGGGTGCGGAAGATGGTGGATAATAGCGGTATTACAGATTGCCGGAAATACTTGTCATTGGCAGGGAAGCAATATGGATGTTGCCATTTTGAACTGCCATGTTTCCACAGTAGTCATAAATGGACAAACTGCTCTACAAAGGGCTTTGTCTCAGAAAATGACATCTTTGTACTGTGGCAGCTATTGTATCTTCTCTATGTGTTTTGAAAGAGAGGTGTGAGCTGTGTACAATCCGCAATCTCACTGCTAGACGCCGCTAAAATTTACAATACACACAGCACCTTCAACTAAAATTTATGTTTCAAATAAGGTTCTGTATGTATGGTGTTCACATCCTTTAAATTCAAATTGTGTAACAGCGTGAATCAGTTAAAGTGTACTGATTTTTGCTTGCTTTGTCTAGGCTACTGATAAGGCAAAGTGTACTCTGAGGATGTTACTCTTTTGTTGGCTTGCTTTTCTTTTCACCCACAATTCACGAAGTTAGGCTGAAAACAGTATACTTGAATTAAAAAGACTCAAAGCCAGAGTATAGTCTGTTTTTTAAGTGTACATAAAAGTCTGTGCACAGTTGAACGCGTGCAATGCATCTTCTGGGTTATATACTACACTCTCCTGTAGGCACATGCAATGTACACAGTGTTTCAATAATCCGACAGTGCACGTACAGTACAGATGCACTCTTCTGGTGATGAAAATTGTATCATGCGCACTATGCGGATACTTACATACACATAAAAAATTAACTTTACTTCCCCATTTACACTGAAACTTCTTGTTTGTGGCTACAGACATTCATACAATATAGTGGTCTGCTAGATATAGAATATGTCTACAATCAATATACACTATGTTATCATGCAATATAAAATTAAATTTAAAAAGAAATCAATTGTTTATCCCTTCATTAAATTAAAATAATAGATATATAAAAAAGTATAATGAATGTTGCAGTTGGTGATGGCTAATATTGAGTTATGGGCAAAGAAGAACACATTTTAACAATTCATTGTACAGTATAAAGGAAAAGCTATTTTTATATATAATTTTTATATCTGTAGTACAATAGTGTTGAATTGGATTGTAACATCTGGTGATGCTGAAGCACAAGATACAACACATGAAGTGAATGCAAACCAAGTAGTTTCCTCAGAGAGCAAGAAACAGGAGAACAGCATGAATCAATGTGACTGGATATTACTGTCAACAATGTATTGCACAGCAATGTGACACCACCTTTAGTTTCACAAGTTATTAATATTGCTGTTTAATTTCCTGAAGCACTGCCGCAAGAGACTGGCAGGACCACATAGGGAACAAGAACATTAAATAGTGAATAAAAGAAGAAAACATCCCCAGTAGAAAAGAATGAAACACAGCGACTGTCTATATTGACTTAAATAGCACTGTGGTTTCTCCTTCAGCTCCTCATGAAAAATGCATTAAGACAATGAGCTTCAACTGAAGTGCTTTCAGGTATTTTCAGGTAATGCTCATCTGATTGTTATGCATAAGCACGAGTGTGTCTGCCCATCAGGAAACAGCCAGGCTAGAGTTCAGATGATTGCCAAAAAAATAGAAAATATTACAGAAATGATTAGCTACATTAACATCACTTTCAGCATCATTTGTATACCCTCAGGGTTTCAATATGCAATGCAATAGATTCATGACTGTGAAGGAAAATTAGCATTGAACCAACTAAAATGCTTTTTAAAAGCCAGTCTGTGCTGTAAACATACACTCTTTTAGTGACCCAAACATTCATGACATAGCAGTCTGTGGTTCTTCATTTTAGAGCTAAAAAGTAATCTGTGTGTGCTATTTAGATATGGGCAGAAAGAAATATAGTAGGGATCTTTAATGAAAAAAAAATGATGCAACTTGATTGAGTTGTTTTCAAGAGTCAAGATTTTTGAAGGCTAATCTATTTGTTTTCTGTAGCTCAGTATGGTGCTAGCAATGCCAAGGCCATGTGTTTAATAATGCACATACTTTTAAGATATTTACCTTAAAGTAGCTTTGAATGTAAGTAATATAGAGTCTTAAAAAAGAGGGGTGTGTGGTGCAATACATTATTATGTGTTTTTTTCTTTTAATAGAAACAAAGTGTCTGAAGGTTCTTCTCTTATGAAATCATCTAGACAAAAAACTGCTGCATTTTAAATCTCTCTAGTAAGCATTACAGTAGATTTGCTTTAACATATTGCTAGCAAGTCAGAAAACAAAAGTGGTGCTCCGATCAGTGATTTCTGTCCTTGATAGACTTTATGAGGTGATAATAGGGTTAGACCAGAGCTGCTGTACATCTTTCTGTAAAAAAAGACTGGCACCTGTTTTAGAGATAAATTCATTAAAAACCTATGAAATTACATTTGATATCAGTGGGAATCAATGTTTCACCTCTCATTTGGTCCCAGTGACGTATCCATGCAGGAAATTGAAAAGATTTATCATGTGATGTTCGTCTCAAGGTGTGAATGTAGGTGAATATGTTCAGTCTGCACTGCTTTTAATTGTTTTTAACAGAAGCAAGGTTGAACATAAGCTAAACATACATTAACATAGCTATGAGTCATGCTTATGCTGTGTAGCAGTAGCGGAGTGTTTTGAGGCTGCGAGGGTCGGTCTGATAATAGGTATTGCAAGTTATATAGCAACCCCGTCTAGCGGCCTGATGTGCGGCCGCTTCCCTCTGGTCAAACTGTGCAGCCTCTTTGCTCAACACAGTAGGCTATATAAAAGTGCTCAACCTGTTCGGCAGGTCCAACCATGTTTAGGATTTTTTTAAATATAGGGGGATCATTGAACGGCCCCTCTCCAAATTGCATAGCCTATCAGCCTTTGATGTAAAAAGCTGCGCGGCCGAATGTCTGTTTATTGCAGTACATATGCGGTCAGATTAATAATGAAGACGAGAGTATTCAACTGCAATATATAAATATCCTCACAACATTATTTTTCTCAAAACTTTGACAAAAACTATTTTCAAAGGAACTGTATTCTTACAGTTATTCAAAATGCGCACATTATTCCGCATATGATTGAATATTAGACGAGAGTATATAACGGCAATGAACGTCTCATATGACAATAAATATCCACATATAACTTAACTTAACAGCATAATGAAATGAATAAACAGACAAGGAAGCAGGATTGGCATGAAAATTGTATTATTATTATTATTAGCGGAAAAACAGCAATATTTCTGAAATAATCTCTGAGGTAAATGCGCCAAACACGTTAAAATAAATAAGTAATAACAGTGGAAAAACATTATTATCTCTCAAAACTTTATATGACAAAAATTCTTTATTACTCCCATTTATGAGCACGTTCATCTCTGGCCTCGCTCTGTTATGTAATAGCTGATATAGGTGCGCATCTCCGTCTTTCAAACATGTATCATTTTGTATAGTTACTCATTTAGGAAAATTAACCATGATTTAATGATTTTATTATTATTATGAAAATGTTTTTTTTTTTTTTGGGCAGATTGATTACGATTTGTATTGCCCTAGTTTTACTACAAATAGGCTACAGGACCTTTTTAAGTAACCACGGTGAGCCAGTGGTACACAAAATTTCCCGGTAGATTTTTTGGTCCCACTCCGCCCCTGCTGTGTAGGAGTAAAAAAAAGTTAAAATTTCATTATTTATTTTTTCATTCAGCCCCGGTTTTGCATACACTGTCAGAAAAAAGGGTTAAAAAGGTCCCTATACCTCTTTACCTAAAGAGTTCATATTAGTACCTTTAAAGGAGTGAATACTAGTTGGAGTGAATACTACCGCAAATGTATTAGGACCAAGCTACATACATATTTTTGACCATTTTATCTGATAGTGTAGCCTTTTATCATTGATCAATAGCATTCAAAATGCAACAGTGATGACTTTATTTTAATATTTGCATATAAAATTGCATTGGCATTGGAAGCAAAAACATCTGGGTGGGTCCAAAGCATTTACTGAGTAGATTTTCTTGTATTCTGGTGACTTTTAATTAAACAATTGTATAGCCTGAAAAAACAAAAATGTTTTTATATGGACTTTAAATGAGGCAAGTGGAATGTATTTAAGGAAGCAGCAGCGTGGAAGTCAAGGCTGTGGCTGAAATTAGTTTAATTTATTAGGGCATTCTTCCAGTGGAATGGATTTGACTGATGGCACTCTGACAAGTGAACAAACAAGCTTCATAACATAACAGCTTTAACTCTTCTTGGAAGACTTTCTATCAGGTTTAAGAGTGTGTTTATGGGAATTTCTTCTAAAAGCACATTTTTAAGGTCAGACACCTTGACGAGAAGGCCTCGGTCGTAGTCTCCGCTTTAATTCATCCCAAAGATGTTCTATTGGGTTGAGGTCAGGACTCTACACCAAACTCCCTAATCCATGTCTTTATGGACCTTATTTTTTGCACTATTGGAACATCCCCAAAGTGTTCCCACAAAGTTGGGAGCATGAAATTGTCCAAAATGTCTTGGTATGATGAAGCATTAAGTTCCTTTCAATTGAAGTGATTGGAACACCTGAAATCAATGATTTGGAGGGGTGTCCCAAAACTTTTGCCAATATAGCTTCCTTTGTGTTCATCAGATCAAAGAAATGGATAGGTTTGTACATTGGACTAGTGTATAGTGTATGCAGGTATATGGAGTATACCCACTTTTTTATTAGATGGCATGGAGTACCCACTTCTAAATTCTAAATATTAATTTCATATTGATCATAGCCAAGCAGCAGAAGTTAAGTGACAATAGCCCATTTTTGAGTGAACTAATTATGCAAGACTATCTTACATGTAAATGTTTATATTACGGGGTGTTCAACCTTAGTTGGGCTCCTTTAAAAAAATAGGGGTGTAAATTAAAGAGTATGCCTACACTCTTAGAAACGATGTGTTAATTTTTTACACATCTTTGTGTGTTAAGCTTTTAACACATGATGTGTAATTTTAACACATTATGTGTCATTTTGTGTTGATTTTGTGTTAAAATATAACACAAGTTGTGTTTAAAGTAACACCAAATGTGTTCAATAATAACACAGTGATGCGTGAATTCTGAGACAACGCATTTAGTGTGTCGTCCCACAATCAACATTAATGTGTTGTTTTTAACACATTCGTTCTAAGAGTAGTTCTCCAGGCACCACCCCACCACTGGGTTTAATGAGAGTTAACACCATTCTTAAGCTGGTGTCCAAGTACAAAAATATTTTTTCAGTATTGCTAATTGAGTTACAATAAATGTTGAAATTTCAGAGTTCAATAGTGACAGCAGTCTAAACTTTGAAATAAAAAAATACGGGGCTGCAGTTGTGCCAATTAAAAAAATGAAAAACCAATGAATAGCTATCATAAACACGACATTTTTCAAAATAAATGAAAAATGAAAATGCTGCATTGTGGAAAAACATAGTCCATTTGATTTACTGTATAAAGATAGGTATAGCTGGTCAATTAGATTAGTTTGAGGCAGTCCTCAGAAGAGCACTGATGCATTACTCGGGGTGTTTCTGCAGACAGAGAAATCATTCTTCATGCCCTCTTTAAAGACACACCAACATTATCAAAGGTCAATTCATCAGAAACTTTTTTCACAGCACTGCTTTCTGCATTTTTACTCGAGCAGTGACTTTGTTTAAACACTTGACATGACTTATGGTTGTGCAGCAAAACAAACTATTTACATCTAACAAAAATCTACTGGTGATAATAGATTTATAATTATTATATAATTATTAATCACAAAGTTCATGTTGTGTTACTGCATATTAAAATAAAGTGACTGGAGCAGCTCTTAGGAGGGCCCTAATAGTACAGGGCATCTGTCACCTGAAAGTGCGTTGTAATGACAAATGTTTTCATTAAAATCTGATTAGAATAAACCTGTACACAGATTCATCGATTATTATGTGAGTAATTTTCTTTTGACACGTCTGCATGCTCCACGCATATCTAATGTGAATAAGATGTCAGATTAAATGGCAAACAATTCCATAGAAAACAATTCTCAAACAGCTTAAGTAAACAAACCAACATCCATGTCTAAATGTACAACACAGAAAGACAATGCACAATCACCTGGTTTGTACAGCTCCACATCAAATATGTTTTGACTGTCTGGAATATTCGCTTTTAGTATGGACGGACACATTAAATCATTATGCAAAAAAATAATAAATAAATATGTGATTAAGCTGATGGCCTGTACCAAATGATTATACAAAATGGTTATGCAAAACAATCTGCACGCTTTCATTAGAGCCATTGTGTTTGATTATGCATTCAGACTGCAATTTGCTACGATTCAGGACAAAATTGATCAAAACAATAGCATTTTAGATTACATCTACAGATTTAAGTAAACACAACAAATCAATAAGAGCCAGATCACAGAAGTGTCAGAAACAAAGGCTGTGAATGAATAATCACAGCAGGAAACTCTGTTTCAGACACTGTGAAAGGCTGGCGTTGTGAACATTCATACAGTCATACAGCAGTCAATCATACAGCAGGAACAGCAAAAATCCAATCAGGGACTGAGTGACGTGCAGCTCACTTGCCTTTGGTGGACTTGGAGACAGCAAATAGAGTCGAGCGGCTATTTCTCAGCTCAAATCACTACCTGAAGGAACTATCACAGTATTACAAGATCTATACTGCTCACTTTTTGTGTGTGTGTGTGTGACGAGCGTTGCCAGAGCTTGCATGAATAAAACAACTAAGAAGAAAAATCCCAAGGTAAGCCGAAATAAATCCAAATGCTTTACCGCAAAAACTTAAATATTGGGACCGGCACCTTCCCACTTTAATAACACCAAAAACTTGATCCGTTCAAGAGCCAAGGCCAGAAATGGTTAAAGGATTATTCCACTTTTTTTAAAAAAAATTATAATTTACTCACTTTTTTTGTTTAGTCGAGAAGAAATACATTTTTTTTTTTTTTATTTATTGAGAAAAACATTCCAGTATTTTTCACCATATAGTGGACTTTAGTGAACCTCAGGGACGAATATATATATATATATATATATATATATATATATATATATATATATATATATATATATATATATATATATATATATATATATATATATATTAGTTTGCAGTTAGTTCAAAAATTAATTAAAGAAAAAACGAAATTAAATTAAAATGAAAAACTGTAATTTGTTTTGAAATGTTGTGGTATTTTTTTCAGATTACTTATCTGTGAGCTTCATTATTTTAAAAAAATGCATGTACCCTCATAATATTTAATAAAAAAATGCAAATCTCCTCCCCTCCTCAAAATTATCACTCTTTACTTCCGGTCATGGTATGGCAGATGGGCGGGGTCTGGGGGAAGATCATTGCGATTTGCAATTAGCAACACGACCCAACTTCAAACGATCCAATCAGATCTCAATGGACAATTTTAAATCCAGCCCTGCCTTATTTTATTTCAGAAGCCGGTTTCACTCGGATACACAAAAATTAGGCAATCAATACTTCCGTTTCATGGCGACTTTAACTTTATACAAAGCAGTAAATGCTTTTGAGGTTTTTCAGTTCTTCTGTCTTGTTCAATGACAAAAATCCAATCTGTCCCATAATAAAAGGACATTCTGTGTAAAAACAACCTTGATATCTTTTAATATTGACCGAGTAAGACCATGTCAAAGATTAAAATCAATATCAAAGCACAATCTGCTCCCCTATGAATAAAAGATGAGCACCGTCCTCCTAAAAAACAAGAATAGCCACACTATGCATGTCTTAAACAACCTATAGTAAATTCAACCAAAGGTGGCGTGAACTTTGTATTGCACTAAGTGATAACTCTTATCGTTGTTCGCCAGTTTGTGTCTGAAGCACTCGCTGGATGATCTGTGAATCACTTGAGCATTATATTCAAGCTGCTGAGACTCTGCGGCAAAAATGAGAAAGACATTTGCAACCCAAGAGCCTTAAGAAAGAGAGGGAGACAGCGAGATGTGGATGAAGAGGGGCGGGGATTAATGAATACCAAGCAAGTGTTATGTGAGTGCAACATGCAATCTTACAAACCACCTGGCTAAAGGCAGCACCAGAAGGATCTTTTGAACACTTGAAGACAGAACATTCAGTCATTCAGTCTTGCTGCAAATAGGAGACACATGCTCTAAATGTTAAATATAGATATATGTGCCAAAAACAGCAAGAAAATGCTAATGCCATTTGGTCTGAATCATAACTATAGAGATACATCCGTGTATTAGCCAATGAAGCACAGTCAAATAAGTGTCATTTAACCCTGTCCACCGTCAGATCTTATTGGTCTGAAACAGCATAATATATATACTAATAAAATAATAACAACATACCTGTCTTGTATAATAAGGCCAATTTTGTAAACCAAGTCTTGAAGTACCCGTATAAATCTGCTTAAGTACTCTCTGGGGTAAGCTTACACCTGATTAGGAATCACTGGTTTTAATGGGATGATCTGTGCCCCTTTCTGAACAAGGCAATATACCCACATCGATCACAGATAAACAAACCATAAAAGAAATGATGAGCATTTAAGAAGGCAGATCACATTTAAAATTAAATGTACCATAGTATACGATTTAGCCAGTGTGTGCAAAAAATTTATACCTACAGTACTGTAAGAAACTGATGCAACCATCCTTAATTCATTTCTCTCCCTTAATCCAAATTTATACTATTTAGCACTAAATTATCTCAGACAGTAATGAATATGATGCTACCAGTGATAATGTAGTGATTTACTCTGTATTATTTTTTGGGAAATGCTCCAGAAGCACTTGTACCCCATCGCTATCTTGATTCAATTTGACTTAAGTGTCCGAATGTGTCCAAATGCTTTTGGTAGCTATTAAAGAAGCGAAAAAGTATCAACAAACATGGCAACACAATGAATGTGCTTATAAGTAGGTTTAATATGCGTAATGCTAAGGCTTTGGCTTTTTTGCATCTCAGCCTTTGGTTCTCAGTTTGTCACGGTGATCAGCATGGAGTTACATTAATTAACCTAAGCAGCAGAGGTAAAGCTTGAGTGCCTCTATGCAAATGAACAGGTGCTGTTTACCACATACAAAACACTCATAATGTCCCTTATGGTTACAAGTCCAAGACAGCAGACAAAAGCTTTGTGAAATGCAAATGCCCGTGGGTGTAAGCACCGACCTTTGGTCTGAGCAACTGTTTTTCTTTTGTGCATGTCAATGTGTGATTGAAACAGTGATTGAAATATTTGTTTGTATTTTTGTGTGTAAAATATGTGTGGGAGTGAGGGCTTGTGTACGTTCATGTTCATGTATCAATAATGATTTTTAAAAGCTTGAGGGTGTATCAGTCCCCCCCTACAAATGGTGCAATGCTTCATGATGTATTAATAACTGGGCCTGCAGCTGTAATGCTATACGATGGTTGTCCTCAATACCACCCTTTCATAACTTATTAAACTTGCATCTGTTTTTCACACTGAGACTGACCGAAAAAACTGTCTCTAGCTGTCACTGTGGCAGTACCCTTTCAAAAAGTACACCTTTGCAACTAAAGAGTACATGGAGGTACATAATGCACTAAAGAATACATATACCTCAAAAGTACATAGTAGTACCAAATTTTTACATATATCTACCTAAACGCTACATATTTAAAAAAGTTTAACTCTTTAACCGCCGTTGACAGTTAAGGGGGTGTGCACACCAAAGCTTCTAAACACTGCTGAAAACACCAGGCGAACCCCGACTGACAGCTTTTTTCAGCTAAGCGTTTTGGTTGCTACATGTATAATACGTCTGCTTTGTTTATCAGTCGTTGTATGATGCACTGGTTGGTTGTTGTAATGTTTATCCCGTCCCTCCTCCACTGTGATTGGACGGCCGAGAGAGAACTGACATTGACAAGCTGAGCTTTTCACCCAAAGTTGAAAACTCTGAGCTGAGAACGGAAAAAAACGCTGACTGCTGCGGGAAAAAACGCCAGCTGCTGACTTTTTTCAAAAGCGCCATGCTTCCATTTAAAACAATTGAAAACATACGGCAGTCGGCGACATAAACGCTTTGGTGTGCATGCACGCTTATTCCCCGCCATTTAGTTATTTCGTCAATTAAGACAAAAACGCTTCCCTGCCAATGACATGTTTTTACAGCAATCCATATTTCTGCTATTATCCACTAGATGGCAGTCTTACCCAACAAAAACCTTAAAACTGTAAAAAATTATGTTTTGATCTTCGTTCTGAATCTGATCTCAAAGGTTTTTTACAAAAATGCATTTACTGTATCTCAGCTTTTTGCTCAAAATCTGGTCTTTTTAAAGTAACCTACCCATATTTAAGAGGTAAAAAGAGAACAAATAAAGGATATAACTTTTTTGAAAGCAGAGGGTCTGTTCTTTCATTTGATATATTGTAAGTACAACTGTCTGGAAGCCATTAACTCTTTCACCGCCAGCGTTTTTTTTAAAAAGTTGCCAGCCAGCGCCAGCGTTTTTCATGATTTTCACCAAAGTTTAATGCCTTCCAGAAAATGTTCTTCTTTAAATATATAAACATACAATATACCAAATGAAAGAACAGACCCTCTGCTTTCAAACAAAAAAACCCGTTTCATCCTACCTTCAGTGGTTCTTTTGTAATCAGCTTTTGAATATGGGTAAATTTCTGCAAAAACACCACATTTTGAGCAAAAAGCAGAGATAATTAAATTTTTGTGACGGACTTTTCATAGAGATCCCATTCAGAGCGATCTTTAAAACAGACACGGACATGCAGCCGCTTGCCATAGGGCAATACTTCCAGGTTTAAAAAGTTGCGGAAGGTGGATGATAGCGGTATTGCGGAAAGACGGAAAATCTCGTCATTGGCGGGGAAGCGTTTTCTCTTAATTGACGAGATATCTCGTCAATGGTGGTGAAAGAGTTAAACTTTTGTGAAAATCATAAAAATGCTGGCACTGGCTGGCAAAAAGTTTTAAATGCTGGTGGGGAAAGAGTTAAAGGTTACTGCCCCAGTAACGGCTTGGGACCATTTTTTACCATTTTATTTGGACAGTTTAGAAGCCCAAAAGTTTTTGTCCCGGTCATTTCGCATGTACTGCTAGGTTGCTGTCATTCTGATTCATGTATCACATGATGCAACAAAAATAAAAGCACACTTCCCTATAACCCCTCAGGTGTGTGAGAGGTGTTTATTTATTTACTGATCAATGTACGTTACACACACACTGTGCTCACTGCATATCACATGCATGTGGATAAAGATCATATTAATACCTCAGAGGTACATATTGGTACAAAATGTATACACATCTGTACCCAAATGGTACATATTAAGACTTTTTTAAAGGGTACTGCTCCAGTGACAGCTTGGGATAATTTGGGATAATCATTGGGATAATGACTGTCTGACGGTAAGAAAAAGGACTTCATGGATTTATTATAATAGAAATTGTACTGTAGCTATGATGACAAATAGGTTTCTTGCCTTTAAATGCCACATGAGTCTTACCTGTATGTTGTCGAAGGATGATTTATTTGTCACATCGTAGAGCAGCAAAAGAGCTAAAAGACAAAAGACAAGCCAGTAATTAAAATGTATTAGTACAAGACGGAGAAACAGTCCAATTATGCATACCATATGTTTATTGTTTCTAAATATAAAAGCCCTTTTGCGCTTTTATTCTTCATTATTCCAACAGACAACATTTTTCTTTTTTTTTCTAAGTTTATAAATGTAGTTTATATAAGTGTAGTAAAAGTCAGACTCTTTTAACCTTGAACACATTTTAAGCACTCTACAACAATTTATTGGTGCTTTCAGCATGTGATGTATTTATGGATTGAATCCTTTACTTTGGTTTTGTAGAAGACGGGTCTGTAAAGGGCAAACATTAAAGGATAATTACTATCCCTGGTAAAAGGAGGCAGTGCGCATACAGGAACAAACAAAGTCCGAATGTGTGCTTTTTCACACAGATGCACACATACAAAGACAAGCTGCCTGCCTGTTATTCAGCTAAGAATGGAGGATATAAAGGTCTGAATGGAGATTGTCTTTATCAGCTCATAACAGCTTTGTGTGAAGATGTGCAAAGACACTTTAATTAAACCTTTGTTTTGGTGAGACGGTAGGGTAGCGGAAACTAAAGCACCACACGCCACTCCTTCAAACCTCAAGTATTTCATGCTGCGTATCCGTTGAGTGACAGGAGCCTATCTGCTGTAAAAATATAGGAAATGACAGCAATTTGTTGGGGTTCTGCACTGTCAAAGCGTCCAATCATAACAACCCATCAGAGTCTGCATGTTCAGTTAAACTGGATCAGACAGCGATTCAGCTGCAAAGACAGAAATAATTGACAGGTTGTTCCCAAGCATCTCAAAAGCCAGGTGCTCTCTGTTTACTTTGTCAAAACAAATCTACGGTATTTGAGGCAGAATATCTAACCTTGAAATAATTTACAACTGCTTGAGAGTGTGATTGGCTGTTTATATAAAAGAGATTGAGGGTGACAGATTGTATGGTGTGTGGAGATCTCTGCCACATTATTAATTAGACTTTTCATTGTACAGTGTATAGGGTTATGTGAAGGATATTGTAAAAATGACAGAATATTTGATGTGTAGAGATTTCTGCAACATTATTTCTTAAATCAAGAAACTTTTCATCAATGTCACATATTTGGTTTTGCTATGGGCACGTCCCACCTGCAATATACTGTATAAATTATAATTGTACACTGTTGATATTCACTGTTATGAACAGACATGTTTAAAATATTTTGTCAAAGTAAAATTCTGTTTGCTTCAGTTAGTTTACTCATTATTAGATGTGCAGCACTGCACAACAGTCTTGCCACTATTATCTCTTTATTAGAATACAACTAGAAAATACAGGGAACTGTATGCAGTATTAAGAAACAGATTGAAATTAAAATTTGACCTCCCTATACTTGAGCAATAGCAGAAACCTACAAGCTCTCTTAAACCTAAATGAAATGAAAGACTAATTTCTAATTCTAATCTAATGACTTTAGGACTTCAGTTTTCTTAAAAGAGTTCAAGATGTGTTTAAAGCCAACAGAGGTACATAAAATACTGAGTTTTGCCAGAAGAAGCCATTTTGATCTGATTTTTTTTCACATGTTGTGTATGTCTTTCTCATATTTTTAATAAAACAGAATGAAATACAACAATGTTGTATTAAAACTTTGTGAAAGTAAAGGTAATTGCAATTCCAACCGAATAAGACCAGGAAAGTTATTTCGGGAAAAAGTCATTTCATGTTACTTACAAATGTCATTGAATTACAATTTTTTTCTAATTTAAAAAGTCCATAATATGCATAATCTACTTTTACAAGGTGTTTGAACATAAATGTGTGTTGGCAGTGTGTCAACACAACCACACTACAATGAAAAAAATCCAACCTCTCACTTTTTAATCCCTATTAAACCAAAGCAGTCTCATTAGACATGCTGTTTTGATTCTTTAGTTAATGTGATGTCATACTAATAAAGCCCCGCCCACAGCCACTGACTGACTGGTTAATTTTACCCAAAAGCTTTTCTAAATGTGCTTCCCTTTCAGTCGGTCACGACGACGTCACGTCGTGACCGACGAATTGGGAACCTGTTTAGAGAGACCAATCTGCTTCGTTTACTACTAAAACGCCAATGAACTTGGCATTGAGATATTTGCATAATGCTGGCGCCGCCCCGCCAGGTGCCCTTATAAGCAGCAGGTGCAAATATGGAAATTAGCTTTTTCGCTTCGAAAGCCGGCATTATCTGCTACTAAGAAGCTACTTGCTCTTATGGGAACGGTTGCTGAGGTTGATTGACAAGCAGTACTAACACTGCGGACGCTCGCAGTATTCCACTGCTCTGCATCTTTCTTGTTTTGAGTTTAGTGTGTGCGTTGCCTCTCTCTGTGCGCATCATCAGCTGAGCACCTAAAGAGTGATTTCCCAAAAAGAGTGATGTGTGAGAGCTCTGTGTCTTTTTAAAGACAGCCACTCTCTCGTATATTCGGAGATCAGCGTCCTTTTCAGGATAGCTTTTTGTCCCTGCGATCTTGGATACGAGAAGTATAAGGGCTCCAGTGGTGCCATGGTGCGGCTGTCAAGCGCTCGCAGGACGCTCTTCGCATCACTATGCTGAGTAAAAGACGGAGCTGGTTGAGGCTCCGGTGGAGACTGCAGAGTCGTGTTCTACGATTTCTGCCGAATCCACTGGACCTCCTTCTGGTCCCATCACTTCTGCAGCATCAGAGGGGTGCCCACTTTTCCCTCCGAGGTGGAGTCGTCCCGGAGATAGCGGCCGTGCCCGCTCGAGCGGTGGAAGCGGTAGAGTTGGAGGGGTTATGATTGGTACTTCGGAGCTGCTCGGGCCTCTCGGTCCTGATCTCCTGTGCCTTTCTTTCCCGACGGCACAAAAGAGTGACGTGACGTCATAGTGACTGACTGAAAGGAAACGTCTCGGTTACGGATGTAACCCTCGTTCCCTCATGGAAGGGAACGGAGACGTCATGTCCCGTCGCCACAGGGCTGCTCCCTGCTGTTTATCGGCCGGTCACACTTTCCGGCTTTCTCAGCGAAATGAAGCTAATTTCCATATTTGCACCTGCTGCTTATATAAGCACCTGGCGGGGCGCCGCCAACATTATGCAAAATCTCAATGCCAAGTTCATTGGCGTTTTAGTAGTAAACGAAGCAGATTGGTCTCTCTAAGCGAGTTCCCAATTCGTCGGTCACGACGTGACGTCTCCGTTCCCTTCCTTCAGGGAATGAGGGTTACATCCGTAACCGAGACGTTATCAGCATGTTGTAGCACTTATTGTTCCAGACTGTATTCACAGGAATCAGATCTATTTTTAACCAAAAGCTGTAGCTCATTTGCATTTAGTACACATATGAAAACAGATTTTTTTAGCGCAAATAGGGTCATTTTGAACATGCTATAACAAATGATCTCTGGGATAATTTGAGCTGAAACTTTCACATGGTAGGCACACCTGAGACTTATATAACATTTTGTAAAAATGTCCATTATATTGGCTCTTTAAATAATGTGCATTGATGAAATGTGCACTGTAGGATCAGTAATCCGTATTAAAGAAATCATTTAAATTATTTTAACTTTCCTGATAAAAAACATTCTTACAGTATGTTTAACAAACCTTGGTCACTATGTGCAGTACAATATTTTAAAATACAAAAAAAACTTTTGTGTTGTAACATTGGGGTTGAAATTGTAACACTGGGGTTGGAATGGCATACGAATGAGAAAACAAATGAAGAATTGTTATCTACAGTATTGGTAAACCATACCTTCAAGAATGTAAACAAAGTCAGATTTGGTTTCATGTTGTGTTGTAAAACAGGTACTGTATTCTAATGATTTTCCAAAAGCTTGCAAACAAAGTCACAAGAACAAGCTGTAAAGCTATTCGTAAAGCTAGATATTTATCGCTAAATATTTACAGTCACATAAGCTGTCAAAACCACTTTATATACAATCAGGATGTGCAAAACCACAGTTTTTTAGAATCAACTATCCCTGTATTTCTATTAATCAAATGTGACCCTGGACCACAAAACAAGTCAAAATGGTCAATTTAAGGTTGTCCAAATAAAGCCCTTACGGCGCATTCACACGGGGCATCAGCGTTAACGCTTCCCATTCACTTTTAATGGGTGACGTCATGCGTTGCCAAACTGAATTGTGGATCCGTCTGCGCCGCGTCAGTGCCGTTGCTCGCGGCAGAAGTTGAACATTTCTCAACTTTTCAAGCGGCAACGCGTGCGTCAGCCAATCAGATCGCCTTATGCAAATAACCTAGGCAGAGCCAGCCAATTACGTTTATGGAAGAACGGAGCATGTGTAGCGGCCACTGTGATTGGCTATTGGCCACGCTTCAGACAAGCCTTCCGTTAAGCGTTAACGCTTACGCCCCATGTGAATGTACCGTTCACAACACATATTACTAATGATAAATAAGGTCATCCAATTATTTAGACTTACGGGTTGATAAAGCATAACAAAATAATATGTGTGCATAAAATCACAATATCAAACAGTCATTTAATACATTTTTATCTACAGACATCGAGGAGCAAAATATTCAGAATTATTGTGGAACTCAGTAGTACTCCTCCTTCTTTAACTGGGATTAATAAAACTAGATGAGAGTGAGGTGATGGGGTGGAGGAGGGATGCTGCAAAAAAAAACTATCACAGGACAAAGGTGAGGGACTGCTATTTAACTCTTTCTCCGCCATTGACGAGATATCTCGTCAATTAAGAGAAAACGCTTCCCCGCCAATGACGAGATTTTCCGTCTTTCAGCAATACCGCTATTATCCACCAGGTGGCGCCCTTCCGCAACTTTTTAAAACCGGATGTATTGCCCTATGGCAAGCTGCTGCATGTCCGTGTCTGTTTTAAAGATCGCTCTGAATGGGATCTCTATGAAAAGTCCGTCACAAAAATGGAATTATCTCTGCTTTTTGCTCAAAATGTGGTGTTTTTGCAGAAACCTACCCATATTCAAAAGCTGATTGCAAATGAACCACTGAAGGATGAAACGTTTTTTTTTATTTGAAAGCAGAGGGTCTGTTCTTTCATTTGGTATATCGTCTGTTTATTTATTTAAAGAAGAACATTTTCTGGAAGGCATTAAACTTTGGTGAAAATCATGAAAAACGCTGGCGCTGGCTGGCAACTTTTTTTAAAAACGCTGGCGGTGAAAGAGTTAAAGGCACCTCTTTCTACTGATTGGTTGGATCAAATGACCACGCTCCTGCCGAACTTTATTTAATAAACTTCATTTCATGAGTTTTCATTAACATGTCATTGAATGAGAAAAAACATATTTGGTGTGCTGTCTGAGGGGAGGGCTCCAAGCTCAGAATTTTAGCCCGAACCATGGCGCTCCCCAAAAATGCCATGTACATGACGGACAGCAGCCAGAAAAACATCTCCAAAAAGTGTAAGCGTAAATCCGAAAGAAAGTGGTGGGAAAACTAGTGGTTTGACTGGGAGCGCTCTTACGGCATCCAACAAGGGCTTTGGCTGAGATGCTCCCATCATCGGATGGGAAAGCCCCACCGGCAGTCAAACGGGGAGCACAATCACGTACTTGAACAAAGAACGGTATTAAACGAATTGAGGCAAATTGACACGGGGGCCCAGCAGCATCCAACAGGAGCTTTGGCTTTGACCCAGCCCCTAAATTAATAATCAGTGAGTTTCAAAGCACTGCATTCGGCAGAGGAGTTATTGAGAGATTATGGCTTGAAATTGAAAAATACAGGAGGGAAGTGGGGCTGGGTCGTCTGCGGAGGCAACCTCGTGCCAGATTTGGTGATATTAGAAATGGTTGAAGTGAAGACTACAGAATATGAAAGATAAATGCGGCGTCGGGGCTTGAGCCACTAGCAGAGAAAACCTCACGCTAGGAAGGACCTGAAGATAATGGTCAAAAAAAGTGTAGACATGAGAAAAAGTTAATGGCGGATCGCGACGTTGGTGGATATAAAAAATATTTGGTCAAAAACCGCCATTTATGCGGGCAATGGAACTGATTGGGGCTGGTGCGGCTGTCACCGGTGGTGAGACGCGAAAGGAAGAACCCGGTACTCGACAGAGTAAGGTGGAAGCTGCAGGACCCGTGTTTTTGGCCCGGCAGCCTTGCTTGCTCAAGCAGACAAAAGAGGCGCAATGGTAAAGGGTAAGTAGACAAAGGAAAGACATTTAAGTCATTTGACTGAGCGGTAAAACTGCTTTTTTTGTTTAATAGTGTTCGTTTTATCAGTCCTTCTTCAACGATTCAGCTCAATGGGCAGAAGTGGACAACCAAGGTGGAAAATAGTGGATGTCTCGCCGGTTGGGGGCAAGTGTAGGATTCGGGTCCTGGCTTGCGTGAAGTGGAAAGTGTGGACTGATGTTCCGGAAAAGACAAAGAGGTCTAATGTAGCAACCCAATCTCACAGAAATTTTTGTTATAGTCACAAAATTTTTGATTAATGTATTTGTGCTATTGACACAAATTTCGGTAGCACTTTATTTTACAGTACGTGTACTTACAGTGTACATATATGGTAAATAAGTTGTACTTACCGACAAATGTGTGGTACTTACTTTTAGGTATCTACATGGTAAGTAATTGGTATCATTACTGTACTTACCAGTAGTACATACTTGGTAGTTAAAATGTAACTCTAGATAAGTACTGGGTAATAACATATACATACTTATAGTGTAGGTATACTGTAACTAACTAGAAACACTACTGTACTTACAAATGAATGTACAATATAAGTATTTAGTATTTACATGCAAGTTAGGGTAAATGACAGGTATTTATAGTGTACATATATGATAACTAATATCAAACACTACTGTACTTACAAATTGTATATACATGATAAGTGTATGGTACCTGTAGGTCATAAATAAATGACCGGCACATATGGTGTATGTATACTGTAACTAACAAGAAACACTACTGTACTTACAAATAGTATATACATGATAAGTGTGTTGTACCTGTAGGCCAGTGTAAGTTAATGAAAGGCATATATGGTGTATGTATGTATACTGTAACTAACTAGAAACCTACTGTACAATGGTTGATGCTATATCTTAGGTGGTAGGTCCTATATAATAACTGTGTAAAAAGCAACACTTTATTTTACAGTCCTGTTTCCATGTAGTTACCATGGACGTACTAGTGAATGTACCCAGTAGTTAATGCGTATTATAGTCAATGGTTGGATTTGCTTCACAGTGACATGTATATGATGCTATATCTTAGGTGGTAGGTCCTATATAATAACTGTGTAAAAAGCAACACTTTATTTTACAGTCCTGTTTCCATGTAGTTACCATGGATGTACTAGTGAATGTACCCAGTAGTTAATGCGTAGTATAGTCAATGGTTGGGTTTGCTTCACAGTGACATGTATATGATGCTATATCTTAGGTGGTAGGTCCTATATAATAACTGTGTAAAAAGCAACACTTTATTTTACAGTCCTGTTTCCATGTAGTTACCATGGACGTACTAGTGAATGTACCCAGTAGTTAATGCGTATTATAGTCAATGGTTGGATTTGCTTCACAGTGACATGTATATGATGCTATATCTTAGGTGGTAGGTCCTATATAATAACTGTGTAAAAAGCAACACTTTATTTTACAGTCCTGTTTCCATGTAGTTACCATGGACGTACTAGTGAATGTACCCAGTAGTTAATGCGTAGTATAGTCAATGGTTGGGTTTGCCTCAAAGTGACATGTATGTGATGCTATATCTTAGGTGGTAGGTCCTATATAATAACTGTGTAAAAAGCAACACTTTATTTTACAGTCCTGTTTCCATGTAGTTACCATGGATGTACTAGTGAATGTACCCAGTAGTTAATACGTAGTATAGTCAATGGTTGGGTTTGCCTCAAAGTGACATGTATATGATGCTATATCTTAGGTGGTAGGTCCTATATAATAACTGTGTAAAAAGCAACACTTTATTTTACAGTCCTGTTTCCATGTAGTTACCATGGACGTACTAGTGAATGTACCCAGTAGTTAATGCGTAGTATAGTCAATGGTTGGGTTTGCCTCAAAGTGACATGTATGTGATGCTATATCTTAGGTGGTAGGTCCTATATAATAACTGTGTAAAAAGCAACACTTTATTTTACAGTCCTGTTTCCATGTAGTTACCATGGACGTACTAGTGAATGTACCCAGTAGTTAATGCGTAGTATAGTCAATGGTTGGGTTTGCCTCAAAGTGACATGTATGTGATGCTATATCTTAGGTGGTAGGTCCTATATAATAACTGTGTAAAAAGCAACACTTTATTTTACAGTCCTGTTTCCATGTAGTTACCATGGATGTACTAGTGAATGTACCCAGTAGTTAATACGTATGATAGTCAATGGTTGGGTTTGCTTCACAGTGACATGTATATGATGCTATATCTTAGGTGGTAGGTCCTATATAATAACTGTGTAAAAAGCAACACTTTATTTTACAGTCCTGTTTCCATGTAGTTACCATGGACGTACTAGTGAATGTACCCAGTAGTTAATGCGTAGTATAGTCAATGGTTGGGTTTGCCTCAAAGTGACATGTATGTGATGCTATATCTTAGGTGGTAGGTCCTATATAATAACTGTGTAAAAAGCAACACTTTATTTTACAGTCCTGTTTCCATGTAGTTACCATGGATGTACTAGTGAATGTACCCAGTAGTTAATACGTAGTATAGTCAATGGTTGGGTTTGCCTCAAAGTGACATGTATGTGATGCTATATCTTAGGTGGTAGGTCCTATATAATAACTGTGTAAAAAGCAACACTTTATTTTACAGTCCTGTTTCCATGTAGTTACCATGGACGTACTAGTGAATGTACCCAGTAGTTAATGCGTAGTATAGTCAATGGTTGGGTTTGCCTCAAAGTGACATGTATGTGATGCTATATCTTAGGTGGTAGGTCCTATATAATAACTGTGTAAAAAGCAACACTTTATTTTACAGTCCTGTTTCCATGTAGTTACCATGGATGTACTAGTGAATGTACCCAGTAGTTAATACGTATGATAGTCAATGGTTGGGTTTGCTTCACAGTGACATGTATATGATGCTATATCTTAGGTGGTAGGTCCTATATAATAACTGTGTAAAAAGCAACACTTTATTTTACAGTCCTGTTTCCATGTAGTTACCATGGACGTACTAGTGAATGTACCCAGTAGTTAATGCGTAGTATAGTCAATGGTTGGGTTTGCCTCAAAGTGACATGTATGTGATGCTATATCTTAGGTGGTAGGTCCTATATAATAACTGTGTAAAAAGCAACACTTTATTTTACAGTCCTGTTTCCATGTAGTTACCATGGATGTACTAGTGAATGTACCCAGTAGTTAATACGTATGATAGTCAATGGTTGGGTTTGCTTCACAGTGACATGTATATGATGCTATATCTTAGGTGGTAGGTCCTATATAATAACTGTGTAAAAAGCAACACTTTATTTTACAGTCCTGTTTCCATGTAGTTACCATGGATGTACTAGTGAATGTACCCAGTAGTTAATGCGTATTATAGTCAATGGTTGGATTTGCTTCACAGTGACATGTATATGATGCTATATCTTAGGTGGTAGGTCCTATATAATAACTGTGTAAAAAGCAACACTTTATTTTACAGTCCTGTTTCCATGTAGTTACCATGGATGTACTAGTGAATGTACCCAGTAGTTAATACGTATGATAGTCAATGGTTGGGTTTGCTTCACAGTGACATGTATATGATGCTATATCTTAGGTGGTAGGTCCTATATAATAACTGTGTAAAAAGCAACACTTTATTTTACAGTCCTGTTTCCATGTAGTTACCATGGACGTACTAGTGAATGTACCCAGTAGTTAATACGTATGATAGTCAATGGTTGGGTTTGCTTCACAGTGACATGTATATGATGCTATATCTTAGGTGGTAGGTCCTATATAATAACTGTGTAAAAAGCAACACTTTATTTTACAGTCCTGTTTCCATGCAGTTACCATGGACGTACTAGTGAATGTACCCAGTAGTTAATACGTATGATAGTCAATGGTTGGGTTTGCTTCACAGTGACATGTATATGATGCTATATCTTAGGTGGTAGGTCCTATATAATAACTGTGTAAAAAGCAACACTTTATTTTACAGTCCTGTTTCCATGTAGTTACCATGGATGTACTAGTGAATGTACCCAGTAGTTAATGCGTAGTATAGTCAATGGTTGGGTTTGCCTCAAAGTGACATGTATGTGATGCTATATCTTAGGTGGTAGGTCCTATATAATAACTGTGTAAAAAGCAACACTTTATTTTACAGTCCTGTTTCCATGTAGTTACCATGGACGTACTAGTGAATGTACCCAGTAGTTAATGCGTAGTATAGTCAATGGTTGGGTTTGCCTCAAAGTGACATGTATGTGATGCTATATCTTAGGTGGTAGGTCCTATATAATAACTGTGTAAAAAGCAACACTTTATTTTACAGTCCTGTTTCCATGTAGTTACCATGGATGTACTAGTGAATGTACCCAGTAGTTAATACGTATGATAGTCAATGGTTGGGTTTGCTTCACAGTGACATGTATATGATGCTATATCTTAGGTGGTAGGTCCTATATAATAACTGTGTAAAAAGCAACACTTTATTTTACAGTCCTGTTTCCATGTAGTTACCATGGACGTACTAGTGAATGTACCCAGTAGTTAATGCGTAGTATAGTCAATGGTTGGGTTTGCCTCAAAGTGACATGTATGTGATGCTATATCTTAGGTGGTAGGTCCTATATAATAACTGTGTAAAAAGCAACACTTTATTTTACAGTCCTGTTTCCATGTAGTTACCATGGATGTACTAGTGAATGTACCCAGTAGTTAATACGTATGATAGTCAATGGTTGGGTTTGCTTCACAGTGACATGTATATGATGCTATATCTTAGGTGGTAGGTCCTATATAATAACTGTGTAAAAAGCAACACTTTATTTTACAGTCCTGTTTCCATGTAGTTACCATGGATGTACTAGTGAATGTACCCAGTAGTTAATGCGTAGTATAGTCAATGGTTGGGTTTGCTTCACAGTGACATGTATATGATGCTATATCTTAGGTGGTAGGTCCTATATAATAACTGTGTAAAAAGCAACACTTTATTTTACAGTCCTGTTTCCATGTAGTTACCATGGATGTACTAGTGAATGTACCCAGTAGTTAATACGTATGATAGTCAATGGTTGGGTTTGCTTCACAGTGACATGTATATGATGCTATATCTTAGGTGGTAGGTCCTATATAATAACTGTGTAAAAAGCAACACTTTATTTTACAGTCCTGTTTCCATGTAGTTACCATGGATGTACTAGTGAATGTACCCAGTAGTTAATACGTATGATAGTCAATGGTTGGGTTTGCTTCACAGTGACATGTATATGATGCTATATCTTAGGTGGTAGGTCCTATATAATAACTGTGTAAAAAGCAACACTTTATTTTACAGTCCTGTTTCCATGTAGTTACCATGGACGTACTAGTGAATGTACCCAGTAGTTAATACGTATGATAGTCAATGGTTGGGTTTGCTTCACAGTGACATGTATATGATGCTATATCTTAGGTGGTAGGTCCTATATAATAACTGTGTAAAAAGCAACACTTTATTTTACAGTCCTGTTTCCATGCAGTTACCATGGACGTACTAGTGAATGTACCCAGTAGTTAATACGTATGATAGTCAATGGTTGGGTTTGCTTCACAGTGACATGTATATGATGCTATATCTTAGGTGGTAGGTCCTATATAATAACTGTGTAAAAAGCAACACTTTATTTTACAGTCCTGTTTCCATGTAGTTACCATGGACGTACTAGTGAATGTACCCAGTAGTTAATACGTATGATAGTCAATGGTTGGGTTTGCTTCACAGTGACATGTATATGATGCTATATCTTAGGTGGTAGGTCCTATATAATAACTGTGTAAAAAGCAACACTTTATTTTACAGTCCTGTTTCCATGCAGTTACCATGGACGTACTAGTGAATGTACCCAGTAGTTAATACGTATGATAGTCAATGGTTGGGTTTGCTTCACAGTGACATGTATATGATGCTATATCTTAGGTGGTAGGTCCTATATAATAACTGTGTAAAAAGCAACACTTTATTTTACAGTCCTGTTTCCATGTAGTTACCATGGATGTACTAGTGAATGTACCCAGTAGTTAATGCATACGGTTATTTAATGCTTGGTTTAAAGGACAAAGATACTGAGTACCAAAATGGCACATCAGTAATGTTTGTTCTTATCATATAGGTATGGTATAAGTATAACTTACATTTACCTGCAGGTACAACACACTTATCATGTATATACAATTTGTAAGTACAGTAGTGTTTCTAGTTAGTTACAGTATACATACATACACCATATATGCCTTTCATTAACTTACACTGGCCTACAGGTGCAACACACTTATCATGTATATACTATTTGTAAGTACAGTAGTGTTTCTTGTTAGTTACAGTATACATACACCATATGTGCCGGTCATTAATTTATGACCTACAGGTACCACACACTTATCATGTATATACAATTTGTAAGTACAGTAGTGTTTGATATTAGTTATCATATATGTACACTATAAATACCTGTCATTTACCCTAACTTGCATGTAAATACTAAATACTTATATTGTACATTCATTTGTAAGTAGAGTAGTGTTTCTAGTTAGTTACAGTATACCTACACTATAAGTATGTATATGTTATTACCCAGTACTTATCTAGAGTTACATTTTAACTACCAAGTATGTACTACTGGTAAGTACAGTAATGATACCAATTAATTACCTTGTAGATACCTAAAAGTAAGTACCACACATTTGTCGGTAGGTACAACTTATTTACCATATATGTACACTGTAAGTACACGTACTGTAAAATAAAGTGCTACCCAAATTTCAGCAGTTTTTTTGTGCCCCTGGAATGTTTTCTCATTGTTTTGTCCTATTATATTCTGTGACATCCTAACCCCAACTCCAGGCGAGAATAGTTTTAAAAGCGGCAAAAACATGTAGAAACCAATACATAAAAGTACATCCTAACGCAAACCCCGAATCTAACCCTAACCATAATCAACAATGATTTAAAAATAGGAAAAACAATGAGAAAAAAACATATATTGTAAAATGACACAATACAGAAAAACTGTTTCTAGAAATTCTGCAAAAAACTATCATGCATGAAAAGTCTAAAATGGACTATTAAATTAAAGTGCTAACAAATTATTCTGCAATAGTCTGCTGTGACTAGTCGACCATCAACACACATTCATGCTCTATGATGCCCAAAAATGGATACGCAGCTCACGTCTATATTGTCCTTCTTAAGAAGCTTGAATGTTTTGTCACTCAATACAGTATGAGATTAAGCAGAAATATGACTGCTTTATAACTCTACTGTATATAATAAGTGATGTCTGTTCCTCCTCTATACTGTATGTCAGCGAAGCACATGCAAAATCTGTATGCTATTGGGCTGTATAAACAACAAAAATGGAGCTCATCACAAAGAGCCTTTTCAAAGCAAGTGACACATGTGAATGGCACTTTGATAATGACTGCAATTAACAATCATTATGTCAAAAGCATTTTTGAGGGCCATTATTGTCTTGTTCTCAAAATCCCTTCCCAAAATACTATCATTTAGTATTGACCCAGAAAGGTAGGGGAGAGAGAGAGAGAAAGAGAGAGAGCGTAGATTAGACAGAAATGCAGAGAAAAGCGCGAGAGAGCAATCAGCCCCTAGTAAACAGCTCGCACACTCAACCGAAACTACCTACACACCGCATCACATTTAATCCCCGAGCTCAGAAACCCATTTAACTGTTGATACAAATTTTATTTTTGGTTATTATATGGTTGAAAAACAATCAAATTAGGTAAACAAGACGGGAGCTTGAAATGAAAGCCTGCTGATAATGTAAATCAAATGAATATTCTTCATAAATCATAGACGTCGAACGTTTCTCTCAGCTCATCTAACAGAGTGTCTATTTTAATCATTTCACTTTGTGTTGTGTTTGTTTTATCTGATGAACAGAATGAATAATATACTGAGAATCAGATGATAATGTTGTGTGCGGAGAGCTGGGGACATCGGCATCATTATGTGTTATTCTCACTGATATAAATAACATTGTCATGGTCATATTTCAACCTAGAAGCCTACAACAACATTTCAAATATATTCATCTGTCAGTTCTTCTCAACACTTTAACTATAGGCATGTCTATGGCAGCGGTACAGTATGTTGTGGTGCAATGCCATGTCTCTCTGTGAGCTGGATGGCACACAGGCATGGCACAGATGGGTGAGGCTCTCTGTGGGCGTCATGAGTACAGTAGAGTCTCTCTCTTCACATTTGTTTAGCACCCTAAAACAGCATGATTAAGAGCAAAAAAAAGACATCTCCGGTGACTGTTATTTTGGTTAATGTGCTACTGACAGTTTGCATGTGACAGGTGTGGGAAAATTTGTGCATTTTTCTGGACATTTATACAAAGCGACTAGCAGTGCATTCAAATATGTGCCATAGAAATCGAAAATCCAATATTTGCAATGACATTAAGAGCATCAGTTTGATTTCTCTCATTGATTTTACATAGATTTCAATCTTTGACATGACCTTACTTAGTCAATATTAAAGATATTAAGGGTTATATTATACAGAATGTTATTTACATTATGTAGGACACATTTATGTGGAAAATAGCAAATCACAAAAATTGACTATAGCTGGGCTTTTACAGGCAGAGATACATAATATGGTCTTACGCTGCCAAGCTTTTCTGTTAAAAACATCTGACTTTACTATTTGTCATTTTGCTTTGAAATACAGTAGTAGGTACTTAAAAGCACTTACTGTACCTTTCACTGCAGCATAAAAAGACTTATGTCAAGGTACATTTGTAGTTCAAATGCAAGCACAAAAGCTCACTCAAATAATTGAAATTCAATTAAATAGGATACAATATGTTTACTATAATATGTAAGGAATAATTGACTCCGGTCCTTTGAATTATTCTGAAAAAAATGCACACCCAAGATGGTAATGTGGCATGACACGAAGTGGAGTGGAGTTAATTATGCCTCTTATCCATGGTTACCACAAAAATCGCACTGGTGCCTATTGTTAAGACATTTAAATGGTCAGGTGTGCGGTTCACAGAAAAGTAATCGACACCAACGGAACATTTCTCAGCCAATCAGAATAGAGCATTCAACAGACCCTTGGTATAAATTATACTATGTTTAAGTGCAATAAGAAGTACAGAAATTTATTGAGGCCAAAAACATAACCTGGATTGGTGTGTTTTTGGTGTTGCTGCAAATTTTGTTATACCACAGTATAACATTTTATTATCATTTCATTGCAAAAACTTAAGAGAAAATGATAGAACAATAAAGGGAATGAAAGAAAAGACAAAACCAAATTATGTTCCAGGGACACACAAATGACTATCCTTTATTTCTTCTCTAAATTGCTGCTTTGATGTTAGCAATAGAAAATCTGTTTCTGTCATCTAATGTCCATTTTTATTTGACAACGGTTCTGAAGAAAGTCAACATTCAGACAATCATATATTTGTTCATTACAGGAAAGAACACCTCTTGACCCAGCAAGCAATAAATGACGTTGTCATTTCACTGTCTAAGTTAACAAAAGACCCGATGTAGTCTGGCTAAGGCATTAACTTATATGAACAAACAATTGAAAATTATAGTTTTTCAGTATGTATACATTTTTGTTAATGTTAGTTCATTTCAATAGCCTACAGTTATTCTTGTTAGTTCATGGTGCATTGCCTAATGTTAACAGATACAATGCTTGATTGTATAAATGTATTAGTAAATTCTTAAATTAAAACAAACTAAGATTTATAAATGCATGTAAGTATTGTTTATTGTTAGTTCATGGTATCTAATGCATAAGTTATTTGTTAACAAATACAACCCCAAATCATGAGTGCCGTCTTTGATTCATTAGTTCTGATACCAAATAAAGTCAACTGCATAAATAAGGCTTTATAAGGCTTAAAATGTCCATAACATAACAAATCATTGTCAACATACCATAGTTTGACTGATACTGCGCTGCGCTGATTTCTAGAGACTGCTGCACAGTGGCGGCGATAGCATTTTGCGCTCAAACAACGCTAAGAGAGAGCTTACGAATGGTCTAGACCAACCTTACGAAAGTGTGACTTACAGAAGATATACTTAGCATACTAATGTTTTGAGAATCGTGCCATAGAGTTTAAGGTTAAGGAATAGCTTAAGAACTACTTAGTGATAAGAATGTTTTGGGGAACCAGGACCAGGTTTTTAAATGGAAAATAGCATTCACAATAAGAAATGTCTGCAAACTGAAATGAAACAGAGATCAGGGAGCTTGTCGCTATCTACCCTGAAGCTGAGCCCCTTCACCAGCATGACAACAGCACATCACACGCTCATTTATGATCTTATAATAAACAAAAATGCATGCATGTGGTTTCTCGAGAGAAATCATGGATAAAAAACAATCTTTAGACGCTGCAGAAAAAAGTTTGAAGCTCAGGACTTTAAAGGGATAGTTTGCCCAAAGATAAAAATTAACTCATGATTTACTCACCCTCAAGTCATCCGAGTTACATATATCCATCCTTGTTTCATACTAACACATATTCAGATATTTCTGAAAATGTACTAGTTCTTCCAATTTTTATAATGGATGAATTTTCAGCATTTCAATTATCTAAACGGACGGTCCATCTTCTTCAAGTCTAAAGAATGTGCATACATCCTTGGCAAAAGTAATCCACACAGCCCCAGGGGGATAAATAAATGCCTTCTGATGGTTATCCAATATTTATATTTAAAACTTTACAAACTAAAATAACTAGCTTCCATTAATGCCACAATCTTATTGATATTTCAACGAAAAAAAAAAATGCATGGATTACCCACTGAAGGCCTTTATTCATCGCCCTGGAGCCATGTGAATTACTTTTGAGAAGGGTGAATTCACATTCTGTGGACTTCAAGGATCTGGACCCCATATTAATTAATTTCAAAGATTGGAAGAGATAGGACATTTTCAAAAATATCTTAATATGTGTTTGTATAATAAAGGATGGACATGTAACTTGAATGGCGTGAGGGTAGAGCTGGGCAAGAAATTGCCTGCAAATCCGTGTCCCATCTGTAAAGTTTGGTGATTAGTAGTAAATCGCCATCACCTGATTTCAGATGGAGTGGCATTTACACAAAGCTGAATTTCACCAAGAAGCTACTGTAGGCAAAACCGCGTTGATAATCGTGGAAAATTGCCTCCAATAATGTACAGGTATGGAATTTTGATTAGCTTCTCTATGAAATACGGCTCTGTGTAGAAAATGCCGCTACATCTGAAAGCAGGTGATGGCGATTCACTAAACCGCTTTACTGATGAGATACGCATAAGAATTGCAGGCGATTTTTTGCCCAGCTCTACGTAAGGGTGAGAAAATCATGTTTTTTTTTTCAATTTTGGCCGAGGGATCCCTTTAAATACATCACATGTCTTAAGGGGATGTGTGTGAATCAGATTCTGGAAACTTATTGGCAGTGGGAATTAACCAAAATCAAATCCAGGGACGCATTTTCCATAATCTTGTGTGAAAAGGCCTTATTAGACATCTTTTAAATGCGAAATTGCTTGTTGTGGGTGCTCAGCATGTGTCTTCTGTTTTGTTTGCTGTACACAAGATCAACAGTAGTTGTGCAGCATAATGGCATCTATAGGTGGTTAATTAAATATGTTGAACATTTCAACAATGTAAGTCAAATGCATGGGAGGTTTTTGAACATTAATCTTATTTTCCAAAAATGTATACAACATTCAAACAAAAACAAACCAAAGACAGATATAAAATCAACTGAATAAGTGTAATGCTAAATGGTTTGGGCTGATAGAACAGCAAAAGTTTAATCCTTGGGATTTAGAATCAATAGCAGCTTTGCAGAAATAATAAGTGTCTGCCAAATGTATAAAAGTCAATGTTGAAACTGTGAAACATAACAGAGAGGTGGCAAACGGCTCAGTTTTCTATTCTATTATTAAAAGCATTAAATAAGCCCCAGCAGGGGTTTTGACTTGAATACTTCACAGAGAAACACTGGGAAAGCGCTTCTGAATCGGAAACTATTAATCATTTTTCATTCCTACACAGAACATGTCTGCATTTCAACCCCAAGTCTACACGGATTAAAATGCAACTCACCATGTGCATCTCGGTAGTAGGCATGCGTCACGCTTCTGAATCGTTCCTGTCCCGCTGTGTCCCAAATCTACAGAAAAACAGAAGGAGCAAATAGACTCGTCTCTTTAGATGCTTCATTGATTTATCCATCCATCATACACACAGGGCCTTTTAGATCAGATATGAGTATTCAGCGAGATTACACTCTGAGTGATATGGAAGGGGAAAAGCTTTAATGATGTGATAATAGTGTAAGGCAGAAGACAAGAATGCTGGATTACAGCTGGGGTCAAAACTACCTCACAGTGCACTTTGCAAGTCCTGATAAGAATAGCCTGTCACCTTACATAAAGACCTGTCGGACAGGTCATATATTTAACAGCAAGGAAAACAAGAGTACAGATGATGCACAGAGCAGCCTAAAATTACTAAAGGTACACTCTAAAAAAACAAACGGTGCTATATAGCACCAAAACTGTTGATTTGAATCGTAACCATAGAAGAACCGTTTTTAGTGCCATATAGCACCGGTGAAGAACCGGTGAAGCACCTGTGTAGAACCATATAGGGGCCATATAGCACCACATTTGGTTCTACATAGCACTATTTGGTTCTACACAGGTGCTTCACCGGTGCTATAGACCGTTTCAGCAGTAACAACAAAAACAAGCGGCTGTCGCGGTCCGCACGTAACTTCCGGTAAACTCCGCTAATAATAAATAACAACAAAGTTCTTTAAACGTAGTTTATTTATATAACAAGCAAACAAAACAACACATAGATTACCTAGGAAACCAAAACATTTGTTATTTTCGACAAGGCATTTGTTCAAGAGATCAGTTTAGCAACTAGTCAGACCATTAAAAAAACAAAACCGGAAGTAAGGTTCGGATCCAGACGTGTATCGCGTGCGTCCGATGAAACCGTCTATATGGCACTAAAAACGGTTCTTCTATGATTACGAGCAAAGAACCACTTTTGGTGCTATATAGCACCGTTTGTTTTTAGAGTGTAGGAAGATGTTACAAAAAAGATACTGCAGAGGATTTGGGTTGATCTTCAGTGAATAAAAGCTTAAAGCCACAATTTCCCCAGATCATAGCCTTATATATTCTGCATAAAATATATAATTTTCCACAGAAGAAACAACATGAGGAAGTGAATGGTGCTAGAAAACCACTCTTAAGGATGTGTTAAGTTTTTGCACATCTTTGTGCGTCAAGCTTTTGATGTGTAAATTTTTTTCAAACCAATTTTATTATCCAGACAAGTTTACATTAAATCATTAAAGAAACAAACATAAAAAAAGAGGAAACATTGCCTGCGCTTTTATCTTTTACATTAAATGTTAAACTAAAAGAAAAACAAAACAAAAAGGAATCACGATAACAACAGAGTAGCTACCATTCAAAACCCCCCTTGTTTTGTTTGTTTATTTATTTATAAAACACTACTTAAACAACATACACTGTAAAAAATTCTGTAGAAATTACAGTATAACTGGGTATTACTGGCAACTAGCTGCCAGTAACTTACTGTAGATTTTACATTTATGTTATATACTGGCAACAGTTTGTTTAAAGTTAAATGAACATGAAACATTTTTAAGTCTTTATCTTCTACAGTAAGTTACTGGCAACCAGCTGCATAATTATTTTTTAATAACTTTTTACAGTGTAGCATTGACCAAAGTGCTGTACAATGATAAAAAGCAAAAATAAAATTATAAAAATAAATTAATAAAATGAATAACATCATGACATCAACATACAAACATTTAAAACAATACCAGCAATGAACTAACATGAACAAATTGTATTGGCATTAACTAACATATATAAAAATAATAAACACAAGCGCTTTATTACTTATTGTTAGCTCACGTTAGCTACATTTAATAATCCTAACAAATTCAATCAAAGACAGATCACAATCAACACAAATAGGAGGATCATACGTGCTCCATACCATACTATAGGAGGTTTCATCGCTTTTAACTTGACACAGAAGTACGCCGCCATTTTTAATAATATCTATTGAGCAGACCAAATTTACATTAATTTACTAATTGTTTGCAAGCCCAGTCCGTGATAATTACACTAACAACCTTAAAAGCCGTTAAACGCTGAATACATGTTCAGGTGACTGGGGTTATTAAACTGGATGACTTGTTAAATTAAACATCTGCTGAAGTCTACAAAGTGTGTGTGTATCTCACCAGTGCGATCCATGTGGCTAATAGGGCGTTAAAGATTAATGACAGCCTTGTTAAACTCTCATTACTGCTCATCCTCAAGATGCACATTTATTGTTTGGTTTGTCAATATAACCAAGAGAGAGCAAAGCAGCAAGGGAATATCAAAATGTATCGCCTTATTACTCAAAATAGCAAAGATTATTAATGCTGCTTTGAAACGTGATCAAATCAAAGAGTTTGTTGTTACAAAAATGCTGACAGAAGATATCTACCTAAAACCTTGATGGATTGAAAGTACAGTATCAACACAGAAAATGACATAAAGTTTATAACTCATAACTTGCTTAGTGTTGGGAATAGAGAGCAACGTCTTATCAAGTTCAAAAGTAATGGGATCGGATCATTTTGATTGCATTCAGTTCTGTAGCTGGTTTTTGTAACGTCAGCAATTTTCTATTAATGTGATCATGAAGGCTTTATAAAAAATTCCAATATATTCATCAGGGCAAGTTTACACTCTACAAGAAATGCTGGGTTATTTTTATCCCAGCGTTAGGTCAAGAAAGGATGAACCCAGAACGTTGGGTTGTAATTGAACCTATGCTGGGTTGTTTCAATCCAATGTTGGGTCAAATATAAAAAATGTTTGTGTTAATTTAAGCAAACGGTTGGGTTCATCCCTTTTTGAAAATAACTTAGCATTTTTAGAGTGTAATCTTTCCAGATGACTATGCTTCATGTTCCATCTTTACAATTACATGTTACTGTATGAATAAGAACATCTTTTTTCAGTGTACAGTATAATTTTTGTAAATTTGTGTTAGGCATACATGTATAAACAACATGCTGGGTTATTTCAACCCAGAGTTGGGTCAAAAAGGAACAGACCTAACCCACTGGGTTTAATTTAACCTATGCTGGGTTGTTTCAACCCAAAAAGCTGGGTTGTTTTAATCAGTTGTTGGGTCAAATATAAACATTATCTGGTTTAATTTAACCCATTGGTGAGATTTGTCCCTTTTTGACCTACACTGTAGAACGTTGGATGACCTTAAAAAATTACTTCAATTGGTAAAGCCTAAAGTGAAAAATTTAAGATGAAATGTTTAAACATATTGGGGTGGTTTCCCGGACAGGGATTATCTTAAACCAGGACTAGGCCTTAATTAGTTTAATTAGCAAATATAACTAGTTTTAACAAACATGCCTTACTAAAAACATTACTTGTTGTGTGCATTTTGAGGCATTTAAGATATGTCAGTGCAAGTTGTTTTTAGTTTGGTCAGCTCTATGAAGTTTTAGCTCAAAATACCATATAGGTTATTTATTGTGGCATGTTAAAATAGGTACTTTATGGGGCTGAGCAAAAATGCACCATTTTTGTGTGTATCCCTTTAAATCCAAATGAGCTGCTCCGGTGGGCGGGGTCTCAAGGGCTTGAGGTTTAGACATGACAGAGCATCAAGAGGGAGATTCTCTCACGAAAGAAGTTTAAAAAGTAAATTATCTGTTTTATGCATACTAAATACATGTTTATCAGCAGATGGGGAACTTTGTGGAATAAAAATAAAGACTTTAAGGTCTCATGCTGCCAGTGTTTTAAACAGGCACAATGATTTTCAGCATGTTACAATAAAATCCACTTCCACAAACACTCAGAAGTTTACTTTTTGACCAAACCACACGAGCACATTTAAATGATCTGTAATAAAACAACACTTTTAATGCTTAAACTTTAGAGAAACAGATCAAATGACATGTTTAAGTTTATTGTGTACACATATTGAACACATTCGTGTTTCTGTCAGTCTCTCACTCTCTATCTTGTGATTCCTCGTATTCATTTGAAACTTCAGAGAAACATTAAACAACATATTTATGCTTATTGTGTATGATAGTGAATACGCGTTGTTCTCTTACTCTGTCTCATGCAGTGCATTAATCCTCGTGTTCATTCATATAAACTTCAGAGAAACATATTAAACAACATACTTGTATTGATGAAAGTGAACCGTCGCGTAGCTCTCTCTCTCTCTCTCTCTCTCTCTCTCTCTCTCTCTCTCTCTCTCTCTCTCTCTCTCTCTCTCTCTCGTTCATTCGCTCACTCACTCCCTCTCTCTCTTACACTAAGGTTATTAATCCTCATCTTCAAGTTATAAGATTGTAGGCTACTGTTTGTGTTTGAGGGAACACAAACGCGTTGTGCTGTCAGTCATCCTTTCTCTCTGACTCTCGCACTCGTGAGGCAGCGTCATGGTTGGACAGCGCAGATGAAGGGGCGGTATCATTATAATAAGATCCCCTAACTACGTCATGGGGGGAGCGAAATCAGAATGACCTATATATTCACATGCTTGCAGAGACAGCCTTACCAAAACAAAGTTACAGGGTTGCTATTTTTCATGTTTTCTGGGTAGGTTGAAGCACTGGGGACCCGATTATAGCACTTAAACATGGAAAAAGTCTGATTTTCATTGACTGTCCCCTTTAAAATTTTCACTGAAAGTGAGAAAATGTTAAAAAACTTTTTTTTAGGTGTTACCAATTGACAGTCCTTCCAGAAAAGATTGTTGCGGGCAAAAATCCTTGATCTTGCAGCACGTTTTCTTAAAAAAAAAATGCAACGGAATATGCGGGATATTTATGCAAATTTATGCAATGAAATTGCGTGAACTTGCAAAAACTGCGGGAATTAGCAAAAACTGTGGAAACTTGCAAAAACTGTTTGCATCTTTTCAATGATGTTCACTTCACATAATCACGTCACTTCATAACATTCATGGAAACATAAGTAGGGCAGTGGTGAGTTCTGTGCAATATTTACAGAACTCACCACTAAACAGAACAAATGTTAGGTTATAAATAAACCTATGCTGAGTTGTGGTTAACCCAACCATCAGTTAAAACAGCCCAGCATTGCATTGAAATGACCCAGCATAGGTTTATTTATTAACCCAACATCTGTTCTGTCCAATATTTATCCAGCATTGGGTTAAAAATAACCCAGCTAAATTTAGAGTGTATGCATAAAGGCAGCTGGTAAAGAAAATAAACAAACATGGCCTCCTGGTTGACAAAGCATGGCTTTCTGGTTAAGCCTGAATGCGACACACCAGTACACTCATGCTGGTGGTCAACCATTTAAATGTTTACAATTGGCATCTTAAATATTGCATAAGAGAAATGATGCTTACCTGTAGTTTAACCCTCACACCATCAATGCTCAACACCTTATTCTGCAAAACAAGAAGGAAGAGAGGAAAATCAGCCTTGCAAAGATTTTTCAAAAGTTGCCGGAGATGTCTCATTAACATCAACTCCGGATCACTGAGCACAAGCGATTCAGGTTGCCTGGCTCCAAAAACCTCAGATCCATTGTGCTTTGAAAGTGATATGTCAGCACAAGGTGTGCTGTTGTTTTGCCTGAACCTTTTTCAGATATTGAACATATATTCAGAGATGATACTGATACGTTACATGGCTCTGTTCTGTTTTAATCCAAACATTATCCAAATGTGCTGTTTTTATAAGGTCATAATAACAATAAGGCAGTGCTCAAACTTTTGTCAGGCCTTAATTGAGGCAAAAGTCTGTTTCATAAGCATTTCGGGAGCTGAGGCTAGAAAAGGTTGTTCCACACAATTTAATAAGTGTGAATATTATATGCCTTTATTATACTGTCCCTCTCACACAGAATGATAAGTGAGAAAAGAGACTTAAACGCACATCCATTTAGCTTATCACACATACATGCACACATTTTAAGTCATCAATCTGTTGACTTGTTGAGATTCTGTATGATGAAACACAACACAGTGTGTTTAATTTTTTGCATGAACAGTTGTGGATACAAATATTTGCACCCTTGATAAACATAAGCAAAGAAAGCTGGATAAAAATCTGCATTGTTTCTCCTTTATATCTTTTATTTCTTCTTTATGTTTAGCATCATTGTAAAATAGCCAACTCTGTTCAAGCACACTTTGGAAGACAGTTTTAGTAAAAGAGCAAGTCTATATTGGGCATATTCTGTTACAGCACTGAGGCTGAGGCATCAGGACTTGGGTCAGTACAGCTGTCACTGCGTCAGAACATTATGGCTCTTGGTGGGGATGCATTATAATAAACCTGCTGTCAAACTGAGGTGTATAAGCAGCTAAAAGTTAGACAACACACCGGAAAACTTTCACTCAGGAACAAACCAACACAATAATACCAACATAAGAGATGTATTAAAGCAATATTCCACAAGATATTATATGGTTATTTTAGAGTCTAAGGCTTAAGGCGCGTGAGACATGAGCCGCTTGTTTGTGTTTGTGTGAGATGTTAATCAATGGATCAGCACTATTTCACTTTGTTTTGCTTTTGAATCTTGTTTTCTCACTGCATTGAGCTCATTTAAAACCTCATCATATTTCCGCAGCAAAATTCAGGCATATGTCGTGATATAGATTAAAGTCTGCTTTCTAAAATGTGTCATCCGCTTGTTCTGCGTGTCTCTTCAGTGAATAAGTTTCACTGTTTAACATGGCACACGTGTGTTTCACGCTGTGAACCAGGAAGTAGACTGGATGTAAGTAGAAATTATCTTTATTGTAAACACACACGGTATATAAAGTAGACAGGTGAGTATTTAGATGTGGTAGATGACAGCACTTAGTAACAATGTCTTTGTTTGCAGGAGCGGATGATGATCAGAGTGGTCAGTTCTGAGATGAAGATACAAAAGAGAGTCCAGGTAAGTGTAGCTGGTGAGTCTAGCCTTTGAGGAATGAGACAAGACGGGGATTGAGTGAGAAGGTGAGTTATTTAAAGGGGTATGGTGATGAAGCACAGCTGATGATGATTAGTACTCAGGGGAATGTGAACGAGTGGGAGGAGTGAATGAAGAGGTTGATGGTTCTGGAGATGGGATCCTGACACTACCCCCTCCTCCCGAGGCGGCTCTTGATGCCAGATGAGAAAGGTAAGTACAGCGGCGAGGACTCCCCTGAGGTCTGGGGGCAGGACAGCCAGGTGGTTGGAGTGGAATTGGGTAAGTACGGCTGGATCTCAGATGTCCTCCCGGAGAACCCACGACTGGTCATCTGGGCTGTTGTCCTCCCAGTACACGAGGTATTCCAACTGGGAGCCTCGCCGCTGGGAGTCCAGGATTTCCTGTTCCCTGTAGATGGGGTCTTCTTCAATGGGAACAGGAGGAGGAGGTATGTCATCTGTGCTGTGGTCTGTGGAAGGAGGAGATACAGGATCAGTGAGAGGGTTTAACAAAGAAACGTGAAATTAAGGGGAGATCATGTATTCCGGGCGTAGGTTGAGTCTGTACCTCATTCAGCTGCCTCTGCATGGTGAAGGAACCGATGTATCGAGGAATCATCATACAACAGGAGAGATGAAGGTGGATGTCTCAAGTGGATAGATATACATTTTGGCCTGGTTGGTACTCTGGTGGGTCTGAACGATGACGGTTGGATTGATCCTGATGACGTCTGACGACTTGTTGTAGGTGAATGGAACGAGTGATAGACAGCTGGAACCGCTGAAGGTTCTCCTGACCAAAGGAATAGAGGTGGTTAGCCCAGAGTACACTGGAACGGGGAGAGTCCTGTGGTGGATTGAGGTAAGGAGTTCTGAGCATATTCGGCCCAGAGGAGATAGCGGCTCCAGCTGTCCTGGTACTGATGGCAGTAGGTATGGAGGTGGCGACTGATCTCTTGAATTTTACGCTCAGTCTGACCGTTGGTTTGAGGATGATAACCGGAAGATAGACTGATGGTAACACCTAGGAGGTTGAAAAAGGCTCTCCATACCTTTGAGATGAATTGTGGCCCAAGGTCTAAGACGATATCTTCTGGGATACCAAAGTTTCGGAACACATGGTGGAATACGGTCTCAAAGGCAATGGGCAGTTTGGGAAGTGGTATTTACTTGCATCCCTTCAAGAACCTATCCACGATGTCTAGTACACAGGTGTTAATCTGGGACTTGGGCAGGTCCATTATGAACGCGATTAACTAATGTTTATGCATGTGATATGTGCACCATGATTTAACAAAGAAAAAAAATATGTCTTAAATCATTTTGCGCTTAAAAAGGCTTGGCAGCAATCAGAGAGCACTTGATCCGAGTTGCTGAACTCAAACGCAAGTGGCGTTAGTAGATCGAGGATCAGCTTTGCTTATTTGCGACCCTGAACTAATTTGCGTTGCTCTTAGTAGATGGTGTTGGTCATCAGCCGTTGCGCCTGTAATTTAATGTATAATTTATTTAATAAATAACCCACAGATATTACCACTCTTATCTGCGCTTTTTTAGAATTGCGCTCTCATGCTAATTTGCCCCGTTTAGTAAATCTGACCTATAGAATGTTCTTTATTAAAGAAAAGGTGTTTTTATCCGATTATACAAGTAATCGATGAAATACTCAGTAGTACTCGATTGTTAAAATAATCGATAGCTGCAGCCTTAGATGCAATACTACTCTATAGGTACTCAAGATTAACATGAAATTAGCAGAAACACTGTGTTGTGTTATGTGAGCTTTAAATAATATTTATTTTTCAATAAACAGGTTAAAACCTCACACTCTGAATCCCCTAGCATGCCAAAGTCACTGCCCACGGACTCCAGCACTGACTGTTTTGGATTTAAATTTTATCTACTCTAAGCAAGTATTCAAATCTTTCAATATTCAAAATATTCCTTAAATGTGGCAGAAATTGTAGGTCTGCATGGTCAACAAGTTTTATTGATATTTGCAAAAAGCATGCAGTAAATAAATAACATACAGTACAATGTAGGATAGGACAAACAAAGCAGATCCTAGTTTACTGGTAAAGCTTTTATAGAGACCAAGGAAGCTGCACAGTAGACCTCTAAAAATACATATACAGATGATTTACTGAGGTCAACTTTGGGGAATGTCAGAGGGCTTGTGTTTGATGAACATAACTACATTTTAGCCTCCTAGCTTGCTAGGAAGCACCTTATGAAAGTAATAGCATTAGCAGCAGAAACGTCATAAGTTAGATTACCAGAGAACACATACTGGATAAATGTATACATTGGATGCAGTTACAGTACTAGATAAAAGTGTCTGCCAAACACATGTATATGTACAATCAATTTAAAAACTTTTCTGAAGCCATAATTATAGGTGGTAATACACTGGCCAAGAACATTATTGTCCCAGTAACAACCAGTTCACACTATTGATTTTGGATGTGTTGTTAAAACATAATTCTGTCAGAGTCAAGTAAGCAATACATTCAGCTCAAGGTGAGTATACTGACAGATAAGGAACAGGTCCCTTGGCACTTAGTTTGGGTCATAAATACTGAAGAGAAAGAAAGAGACTCTTTCCTACTTTTTTTCTCAATGTCTTTCTGACATCGAGACCCAGCCAATTACAAACCAAGAGAGCAGTGTTTTATTTACAATAAGGTCCCTGCCCATCAGATTTGTACAGAGAGATGTGGCTAAAACCTTAATGGAAGGTATTTTCTTACAATTTAAAATATATGAATAAAATGATACAAATCCATTAAATGAAGGACCTTACTAAAGTTAATCCATTAAATAAAGCAGACCTGCTGATATTTTGTAAATGTCCCAAATAATGAAAATGAGGTTAAATGACAAATTTTTATTTAATTCAGTCATTTATTATTTCATTCATGGGTTAAAACATTGATATAATCAATCAGGTGTTTTAATAATCGGTAACGGTACATTCACAATGAGCGAACGTGTTAACGCTTGACAAAAGGCATGTCTGAAGCATGGCCAACAGCCAATCACAGTGGCCGCAACACATGCTCCGGTCTTGGATAAATGTAATTGGCTGGTTTGCACTAGGTTATTTGCATATGACGCAAACGTTGGCTATTGAAAAGTTGAGAAATGTTTAACTCCTGCCGCAAGCAACGGCAGTGAAGTGACGTTGACGGATTCACAATTCAGTTCGGCAACGCATGACGTCACCCATTAAAAGTAAATGAGAAGTGTTAACGCTGTGCTCTGTGTGAATGTACTGTAAGAGCCAGTGACCTGACATAGAACTACACCGATGTCGCCAACAGTATCTGCTCCATTTAGTGTGTATGAGTGTACCTGGTAATCATCACGTTGCGGGGACCAAATGTCCCCACAAAGATAGTAATACAAGTAAATGTTTGACCTTATGGGGACTTTTTGAGGTCCCCACGAGAAAACAAGCTTATAAATTAAACGTGTGCGTGTGTGTGTGTGTGAGTGTGTGTGTGCCTGTGCGTAGCCCTTTACAGAGAGAGTATACCTTGCTCAGTGAGGGTTAAATGAAATGCAAAGATCACACTGTGAGGATCTCTTCATCATCAGTCAGAAAAACCTTAACTCCACCCTGAAGCTCACAGCTGTATCATCACACTGACATTAAGGCTGCAGGTGGCAGAGGGCATCACCGTGTTTTAATTATCTTCTGAGCACCTGGGCTACATGAACCATAAATGTGTTAAAGAGCACCTATTTTCCTTTTCATGATTTTACATTTCCTTTGGTGTGTAAGTGTGCGTTAGTACATGTTAACGATCTGCAAAGTTGCAAATCCCAAAGTCTACGATGACGTGTTTGTCCTCAAATTGATGTGTTACAAGCGGGAAAACTCTGAGCGACTTCGACAAGGGCCAAATTGTGATGGCAGAGCATCTCCAAAACTGCAGCTCTTGTGGGGTGTTCCCTGTCTGCAGTGGTCAGTACCTATCAAAAGTAGTCTAAGGATTAAAAGGCGTGAACCAGCAGCAGGGTAATGGGTGGCCAAGGCTCATTGATGCAGGTGGTGAGCGAAGGCTGGCCCGTGTGCTCTGATCCAACAGACGAGCTACTGTAGCTGAATTGCTGAAAAAGTGAATGCTGGTTCCAGGGTTCCCACACCTTAGTTAACTTCAAATTTAAGGACCTTTCAAGGTCTTTCCAGGTCCACTACCCTCAAATTTAAGGACTAAGTGTGGGGACACATTTCAAGTGAGAGCAAGGTTACATCGTGTTACCTTTTAAGATACATTGTTACAGTTCCCTTTTGAGGTCACTAGCCCTGCATCACTGCAGTGACACTTTGGGGATGCCTCCAGGGGTAAGTGTGTCTGAATGTGTATATCAAATTCAAACAATGGTGAGGCTTAACGACAAACACAGGGTGACGCGGGAGCCAGGAAGTATATCACTCTCTGAAATATTGCCAAAGACAGCATTACAGGGATGCAGGAATTATGGCAAGGGAGACACAGCGTCTGGTTCCCTTCTCAGGGAACAACAGTTACATAAGTAACCCAAGATGTTTTCATGTGTTAAACACAATTATGCAAAAAAGCATTTTGGTCAACATTTGCATGCAGAAGATATAAGCAATTAAAGCGAACAATTTAGCAGGTGTGAATTTTATGATATTATCCGACACTACACATGGAATAATATGGATTTTTTTTTTCAGAAAACTTTCAAAAAAATGTATCTATGTTTGTATATTTTCAAAAACTTCCCAGGGCCTTGAATTTTTTCCACCAGATTCACAAAATTTCAAGGATTTCAAGGATCTGTGAGAAACCTGTGGTTCTGATAGAAAGGTCTAGAGGAGTCCAAGCCTCGATGGGTCAGGACTGTTTTGGTGGCAAAAGGAGGACCTACTCAATATTTGGCAGGTGGCCATAATGTTATGGCTGATCAGTGTATTAACCCAATATAAATTATGATTATTCCTGTGATGGCAAAGCTAAATTGAGATTCGACTCAGACTCGTGGCAAAAGACTCCAGGCTTGATTCGGACTTCAGGAAAAAAAACTTTGAAGTTGACTCGGACTTCAGGGATACAGACTTTGGAGTTGACTCGGACTCCAGCTAAAAGACTTCATACTTGACTCGGACTTCAGATAAAAGACTTGTGAACATCTCTGGGATATATGATAATAAATGTATCCTTTTGTTTTTGTTGTTCTCTGTCTCTCTTGCTCTTGAAGTGAGTGGGTTTAAAAGCTGATGCTGGAGAGGTCTTTGAAGAAGAAAATGGTAATGAGAGGGCTACAAACTTCTAAAAGCCTGAGCTTCAAATTTACTTCCCTTTCTCACATAGCAATTGCAGTACATTTTATTTGTGCTCGGCTCATACAGTTTATGGCACTCTTTCTGGCTTTTCCATCTTGACAAAGTCTTTACTTTCATATTATTAGCCGGGGCTTTACAGACATCGCAAAGCCAAGATTACAGATAATTCTGCCATTATAACCATTAGTCAGGGTAGACACCATCATTTTTGTGAATACAAATGGGACTGTGAAGGATAGTGATATTAATAAGCTGTTCTGTCATGTGTTGAGGTAAGTGGTCAATTTTCAAAACTTAGTACAAAGGTCTACAGAAGCAAATTGTGTGGCTTTAACAATCGGTTAATTCAACAGCAAGTGATACAGATACATGTTTTAAATGAAAACATGAGGTCCTGAATAAAATATTTTACAGTACTGTTATCACATTTAGAAAGACAGTTACATTACAAAACCAGACAAACTAAATCTGTATGTAATACATGTAATGTAATACACTACATCGATAAACCTGACAGGGACATTGCAGCTATAACAGCTTTTACTCATTTTGTTTTGTGGGAATTTTTGCCCATTCTTCCAGTAGAGCAACCGAGGTCAGGGAGGGATATTGGATGAGAAAACCTGCAATCTACATTCCAGTTTATCCCAAAGGTGTTTGATGGGGCTGAGATCACTTCCACACCAAACACATTCAACCGTTTGTTTATGGACCTTGCTTTATGCGCTGGGGCAATGTCATGCTGGGAGTGCCTCCCCTAAACTGTTCCCAAGTTAAAAGCATAGCACTATCCAAAATATATTGTATTTCCCTTCACCCTTAAAAACCAGCCTCATACTATTATCCCTCCACAACTACATAGTTGGGGTTCTCCTGGCATCTGCCAAACCCAGACCATCATACTGCCAAACAGAAAAAGTGATTCATTGCACCAAAGTATCTGTTTCCACTGCTACGAGTGCAGTGGTGGCATGCTTACAACACTCCATCCGACTCTTGGCAATAAACTTGGAATTGTGAGGCTTACTTGTAGCTCCTCAGACATGGAAAGACGTTTCATGAAGCTCCCACCGCACAGTTTTTGTGCTGAGATTAATGCCAGTGAAAGTTTGGGAATCGGCAGAGCACTGGTGACTTTTATGCGCAATGAAAATTACAGAGTGCTTTTATGTATGTGGTCTTCTGCTTCATGGCAGAAGCTTTAATGCTTGTGTCAATGTTATAATCAGGAAGTATTCTTTTTTCGAATGTTTTTATATTATGTAGAGATTAGTTTCAGTGTAATTTCCATGTGGTGACAACACACACCTAAAAGATAACACAACTTATGATGTTATATTTATATCTATGGGTGAGTATAGGAAATATATGTGTGTTTTTATGAACGTGCTGACATGGCTCCTAAAATTTTTTTGCTTAGGGCCCCTAAAAGCTAAGGACTGGCTGTGCCCCCTTCTCTCTGATGCCTACCTCTTTCACAGGGCCCATGTGCATATCTTACACCTCTCTGATTGGTTTCTTATACTTAAAGTTGAAAGCTATTTGTTAATTTCATTAGAAAAAGTTATTACTTTAATGAACATGATTACTTAGATGTGGTGAAAAGGTCAAAAAATGATGAAAAGTCAATTAAAAATATATAAATTGACTAAAATGTCAAATCTAACTTCTAATTTGCCTACTAATCTTCACCAGTAAGAATTTGTTCAGAAATTTCAAGCTTTAAATCTTGCATGAGCTAAATGATCAACATCAATGTTCATCCATCACAGCCTTATTATTATTCACAAGTATTTAAATATTGCTTGCAATCTAACCAAGGTCCATTTATTCAATGCTGTTATTTCTAAAATTATGATATTTGTAGTTCAGCCAGGGTAAACTACTTTAAGCTTTTTGTTTGGTTTCTAGCATGTTGCTTTCAAAGAATCAAGTACTGTGTGTTTTATAATCTGTTAAGCAACATTTGGCTGTGTCTGAAGAACACTAATGACAAACCAAAGATCTGTGTTTGTCTATGAATCATCCTAAGATACTTCAAAGCCTAGCCTGATACGATTAACAGATGTCTCATTTGCCACGTACACACTGCAGGTTAACACAGTTGTATTAATGTGGTGAATCTCATAAAAAGATATCCAGGTCATCCATCCACCTCAAAATACAAAAGAAGAAATAGTCTATTTTAATGTGACTTCCATTACAATAAAACACTGTCCCCTAAAATCTCATTAACATAATGCTTTATTTTATAGACCTTTTGCAAGACGTCACAGTTACGTCACTGCAAGTTGGTTGTGTGATGTGGTGGCAGAAAAACAGTGGAAATGAATTACACACAAGTGAAAGGGCAAGATAACTCAATTGTCTTGTGCTGTTGAGTGTCAGAATAGGAATGCCAAAAAAAGATTGCCTTCATTTTTATAAAATACCGTCGTCGAAGACATCATTTGAAGATAAACGTAGGTGTTTATGGTTGCAGTAAGCCCTTAAACGGTCAGCCTGGAGTGATGAAATCATCTGAAAATCTTTTAATAATTAGAATAGAAAATAATTAGAGAAGATGTCCGGTGTTCTGTCGAAGTCTGTTCCCTCTATGCATTCTCATCACATTACGTTTACAATTTATTTAGAAAGATTACAGTTTTGAATGAGTTATGCTGAAAAAGCAAAAATATCACCATTTATTAAATATTTAATAATGTTTCCGTTTTCTATTATTTCGTTTTACTTTATATCTTAGCTTAAGTCTTCTTCCTGTTTGTTCTAAAATGATTATGTTTACATACTTAATAAATAAATAAATATAGCACACACACACACAATGTAAAGTGTTATTAATATATAAACACGGCTATGCATATTAATTTGTATGTAAACATAATAGTTTTAGAACAAATATGTAGGCTATACATTTATATATGGAGAAATAATAGAAAACAGGAAAATTATGAAATATTTAATAAATTGTATTATATAGAATACATGATTAAAAATAATTGATTTACAATAAAGAACAATACATATACATTACATACACACACATATATCAGTAGCCGAGCCATTTAAACTTTTAATTTATCTAAAAAATAAACGTAACGTGATAAAACCGTTTTAGAAACATTACACAAAAGGGAAACATAGGGGAAATAGACTTCAACATAACACCGGATCCATAAAAATCACAGTTAAACGCTAAAACACATTTATAAAATAACGTTAAGGTGAGTGTGTCTGCTGCATTCTGTTAATGACACGGGAATAAATAAAGTTTCTTTGACATTCAGTTACACAGTCAGCGTTTTTTCTCTAAATAAGTTTAGGTAACTTAAGTTCAGATAACATAATTACAAAACCAGCAAATTATTGCATGCACATACGGTACAAAGCATGATTATTTATTTAGATTTCAGAATGAGCACGTTTGTCATTAATACTAAATATGCTGCGGTCTGTCTACTGATCTGATACTGTAACAAAGATGAATGTATAATAACTGATTAAAAAGCAAAATGTACAACTTTCAGTAAATAACTATGTACATGCTTAGGACGTTTGCGTTGTAATAATGTACAGGGTAACTTCAGATATATAAAAATGAAGACTTAAAGTGATCTTTTATCATTAAAATCTGATAACGTCCATTGATTTAATAGAATGTTTGGGTATACCAACATGGCGGCGCGGTGGCTTCACAATTGTGACGTCATGCGCAATCCGGTCATTTATATAGATCAGTGGATGAAACGGGTTCATCCTTTTTTGAGCTGAAAATAACCCAGCATTTTATAGTCTCTATTAAGGATCGAGTTGATATCTTTGAGGACCTATTTTGTACTGGTTAAATGTTGGGATACAACATTTTTAACTGTACTTTTAAAGGTACACCATAGGTCCTTAAGGCACAGTAATGTACCCCAAAATGTACAACATTGAATTATGTTTACTAGGGCTGTGTATCACCAACAATTTCCCGATACGATGCGTATCCCGATACAGTGCCACAATACGATACACATCACGGTATATATACCATTCTGAATTACATTTTTGTTCAGAATTTATTATTATCTGTTTATTGTACATTGAATAAGCAGTGTTGTAACAGTTTTGATTTTGCCATTCATTTATTCGCTTTTGGGAAAACTTGTAGAAAGATATAAAATATCGGAGCTGCAGTACTTACCTCATGTTGTTTTAAAGCAGTTTTACAGAGATAGTGTATTACCCTAGATATTATATTCTTTCATTTAATTCTTTTATATCTATGAATATATGTATCACCATGCATTCAGAATAAATACTATTTCTCTATAGAAATCAGATATCACAGCTATAGTTTGAAGTAGCTCTATATCGCTTCTCCTACCTAGACACACACGTGCAGCTTTTTCTCGTGGTTCTTCCCAAATGCCTGACTGCATTATAAGAGAGCGAGTAATAAAGCAGACCGCACTTCACTGATTTTAAATGCACGCAATAGCTTTTTTAAGGATTGATTACGAGACGACGTTCAACACTACTTTAACTTTATGACTCGTTCTTTGCAGCAGTTTAGTCTAAAATATCCTCGCTAACTTCATGACTCACCCTTTGCAGCAATTTAGGTTAAGATATCTATTCTTTTCTACTAAACTCATTGTGAGAGAGAACGCGGCACGCTTATGCAAGGTGTGCAGACAAGTGCGCGAGACGAACACTGAAAGTCAAGTATATCCCGCTACATTTCTTTCACTCTACGTACTCCGCGTGGTCACATATGCGTCCTTTCCATACAGATCAACTGATTCGTCACCCTACCTTCAAAAGTTAATGTGAATCGATATTGAAGGCGCTGTATTGTAACGATACATGGTTGTATCGATATTTTGAACACAGCACTAATGTTTAGTATACATGTTAAGCTACAAAGCAGAATCTTAGGGTACCACCCCAGCCAAAGGTACAGTTTTGTACTTTTTTCACAACGTGTCGAAAATCTCCATTCATAGTAGGAAAGGAGTAAGGACTGGTTATGAATGCAGAGCTGAAACTTGTTGTTGGACAGTGACAGCTCATACAATGTGTGTCTCTCTCCTCCAGCAACAGTACTAGCAAATCAACAGAGATGGAGGAACGTGTCCTTACTCATTTGCAGACCTTGATACGAACCTGTCTCTCTATTGGATTTGCTCGTATACCAGACCAGCTGTGTAAAGGCAATCCATACAGTATAGGGTTCAGAGAAACTGTTTATAATTGACTGCTTAAAGACCATAAACTAAAAACAAGACTGCTGTTAACGTCACGTAACAAACAACTGCACAATGATAAAACTTGTCATAGAAAGTGAATGTAAAAAACTTTATATTTTTATTACTCATATGGCAAATAGATTTTTCATGTTATAACATTTAAACTGCAAATAAATACAAAAATACTTATTATTAAAATGACTTGTTATGGTTAGTGTATATTTCTAATACATATAGTTACCTATGCTGCATGTGTTTTAGGTCATGCGAGTAAGTGGTCCGTGAATGGACATCTTCATAATCTATCCTTATGAGTGACCTGTGTTTGGATGCCAGCAGGTGCTTATTTATATGCATCACAAGCAAACGCAAAAACCCTTAAACTTGCTGGGCTGGGCTTAGCTGTCACTCAAAACATGACAAAATAACATCTTATAAATATTCATCAGCACGTCGCAGTAAAACTCCTTGAGAGCTCAGCAAATCTGTCCGACACGTATTGTCCTCATTATGATCTCCAAAAAAATGCTCTGTGTGCATTTACAATGACCGATCGGTCATTTAGCCGCTAAATGTATTAAAGATTTAATCTGTAGACGTACCTGTTGTTTGCCATTTGCTTAATTGTGTGAAACATAGTGTAATTGACCTTTCTAGCAGATCTTAAATGATTGATGAAATGACACGTCTTTGGCAGTTAGCATATAAACAAGCATTCGGCAAGCTTGCATAATGACAAAGCAATGAAATGTGTGGGTTATTGTCGGGATGCGTGCGGCAGGAGAGAGGAAACTCGGATGACAATGAACGTGGAACTTTAATGACAAAACAACTAAACAGGCAAACTTTAGCAACACACGCATGAAACAACATTAGAAAGAACTTACAAACGACTAGGGAAAACAGGAGAACTAAATAGTGGATCTGATCAGGGTAATGGCTGGCAGGTGAGGATGATTGAAGATAAGACACTGGTGTGGAAGTGTGGAGAATCATGGAGGAAGATGAATGAGGATGAGAGACTTTAAAATTAGTTAAGCTTATTTCCATCTTGTGAAAAAATCTGATATGCATTTCACTTAGTACTGCTAATATTTACTTTTTATAAAATAAACTGAAGCAACTGATTGTTTGATAGTACCATATACAAAGATGTAGCTAGGGCCACCCTTTTTAGGAAAAGCAGTTTCAAGTAAAATGTGTTTGATATGATGCCATGCTGACGAGGGGTGCGTTTCTCGAACAACAACGTAACTCGCTGCTGAACCCCCATAGAACGATGCATAGTTGAAGAAACTAGCTATCTTGGCACATCACAGGACCGGACCTAGACGAGAAGTTGTGTTTTAAAAGTGCATATTTTTCTTGTCAAAAATGACAATCGTTTCGCTAGATAAGACCCTTATGCCTCGTTTGGGATCGTTTAGAGTCCTTTGAAACTCCGTTGAAAAAAACTGTTAAGTGTTGAGTTAAGTATTAAGTGTTGGGCTCTATTAAAGTCCATTAAAATGAGAAAAATCCTGCAATGTTTTCCTCAAAAAACATAATTTCTTCACGACTGAACAAAGAAAGACATCAACATTTTGGATGACATGGTGGTGAGTAAATTATCTGGATTTTTCTTTTAAGAAAATGGAATATTCCTTTAACAACCCTAGGATTTGCCCCCAGAATGAAATGATCTATTTCATTTTGTTTAATGGTCTGAAAATAACAAATAACAAAAATAACAAAAGTTTTGGTTTCCTAAAGACAGGGGGAGACAGCGATCCTGAATGACCACTATGTGAAGGGAGGTTTGGTAGCCGGTTTGTAGTTAACATTGTATGCATTATAGTACACATTTAGGGGCTGTACACACCGTAGCTTTTTTACGCGGCTGAAAAAACCAACAACTGCTGGCTGTTTTGAAAAACGCTGCACTTCCATTGGAAACAACTGAGAACATGCGCCGGCCGTGAGCTTTGATGTGAAGGCCCCTTACACAGCAACGTTAGGGGTGTGTCGTTTTTTATACGCTTTAGCTATGAAATATGAACTAAGGTAATATACAGTACTTGTTGTTTTTTTGCTTGTTATCAGAAATAAACTACTCTAAAAGGACTTTGTTCTTATTAAGTCTTGGCGGAGTTTACTGGAGTTACGTGTGTTTCACGAAAGCCGTTTGTTTATGTTGTTACTGCTGAAATTGTCTATAGAAATGATGTCTCCAGTGATTTTTTTGCCACCCCGATAAAATCACTGTGTATTAGGGCCACCCCTAAAATAAGCATTCTGGCTACACCCCTGCATAGATATATTTTCTTACTATATACTGATAATTTTGTGATAATACCATATATTCTCTATATTTTCTGTAATCCTCTTTTTTACATATGTTTGTACTGCTTTGTATTTAAAGCTTTGATATTGTAAAAAGCAATATAAGTCCCCATGAAATCAAAACTTTGTGGTATATTGCGGTGTTCATTTTAAACAATTTATGTGTTGGCGTCATTCATTCTTTAAAAAATTATATATGCCCACATAAACTTCAACCTCTTAGCTGTCACCCCACCTTTTTTAAGTGTGGGGGGGTTGATGTGCACATTCAAATTAATATAACTCTTCAATTTTTTGGTCTCAAAGTCTAATCTTGATCTTGTTTTAAAGAAGACAATTTAAGGATTTTCACTGAAAAATGAAGGTGAAAATATTAAAGCAACACTATGTAGTTTTTACCTTTAAATAATGTCTCTAACATTATTTCAGTGATAGAACAACTTTTAACTGGACAAATTGTACTGTTGCTGCAACCTGAGCCGCCTCCTAGCTGCTACAAGCACACTCTGAAAGTGGCGGTGGAGGGTAGGAAACACAGCCCCGCCCCTCCCCCTGCCTGCAGAAGAGTGTCTGATACCAGGCACTGTTGCGCTTTACAACCACATGGGGGAGCTGTAAGTCATTTTTACATGGAAACTACATAGTGTTGCTTTAACAAGAAAAAATGTTATAGGGGTTTAAATTTATTTTAATTAATAAAAAGAAGCCAATAACATATTAATTTTTTTAATAAAAAATTAAATATTTCATAAAAGAAATAATGTAAACAGAAAGCCATAAGTCTCAAGTAGTTGTGATCCAAATAAAAAAAAAAAAAAAAATAAGATTTGTGTCACACTTTTAGTAGTATTACCAACAAAGGTCACTAGGTGTCAACTGTTTGCAGCATACTCTTGTCACAAATTCATAAATTACTGTAACTGCATTATTATCAATGCAAAAAGGTTTTGAAATATGAAAACTACATTCTTAAAGATTTCCAATGATACATACCGGTAGTTTGTAAACATTTTTGAAGATATTTAATAGGACATAGTTTTATGAATATATAAAATGTATATGCATTCCTATGGGAGGGAGGTCATGTAATAAAAACTGTCACTACATTATTTCTATCATCAGATGACCTTGAAATAAGAAAACTACATTCTGAGAGCTCTCCAGTGATATATAGTTTATCAAGATTTTTTAGGTTTAGAGTAGGGTTTTAGTGTTATAAATATGTAATAACAAACTGGGCATATCTGTGTTCCTTGTTCCTTGACTCTCACTACATCATGATTGTCCAAAAATGGTGATGCAATATGAAAACTACACTCTTAGAGCTTTCCATAGATATATAGTTTGTCAAGTTTTTATGTTTAGACTAGGGTATTAGTCTTATAAATATGTAAAAACACCTATGGGCCCATGACACTTTAGAAAATGACTAGCACTATGTCAGTCTTTTCCCAAAATGATGATGATAAATGAAAACTACACCTTAGGGCTTTCCAACAATATATAATTTGTCATGATTAGATAAGAATTCATATGCAAAACACTCAAGTAAACATAGGCCTCCCGCTGGTGGAACAGTGACAGCATTATCTACATTTTAAGGCACACGCTTATCATAAATAAATCACTTACTCACTGTATTCTAAAGGCTTAGACCTTTCCAACAATATATAATTTGTCATGATTCAATAAACATTTACATCCAAAATATTGAAGTAAACTTAGGCGTTCCTCGAGAGGAACAGGTGACAGTTAATCAAAATCTGAAAATGTACTCTCGCCTCTTGTGGCGATCCTTCTCTGATGAAGCATTTTTATTGCAATGTTTTATGTCTATTAAACTTTTAGGACAAAAAAGCAAGGATGCTTTTCAATGTCATAGTACAAGTGTATCTTACTTACTGATGAAATTTATCCTATCCTACAGCACTGGATATGACACTAATATGTTACACTACAAGTCATCAATTCTCATTTCAATAAAAAAAAATCATCTTTTAGAGCTACACCACTTGTTCATTTTCTTGTTACTGTATTTGAGACGAGTGTGGGCACCTCATGAAAAATTCAGAGAGATACTCTGCACCCCGTGTGCCCCAGTTTGAGCTCTAATGTCTCCTCATATCCTGCTGAACAATATTGTGTGCAATTTCGAGCTAGTTACTGTTGGAGGCTGAAATGGGACACCATCTTTCGTTCATTAGAAACGTGTATTCAGCCCAATCTATAATGTTGGATTTTACAGAACAAAGAGCATCCTACCAGACCATCCAGCAACTACGCTTTCTTATTACCCTCATTGACACTTTTCGGCAGTGGGGAACCTTCAGGGCCTTCTACGCCTTCAGAGAAGGCCTTAAAAATTTAATAAAAAGATTTTTTATAAATAAAAAATAAATAATATAGTATTCAATAAAAATATGTTTTTACATTTTTTAATTTCTATTTAATTCTATTTAATACAATACATGTAATATATTTTCTCTCATCTATGTTCTGACGTTAAGCTTACTGTCAGGTTCATGTCATGAAAACATCTAATCCAATCAGAATCGTCTGTCTCTATTAAGGCCCGGTTATCTGGCTCATTCATTGGTTAGGACTTCATGAATCCCAGGGAAGGCCAAGCTATGTGTTTTGGTGTGGAGAGTGACGGGCAAATTGACCAATCACGTTTTGATTTCAAGTGGGCGGGTAAAAAACAAAACATTGTAAGCCTTCATGAAGTCCTAAGCATGCAACAAACTGGATGCGAGCTGCCGTAAAACACCAAAGACGAAGATCATAGACCGTTAATATTAATACAGTCTTGGCCCGAATTTCTGCGGTGAGAGTGGTTGAGGTAAATGGCGGAAAACGTGATTGACGTTGTGGCTAGCTTGATAGAGCTGAGGTAAAAACGAAATTACTTAAGCGCGTACTCGTGAAGAGCACAGCTGGGAGAAGCGCGTGCAGAGGAGCCTGTGCATATGACGCGAACACGAGAAAAATAATGGGTTTAATTATACTTTTACTTCCTGACAGTTTCACTTGTTACGTGAGGATAGTAATGACTGACAGACGACGCCGAATTACATACAATATAATTTCCTAACTAAATCTGAGAGAATGCGAAAACATTCAAATATTTTTTTCCTCGCTATACCCGATGGGCAGGGCGGAGATACATTTTGGTTTTGCGAGCCCTGGATATCTTATAACAACAGTTATAAGCCACAAGGAGGTGCACTGAGAACGCAGGGTGCTATTTCCCCTTATGAAAAAGACAAACAAGGTATCCTACAGCTAAATATATATTTCCAAAAAATAAAAAATAAATTAAAGAACATAATTTAAGCTTGTTAAATGCAAATTTACAGAGCCCCTGTCATTACAGAGCAGCAGAGTCTGTATTTGTGTTTATCAGTTAGATTAAAGTAATTTTAAACTTTAAAACTGCATTTAAAGGCAGACAATGCCCATTCTGTAATTTAACTTTGCGTGCTCAGAATTTTTACACGTTCACTGTATGATTTAACGAAATACGAATAGCCTAGTATTATGGATGGAGAGGCATTTGCACTTCATTGCATATTTTGAAGGCCCAGCTGAAGTACCCACGGTTCGCCACTGCTTTTCGGGGCAGGTTGCTAATCTTATATAGTTCAGGACAATTTATGAATCACTTGTGAACATGACAGGTTGGCATTATCCAACTGAGAGGGCAATCAGCCAATCACTGTGCTAAAAAGGTTTTATTCATTCTGCCTTCTTTTACATGACTTTCACTTGCATTTTCTGGTGACTGCAGGGTGTAAGGTTGTAATCATTCGACTGTAATCAAACTCCTTCGATTGACCAGAATAATATTTTTTCCATAGACACTTATTTAGCTCAGTTGGTAGAGCATAGCATTACCAGTTCAGAGGTTGAGGATTTCCAAAAAACACAAATAATGGTTATTAAATGTATACCTTAAATGCATTGTTAAGTTAGCCTGGTCCAACCAGACTGTAATATTCATTTCATTTGTACAGAGAGTCTGGCCACGCTCCATTGCAAAGCGTTACTTCCATTAAGGAGGGTCCATTGTTGAAGTTTAAAGCTATTGGATCTGCCCAGAGTCACTCAGGATCTGCCATACGCAGTCGCTAACGTGTGGTTGTGACGTATATCATTCGCCAAAACCGGCCGGAAAAAACAAGTACGAATAATCAGACCAAACTTAGCAAACCTGGTTCTTGCTCCGGCTTTAACTTCTGTATATTCGGCAGCTTTGCAACAACGGACCGAATAGCTTTTCTCACGTCTTTCTCCGCTGCCATTACTGAACTACAACTCAAACTGACGCACAACCTCAATGTCATCGTTTTTAGCCACCCCCCTCTGTTCGCTGATTGGACCTGCAGATTTTTGCAGGAGAAAACGAAACTCTACAGAGCAGTCCCAGACGTACTGCTGAAGCAAAATGAAAATTAAGCAGAAGCACGTAGGAGGGCGGCGCCAGGCTACTGTTAAGTTGCTTAAAAAAAAACTTTTGCCAATGCATTAAAGGGGCAATAAGTAGGATTTTAAGTGTTTTATTAATCAAAATCAATGTATTTATTCATAAATATGTCCTCGTTGGTGTCAAATGACCTCTGCCAGTGATCTGACTTTTCTTTGTAAGTAGGGATGCACCGATAGGATGTTTTGAGCCGATACCGATACCGATTTAAACAGACAACTTCTGGCCGATACCGATGCCGATACAGATATTAAATTAAGTCTATTAGCTAGTTTATTTCTGCATCAAATTATTTTTACTGAACATGGATTGGATCTAATTAACATTCAACTGACCAACATAATAAGAGAGGCACAAATTAAGCTAAAACAAATATAATAAGACAGCATGACAACCTTCAAAGGTGGTTTTTGCTATTCAGCATTTATTTTATTAACAACATTAACTAATTTTTTACATATAATGGATTTCTTTATGCAGTTAATTAATAAACAATCGGTATCGGCCTTTCTCGTGCTATTGCCGATATAGCGATGGTTTCAAATTCATCAAAAAACGGCCGATAAATATCGGTGGCCGATACATTGGTGCATCACTATTTGTAAGCTTAGAATTTCTTCTCTTTACTTACATTGAACGGGTAAGTCCAAGGAGGCATCCATATCGTTCCGCCGTATTGATAAACTATAATAGCAGAGAGGGACAAAAAGCACTTGCCTCATTCAGAACACGTGAACCAGCTGCAACGGACAAGGAGATCAGCGATTACATAACGGCTACCGTAGTTGCAACACGCATTTGGAAAGGGGAGGAGCTAGTAAGCACTGTTCGTTTGAATGCAAAATACAATTCCACCACTAGATGGGGGTAGATCCTACTGATTGCCCCTTTAATGTAATATTTCAACAATCTTTTCAAGCCCTATGTTCTGTTAACTACCGTAAAACTTCAAATAATAGCCCGGGCTTTTATTTTCCCAAACCTATCATCACACCAGGCGTCTAAAAGAGACAGGCGTCTATAAGAGACAGGCTTTTAATTTAATTGTTCCAGCATGACAGCAGGAGGTTACCACTTATTACGTTTTATTTTTAATTTGAATGTGTTTAACAAATTAGTTCGTGTAATAACAACAGTCTTAAATTAATGGCAGTATAAATAAAGCAAACAAGGATATGTTTTTTTTATTGGTTGTTGCGTGAAATCTTACCCAGATACAACAGTGCTATTTTCTGATTGGCTATTTTGTAGCCTCTTTCTCTTTTTCTGTATTGGCTCGCTCGACTAGAACTCTAGGGAAGACGGGCTTGATAGAGAGAGAGAGCAGTGCGGCCAGATACATTTTGGGTGCTGCAGCATATTAAATATGATAAATAGCTTGTTGTGTTGTCATAGTGATGAGTAAGGGAACGACTGCGTCTGTCACGTGACATACCGGTAAGCAAAAAAAACTTTAGCGTGTTCAATCTGCACATAGAACTGTCTTAAACAGACTATCTGACAGGTTTTAGAAGATTAAATACAACCCGAAACTAAAAAACAGACCAGGCCTTTATTTGAGACAGGTGTTTATTTACCCAAACCTGTCGTCACACCAGGCGTCTAAAAGAAACAGGCGTCTATTTGGGACTCGGCTATTATTTGAAGTTTTACAGTAGTTATGCATGATTTGCAAATGAACTTTGCTTTTAAGTTTCTTCTGTGAACCAAAAAATGAATCGGTGTGATGGCACTTTGAATCAGATTGCTATTCAGTATGAATAATTCAGAAAGCTTACATTTGCAATGTTTTTCAATTAGTCAAATACTACATAACAGGACACTTTAGAAAACAGAAAGGAAAAAGAGTAAGGGATAAAGTGGATGCATGCAATATCTGCTTTTACCTAAAACAAAATCTAAAATTAATTTTATTGTTCTGATGAAAAACTGTAGCTTTTGAACAAATGCACTGCAGGTAAACCTATTTACATATGATTCACTTTGAGAAATGCTTTGTAGCCCAATAAATTACTGCTAGAAGAAATTACATATAAGGTTACTCAGAAACCAGTCAATTGTTCTGCAAAACCTACACTCTCAGCAGAAAAGGGTGCCAAGCTGTAACTTCGGGAGTACTCTTTCAAAAGTAAGTTTACATTTGGTACCGATATCCACCTTTGAGGTACCAATATGTTCCTCTGAGATAATAATATGACCAAAAGTGTACTTTTTGAAAAGGTCCAGCCCCCGTGACAGATATGGACAAAATTTTTCAGAAAGTGTACCAAAATGAACAGCAAAGAACAGACTTGGGTTCTCATGGAGATTGGTCTTGCCAGGCAACCTTGGAAGAACAAGCTCAGAAGCTTGCGAGAACACAGAACGCACTTGTGAGAATTGAGATGTGTGTGATATTCCTGTTGGTCACTTGACCTCCCCAGATTCAACATCGCAACATTCATAAAGTGACAAACATATCATTATCTGCATTATTATATACATTATTTAATTTTTTATTATGTTATTTTGTAATGGCAAATATGTTAATATTTCAGATACTATTATTATTTTCAAAAATAATAATAAATCTAAAATAAAAACTCAATTAAGATTAGTTGTTCTATGGCAATAAAACATACATTTAAATATCAAATTTGCGTATGTTTTTTATGTATTTAATACAATGTCTGCACTCGATGCATCCTCGATATCAAATAAACATCCAGGTATTTTCATGTGTCCTCTGTTCTTGCATTCTTGAGAACTGGAATTGAACTTCAACGGTTAATGATGACGTAGAAGAACAAGAACACAAGGACACAAGATCGCTGAAGAATGCATATTGAGAAACAGCCTTTGATAATGCAGAGAGTTGTAAAGAACCTTCATGTTGCTGGATAAATTGTAGTAAATTGTACTGTACAGCTAAAATAACATTATTTTTGCTTTACACTTTTAATCAGACTGCACAAAGATGTCATATCGTCAATCCTTACTCAAAAAAATTCTGGATAACTTTCAAACCCAGCGTTGGGTCAAAAAGGAACAAACCCAGCCATTAGGTTAATTTAACCCCAAAAATGAATATATTTAGACCCAGCAATGGGTTAAAACAACCCAGCATTTTGACCAAGTTTTGGGTTAAAAAAATAACCCAGCTTTTTTTAAGTACTGCTTGTTTATACGGAGAACCAACGTATCTGTGCAGCTTTATGAAGCATTGCTACATTATAAACAAGTGCCTGATGTATTTTCATTACAGCATCTCTGATCGCTTCAAAAGATGTAATATTCGGAGCATTTCACTTGAACATAGGGTTCACGAAGAAACACCTGTTGAAAGATGGCTCAGTATTGACTGTATTGGATCTGAGGCAGTGTGTGGGTGTGAACACAATAAGCTCAAGGCTCCCTGTGAAACTTTCACTGCTGGACAGCGTGACCCTATGAGGATGTATTATATGTAGGGGTGCGCCGATATTGGCTGATGATGCTTGCTATGCTTCTCAATTAGGGTTGTAACGGTATGAAATTGTCACGGTATGCTAATTGTCTCAGAAACTATCACGGTGTTTGTAGTTTCACGGTATATGTTATAAAATTATTATTTGTATTATAATCATCAGCTATAAGACCCTTAAATGAATGAAAACAGATATATAAAAAAAAAAACTTTGAAAAAAAAAAATAATAATGATGCTGCATCACTCATTTGAACAAAATAAGAAATAAGTTATTTCTCTTTAGCAAATGTTTACGGTATGATAACATGATACATGATAACGGTATGTTACAACCCTATTCTCAATGAATCACAGTGAAATGCCGCTACATCCAAAAGCCAGAGGGCGCTCTCGTGCAAAAACAATATGCACTGCAGACGAAAAACCATACACACAGCTATGACACCAGGGCGGCAGGGTTTCATATTTTATTGAAGCTTCCCTGGGCGCCGCCATTCCTTAACGAACACCCACCTGCTGTTAGCATCCTATTGACTCCCATTCATTTTGGCTTCACTTTGACAGCGAATAACTTTACATCTGATGCGTTTAAAGCAGTGGTTCCCAACCTTTTTAGCCCTAAGTACCCCCACAGCCCTATCAGTAAGGCTCGAGTACCCCTTCATCGAAACTAAACCAAAGTTGTGTTTAAAGACAAATAATTAGTAATATTAATTAATTTTAAACATTAAGGTAAAAAGCACTGACTGATGAAGCATGTTTTTCAACAAACCACTATCATTGCGATCAGTGTTTGCATTTTATCAGCTCATTTGCATTTTAAAAGATACACCCAAATATGGCTCATTTTGCTCAGGCCTACAAAAGGGCAATTTTGACATGCTATAATTAATTATCTGTAGGTTGTTTTGAGATAAAACTTCACATATGGACTCTGGGAACGCCAAAGACTTATTTTACAAATTTAAAAATTTCATCATATGACCCCTTTAAGGGCCAGATTTACTAACCGCTTGCGCAAACCATCATTTTGGCGTTAAATAACGACTGAACTTACTAAAGACACGCAGTAGATATTTAGCTCTGAAAGGGTGTTATTTTTGCGACCTTATTGCATATGCATTTGTGGAAGTTTTCCTTTTAGAAGCAACATTAATGCGAGGATAATATTACATTTTGCCAGAGGAACATACTTTAAAAATATATATATAGTTTGCCAAGCCATGCTATGTTTAATTTGCTGAAGAAAAGAGGAGAAGAACTCACGAGGAGAAGTCAAATCAGGTATTTCAAAACTTCTTTTAACCTTCATCTTTCGTCCTCCGGTTCTCAGTGTACTTTTACTTAGCTGGAATTTCACACTCCGCAGTCCGCATTTTCATTGCGATGTCCTGCCGAGGTCTCTTATTTGCGACCCTGTACTAATTTGCGCTGCTCTTACAGATTGCAATGGTCATTGTAGAAATGTGCTGATGACATTATTGTGCCTTTGTATTTTATTTGCGCCTTTGTAGTAAATCAAACGCAAATTTTCCGCTCCGGCGCTTGAGCTCTCCTTTTTAGTAAATGCCCTAAATTTACTAAAATCTCAATTAAGTTACTGATAATTAAAGTGTGCAAATAATTTAAATTATTCTGTTCAAATATAAAAGAGAAACAAAATGTGTTAAGACATTCTCTATAAATACAAAAGACATCATACGGGACAAAATATGTTAGCCAAAAACAATGCTTAAGGTTTTTTTGCATAATTTGAAAATGCAATGGCAGCTGGAATGAATATTATAACATTATTTGAACATTATTTATAGTTAATAAACTTTGTGTCTTTAGAAACTATTCAGGTTCATTGAAAATAGTCGTTCTTGAGTTGGACATCACCATTGCGTTTTGGATCATGCAGCGCATTTACTCTTGACGGCAAATTATATTAATGATAAAATGATTAAAATTACAAAGTTGTCCTTTTTACAATGCTTTCCTCACAAAAATCAATCTTAGGTAAATGACTGGACAAACGAAAGACATTTTTATTAAAAGTAAATGAGATCAAAAAAAAAATGTAAATCTTTTCGCGTACCCCCTGGAAACTCTTCACGTACCCCTTGGGGTACGCGTACCCCCGGTTGGGAATCACTGGTTTAAAGACTCCAATTGTCCTTTAATTATTTCTAAAGAAACACGAAAATGTATTAAAGGCTCCATTACCTTATATCTTACGTTATGTGCCAGTAGAAGCAGTTTTTGTAAAAATATGCTAACGATTGCGTCATAACCTGCGACTCTCTGTCGCACAGTAGAGAAATTACCGTATGGACAGGAGGAGAAGCTCGGAGGCAATCTTTTACTGTATATGAGGCAATCGGGTGGACGTGGAGGCATAAAGTCAAGGGAGATTATTAATCAGAATACTTACCCAAATGTGTTCCTGTTCACGCTCGCCGTCTCTGCAAGATTCACTGGGTGATTCAAATTTCTCTTGGCATGGCTATTAGAAGACTTACAATTGTCAGACAGGTTGCTCACGTGATATCTACTTCATCAAGCTCAGTTTGAGTCTGCGCAGTACGCTCGACACCAAGGAAGTGGGTGCTTCTACTTCACTTGTCTCTGTTGAATTCAATGGGGTCGCTGTGTCCATTTTTTTACTGTCTATGTATGACACGCAGCTCCAGGAAATGGCTTAAGGATATATTTATACTGCTGTTCTTCAAACCTTTTCAGGTATTTTCATGATAATAAAAAATATGTATGATGATTATGTTTGAGGAGTGTTACTTTTTCAAATGCATGTTATAAACGACTTAAACTAACAGTGATTTTAGATTGATAAGGACTTACTGATCAACAGCTGTAGTACATGAAATAGCTGTGAATAATATTGGCTGTGCGATTCAGAATAATTATATGTATCTCACATTTTGTGGTTGTTTCATTTTTGTACTGCTACTCATTTTTCTCCTCCCTTCTAATCGGTAACTCATACAACCAAATATTCTAGCTATCAGCCAAGCCCGCACAAATAGTTCCATACCTGAAGCAACAAGCACACAGTGGCAAAATGACATCATCCGGCTTACAATGGACTCAAATATTGAACAAATGGACACATAATGAACAAGCCAGCCTGAATAGATGCCCATATAAAGGCAAAGTAAGAAAGTCCAGCAAATACACATAGATTTTTCTTTTATACAGACTTTCCTTTTTCCAATAACCAATTTTCAGCGCAAGGTCTCTGATGATGTAGACCTTGACATTAAAACTTGCAGTTTCTGTGCTTTTGCAAGCTTACAAATCTATCGTCTCTCTCTCTCTCTTTCTGGTTGGGTGCAATTGGAGACCCTGACAGCTGTGCTCTGGGCTGTCTGAATTGGCAAAGACCTTGTCATGTTTTTAAAACTTTATGATCATAAAAAAATGATGATTAAAACTGAAGCAGAATATACTTCTGTAAGCATTTAAAATGTTTTTTGTGCGATCTCGCTTGTACCTCTGCACATACAGTACAACTAGGGATACTCCAATCAGGATTTATGCAGCCGATACCAATACCTATTTGTTATCTTTGTGATCGGCCGATACCGATTCCGATACCAATTTTTAAGCTGATATGCAAGCTCTTTGATGACCGTAACTGTTACATTTTTTTTTAGATAAAGTAATACCACAGATATTGTCTTTGTTATATTACTTGCAGTAATTAGGTATATTATTATAATAGAGAATCAAATAAATAAGCATTACTAATATTTCTTCTGCAAAGTGAAATTTAATATCTCTTTAAAAAGGTTTATGTCTTAAAAGTAAGCGTGTCCTCATAGAAAATTAAACAGAAAGATTGGTACATTTAGCGAGTACCGATCGAGTCATTTAATGCCATTATCGGCCAATACCGATCACCGGCCGATGTTCCGTGTATCCCTAGATACAACCAAATGAAGCTTCTAGGAGTCAATGCACTCGATTGTTTATCTCCAACAACCAGTGAAGATTTTCTGCAGCCAGTGTCAACAATATGGCCCTTACATCCATCTTGGGTTATTCTATACTTTAAGTGGCCAGATGAGGCACATTACTGTTTACACCTGATTTTAACACAAATCTCATGTAACTTTAATTGGATTTAATGGTTTTTGATTGCATACAGTACGTTCTTACTAGGCAATGTAACTTGTTGTAAATTTTCATGTTGTTCATATGAATGAATGTCCTTTTTCTACATTTTTTCTTTCTTTCAAATCTTTCTCTCTTACACACAACCATACCATAGACTGTGAAAAAAGATGGACAACGTAATTGTAATAATTGAAGCCTAAAATGTCCGACCATAGGCACTGCCATGTTACGTAAAAATGACAGTTGGAACCAGAGCATGCGCAGAGGGAGTCATTTGGGGAGCCAGAGGCGGAGCCACGGTATCAAACTTTTTTTATTTAGAGCAGAGTCTAGGGGTGGGCGATAAACTAGTATGATAGTAATTACCGGTATTGTGTCACGCCATTATATGGATTTTGCAAAACCGTTGATACCGGCGTTACATATTTTAAATTCTATTTTTGCACTTATGAGGGTTCCCGCGGGGTGTTAAAAATCTAACCTTCAGAAAGTTTTATCTAAGGCCTTAAAACGCCTAGATCTTCATCACAGGACTTAAATTAACTTTTTTAAGACCCCGCGGGAGTTTACCCAAGTCTTAAAAGTCATACCTCCGTTCCCGAGATGCGCTGTCCACGGAAACACAAAACGTAAAGCTCCGATCGGACTTGAATCCATTTTTAATCATTATTTTTTTAAAAGGATGCACATCATAGTGCACGCAAATCCTGCCAAAGGCTATATTTCAGGTGTTGTGATCTGTATACAGCAAGTTTGGCAAGAAACAAGCCCGTGGCTTACCTAAGCATTACCAGGTTTTGAAACATAGAGGACCCAGAAGCGAACAAGATCAACACTGCTTTATTGAAAATCAACTTAAACAGTCGGGCTGTCGAGTCCCAAGACACCAACAGCGCGTCAACAGTGTTATACATTTAGGAGGCTTTTTTACCTCACTGCTTTAAAGGCGTTTAACGGTGTTACTCCCTTTTCACTCAGATCTGCTCTCTACTGCGCTCTCCAGATAACAGCAGCGATTGGAGGACGGAAAGCAAGAAATTACCGTAATAAACATAATTTGCCAAAAAGTGCAATTTATCTTCTTTTAGGAACAGAGTCCTTTAGCGGATAACGTAAGCAACATACCAAACACATTAAAAACAGCCTTTATTGGTAAATTTCGTTTTCTTAATGCAGATTTATTAATTAGAGAGGCTATTAAATAATACATACATATTTTATGCATATTTACGCTTAAAAACGTATGAGTGGAGTGTTTTTGGCACTGTGAATCTGCTGGTTAATTAAATTAAATGCAATAAATACATTTATTAATATAACTAACTTGTATTAATAAACTGCATTTATAAATGCGTTCAGGGATTAATAATAATTTAAAGTGAGATGGCATCTCCCATCAGATGTTCATATTAATAACAAAAAGAAAATCTTGTTCTTTGTATATTTATAAATCAAACAGACACAAGATATACACAGCACACAGCTTTAAAGTTGTTGGATGTAGCGTAAAACATTGTAATAAGGCACATAGCCTACCAGCAAATGACCATACTAATTTCCATACTTTCATACTTTCCATATTAGTGACAATATGAGTCCACACATCCACACAATGGCACTTTTAAAGGAAAAAAAGGGAAAAGATGAAAAATCATGTCCATGTCCAATCCCTCACTTATTAGTAACATAAGGTTAAAAATACACATTTTGCCAGTAATTTAACTAAGGTTTACTACAGTGTGACTCCAAAATGTTTTATCTCATATGGCAACATACCGTAATACTGCTATACCGGCTGAAGAGTGGAAAATACCTTGAGTGAATTTTTGCTCATACCGCCCACCCCTAGCAGAGTCCCATTTGTTTGGATGGAGAGGTTGGGGTTTATGACTTGTACTGCAGCCAGCCACCAGGGGATGATCAAGAAATCCTCAGGTGGAGTTGCATTATCAAGACCCCGCTCATTTTCCCTCAATCGCTCAATCACAAAAACACAAATCAAGTTGTCACACCCAATTTTAATAGCCCACTTAACTTATTAGATAAACACCTACAAACATCAACAAGATAAGAAATAACTGAAGAAACAGTAACCATTGGGAATAACGTAGCAAGTTTTGCTAACAAGCTATTCGTTTACATGGAGAGGGCGGAGTTTCTGACCTATAGTGCAGCCGGCCAGCAGGGACGATCAAAATGTTTTTACTTCACTTTTCAAGACGTGTGGCCTGGTTCAGATTGAGGATGTACTGTGAAACATAACACCTGTATCTGATTAAGAATAAAATATGGAAATCCCCATCGAACAGATCAGATATTTTTTGGTTTGTGGCACTATTAAAAACAGACATGAAAAAGTCATATTTGGGTATATTTACCTGCAGTCTAAACACAACCAAAGGCTCATACTCTGTAAAAGATAGCAACATTTTTTTATATTTTTAATGTTTAAAATCATAGTCTCAGCTCAAGTTGGTTTGATTGAATAGTTTAACAACAAAAAACATTATTTTATTTTGTTTATTGAATGACGTACTATACTGTCCACTGCCTGACTCTTCCAGACACTCAGGATGGCCTCCAGAGATTATAAATTATTAAAGATCTATAGCATATACCTCCCAAACAGCGAGCGAAGGACACTTTATTGATCACTGCCTGCATAATTCCATCCTCAAGGACTAGAGCACTACATGCTAATCATTACTATTCTGATAAATAGTATTACAATTGATTAGCATTACAACTGAACCAATTTCAAAGTCCCCATGTGGTGAAAATCAAGTTTTTGTTGTTTATATGTTTTTGTGGTATCTATAATATGCTTTAAGACATACCATATGCAGATTCATCATTCATCACCTTTCCAGAGTATTTTTCCATAAAATTGGAGTTTTACAAAGACAGTCTCCAAACCGTTGCTTTGGTTTCTAAGTCACAAACAATGCAACCATTCAAATAATTACAGTTAAATGAGTGGATCAGTAGTTCAAACATAGATATTATGTTTGGATGAAGCATAGTCTCGGCACTGAAACAATCGCAGCATAGATGCTTCAGCTCTACTTCTGTGATCTACCCTTACGAAAAAGAAGTATACTTCAAGTTCATTTTATTAAGTATACTTAAGTAATGTTGGAGTATAGTTTTAAGTATACTTTATGTAGTAAGTGTACTAACATTTATGTTCTAGGAGTATACTTGTAAGTGTACTGCTTGAATACCGCTTGGGACTAAATTGGCCCACTTTTAGTATATAAAAGTATACTACTAAGTGTACTATAAGTGTAAGAGTAGTCAACTTTAAGTGTACAACTAGTGCACAATTAGTTCTTCATTTGTATTGCAAGTGAACTCATGAGTATACTAGTAGTTTTCTAGACTTTATACTTCAAGTGTACATGCAAATGTTCTGTTAGTGTACTCTTAGTAAACTAGAAAGTTACTAATTTTGTGCTGCAGGTATAATTCCAAGTGTTCTTTTAATATACTTTTAGTTAACTAGTAGTTTACTAGTCATATACTGAAAGTGTTCATGCAAGTGTTCTGTTAGTGTACTCTTATTAAACTAGTAGGTTACTTATTTTGTGCTGCAGGTATACCTCCAAGTGTTCTTTTAATATACTTTTAGTTAACTAGTAGTTTATTAGTCATATACTGAAAGTGTACATGCAAGTGTTCTGTTAGTGTACTCTTAGTAAACTAGTAGGTTACTTATTGTATACTGCTTGTGTAATAAAGCACTTTGACACTGAGGATCCATCTGCAGGTTTTTATTAAACACACTCATATTCCAACAGGCAAGGTCAAACAACAACAAACACAGCAATGTAGGGCAGGCAAATCTCGTAGTCATGAAACAGGCAAAAGGGTCAGGGCAGGCAACAAAAATACTCATAAACCGGGTAAAACAGATAAAGATCAATAAATACAGATAGATATGCAGGCAGGCAAACTGCTCAGCAATGACAGCCGGTACAAATCAAGACTTTGCACTGACTGAATGTTTCCAGAGAGTTTATATAGGCTGTCCAATGAGTTTCAGGTGGCAGAGTAATCAGTCCAGGTATGCGGGATTATGGGAAATGGAGTCCAGAACGAAAGTTAATATTCAGGGGATTCAGCCATATATATAGATATATATACAACCTCGAATCAGAAAAAGTTGGGACACTGTAGAAATTGTGAGTAAAAAAGGAATGGAATAATTTACAAATCTCATAAACTTATATTTTATTCACAATAGAATATAGATAACATATCAAATTTAGAAAGTGAGACATTTTGAAATAATTTATTTATTTATTATTTTTGTTTGATTAGCTCACTGATAGCATACGAAAGATTTAGCTTCAAATTGAAAGTACAATATGTCAAGTTTAAAAATTAATACACAGGAACATTGTATTGTACTTTAAGTGCAATATATATATATATATATATATATATATATATATATTAGTGTTGTGCCGATAGACGATAGTATCGTGTATCGACGATCGTCCGACATATCGCCAATGGCAGGCTTTCATGGCGATAGTCATGACGATAGTTGGCGAATGGTTGTTATTATCATCATCATCATAGTTTTGCATGCTTTTCCTCGCATGAGGGTTTGTGCTTCACTTTACGCGGAGAGCTTGTAGAGAGAGAGTTCCTTCTTGCACGCAGATGCACTTAATGCGCGCGTCTCGGACTCGTTCTAGCACCTAAATCCAGCGCGTGGATGAGCAGCTACGCTTCCCTCTGTCTCACATGCACGCGCTCTCGCATCTGTCCGAAGTCTAAACATTAACTGAAGTAGTAATCCTTATGTATTTGTGCGGTTTAATGCGTTTCATGCGAGCTGAGGCAAACTATTCCTTTTGTTTAAAATATAACCCGCTGCATATTGGCGCCACTCTCGCTTACGTGCAGATAGCTGCGCTCTGTCTGAACTTGAAGTCAGATAGTAATCCTGTTTATGATATGCTTTTCAAGGAGTTTTAGCAATACATCCCTCGTGTTTAAAATATGATTGTGTTCCGCTGGACCAGTGTGTTTAAAAAGGCACCTCTGAGAGCACCACTGCTTGACACGTGTAACCTTCTGCAACAGCACTAAACAAATGCATTTAATTATTTTTATGTGCGCTGCGTGTGTCTGCGCAGGTGCATGTTTTTACAGTCATTAAGTAATCGTGTTAAAAATCAGGATTATGATTTTTCCCATAATTGAGCAGCCCTATCTCTGACATTTCCTTGCACTAGAGAGGTTGTTAGCGCGCAGAGGGTTAAAACCAGCGCGTGTCCTGTTCTCGCTCTCTGGTACGCAAAGAGCGTCTGGGCTTTAATGACGCACTCAGATTAATGGCATTAGTTTTAAGAAAGATGCATTCATGACGGTGTTGCTCTTGTTCTTTTTTCCACCAATCAAGTCTTGTCATAAATGAACAAATAAATAAATGAGTAAACTACTGCCCCGCCCCCCGATACTATCGTGTATCGCCGATCTCACAGGCTGACGATAGGACGATCTCAAAATGGGGCATATCGCCCAACACTAATATATATATATATATACACACACACACACACACACACACACACACACACACACACACACACACATATATATATATATATATATATATATATATATATATATATATATATATATATATATATATATATATATATATACTTACTAGTTTACTAAGAGTACACTAACAGAACAATTGCATGTACACTTTCAGTATGAGTACACTAGTTAACTAAAAGTATAGTAAAAGAATACTTGCAAGTATACCTGCAGCACAAAATTAATAACCTACTAGCTTACCAACACTAAAGATTCATAAAGATAATGTACATTTGTACACTACATATACTTTCAAAATTTACTTAAAATATACTGTTTCTAAAGGATGCTAAATAATGTATTTTATAAATATGCTGTCAGTGCATTATTATAAAGATAACTTTAACAGATAAAGTATACGTAAAATAAACTTTAAAATAAGTTCAAATTAGTATACTTTAAAAATTGCACAGAACTTTAACTCCAAGTATATTTTTTTAAAGTATACTTTTAGAAAATATACTAAATTATAATTATTTTGAAATATGTTAAAAGTTTTATTGTAAGCAAATATGTTGTAAGCATACTTTCAGTATATACAAAGATGGTAGATTTCTTTCTAAGTATATTTGTAATGTACTATTGCAAAGTTAAATATACTTGAAATACAATCTGCCCAAATAAAGTATATTTATTTTTCACCTATTCATATGGCTTTTTGCAGCTTTCTTGATGTAGCTTTTGTTGTTGCATTTTTACTTTATACTTTTAAGTATATGTCAGTAAACAAGTATAGGCCAAGTATACTTAGAAATTTTGGTCAGTATAGGTCAAGTATACTTTAGTACAATTTAAGTATATTTCTGAGAAGTACCTAAAGTACATTTTAGAGAAGTACATAAAAAGTAAACTAAAAGTATACTTTCTTATTTTAAGTTTAAAAGAAGTATACTTATAGCACACTTGAATAAACTTCTTTTTCGTAAGGGTAGTGTAAATGCGCTAACCTGTAAAATCAACGCTAAACAAATAGTGCAGCAAACAAGCAACTCGCATGTGCATTGTGAAACCAGATTTAGCAGTTATGATTCTGAAACTGCCAAATGTAGAATATATTACAAATCCAAGGTTGTCCGAAAAAGTGGAGGCAGAGACTAATTTGCATATTCATTTATATGTTCAGAGCTGTGCGATTGAGTTGAGTTGGGCACTAATTTGCATATTCATAAGTCCGCGTTTACAAAATTAGGCAAGGGTGTAGAGTTACATTCAAGCTATTTTAAAGCATGAAGAAATTACGGTAAAACTTTTAGATATGCTATTATTATGTTCAAAGATGAGTTTTAAGTGACAACATTATCGGGTAAAGGGGGACTTTAATCATCCTACATACATTTCATTTAGGAACTATGATTTAGAAATGTAAAACTAAAAGCTAACCTAAACTTCCTGTCTGTAATGCTTTTAAAAAACATATGTGACATCAAAATAGGGATGTCAATGCAATTTCCCATATTTGTTTAAATTAAGGATCAATCAATCAATCAATCAAATAATTGTTACCTCTAATAGTGCAATAAGTCTTTATTGTAGTGGCATATAGCCAATGACATGCATAAATGAAACAATGAGTGTGCATAAAAACTCCAGGGGCCGGATTCACGAAAACATTCTTAAGACAAAAAATAAGAAAGTTCTTAAGATAAATTATAAGAAGTGCGTAAGAATGTTCCTAAGTGCAATTCTCAAACATTTCTTAAGAAGTTCTCAATTTTTTTCTTAAGAATATCTTAATTTTGTGTCTTAAGAATAAAATGACAAGCTTTAAATGAATTATACCCTGCTAATGAGGTAACAATAAATGTATCCATTAATCTTTTGACTACCTTGCGATCATTAACGCGATACAAACGAGTGATGCATTAAGACTACCACAGGATGTTATTCGCTGTTGTAACAGAGGTCAGCTAGTATTAAGGCGGTGCGGTGCGTAAATATAAATCCATAATGTCCCAATCGGTCCGTCGTGCGGGCCGAGCGCTCTGAGTGTGCGTGCTTCACTCTCCGTGCCCAAGGCTTTCGTCTCCCGCGACCCGCGCTCACGCGTCAAGAGACGGACGCGGAGGGTCAAGCGTGCGTGCCCGCAGTTTCGGAGCCCTCGACTCACATGACGGAGCGATTACCGGTCCGCCTCCCGCTTAGAGCGACTTTAAGCTGTTAAGTAATTTCATAATGAATGTAGGCTATTACGGAGGAAGTTACATGTTTGCTAATATTATCACTAATACTTATTTGTGTTGTATGACATATTACTGAGTAAGCCATTAAACTTCATTATATGAGTGTGGAATTCCTCTTTAAACTAATCTATGTGAAGTAAACTGATAAAATTGCCATTTCAGACTACAAAATACAACATGTCACATTTAAAACAATCACATTAACTTATAAAACATCTTACATTTTGAGATTTAAGACTACTGTAAGGTTATCCTAACTTTAAGATGTTATTTAAGACAGTTTATTTTTTGAGAATTGGAATTCTTCTTAAGTTTTTTCTTAAGAACATACTTAAGGAAAAAAATAAGAACTTTCTTAAGAAGCTTTTTTGAGAATACAAAATATTCTTAACTTTTTTCTTAAGCTTGAATTTAAGATAAAAATGGCAGTTAAGAAGATTTTTCTTCTTAAGAATGTTTTGTGAATCCGGCCCCAGCTTCCTAACGCAAATGTACATTTTTTGTCTAAATAACATGCTAGTGGGATTGGCAAATGAGTCTATGTAGTTGGTGTTTTCATAAAATCATCAATTTACACTAATATATAACTAAAGTGTATAACTCAGCCTTTCATGCGCACTCTGGTAACAGTCGCAAATAAGTCCATGCGTCCATGACATGTCAGAAAAAGGGCCCTATCATACACCCAGCGCAATGCAGCACAATGCAGCGCAATGCGCGACCAAGTGTTTTTGCTAGTTTGAGCCTGGGGCAGTTATCATTTTCACGTCCATTTGTTTAAATAGCAAATGCATTTGCACCCATTTGTGCTCCCATGAGCGTTCTGGTCTGAAAACGAGGTGTGTTCAGGGGCATTTGAGATAACTAAAATAGACTACGCCATTAACCAACTAAAACCTGGTCTAAAGTCTATAAAATCAATGGAAAAATATTGTTTTTGTTATTTAAAGAGCGTGTTAGTAATATGCGCCTTTAAACGGAACGAAAACGCGCATTTGGTTATTACACACAATGGATGCACAGCAGCACACAAACATTTTTAAATATAATAAATTAAAGAATTAAAATTTAAAAGATTATTGAGTCTCTTGGACATAAATGAGAACCAATTACAAGATGTTAAAGAGCTGCTTCACCTGTAGCCTGTAAGTAATTAAATATTGCATTTATTTTTAAATGTTTTTTTTTAAATGCTACCCCCAAATTTATTGTATACTGTACCTCTGGATACAGTGAGATGAGAACCTTTTTAAGTAATGCTTTTAAAAGTCCGAGCGCTGAAACATTTAGGTTTTCACACGTTTGTAAAATCTTCATCTCCTGTTTGTTACAAATAAAGTATTTTTAGAGTACAAACCTTTTCTTGCATATTTGTAAATTATTCTATATATATAGAAAGAGATTACAATGATCATGTAGGCTATCCATACATTTACAGCAATTAAAAGACTGCTAATTTTACTTCCATGACTAAAAGAAAACAAAAGGTTTAAAAAAAAAACAAGTTCAATGGCTCTTCTCTTCGCTTTGTTTACATGTTGTTGTGCCAGGGCTAGCATCGCTAATCATAGCTTACATCAACTTTTACTAGCAGTGATTTTAAATGAATTTCTCCAAATAGCATGCCAAATTTTACCTGTCGAGTAGAAACTTCGCGTGGGAAGCCCAAACTGTGCTTTTAGCGCACCCCAGCATGTGAAATAGTCTCCCAAAAACACTGTGGTCTTGTTTCTTTCTTGAGATGCCTTTCTCTTCTTGTCATACAATTCATAGACACTTTTTCTCTTGCGACCCTCAGACATTTTGAAAAAACACAATAGCTGTTTCTCAAAACCAAGTACGCCGAACTCGGACTTGTGTCCTTCGTAGCAAGTTCAGACTCGGAAGAACGAACTCCTGGCGCGAAATGCATTCTGGGAAACTTCGCTGTCATAAGTCCACACAAGTCTCCTCTGATGCATCCTCGATAAAATGGGCGGATCAAGAACACATCCGGGGATTTTACGTGAACTTGGGCTTGATGCGAACTTTGAATTGGAACAGTACTTGGGCCGCGACTGATGACGTTTCACAAGTCCACAAGAACACAAGTACAGACAAGAACGCATATTGAGAAACGGCTAATGAGAAACCGCTAGACAGCCACACATATACACCTGAAAGTGCGCATGTGCAGAAACCGAACCTAGGGACGAGCACATACGACAACGTAAACGTCAACATATCATCAGAATGATTGACAACTGGGATGACCGATAGTCTTGATGATCCACCCGGAAAAGGAAAATCTTCTGCTATACCTTTAAGTTTTACCGATTTAATTATTATCGACAATTAATCAAATATCGATTAATTGTTAACATCCCTACATCCAAGTAAACTTTATTCCTGCAAAGTGCCAAAACAAATTTTAGTTTAACATAGTATTAAATTCGTAATTATGCTTAACTTTGTGAGAGCAATGAGGCTTAGTTCAGATCCAATTCATTGCAATGAAAAAGCAGGCTAGGTTATTTATTTCAATGTCTGTGTACCCTCTCTTTAAAAGACTCTGTTCTACCTCAATGCACAGTCCAATTAATCAGCACCATTAGATCATTATGAGTTTAGCCAATCACTACTTCTGTCTCTATCCCCAGAAGGGTTCACTTACTCCCCCCCATCCTTTCTGCCTGTTTTGCCCTAAAAGCTGTTGAAATTAATTTGTCTGAAATAGGCTAAAACACTCTTTTCTTTTCTCTCTACGTGCCCATGCAGCATCAATTCTCTTCTGGTTAAAATGATCCAGCAGTTCTGAACACACGTGCGCTCAGGGACACGAGGGAATATTTCAGAACAGTGTGAAGCGCTATCTGTAGATATCAAGAGGTTGCTGCGTTTAATGAGCTTGTTAGCACATGAAGTCTAAGGGTGTGACCCGCATGGGTCATCTACAAAGATGGTTCGCACTGAGCTGTTATTTTCAAAAGACGTCAACATGCAGCATTACAAAGCTGAAACTTTCTTCATTCCTTTCCTTTAATGCAATGGTGGAGGACTGTGACTTCTAAGTACTTACTGATGGTACATAAAAGACCACCTTTAAACTTCCAAGGCGGTTAAAAGCGAATCACCCGTGTCACATTCTGACCACAGTTTTCAGAACCGTCAAACGAAGGTTTCTGCTGAAAATAGCTTTTTTAACGCATTGAGTGCAAATGAAAAGGAAACCTTTATGGGACGTTTCACTGTTAAGCTTGGTTCATTTCATAGGTGAGTGGTTCGTCTGTATGTATTACACGATATAGTGGGTGTAAAAGCATTGAAAACAGAAAAGTATCTAAAAAACGGAAACTTTATATAACAGACACAGGACCACTCTTATTAATGGACTTATTATACAACTGTACCTCAGAATGAACTGTAGCTCAAGGGCTTTTGTAATTTGCATAATATAAAACAAAATAATAAACCAAAGTTACACTGGAAATAAATGGGTCCATATTTTACCCAGCCATATTGAACTTTTATAGTGTAGGGGAAAGCAGGGCACAACACTTTTTTGCTATCATTCAAAATATATTTAAGTTACAGTAATATTTTTTTCACACAATGAACACACACATCTCTGCTACAAATGAACACTTAAAGTTTGTTCGTAGTAGCCGTTCTCATACAATTACACCAGAAGACTGACATGAGTGCAAACATTACAACTTACCCCACAGGTGAGGTTAATTGTAACAAACAGATGATTTGTTGTAATAAAGGTTGAAATATAAAAGGTTTTAGTGACATCAACAAAAAGGAAAAGTTTCAGAAAAACACTACTTAAAAAAACAGCGGAGGTTTAATTTTGTACACTGACTCACCAATTCATGTCATTCAAAAATTGCCAATAACATTGCAATCGTCCTTGTACTGTAATTTGCATGCTAATCTAACAGGTTCAATATGAATACATTTTTTTCACCAACATTAGAACAAAATTAATCATTTTTCTTTAAAAATTTCATTCCATCTACAAGTTTCAATTTTGCTAGCATATAAAGTCTGAAGGAATGACTCATGCTGGGTCAACTAAAGATGGTTTGCACTGAGCTATCATTTGCAGCGTTTCAAATATGAAACTTTTTTCATTCTTTCCCCTTAACGCAAAGGTGGAGCAGTGTGGCCTCTAAATACTCATTGACAGCACATGATAGATCCTCTTTTCATACCAAAAATGTCCAAGGTTGTCAAAAGCAAATCACCTTCATCACACTTTGACCAAAGTATTCAGAGACCATGCAGCACAGAATAAAGAAAAAACAACCTTTTCAGCTCGCATGAAAAGGAAATATTTCTTTGCTCATATAGTACCTTAATGGTTTTAAATAGTTAACGTTACTTTATGTGCAGAATAGTTTGTATCTGGTAAAAAAACCTAAACTTCTTTCTGAAAGTTACATTAAAAAGATTTTATATTTTAATTTCTCATCCAGTTCCCAGCATGCATTCCATTATGTTTTATTTCATGGCTAGTATCATTAAAGATTACAGTTTAAGAATTTCGAAAGGCATATTTATGCTGTCGTAAGCAACGCTCAATATGACCGCCCTGTTGACCCAATAACTAATCATCAATAGGGGAGGGGCTCTACATAAACTTTTTGCAGCAACAACATAAACAAACGGCTTTCGTGTCTCAAACTTAACTTCCAGTAGACTTCTGCAAAGAATCAAGAGTCCCTATAGAGTCTTGACCAGTGGTCACCAACCCTGTTCCTGGAGATCTACCCTCCTGCCTACTTTAGATCCAACCCTGCTTCAGCACAACTGCTTCCAATTTTTGGGTAGCCGTAAAAAGCATGATTGGCAGGTTCAGGTGTGTTTGATAAGGGTTGGCGGTGAACTCTGCAGAAAAGTAGATCTCCAGGAACAGGGTTGGTGACCACTGGTCTAGACCATACTGGGGCGGTTTCCTGGACATGGATTAGCTTAAGCAAGGACTAGGTCTTAGTTAAATTAGAACATTTTAATAATTTTTAAAAGCATAATTTATAAATAAACATTACTGGTGTGCATCTTGAGAAGGCATGGGCCGGTATGAGATTCTGGCAGTATGATAACCGTAAGCAAAAAAACCACACGGTTTTGCGGTATTGCCATTATAACACTAAAATGTGTTATTTTCAAATGTCTGCATATAAAAACATCAACATTTCAACTGGACACAATACATCTTAATTTTAAGCAACATACAATGTTTATGTCAGGTAAAATAAAGCCTTTAAAGTGATAGTTCAGCCAAAAATGATATTAAACCCATGAATTACTCACCCCGAAGCCGTCCGAGATGCATATGTCCATAATTTTTCAGACGATGACATTTTCAGTTGTTTTAGATCTTTCAGTTAATCAAATGTGAAGTTATGGGGTCCGAAAAATGTGCATCCATTCTTCACAAAATAAATCCAAACCGCTCCACGATGATAAACAAAGGCCTTCTGAGGGTAATCCGCGCAGTTTCATTGTAGAAATATCCACATTTAAAACTTTATAAACTAAAATAACTTGCATCCTGTAATGCCGCCATCTTAGTCACGTCCACATTCAAGATATGAGCTTTAAGCAGAGTACGGAGGTTTCTCTGCTGCCCCCGCCCTCCGAATAGTCATACGTCACTAAGAAAAGTGCGTACACTACGCTAATACTCTCTCCTGAATACAGAGGAGTCTAAGATGGCGGCCCTACCGGAAGGTAGTTATTTTCGTTTATAAAGTTTTAAATATGGATATTTCTACAACAGCACCGCGCGGAGTACCCTCAGAAGACCTTTGTTTATCATCGTGGAGCCGTTTGGATTTATTTTGTGAATGATGGATGCACATTTTTTGGACTTGAAGGTCGTGGACCCCGTAACTTCACATTCAATTAACTGAAAGATCTAAAACATTTTCTAAAATAACTGAAAATGTGTTTGTCTGAAAAATGATGGACATATGCATCTCGGACAGCTTGGGGGTGAGTAAATCATGGGTTTAATAACATTTTTGGCCGAACTATCCCTTTAAATGATAATATTCTTTCAAAAATATGCAAACATGAATTTGATTACATGATTTAATTAATTTTGTGTAAACACAGTTCATACCTTGAAAACTGTATCACAGAAAATTTTAGTGGTTTTGAAACCTTGACTCTTTAAAACCTCACTATACCTTGAAACCGGTAAACGGCCCATGCCTAATCTTAAGACACAACACTCGCACTGGTATATTTTAAGATATGTTGGAGCATTTTGTTTTCGATCAAGACAACACTAACATTTAAGTTAGGGACTAGGCTTAAGCCCTGTCTGGGAAACCGCCCCATTAATTTTAATAACAAGCAAAATAAAATAACCAGTAAATTACCTTAGTTCAAATTATAGCTAACGTTACTGTGTAAAATGAATGTATACAATGTTAACTACAGATCGACTGCCAAACCTTTCTTTGCACAGCGGTGATCCATGCTTGTCATCTCCTCTCATCTTTAGGAAACATAAAAAATTGTATTTTCTACAAAGCTTCCAGAGGTCAGAACAAACACAGACCAGAAGTTAACTTTGGGCCAGGTGCATAACTGCGACAACGCACATACTTGATGAAATCATCTGTATCTGCTTTCATATATAGCACACGTGTTGTCGCAGTTATGTGCCTGAACCGAAGTGAACTTCCAGTCTGTATTTATTTATCGGTCTAGCGGCTAAACTTATGTCTGATCTTGTCGAAATACTTGCCTTATTTTTTTAAAGTTGCCTCAACTATTTTTCACAGTGTTGGCCCATTTAGTTCATATTGTTTGACTGCAAAAGTCATTTCAAACATTTTAAACTTTTTACGGCATCTGCAAAACCAAAACTATTTCTTCTAGAGCCAAATGTCATGTCATTTCAAAGCTTGTGAACAGATTACAAATGCTGTCACAAAATCTTAAACAAACTTGTAAGTCGACTGTCTGGTTTAGAAGACACAGGGCTTATGAATGAGAAAGCAGCTTTATCTTTGGCTCTGACAGCATGTCAGTTTTGAACACTCTGTTTGATGGATGCCACTCGCAAAAGGATTATTTCAATATGAAGAACAGTATCCAAAATTACATAACATATGTGACTGCAAGCGTTTGGGTTTGTCAGTCAAGCATGCGGTGAAATGCACATATGCTTAAACAGATGCACAGACTTTCGACACCATACAGACACACAAATACACACACACGCGTTAAGCCTGCAGGCATGTGCACTCGGCTGAATAAAATCTCGGGTGTGAGTTAAACATTAAACATCCATCAGTCTCTGTGTTCATGAAGTCCATTAATTCAACTGTGAGATGATAAAACGTGCATAATGGTCATATTAAACAACGACTGCCAGAGAATTAAATACTTTGCCTTGCAATGCATGCACTAAATCTAATCTTCTTAAATGAGCCATACACTCTTTTTATTTCACCCCAAAGCACACTCTAATGTTACTTGTGATTTTTAGCAACGAAAACAGTCATAAGTCCTATTCAGACAATGGTTTCCCTTGAGGATGGGGAATTTGGGAGATTTGTATTCAGACTTTGTGATTTTACACAATCGCAGAAAAAAATGATGAAGCAAACGTTGTTTCTGCCCTCTGGGAAATCTAGGACCATCCAGAGCGAAATGTCTGCGACCAACATCACATCAATAAGAGTATGATAATGAACTGTTAGCCCTATATTATTTATTTACTTATTTAATCATTTATTGATTTATTCCAGCATCATGCAATGCAACATTTCATAGTATTGATTTAAATAAAAACATTAGGTTATTAAAGTGATATTGTATCAGTAGGCTACTGCTAGCCATCTGTCCCGGGTGTCTCCTGCCTGTGGACCATGATGCTGGAATAGCCTCCAGCTCACCCACGATGCTGAAGGGGACAAGTGTGTGTGTAAAAAAATGGATGGATGGATGTATACTGCAAAATGTTTTTTCACTGTATAAACTTTATTCATTTTAAGTGTAATGTTGCTGTTTTCCTTCCTTGCGAAGAAAGGTGTGAGGTGTGAGATTATGTAAACACGTAAAATGTTTTTATCGGGGAAAGCCCATAAACGGCATAAGCAAAAACCATTCAGCACAGGTAGTATTTTGCTCATTACCCCAATTTCGCGTTGCATGTAAACACTTTAACCGGCTTTCTCGCGGTTTTGTTCATGTGTGCATGTCTCTTGCATGTGAAAAATAAACGTCACATGTGGGAGTAAGCGCAAAGTCTGCACTTGACTCGTGCAGTTGGCAGAGAAACTGCGAAACAGACATAAGAAGAGAAACAACAGTATAGCTTAAGATAGATTTCCTGCCGGCTTTTGGGACGACTATTATGTACTATAGGTGGTGACGTCACTGCCTGCGAGAAACTAGACAAATCTCCACATCCTATGTAAACGCAGTTTTCTGTATAGCCGGTTTATTGATTTGCTGCATGAAAACAGGTTTCTACACTCTTAGAAAAGATTTACACATCTTTGTGCGTTAAGCTTTTAACACATTATGTGTAATTTTAACACATGATGTGTCATTTTCTGTTAAAATATAACACAAAAGTTGTTTCAATAATAACACAGAGATGGGTGTTGTTCTGAAAGTTACTGTAGATCAGTGCCTTTAGTAGAGCTAAGTAAGTGCTGGTTTCTATGAAATATTGGCTACCCAGTTTTCTCAACTTATTTAATTGAAATTAAACCAGTTTAAAGGGAGCAGAAATCCATCTTTACAGTACAAGATGCCTACACAGGTGCTGAGAAACACACACACACACAGATGTGCCATATGGGCTCATCCCTGAGAGAGATTTGCTAAGTGGTCCTCATTAGCTTTAATAATGATTAACAGGTCTGCTATCAGATACAATTGCTATACATTCTTTTAGTGTCTTCTGGAAAGCTTTGAAAGACTTTGTTTTGCTTCACTGATGGAATGATTATTTTAGGGGAAAACCTTAAAACTGTTCAACAAGACAACTTAATGCAGTCTGCAAGGTGTATTTTAAGGGCACTGTGAAATAAAGTCCTTTTTTTGTTTTGTGGTTTTTAGTCTAATTTCTGTTTGAGGGCATCTTTACACTACACCAAGGGTAGGCAAAGTCGGTCCTGGAGTGCCGATGTCCTGCAGATTTTAGCTCCAACCCTTATTAAACCTTGCATTCTTGTATCAGGTGACTCTTTAGATCTTGATTACTTGTTCAAGTGTACTTGATTAGAGCTGGAGCTAAACGGCCATCTTTGCATCATCATAAAACTAAAGTAATATCTGCTTGAATTGGGAAAAACAGATATCTCTAAAATCGCGTGCTAAACTCACAATTAAACAACATTTTTTAAAGTAATTTTAGCTACTGCGTTTGCGCACAGGTTGGCAATCGCCTCACACGACTATAGAGCCCCTCCCCCAGAGAATCATCAGTCTTTATTGATGGATGATTGGTTCTTTTAACTGGAAGTTGGGACTTCAGTTGCCATATTGAGCGTTGCATCATCCCCCTGTAGAGAGTATGCATGTGATGGCACCTTCGGCAAAAGTGACTGCAGTTACACCCACTGAGTGGCAAAAGACAGAGTGGCAGAATTTGTGTACAGTGTGCACAACCGCTATGAAAACCAGCCATTTTGTTTGAATGTTTTGCCAAGGGCGAGTTTTGGCATGGTCCCATGGAAAAGTGACATCAATGCATAACCTATATAGCAGTGCTAAATCTTGTAACATTCGATATCTTTTGCTAGACTCTCAGTTATTTTTAACCCATTTTTAACCTTTTTTGTGTAGTGTATCTAAAATTAATAGGATAGTTCACCCAAAAATTTTAATTTTGTCATTATTTACTCACTCTTACCCAAATTTATTATGATGAACACAAAGGATGGAAGTACATATCTCTCCACAGAGAAACATATTTTAGTGATAATTTATAAAAGTTTCAAAACATAGAAATGATAAGGTTTGATATGATAATGCTTCTGAAAAACATATTTCATTTAATACCCAAAATCCAAGGAATAAATACACTCCCCATATTCCTGAAAATCACTCAGAGTTGTGTTGGGATATAAAAGCTCAGCAGTCACATTTACACCAATAATGCCCTGCCAATGACATTACAAAGCAACATCACATTATGCATGTTCCCAAAAAATAAACTCTATTGTTTTAGGTATATAAATAATCAATAGTTTAATATTGCACAATATTCAAAACTTTGAGTAACAGTAAAGCTAAAGACATTTTTTTTGTCTTTTCTATTTCAAATACTTTATTTTTCGCTTCAAATCAAAGTTAGTATAGTATCTATGATTTATCTCATAGCTGTCTGGTTTGTTTCATGGTTTAAAACACTACTGAAGCATTTTTTAAGATCCCTGTGGAGAAAATGAATGAAAAACTTTCAGAATCGAGGCTGCTGAACAAGTAGGCGGCCACTGTAGCACTTTACTGCTGTCTAAACTCATTTCCACACGTACTGCATCACTGCCGGCACTTTCAAGCGCAGCTAGAGCGGAGTCCTGTGTTTGATGTGCCATGTCTGCAGTGTTAAAGCCTGCCTGTGCTGATCCTTAATGCTTTACAGAGAGGCCAGGTGGCACTGCCATACAAACTGATGCCAACAACATGCAAAACACTTCCAAAATAGTGAGTAGTAAGCAGGACTCAAAGAAGATATGAAGACAACCTCATCCAATATAAACAGATAATTAAAATCAACACCCTTATTTTCCAGGAACATTTTTGAAAATGAAGACGATTTTGTAGGTCAGTGTATTTGTAGCGAATAAACAGATGACCTTCAAAGTATTACTGCAGGTTATTAAGCCCGATCACCAAATGTTGTAAGTCGCTGAGTAAGACTGCTTCTAGGTGCTGCAGGACAGATAATTGAATGATTAACTGTCTAAATAACACTTTAAAAATGTTTAATGGGCATTCTCTAGGCGTGGGGGGAACATATTAAAAAGCCAACGGCGTATTCCGCACCACCGTAAAGTAAACAGATTTGTCAACATGGTGCTGCAAATATTTACTGAATGTTTGCTACACTCAAGGGCAGAGCGCAGATCCACTGGTGCAAATACTAAAGAGACATACTGTACACTATCTGCTTTAACACAGCAGAAAAACAAAACAGACGATAAACAGAATAGCTACAACAGCCATAACATAGACAGGAAATACTGTAAAGATGAAACGTCTATGAAAGTTGCTTTCGTACTAAAACCACTCTTCAAATAAAGGTGCTTCACGATGCCATAGAAGAACCTTTTTGTCTAAATGGTTATATAAAGAACCTTTAACATCTGAAGAACCATTCTGTTTCACAATAGGTTCTTTGTTGCAAAAAAAGTTCTTTAGATTATAAAAATGTATAAAGAAATGGTTCTTTAAAGAACCTTTGACTGAATGGTGTGTATGTCAAAACAGGTACTGTAGATCATTCATTTAAACTCTTGAATAAAAAGGTGCTACAAAAGGGTTCTACAGAGATGCCACTTAAGAACCATTCAGTCAAAGGTTCTCAAAAAAGAAACCTTTTTGTAAAACAGAAAGTTTTTTACATCTTAAAGGTTCTATATTCAATCTTACAGCCAAAAAAAAAGAGATCCATCCCAATTCGCCTACTGCATTTGTGTTGGAAAATAGCTACATTTGAGTGCAGAACAACACAGTGTGCATGCACTGAGACTTACTAAAACAAAACAGAAGTGACGACTGTTGCCTGGATGACGCTGCATTTAAGCTTTATTTCATTCATGATTTTTCCTGTAATGTTAACGCTTAGGTTACTCACGTAACCCCGGTTCCCTGAAATAACGGGAACGAAGCATTGCGTCAGTTAGCTGACGCTATGGGGGAAACTCCTGTTTACTCCGTGACTGAAGCCTATTGGTTAACGTCTGTACAAAGTACAGACCAATGACGTTTGAACCCGCGCGCGGGAGGAACGCGTCCTTATATAAGCGCGGTTCAATCGTCAGGAGCTCATTATATTCGACTGAAGCGCGCAGCCGAATAACACTCGCTGCGTAGACGTTTGTAGCACGGCAAGAGACGCAATGCTTCGTTCCCGTTATTTCAGGGAACCGGGGTTACGTGAGTAACCTAAGCGTTCCCTTTCAATACGGTTCACTTCGCATTGCGTCAGTTAGCTGACGCTATGGGGGAACGTAATCCCATCACGCCGTGCATACACAACGTACTGAAGTGCCTTACCGGAGAGACACTGCGTGTGGCCCTATACCCGGCATATTCACAGCTTAAAAAGCAAATGTGTAAGCACCATATAAATTGTTGACGCGCACACGGTGGGGTTTTAAACGCACCGGGGGCACATAACATAGCACAAGACGGCGAGGTACTGAGCGCGCCGCGGCTGTGCGAGATAAGTAAATTCAGAGTCACGTTGGTGAGCTCGCTGAGCGCACCGTGGTGTACACATAAAACGCATGAGCGTGCATGATTGAGCCGAGAGAACCTGCGCTCGTAGGGCAGGGACGTCTAAGCTGTACAATCTGACAACGTAGACGGCGAAGACCAGCCGGCCGCGTAGCAGATATCAAATATAGATATAGATACCCCTGTAGACCAAGTTCATGAAGAAGCCAAACTCGCAGAGAGTGGGCTCTATATAGGACATAGCTCATAGAGGGGCGTGAGCCAGTGCGATGGTTTCAACGATCCATCTAAATAACCACTGTTAGCAACAGACATACGTAGTGAGTGATCTGCGAAGCTCACGAACGGCCGATCTGACTATAATATGCGGCTGAACGGTTCGTAGCGTGGGATTATACAGATACCACAATAGTGTGAACCCAGGTGCACCCTCGAGCGCATCGGGATGCATATAGGTAGTATTATAGTGCACAGATCGGTGAGCTTTCCAAGCGCGCCGTAAATGTGTATTGACTATAAATTGCACGGGCACAGGTGAACACTTGAATACATCGTGAATGCATATAGATGAATCAGAGTGTTATAATGCACAGGCCGGCAAGATTCTCGAGCGCGCCGTCATGTGTTCTGATAATAAATTGTGCGCACACGGGTGAACTCTTCAGTGCACCGTGAATGCGTATAGATAAATCAGTGCACAGAACGCGCCGTGAATGTGTACAAATATGATTGATGAACGTAACGGTGGGCACCCAACGCACCGTGAACGTACACAGATGAACAACAATGTATGTGTCACAAATCATAACACAGCTGTGTATACAGGTGAGCTTTCCCAAGCGCATCTTATTGTATACCAAAATGTTATAGCGTGTACATGTGAGCTTCTCTAAGCGCACGGTGGACGCATATAATTAAAAACCATATCGTGCATACAGGTGAGCTAATGGGCGCACCTTTAATGCAACAAACCACAGTAGTGCGAAGCAGGGATGTCGAAGCTGTAAACTGACAACGTGGACGGCGGGGACCAGCCGGCCGTGTCACAATTGTCAAATGAGAAACCTCTAAGACCATGCCCATGCTCTAAGACAAGTGAGCATAATTGTCACGGGAGGTGATAACGTCAACGATCCATAAATAGCCTGTATTGACAGGTGCTCTAGTGAGTGATCTGTGACGCAGATGAACAGCTGATCGTCTGATGTACGTCAGACGTATGTGTCATCCAGGACCTTGGACAGTTCCAGAGCGCTGTGCCTCGGGCACCGTCCGCATCTGAGAAATGACAGGCTTATGAATAAAGTGAATGGCCAGCCGTAAAAGCATGGTTCGCTGTTACCGCCGCCGTCCGCATCTGAGAGATGACAGGCTTGTGAATTAAATGAATGGTCGGTCGTAAAAGCGTGGTTCGCTGTTATCACGGCCACATAGATATAGGTAGGGGAGAGAGCCGCCGTGCCTCTGTAGTGAGGAGAAAAGTGTTCCACCCACGATTCGCGGGGGGTATTGACTCTCAAATGTCACTAGACAGAATGGATCAGACTTTGCATAAGGACGCCTCGTGAAAGGGGTCCTAGCAGCTTGTGTCAATGTGTCATAAGGCACGTAATGTAGGTCGTGTCCCACGGATGCCATCTCCGCACGCCCATCGTAATGGGTTAATATTGGTAGTTTAAGCATGAGATGCGTATCACTCTGATTGAACATAGCTTATAAAGCGATGCAATGAGTTTATAAAGGAGATGACTCGTCAGCTTGTTCAGGGGGCGAGATCTCAGTCTGGTTCGGTAAATAATGAAACCACCGTAGATTGCCCGACCGCATTATCACAATAACACGGTCGACAGTGCTGCAGTGCTAAATCATCCTCTTAATGTACCGTATTCACAGTACAAGGTGATTTATATGAGACAAACGGCGTTCCACGCGCCGAAGGCTGATTGCCGTCGTAAAGCGTGTTCAACCCACAGCAAATGCTGGGCTAGCTCGTGATGACAGCACTTCATGCAGCAGTGTGTAACTTAAGCAAGCTTCCCGGCCGTCAGCTCGGGGCGGGACCTTTGCTTAGTCAAACTGAAGTGGACTTATGAACAATGCCACGATGTTCAGCTTTCTGAAGCTCGTTAGAGGGGTACGTGCGCCCGTCTTAAACGAGATGCCGCGCGCGTCTGACTGTGCGCGCGCTTTAAGCTTTGAAACTTATTGTGGCGGGTAGCAAGCTCAAGTTGATATTACCCTTAATATCTCCGAGTATTGGAGCGGAGGTGTGAGCGTCTTCGGACCGCTAATATAAATCAGCTATATGGCCGAAAAACGTCATAAACCGCTTGGCTGTAAGCCTTTGAGTGGCCGTCCGGAGAGGGCGCGATTCAAACGCTTGGAGCCATGCAAAAGTCTGAGGCTGTCCTTCCTCTAGGAAGAGAGAATAACAGCCGTAAGACCGTGCTCGTTTGCGCCATCAGCATCGTAGCGGAGAAACTGAGGTGGGCTGCGAGCGAATTTGGCAGAAAGGTGTTAGAGACACCGTACAGTCGTGGGGTGTCAATACACAGTATATGGCCAAACCGGGGTTTTTTCGGCTAGCGTCGATAGAATTATGGACAGCGGGCCGTGTGTGCGTATTACTGATTGCTTGTCAGTAAGGCGATACAGTGTTTAGAGACACCGTACAACCGTGGGTGTCAATACACAGTATAGTAAGCACGGAAATTACTCTTTTTAGAGGAATTAAATACCGTTCGCCACTATAGTGAGGTCGCATAGCCGACAGTATTACACAGTATGTTTGGATAAACAGCACACAGAAAACATTTCAGGGCAGTCCAGCCGAGGCGCGACATAACCCCTTTTTCCCAGACAGTTGCGTTCTCTGTTGATGCAGCTATGCTGCGGAGACCAGAGCTCAGCCGTTCAGGTGCACAAGCCTCAGTAGTGACGGTGACCGAACGGCTCACGGAGCAGGGTAGTATGTCTAGGTAGTTTAATGTCAGACTGAACCCATCGCAGAGAGGAAGTCTGCCGCGAGGCCCGCGGTTTTGCCGTTTATTAAAAGGGCAGAAAAACCGGGTATATATATAAGAATGTACCAATATTCAGCGCACTGATATAGGACGGGACTGAATAAAGGGAGGTATTCGGGCCTCAGTATATTATAAACAAATTCGTTCTGCCTCTGATTCCGTCTAAACCAGAGAGAAATGACCAGGCAGACGAAAAATGAGCTATCTGAAGTGAGATCGGCTCAGGCCAGTAAAGCTCTATAATAAGTGTTTTAGCGCTCCAATAGAGGCGTGTCCGCCTTATCGAGCAGACGAATGAGATCGTGCCGCTCCAGGAGGGGAGGGGCATGAAGCTCTCTTATAATGAGTGTTCTTGGTGCTCCAATAGCGGCGAATCGGCCCTATCGAGCAGACGAATGAGATCGTGCCGCTCCAGGAGGGGAGGGGCATGAAGCTCTCTTATAATGAGTGTTCTTGGTGCTCCAATAGCGGCGAATCGGCCCTATCGAGCAGACGAATGAGATCGCGCCGCTCCAGGAGGGGAGGGGCATGAAGCTCTGTAATCGTTGAACACTGGACAGCTGCATTTAGAGGCAGCGAGCCGTAATACCGCGTGCTAGCTAAGCCGTTAAGAGACCTCACCACTGTGGGGAAAGGAGCGAGGGACTCCGCGAGCGTGGAGCACGAGTGGCTGTGCTATGACAGAGACAGGGGCAGACCGCCCGTGTTTGCTTGTCGTATGCATCTATCCAGGTCTACGGTTCCCCGCTTGTTCATTTCAACAAGAGAGGAACGGCAGAGGGGAGCAGCAACACAGACAGAACAGCCATGCGTCGTGACGGTATCACCCGATGCACTCGGGGGATTAATATATGTGCCAGAGATCTCGCCACTGAATGTGAAAGGAGCGAAGGGACTCTGTAAGCATGAACGGTTGCGGTGTGACAGAACACAGGGGGGGTTAGTCCGTGTGTGCTTGTCTATGCATCCATCTAGTCTCATGGCTCGCCGTGTGTTCATCCCGGCGAGAGAGGAACAGCAGGGGGAGCACGAAACATGGATAAGACAACCAAAGCATAAGCGCGGTCCCGGCGTGGGAGGTGCCAGACCGGTAACGCGCTCGGAGGAAATTCATAGCAGAGAGGCTCACCGAGCCGCTGTGCTGGACGCTATTACAACAGCGCCTGCTCTTTTAGCTTATAGCTTTATATTAAAAATATTGATCTTACCGGGCGGCCGCAGGGGAGACCTCTCAGGTGTGTGTCCGCTGCACAGGGCTCGAACCACGGCAAGCGAAGGCTATCTTCGGTTCTCGGCCGGAAAGCGGCAGGGGAAGACGCTAGACCTGGACTCTGCTATCTTCGGTTCTCAGCCGGAAAACGGCAGGGGAAGACGCTAGGCCTGGACTCCGCTGCAGGGCTTTTGTCAACGGCGAGGTAAGGCTTCTTCTTTTTCTTCGGAGCAGCGAGAGGTTCGCGCTGAAGGAGAAAATAATGAGCTCCTGACGATTGAACCGCGCTTATATAAGGACGCGTTCCTCCCGCGCGCGGGTTCAAACGTCATTGGTCTGTACTTTGTACAGACGTTAACCAATAGGCTTCAGTCACGGAGTAAACAGGAGTTTCCCCCATAGCGTCAGCTAACTGACGCAATGCGAAGTGAACCGTATTGAAAGGGAACTCATTGGATACTCATTTTAACATACTATGATTTGGGACATACTAATTCAAATTTTTTAATACTATTTAGGATGGATTGTATGCACAGGCAGTGATGGTTCTTAGTAAGGTTTCCCAAACTGGGGTTTGCAAACCCCTGATGTTTTGCAAAGGAATTGCAGGGGGTTTGTAAGATGATGATGAAAAACAATTAACTACAATTAAATTAAAAAATTAAACACTTACTAACAAATGAAGAGTTTGGTTCCAAAACGCAATAAATCCATTTTGACTAATTTGAGTAAAAATTTGTTTTCTATACCAAGAAAGTGACAATATGAAAAGCACTATTTTCTGTTACAAACTTTTACATAGCATCTTTAGGTTATAAAAACATAAAAAATAAAATCCATAATTTGATTTTCAAAGATTTATTATAAAAATGTATTATTTTTTCCACATGCAATAAATCCATTACAAGTTTGTTTCAAATTGCTATAAATCTCTTGAATCAATTTATAAATGTGCATTCATCTTTGCCATGTTATATTCATAGATTAATAGTGGTATACACTAATAAACATTAATGGCATTAATCAAAACACTTACGTTGTCATATTAATACCACTGTCATTGCTGCTAACATCCTTGGGACGCTGTTGCTGAACTTTTTTGATAGCGATCAGCAGTAAAATGTTTTGGTCCTGCTCGATTTTCATTGGCTTTGAGTAAAATAATGAAAAGTTTTTCATAAGATCCCTTGGTGCCAATTTGTTAGCATGACAGAAGCTTGATGGTGTGCTGTGATTTGTTGAGCGGATTTATTGCATTCTGCATAGAAGGAGGAGTGGCGTTTATCGCGTTTTGTGAGAAAAAAAGGAAAAAAAGATGACAGAATAACACCGCGGTTATTGGATTTTATGTAAAATTAAGATTTATATATATATATATATATATATATATATATATATATATATATATATATATATATATATATATATATATATATATATATACAATTTGTTTATTCTGCATGTGACCATTTCACAACACTACAATAACTCATAATACAAAACACCAAACGTATAAGTGGTATTTATTCTTAAAAGCCCTATATAAACCAAGGTACTGCAAAAACTATTCTTTGACAACACTGAGTTCACATAAAGATGCTTTGAAATAAAGATGTTAGTTGTAGGTAATTCCAGACTGATTCACTAGACAGGAAGGTGCTCTCTAAACATAAATGACCCCAAGATGACAATAACATCATCATATGAAAAGACAGCTTGTTACATTTTAAAGCAGTGGTTTTTGTATGAAAGTATGAAAACAGGACATCAAATTATGCTTTTTATGTTGCTTTTTATGTTGTTATTACGGTTGGAGACTTTGTTTGAAAAATGTGGTTAAAAAATCCACAATGGGAAAATTGGAACGCAGTTGTCTAACTGACAATAACTCAACTCATTACATCTGAGTGACTGTTAACAACTGAGACCACATCAGTTTACAAGACAAAAATTCTCAGGAAACAAATACTGGGACATGGCTGCATTTCCACAGTTTTGATGTTCAAGCTGTGATTTTAAAAAGATTAGCCAAGCTTTGTTTGCCTGCTGGGCAAAGGCAAGGGTGGGCTATCATTCTTCCCAATCAAAAGTTAAATAAACATGCAGTACTAAAAAATAAATTTTATTTACCATTTGTGCATTGTGGTTAAAATAAATTTGGAGACGACTGAGTGCTGTAAACATTGATGGGGGCCTGTAGACAGGCCAAAGCAATTGCAAAATTGCACAAGAAATTTGTAGCATTTTTCAGTTTTTGTTGTTGTCTGAAAGTGACAGATTATATACTCAAGAGGCGTCTTTATTCTGCTGCAGGTTAAAGGCCCACCAATGCCCGAACAAAGCCAACAGTACTGTAGCTGGACAGGGCCTTTGTGGTCCAAATTTAACTTTAGGTAGACTTCTGCAAAGAATCGTTAACAATAGAGTCCCTCTAGTTTAGATTATTTCTGATAACAAGCAAAGTAAATAACCAGTGGTTCAACTAGCTAAAGGGTTTCAACCATTACACTGAGGTAACGTTTGTGTGTAAAATAATGTTAGCTACAGATTCTTGAAATCTTCCCTGCTTGCTGATTCCCTTGTCATTAGGTAACAAAAAAAATTATTTTCAACAAAATATTTGTTCCTGAGGACAGTTAAGCCACCAACCAGATTGATAAACAAACAGACTGGGCCAGGCGGGTTACCATGACAATGTGTCACGGGGTGACGATCTTTCAGGGCGGAACCAAAAGTTGAGGAAGTTTTGGTTCCGCCCGGATGTTTCCGTCCAGACCGGAAAACGGAAACACCGGACATCCGGCAGATTCACGGAGGCTGTAATCAGCCGATTGGGCACAGCTGTGCCTAGTTGAAGAGATCGCCGGGTAATTGGATGATTATAGTACAGAGAGGAGTATATAAAGCACAGTTAGAACACAGTTAAGGGTGCTTAGTGTGTGCTGGGAAACGGAGCTGTGCTCATTTTTGGACGTGGTGGCTATCTGTGTTTCTCTCTCTCTCTCTCTCGTTTCAGTCTTTATTGTGGACCTGCTGGAGTGAACAGGAAAGTCCTATGGGTAAGAAGGAACTTTGTTCTAACCAATACTGAAGGAGTAAAGCAGGAAGAGATATTGACCGTCTGGTGCAACGTAAATAAAGGCTATCCGCCGTGAGTATACCCTTTCTGTGTGGAGTAACTGGCAAAGATTAACTTGTGTAGCCATTGGAAACCTCCAGGAAAAGGAGGGCGGCCCTACCCCTACAAGAGTGTGGTGGGCGAGCCGTTAGAAGTACACATTCAAACAGCCGCCGCAACGAGACTTATTGTGGTCGTATTTCCCATCGCCTTATCGTAGCCCAAGCGCAGTGGAGGACACCGGGCGCTTCCCTTGTTGTGGTGCACTTATAGTGTGGTGAGTGAGACTGTGTAATAAATCTTTTCACGTTGGAGTGGTGCTGTGTATTTGCTGTGGGTTGCTGTGTGTCTTGTAGACGAAGCCCCGCATCATCCATTTTCTTCCACTGGGCAGAGGACGGAGAGGCCAACGACCTCAGAAACTACTGTTACTATTTGTAGTGTGCTGTTTGGAGTACGAAGGGACGCAGACTCAGAGCTGTCCGTGACCGTGAGTAAACCATTGGAAACATTCGTGGTGTGAACTTACCTGTGTCTGTTTTGTCGCAGAGTCGGAGGCGAAAGGGTCCGCCGCCCCGTGGTCTCTACGAAAAGGGCGCCCCCGTCTAGGAATCGATCGGCCTATGGGCATTGGAGATAGGGCAGCGCTCGACCCGGTGAGGTGGTGTGTGACCTTCGCCCCTCTGCTGACCTACGGAGGAGAACCATACTTACCCAGAAAGCTGTAAGCAGCAGAGCCGGTGAGAATTACTCGAAGTCTCAGCAACAGTGCCTTTGTGTTCTAGCGGCCACCTGTGGAGAGAGAGCAGAACGAGAGTGAATCATTGAAGAGCCACCTGTGAACGTGATACCTACCCAGAAAGCTGTAAACAGCAGAGCCGGTGAGAAATACTCGAAGTCTCAGTAACAGTGTCTTTGTGTTCTAGCGGCCACCTGTGGAGAGAGAGCGGAACGAGAGTGAATCATTGAAGAGCAAACTGTGAACGTGATACCTACCCAGGAAGCTGTAAACAGCAGAGCCGGTGAGAAATACTCGAAGTCTCAGTAACAGTGTCTTTGTGTTCTAGCGGCCACCTGTGGAGAGAGAGCAGAACGAGAGTGAATCATTGAAGAGCAAACTGTGAACGTGATACCTACCCAGAGAGCTGTAAGCAGCAGAGCCGGTGAGCAATACCCGGAGCCCAAGTAATAGTGTCATTTGTGTCCTAGTGGCCGCCTGTGGAGAACAAGGAGAAACAATTGGAGAACAGACTGTGTAACGTGATACCTACCCAGAGAGCTGCAAGCAGCAGAGCCGGTGAGAAACACCCTAAGAGTAAGCTAACAGTGCTTTTGTGTCACAGCGACTATCTGTGGGGCACAAGGAGAACGTGGGCGGACGTACGACAGGGAACGTAAAGGCACGTGGGGCGAGGACCCCCTGCCGACCCGAGGAAAGGTACATCGACAGTGGAGATCCTCCTTACCAGTCACACCAAATTATTCTGCCTCCAGGACGGAAGAAGGAGGGCGCCACGGTTAGCAGGGTCCAGGCCGGAGCCTGACGTTTCCCTTTCTCCCCCGGCTTAGGGTGGTTGGCACCCCTGTTGTCCTTGGCCTGTCTGCCCGTGGCTGCAGTCTCCCTGGAGGGAGAAGAAGAGACCTATTAGTTTTAATTTCCCCTTACCCCAAATTCCCAGTTCTTTTAAATATTTAAACTAAATAAAGCTTGTTTTAAATTTTACTTACCTGTTCCCGTGTTTGTCTGGTCATTGGGTTGGCTTTGGGGACCTCCTCGAGGTGGGAGTTGCAAAGGGGCGTGGCTTTAGTAGTAAAACAGCCAGCCCCTGGTGGTGACAGATTTTGGCGTAGTCGGCAGGGCCCCACCTCGAGTTGAGTAACCAAGGTCACCCAATGACTGACAACGCGGGGCCTGCAGCCCCACCCCGTGCTACATCTATTATCATGGGAAGCCCATGGATCCAGAAATATGGAGGAGCAGAGTCGGAGGTACGACTGACCGAATGGAAGGCCCAATTAGAGTACTTGGCCGACTTACAGGGCCTTAGCGCCGCTCAGCGGCTCCAGTTTGTGTTGAACTCCCTAGAGGGAGAAGCACGGCGAGAGGTACAAGCCGCCCCCGAAGCAATCCGAGCCACCGCCCAGACTGTGTTCCAGTTCCTTACTGAGCAATATGGCGACCATACCCCCGTAGCTGTCCTCCGTTCACAATTTTTTAATTGTAAGCAAGGCCCCCGACAACCTATTAGAGCTTTTGCCCTCAGGCTGCGAGAGCAGTTCACTCGCCTGCAGGCCCGACGAGACCATGGGCTAGGAGACGGAGAGACATTGTTACGTGACCAGTTCCTCCTGGGGATGAAAGAGGGCCCCGTGAGACAAAGTCTGAGGGTCCAGTTTCGGAGGGACTCTGGGCTCACCTTTGAAGACCTAAAGAAGGAGGCGCTGGCCTTGGAGGGTGATGAGGTCGAAGTAAGTGAAACCCCTGTATGTGCAGCCGTAAGTGGGAACACCGCAGCACCACCTGAACACGCAGATTGGAAGCAAGCCCTGAGAGTAGAATTGTTGAAAGATGTCCGAGAGCAGATGTCGGAACTATCTAAGACTCTTCTGGGAGAACTTCGCCAAGGTAGGGCGCGAGAGGAACCGAGGCCGGCACCCCGAGAGCGAGTCTACTCTGGGAGGGGCCGAGAGCCACCGGGGCGCCCAAACCGTTTTAACCGGCCCCGCTTCGAGTGGGATGACCAAGGGCGACCAATCTGCAATCGTTGTGGAGAACCAGGGCATTATAGCCGTCAGTGTGGGCCTCGCAGGGCATCGGAAGGGGGTTTTTAGGACGACCGGCCACAGTGGGTCGTGTGGCCGGGACCCCTCGAGGAGACCCGGAAAGACGTGATAACTCAAGAGACCAGATGGTTGGGCATAGCCCAATGGCGGAGGTGAAGGTATGTGGCAAGACAATACAGTGCCTGGTAGATACGGGCTCCCAAGTGACATTGTTTGCCGAAAGTCTCTCGCAGGAAGTATTCGGGAAGCAGAGAACCCAAGGAGGAGAGGCCCCCTGGCTGACGTTGCGGGGCGCCAACGGCTTAGAGATTCCTTACATTGGCTATCGGCTGACGGACTTAGAAGTTCACGGGTTGTTAGTTCCCCAAAAAGGGGTGATCATCGTGGAAGACAGGTGTTTGGGGGTCCATCGAGCCCTATTAGGGATGAACGTGCTCTCCGAATGTTGGGAGGAGTTATTTCGGGCTAAGCCCGGCCCTAGGATCTCCCCTGTTGAGAGGCCCTTATGGGAGCGAGTAGTCGCCGACTGTCGTCGGGTCCAGATGACCCAGGTCCGCAGAGGCCGAGAAGAGGTAGGGAGAGTAATGTGTCGCTATGCTTTATCTATCCCCCCTAGGAGTGAGGCCATGGTGTGGGTGAGAGTGGCCCCCCGAGGAGTTGGCCCCGAAGAGTGGGTATTGGTTGAACCCCACGCCGATTGCCCCCAAGTGGAAGTAGCACGAGGCCTAGCGGCGGTCCACCGGGGGAGGGTCCCTGTAAAGGTTCGAAATGACCACCCCTACCCAGTACATTTACACCGACACCAGCGGCTGGCCCGACTCACGGGGGTTGCGCCCCATCAGGTGAGGGAAGAGAGAGATGTCAGTTTCCGTCAGGTGTGCCCCACTGTCATCGAGGTGGCCCTGACGCAGATGGAAGCCCCTTCGAACAACGGGGAGAGGGACGTGCCAAGACACCTGGCAGGTGAGTCCCTGCAAGGGGAAAAGCTGGAACAGGCGCAGACACAAAGACTCCAAGCCCTCCTTCAGAAATGGCAACATGTGTTTGCAAGACACGAGGAGGATTACGGATGCACTAAGGTGGTAGAACATCATATTCCGACTGGAGATGCAGGACCCAGTAGGGAGAGGTACCGGCCGATCCCACCCACTTTGTATACAGAGGTACGCTCACTATTGCAGGGCATGCTGGGGCGGGGCATCGTCCGGGAAAGTAGTAGCCCATGGGCGGCCCCCATCGTACTTGTGCAGAAGAAGTCGGGAGCTTGGAGGTTTTGTGTGGACTATCGTAAGCTCAACCTGGTGACTAAGAAAGACGCTTTTCCCCTACCCCGGATCGAAGACTCCCTTGCGGGTCTCACGCGGTCTGCATGGTACTCCACTCTGGATCTGGCCAGTGGGTATTGGCAGGTGCCAGTGGCCGAGGCTGATAGGGAGAAGACCGCTTTCACGACCCCGTTTGGATTATTCGAGTGGGAACGGATGCCCTTCGGGCTCTGCAACGCCCCAGCCACGTTCCAACGCCTGATGCAGCGCTGTCTGGGAGGTCAGTTAATGGAGTCAGTCTTGGTATATCTGGATGATGTAATTGTGTACTCCCCAGATTTCGATTCCCATCTCCGGCACCTCGAAGAGGTTTTCCAGGCAATGGAGAAATATGGGCTGAAGTTGCAACCCGATAAATGCCATCTGTTGAGGCGAGAGGTCCAGTTCCTGGGTCACGTGGTCAGCGCTGCTGGGGTGGCTGTAGACCCTGGGAAAGTCTCTGCAGTAAGAGATTGGAGTGCGCCCAAGACTGTGAGGCAAGTACGTTCATTTCTAGGGTTTGTGGGATACTACAGACGGTTCATAAAAGATTTTTCCAAGATCGCTAAGCCACTTAACCAGCTGCTGGTCGGTACAGGGCGGAACCGGGGAAGGGGATCACCCCCGATTGACTGGGATGAGTCCTGTGAGGGGGCATTTCAGAGGTTGAAACAGGAATTATTACAGGCTCCTATCTTAGCCTATGCAGACTTTACTCAACCATTTACCTTGTATACAGACGCTAGCAACCTGGGGTTGGGAGCGGTCTTGGCCCAACGACAAGCGGGAACAGAACGGGTGATTGCCTACGCAAGCCGAAGCCTCCACCCAGCTGAGAAGAACGACGCAAACTACAGCTCATTTAAACTGGAACTGCTGGCCCTGAAGTGGGCCCTGAGCGAGAAGTTTAAGGACTACCTCTGGGGTGCTAAGGTAACGGTGATTACGGACAATAATCCTTTGGTACATTTACAGACAGCGAAGTTGGGAGCTGTGGAGCAGCGTTGGGTGGCACAACTTGCCAATTTCGAGTATCAACTGCAGTATCGGCCTGGGCGAGAACACACGAACGCGGACGCCTTGTCCCGATTGCCAGAGGCGGACAACCCCGGTTGCCGGGGAGGCAAGGAAGAAGAAAGCCAGAGGGAGGGCTATCTGATAGGGGCCGTGGAGGCCCCAGGAGGCCAGCAGGAGGCGGTACCGGAGAATTGGGGCTGGGACCCCTGTCGGTGGAAAGCGAGGCAGGCCCAGGATCAGGATGTGTGTCAGGTAAAGATGTGGGTGGAGCAGGGCCAACGGCCAACATCATCTGAGAGGCTGACCCAAACAGAGACGGGAAAAAGACTGCTGGGACAGTGGGACAAGCTGGAACTACAAGAAGGGGTGCTTTGCCGGAAGGTTAGTGACCCGAAGCTGGACGAAGAGGTGCGCCAGATCGTGGTGCCCGCCGATCAAGCAGCAGCCTTGGTGTCCGCCTACCATGATCAGCTGGGGCACCAGGGACAGGAACGGACAGTATCGCTGCTGCGCAGGTTTTTCTACTGGCCGGGGCTGGAAGCATCAGTACGCAGCTTGGTCCAAGCTTGCCCCAGGTGTATGTTGTTTAAATCTCGACGAGAGGCTCGAGCGCCGATGGTGCCCATACATGCCAAAGCCCCCCTCCACATCATGGCGATGGATTTCCTGACACTGGGCCGGCCACAGGACCGCTATCCGAACATCTTAGTAATCACCGACCTGTTTACAAAATACGCATGGGCAGTTCCCACCCTTGATCAGACGGCAAACACCACCGCAACGGCTCTATGGCGGCACGTCTTCCAAACGTTCGGATGTCCAGAGTTCCTGCACTCAGACCAAGGGGCAAATTTCGAATCAAAGGTGATCCGAGAATTATGCCAGCTGTATGGATGCACGAAGACCCATACGACGTCGTATCACCCTCAAGGAAATGGCTGTTGCGAGAGGTTTAATCAGACCCTGTTGGGGCTCCTAGGGACCCTGGACCAACGGAAGCAGAGCGATTGGGTGAGTGCTCTACCGAACCTTTTGCAAGCTTATAATAACAGCGTTCATAGTACGACGGGGTATGCCCCCACTTATCTGATGTTCGGCAGACATGTGCGGATGCCCACGGACCTGGTCTGGGGAGTGGCCGCTGGCCAAGAGGAAGGGAGCGTGACGGAATGGGTGGGGCGCCACCACCAACGGCTGCACTTTGCTTACGAACAGGTATCCCAGAAGATCCGGGCTACAGGGGAAAAGAACAAGCGGCTGTACGACCGGACGGCCCGGGACGCCCCCTTGTTACCAGGAGAGAGAGTCTTGGTACGAGACAATCGGCGGCAAGGCAAAGGAAAGCTGAGTGACCGTTGGGAGACCACCCCGTACGTAGTCTGCAGGCAACAGAGGCCGGGACAGCCGGTGTATACCATCCGGCCGGAAGGAAAGGCCGGCCCTGAACGTGTGGTGCACCGAAACATGATTCGCCCTTGCCCAAATTATCCCGAGGTCGCGAAGGAGGTAGTGGCGGAACCGGCACCGACGGCCCCCTGGATGGAAGGATGGGCTGTGGTACCAGGCCTACCCGTGGTAGCACCACCCCCGGCCGCCCCAGGAGAGCCAGAGCTAGCACCTGAGCCAGTTGAACCCCCGGCCGCCCAGGGACAGCCAGAGCCAGTACCAGAGCCAGCCGAACCCCCGACCGCCCAAAGACAACCTGAGGTTGTGCCCGAGCCCGCCGAACCTGACTCCCCTGTGAGGCGCTCCCAACGGGAGAATCGAGGCCGACCCCCTTCCCGTTACGGTGAGTGGACTACTCGAAGGCATTCCAGGGACTGGAATGCATTGGCGGGGGAGGATGTCACGGGGTGACGATCTTTCAGGGCGGAACCAAAAGTTGAGGAAGTTTTGGTTCCGCCCGGATGTTTCCGTCCAGACCGGAAAACGGAAACACCGGACATCCGGCAGATTCACGGAGGCTGTAATCAGCCGATTGGGCACAGCTGTGCCTAGTTGAAGAGATCGCCGGGTAATTGGATGATTATAGTACAGAGAGGAGTATATAAAGCACAGTTAGAACACAGTTAAGGGTGCTTAGTGTGTGCTGGGAAACGGAGCTGTGCTCATTTTTGGACGTGGTGGCTATCTGTGTTTCTCTCTCTCTCTCTCTCGTTTCAGTCTTTATTGTGGACCTGCTGGAGTGAACAGGAAAGTCCTATGGGTAAGAAGGAACTTTGTTCTAACCAATACTGAAGGAGTAAAGCAGGAAGAGATATTGACCGTCTGGTGCAACGTAAATAAAGGCTATCCGCCGTGAGTATACCCTTTCTGTGTGGAGTAACTGGCAAAGATTAACTTGTGTAGCCATTGGAAACCTCCAGGAAAAGGAGGGCGGCCCTACCCCTACAAGAGTGTGGTGGGCGAGCCGTTAGAAGTACACATTCAAACAGCCGCCGCAACGAGACTTATTGTGGTCGTATTTCCCATCGCCTTATCGTAGCCCAAGCGCAGTGGAGGACACCGGGCGCTTCCCTTGTTGTGGTGCACTTATAGTGTGGTGAGTGAGACTGTGTAATAAATCTTTTCACGTTGGAGTGGTGCTGTGTATTTGCTGTGGGTTGCTGTGTGTCTTGTAGACGAAGCCCCGCATCATCCATTTTCTTCCACTGGGCAGAGGACGGAGAGGCCAACGACCTCAGAAACTACTGTTACTATTTGTAGTGTGCTGTTTGGAGTACGAAGGGACGCAGACTCAGAGCTGTCCGTGACCGTGAGTAAACCATTGGAAACATTCGTGGTGTGAACTTACCTGTGTCTGTTTTGTCGCAGAGTCGGAGGCGAAAGGGTCCGCCGCCCCGTGGTCTCTACGAAAGGGGCGCCCCCGTCTAGGAATCGATCGGCCTATGGGCATTGGAGATAGGGCAGCGCTCGACCCGGTGAGGTGGTGTGTGACCTTCGCCCCTCTGCTGACCTACGGAGGAGAACCATACTTACCCAGAAAGCTGTAAGCAGCAGAGCCGGTGAGAATTACTCGAAGTCTCAGCAACAGTGCCTTTGTGTTCTAGCGGCCACCTGTGGAGAGAGAGCAGAACGAGAGTGAATCATTGAAGAGCCACCTGTGAACGTGATACCTACCCAGAAAGCTGTAAACAGCAGAGCCGGTGAGAAATACTCGAAGTCTCAGTAACAGTGTCTTTGTGTTCTAGCGGCCACCTGTGGAGAGAGAGCGGAACGAGAGTGAATCATTGAAGAGCAAACTGTGAACGTGATACCTACCCAGGAAGCTGTAAACAGCAGAGCCGGTGAGAAATACTCGAAGTCTCAGTAACAGTGTCTTTGTGTTCTAGCGGCCACCTGTGGAGAGAGAGCAGAACGAGAGTGAATCATTGAAGAGCAAACTGTGAACGTGATACCTACCCAGAGAGCTGTAAGCAGCAGAGCCGGTGAGCAATACCCGGAGCCCAAGTAATAGTGTCATTTGTGTCCTAGTGGCCGCCTGTGGAGAACAAGGAGAAACAATTGGAGAACAGACTGTGTAACGTGATACCTACCCAGAGAGCTGCAAGCAGCAGAGCCGGTGAGAAACACCCTAAGAGTAAGCTAACAGTGCTTTTGTGTCACAGCGACTATCTGTGGGGCACAAGGAGAACGTGGGCGGACGTACGACAGGGAACGTAAAGGCACGTGGGGCGAGGACCCCCTGCCGACCCGAGGAAAGGTACATCGACAGTGGAGATCCTCCTTACCAGTCACACCAAATTATTCTGCCTCCAGGACGGAAGAAGGAGGGCGCCACGGTTAGCAGGGTCCAGGCCGGAGCCTGACGTTTCCCTTTCTCCCCCGGCTTAGGGTGGTTGGCACCCCTGTTGTCCTTGGCCTGTCTGCCCGTGGCTGCAGTCTCCCTGGAGGGAGAAGAAGAGACCTATTAGTTTTAATTTCCCCTTACCCCAAATTCCCAGTTCTTTTAAATATTTAAACTAAATAAAGCTTGTTTTAAATTTTACTTACCTGTTCCCGTGTTTGTCTGGTCATTGGGTTGGCTTTGGGGACCTCCTCGAGGTGGGAGTTGCAAAGGGGCGTGGCTTTAGTAGTAAAACAGCCAGCCCCTGGTGGTGACAAATGCACATGCATCCGATGCATCAGGTGAAACCGTTTATACAGCAAATAGTTTAGGTGCAGTAGTGTTCAGTCATAGAGAGGCTATCAGGCTTGTAACTGGAACCTGAGGTGCCCTGGAGAAAGGCACGTTTCCCCCAATTGCTCCCCAAGGGCTTCAATAATAGCTGCACTCTGCTCTGAGTGAGAGTGAGTGTGTGTGTGTGTGTGTGTGTGTGTGTGTGTGTGTGTGTGTGTGTGTGTGTGTGTGTGTGTGTGTGTGTGCGTGCGTGCGTGCGTGCGTGCGTGCGTGCTTGTGTGCGTGCGTGCGTGGGTATGTTCACTACTAACTGGGAAGGGTTAAACGCAGAGGTCACATTTTAAGTATGGGTCACCGTACCTGACAATTATGTCACTTTAACTTTTTTCACTTAATAAAGCTAAATATTTATATAACAAAAAAGTATCACAAAGTACTGTACATGCAATGTGTAAGTAAAAATAACCATGGTTTTGAATACACCACCATGCTAACACCAAAGTTGTTTTTTTTCCTTTGTGCTACTGAGCATCTATAAACATATCATACTATATAAGCCACAATAAACTTTGCCGTTGTCATGACAATCAGTTGGAGTCTTGTATTCTGTCAGCTGTGCAAGAGATTCAATCATCAATTCCACTGTTATGACTATGTAAATGTGCCATTTCTGTGCATTAAATATTTATGCAAATGCACCTTTTCAGTATCTTATACTCGCACAGCTCCTCAGATACATCTGCTGTCTCATGCACTAAAGTTAAAATTCACCTACATAAGTAAGACGAATCATAATTTTATGTTGCGTACAGCAATAAACTCAAAATATAGTGAAAGATCATGCAAGAAAACCTATTTAAGATTAATGTAGAAAAGAAGCGTAAGGAAACTTTTTATATGCATTAGGATGAGTCAAAATCATGTAAAATAAAACAATATATACAGTTTTATATACATATATACATTATTTTATTCTGTGCTGTTTTACTGTAGCTCTGCAGTATAAAAAAATACTGTATGTTTTGTTGTTGAATATATGCATGTTTCTATGATCATCTATAAGAAATCAGTGAATAAGTAATTGTGCGTTTTCTGTGCGTGATTGTGTGTCCTGCGGCAAAATGCTTCAAAAGCTCTAAGCCTTCAGTTTTGGATCAATAGCTTGTGAAAGCTTCTCTTAGATGGGTCTGGAGATGCATTCATACAGCCAAGATGAGGACATCCATTCTAGGTCCCAGCGGTCAAAGAAAAGGCAAGTTTCTCAAGCCAAAAGCCGGTCAGACAATGCTAAAGCTTCCAAAATGTGAGTTAGTTTAAGAGATGGTAAAGAATTCCAATGTACTTTGTAGTGGTTGATCAATTTATCGAACTATATTTGACATGCAGATAACTACAGTATGCCCCCATGGCCAATTAAAAGAATGTTCCAGGTTCAATACAAACTGAGGCCATTTCTCAATACCAAGAACGTCAAGTTTAGACTTCGTAGTTCGGACTTGGCAAGTGGACAGGACTAGAGAGTCCAGTCTGGTTATATTGCAAATGGAACAGCACAGTACTTGAGGTCGTCATTCAGTCTAACAATACGTGCAGTCCTGGCTATTGTTATTTTAATGTTATTTTATAAAAAAACGGAATGTTATAAAAAACTGCTTGTTTTTGTTTTGAAATGTGTGATTTAAAGGGATACTCCACTTTTTTTTTTGAAAATATGCTCATTTCCGGCTCCCCTAGAGTTAAACATTAGATTTTTACTGTTTTGGAATCCTTTCAGCAGATCTCCGGGTCTAGCGCTAACACTTTTAGCATAGCTTAAAAAAAAAAAAAAATCGCAACTTTTAATTTTCCGTCGGTCTTAGTACACAATGTAACTACAGAAGAGTCAAGTTTTAAATAGAAAAAACCCAAAACTCTTTGGTAATGCTAATGGACTAATCAGATTCTATGGATTGTGCTAAGCTATGCTAAAAGTGTTACCACCAGACCCGGAGATCAGCTGAATGGATTCCAAAAATGGAAAAAAATCAAATGTTTTAACTTTTTGAAAATAAGCATATTTGACAAAAAGTGGAATGGCCCTTTAAGTACTTAACTTTAACCTCTATAAAACGATAATAACAAATAACAGACTTCAAATGTATGATAAAGAGAAATAAATAGAAAAGTGCAAAAAATGTCAGATATAACCAAAGGGAATATTTCATGTTTGACTATTAGACACCGGAGGGCAAAGCTGCTCACTAAGCCAGCGGCTAATTTCGGAAGGACTAGCCGACATGAGGCCACCCTCGGTGTTGTACATGCTGGTCACCTGAAACTCACATATCTGAAATCATCAAATAATATTTTTAAATAGGCACCATCTTGACTAACTGACCACATATTTGAAGTTTATATTCTCGACATATATACAACTTATTACTGTCACGGTAGTAATGATGAGAAGGATGTGCAGGTTAAACAGTTTAATAAACATAATCAAGACTCACAGCAGTACAAACAGTAGACATTCCCGGGAGTAGCATAGATGGCAAACAACCAATGACATAGAACAACGATCCAATAAAAGACACAAACCAAGACAAAGGCTGTTTCTCAATTGCAAGAACGCAAAGAACGGACTTGTGTTCTCGTTGGGACTGATCTTGCAAGGCGACCTCGGAAGAACGAACTCAGAAGGTCGCGAGAACACAGAACGCACCTGTGAGAATTGAGATGTGTTCGATCTTTCTGCTAGTCACATGACCTCCCCAGATTTCAGCGCAAGTCTGCACTCGATGCATCCTCGATATCAAGAACTCATCCGGGTATTTTCATGCGTCCTGTGTACTTGTGTTCTTGAGAATTGGAATTGAAGTTCGACTATTAATGATGATGTAGAGCGAGGACACAAGGACGCAAGATCGCTGAAGAATGCATATTGAGAAACAGCCAAAGCATTTATACACAAGGTGATAGGTAACAGCTGGTGACATGAGGCAGGTAATTAACTGATGAGTCCAGGTGATGCTGATGATCAGTGACTGACACAATTAACACACAGAGAACACAGTTGACAACTGTGACAATTACACAGAAAAGTATTTTGAATATTGTGCAGATTTTCAGCTGTATTGCCGTTGACGCAAAATGTATTCTGGGAAACTTGGCTGGTATAATTACACACAAGTCACCTTCTGATGCATCCTCGATAAAACAAGCGGATCAAGAACACATTCGGTGATGTTATGTTAAATTGGCTTGATGTGAACTTGGAATTGAAACAATACTTGGGCCATGACTGATGACGTTTTACAAGTCCACAAGAACACAAGTACAGACAAGAACACATATTGAGAAATGGCCTGAGATCAATTGATAGAATCTGTTGCATAACAAAAATGAATGCAGAAATTAACTTTTACATTTGTAAGCAAAACCTGAGGTTACAGTAAGGCATCTGCTGTATGGAAGTACTCTACCTCTAAATTTGCCAAGAGGTTTAAAAAGCCAAAATGTTATAAAGCTTTTTTGGAATGAAAACAGGTAGGGCTGGTCTTGAATTCGTTCATCAAAAATGTATTGGATCGTGGAAAGTTGGGTCATGTTTCTAATTGCTGCAATCTTTTCCCTGGCCCCGTCCACCCGCCATACCCCATGACCGGAAGTAAAGGGAGATCATTTTGAATTGAGGAGGAGATTTGCGTTTTTGATTAAAGATTATGAGGGCACATGAATTTAAAAAATAATGAAGCTCACAGATAAGTCATGTGTAAAGAAAATAAAATAAATACGTTTTCAATTTGATTGTGACTTTAAAGCCCAATGGGGGTTGCCAGTACATCTATGGAGGCGTTTCGTAGCACCTGTGGTCAGGTAATGACATAGTAAACAGCATTTGCTGCTCCAACAGCCTCCGCTCTTCTGGAAAAGCTTTCTAATAGATGTTGGAACATGGCTGCAGGGTTTTGCTCCAATTCAAGTCAAGCTCAAAGTGAATGATAGGGCCTGGCTCTCAGTCTCACTATATATAGGTATGGCTTACATTAAATATGTATAAAAACATGTATGTATTATTGAAGATATTTAATGCATGACGTAAAAATAATCAAAAATAATTTAATGTCTCCTAAACATATTATATCACAAACATCAATATATCACCAAAATCTACTCCTGACACATTCATGTTGAGAAGCAGCCAAAAATATTAGATCAAAAATTGCCATTATAATGTACAACATGCATCAGACAGTCCCACTGGTTTCCATCTTAGCAATCCTTTGCCCAAATACAGCACATGGTAAAACAAGGGCGTAGTTTTGATTTTGACATTGGTGGGGACGCAAATAATGTCATTATATTAAAGGTGCTATAGAATGAAAAACTGTATAGGCATATGTGAATAATAAGAGCTCTGTTCATGGTAATGTCATGGTTCTGCCATCTTATCTTTTGGTTAATCCAGTCTTGTGGCAGGATCATGACAGGCCCATGTTTTGTGTGGGATCACATGGTCCTAGTATGGGTTTTACTAGACCATGTGTTCCCGGTGTCTTGTCACTTTTACCTCGTTCCCTTGTCACCCTCATTGTTTAATCCATGTCACCTGTTGTCTTCATTAGTTCTCCCCTTAAGGTCCTTGTGTTTGTTAGTCTGTGCCTGTTCATTGTTGTTTCATTGCCTTGTTTCATACGTGTGAGTACTTTGTTGGTTTAGTCTTTCCCAGTTATTTTTGCCCCCTCGTGGGTTGTTTATGTTGTTGTTTTTGTCTTTAATAAATTCCCTATTTTTGTACACCCGTGTCTGCACTTGGGTTCTGTCTAACGTATCGTGACAGGTAATGACATATCATGAGCCTCAAATGCATTTGTTTCCTCAGTTTTTATATAAACCTTGCACACAAAAGACTGCTGGAAAACAGAACAATCTCAACATAACACCAACTTAGGGCTGCACGATTACAGGAAAAATGATGATCACGATTGTTTTGCTCAAACTTTTGATCACGATTAAAAATACGATCATTCTTTTAGTGAAGAACTTCTATTTACTTCAGTATTTTTATTACACTTTACAGCCATTTATATAATATTATAAACATTTTATAGGCCTATATTATGAAATATTTTATTGTATTGTAATATCCACAGCTCCCATTGTCTTAGATCTTTTTAAAACATTTAAAATAATTCCGCAAAATTCCGCATAGATTTTGCAAAAGAAATCCGCAGAAATAACAAAAATAACTCCTACACAGATTCCTTACAGCTGTATGACTATTGCAGCAATTAAAGCAGTTCAGTTTTAACTGTCAAAATTATAAAATATCTTTTATTTATTTTAGAGCCTTTTTTGTTTGTTAAATTAAGGTTTTTGATATTGACCAAGCGGATAGCGGCCGACAGCTAACGTCATGTTGACGACTTGTTTGATCAAATGAGCCTCTCAAATCAACAATTCACTTGCCTACAATAACGTCTATATAATATATATATTATCAGCATATAACAATGTTAGTTTAAATGTTTATTATCAACACACTATTTTAAAAAGCGGAAGGGGGCTGCTCTGTTGCTCGCAGTCTCGGCGGGGTGCAGAAAAATAATGAATCAAAACAAAACGAAATAAACATGAAACGAAGTAAACATGCAGGTTGCCTTACCTTATACATTCGCTATGCATCAATTCAAATTCAAGGAAAGAAGTCATCAATTAAAAAGAAGTCTTTTATAGATTATGCACAGTATTTAAGGTTTTTATTCAGTTCTCCATATTCCCCGATGCGCTGAAGGTCCTGCTGCTGGCGGAGACGCTAAACACCGTTGCAACAGGTGCATTGTAAATGTGCGTGGTGGACTCGTGCGATAGGTTAAACGTCTTTCTTTTATAATTTATCAATGTCTCAACATTTCTTTTAATTAAATTATTATATATAAAGGTGGAGAAGCCTAAAAAAACCAGAGGCCTGGCCGCATATCAACTGTGATGTTAAAATTGGTCTGAAACCCGACCCAATGGGCGTAAAAAGGCTGAAATGCAGGGCTCTAATATATATTTATATCAAATTAAAATTAAAATAAAATAAAAACAAAACATTTTTGAATAAAAAATGCCTATGATATGCCTTTTATATGGCAATATGTTTTTTAAACCCCTTGCTGCTCAAGGTGCTTATTGGACACATATCCTTGGCTAACTTACATGATACGCGATCCGTTATTGTTGTCTGTGTCGTGGATGGTCGGGGATTTTTTTATGGTTGCGGCTTGTGTCTTCAGCTTTTGAAACTCTTGATATTTCACGTTTGGACGGAACAAGAACACAGTTTGCACAAGTCTCGTGACTTACCTGATCAACATCACTTTCCTCAAATCCGAAATATCCAAACAATGGAGTAAGCCTATATGACCCTTTTTGGGAATTAAACATATTTCTGCACTTTCTTCGTGTTGCTCTGCCATTATGTTCGAATGACTGTAAATCTCGTGATGCTAACGTATTTTGCACTTGCAAAGAAACACTATGTTTACTCTGACTCCGTCCATAACAAACACTTTGCTTGATTCTAGACGTGTGTTTTGTGCTTGGTCTTTGCACATTAATCGCGACGATTGTCATTAATTAATCGTGGGGCGCGCATATCGTTATCATGATAAAAATACGATTAATCGTGCAGCCCTACACCAACTGTGACATCACAGTTGAGATGTACGCCCCAACATTAAATTCCACATTAAATTAATTACAAAGTTGTGACTGCTGAGGTAGTGCTACATGCCAATAAATGCTATATGCTAGCATTTAGCTGAAGTTCTATTAGTTAACAATTAGTTGTTCCTCAAAATCTGTATTTTTGTCTGATACGGGCTCTCCCAGCGAGAATGAAATTTATAAGAGTTTAAATCTCATTTAAATGATTCCTGAATGAATTCATGTTAAATTTAATAAGTAATAAGTAAAAAACACAAGAAACAGACAGGCATCAGTTGTTATGAATAAAGATCATCTGTTTGGTTTAAATTATTGCTAGGGACAATTCAGTGTTCCCATATTGGTAGGGATATGTCCCTAGCGTCCCTACCCAAATCGACGCCCCTGTGGTAAAAGAATATTTAAGACTGCTGCACAGTGGCTTTTAGTCCATTTAATGTGTGCATGTGTGAATGTAGTGCAGTGATTTGCAATCATGATTAGTCTATTTTATTACATGGAGTCTCATGAGTGATTTGTGCAAAGTGGAATTTGATTGAAGTGAGAAGAGTTCAGTCATATAAATTTTTAATCCTTTATTCAGCAAGACAAAAAGGAATAAATAGACTTGTTTTTTCCAGCTCTGTTAGCAATGAGAAAGCAAGCAATATATCGGTATACGCCAACTGTCATGATGAGTAAAGCGAGCCATAAGAGAAAGAAAGTGAACCCATGTTTTCCAACAACATTCGGATGTAAAACGCTCTGGCATTTTGGCAGATTCAACCACTGTATATATTTAATATATATTTATGAATACATTCAGCCGGAGATAACATTTGCTGGCTGCAGTTTTAATTAAATTAAAGGGCAGGGCTATCATTCGAGCATGAGTGGATGGTCATGAAAATGCTGGACGATTATGATGTCACATTGTGAGATGTACAGTAAAGAATCACCATACAAGAAACATAAGACCAGGAGGAAGAAGTATTATTTATTATTATCATTACAGTGTGGAAACTGATTTCCACACTATAATTTGATGTGCATTAGTGCACAGAGGTGTAAAAAGTACTCAAAAATGTTACTCAAGTGAAAGTACAAGTACTGAGTGTAAATTTTACTCAATTAAAAGTAAAAGTATCTGGCCAGAATCATACTTGAGTAAAAGTAAAAAGTACCACATTAAAATTGTACTTGAGTATTAAAAAAGTAAAAGTAACAGGAAAAATTTAAACTAGAGATTCTTGTTTAAGCTTTTAGTCTCTAAAAACATGAAGTGAATGCACCACATACAGGGTTTTATCCTGCTTTACAACTGTTTGTATTCAATTGTATTTCATTATAAAACTATAAAACGACCTAATTTCAGTATGCAACATGCTACTCAAAGTTGTGAAACATTGAATTTAACTAAAGCAGAAGCTGATTTTCAAAACTGAGTATCAAGCATCTCACAGACAGCCAGTGCAGAAAGAGTTGTATTAGTTCTTGTTCACACTGTCAGTCCAAATCTGATTTTGGTGCATATTCGATTGGAACCCAATCACATTTAGAACGTGTGAACGGCTAAAACCCACATGAAATCAGTTTTTTTCTTTTCTGTTTCAAGCTATATCCAGAGGTGGTTTGAAATACTTTTCAAATCACATTTCCAGAAATACATTTAAGTCTGACCGCTCTGATCGTATTTTTGTAGCTTTTCGGTTACGTCATGCTGTTGCGTCACGTAAAATGTAAACACGATTGTTGTGCCAGTGTGACGTCATTGCCATAGAAACAGTGCAGATAATCCAGAAAATGGCAAAACCCTACAGGACACACAGATCGGATCTAAACAGTTGTGATACACAATGTGGACAGTGAGTCTGTCCAGTCAGACATGCAACAAAATCAGATTTGGACTGACAGCGTGATAGGGGTGACCCCGAATAGTCGAAGATTCGATGCATCGATAGGAGAAGCCTGATTCGACTACCAATCTCACAGTCGAATCGTCGCAGATGTGTTATGAAATGAGGATCATTCAATTTTGGCCTTATATGGGTGCACACATTATCTGATTTAACATATAACATCTTTCTCACAATATATTAATATACTGCATATGATGATAATGCTGCAAATAATATGTGAAGTAGCAGCTTTCAATAAATATTTTTAAAATGCGTTTATAAATCCAAGAACCCCTGTGTCCGGGCTACACGTGCATAAGAGGTTTCTATGTTAATAAACCATTGCCTCTTTGTTTCTACATTTAAAAGACAAAGCTGGCAAATTATATTATGCCTTTCGTTCTTTTAATAATTTCTATATTTTATTTTATTTATGAATGACTTTGGGTTATCTGATTTAACTATTTGGCTTGTGTTTTGTTTCCGTGCACTTGAGGCATTTTACATATTTGTTCTGCACTTTGTTACTTCTGACCTTATTTTATTTAAAAAATTGTATTTATTATAAACGTAAATTCTGATCTAATTTAAGTATGTAAATTTTGGATAGCTTTTCGTTGTATGGATGTTGCGCTGTTGCGTGCTGGATATGCTTGCGCATGTAATTTAGCCGAACGGGTAAGGTGCTCTCTGCGTCTCATATTTAGGAGTTCATCAAACTAAACATTAAAAAACGGATGTTTTTCGACGAGTATAAGTTTTTAAAATGTATTTAAAACAAAGGTGTTATCTTGTCAAAAGTTAAACTACAAAACAGGTAAGCCGTTTTTTTAAATTTCGGTGATGAAACGGAAACTATCTGCACGACTGCACCGAACCTATTTCTGCCTGACACGAATGTCTTTCTTGTGATTTAATATTATGGTCGGGCGGTGTTCACTTTCAAATGATAGCAAAGAGATTCCTTAAATAAATAATATCATCCGGTCTTTCTGTATCTTAAGTTAATACAGAGATGATCAAAGTCAAAGCAAGCAAGCAGGTATTTCTGTGCTAAATAATAACGCGTAGTGTCTATAAAATCATTAATTTCAGTGTTTTTCTTGTTATAAATTAACGTTTAATGAATTGTATATAAAGATTAGTTTTTATCATTTACAGTCACAATCACAAATTATTTGTCATTTCTCATTTGTCGGGTTTTTTTGGTCATGACTGCTTTGACGCGCTATCTCCAAATTAAATAAAAACACTGAATTGTAGCCGGAGTTTCCAAGGCAGGATCACCTTTGTTATTTTTTTAGGTTTAGTTATCAAAATGTATTTTTGTGTGATGTTCTGTAGATCGTGGCTTTAAAATGTTATGAGGAATAATTAAACAAATGTTGCCTTACATTTTACCTTAAAAAAATATAAATGCATCCTCAGTTTTGTCTTCGTTTATTACTTGAAAGACAGTTTTGGTCACTTTATCAGAAAGTTGTTTATGTGTGCTGCTTGTGAAAGAAAATAAAAGTTACCAATTTGTACCTGGTCTGGCCCCCTCCCAACGCATGCACACAAACATAGATGATTCGACTATCGGTCGACTATGGAAAGATTCGACAATTCTGATTCGAATATGTAAATCCTTAGTCGAGGACACCCCTACAGCGTGAACAAGGTCTTAGTCTTGATAGAGAGGCTGCAAATAGCAGGGAACGTGAGCAGAGACTTCCTGGTGTCTGAAACTCAGGCCAGATATCCATCCAACTCTTTGCTGGCTTAATGTGTTGTCGGTTTCAAAGAAGCGACAACAAGCCACCCACGAGTCATTAGCCCTTTCCCCGGCCGAGATACGGTGGTCCTTTCCCCGATTTTTTCCACGGCTGTAGCTCGGGCACCTTAAGTCCCCTCGGGTATAAGTGACCCAAAGGCATCCAAGCTACGGTCGTGGGAAAATCAGGGGAATGACCGTTGTATCTCAGCCGGGGAAAGGGTTAGAGCGTTAGGGTTGGCTCGTTGGAAAGGCCCTCTCAGGTGGGATAAGGGACGCCAAGGGCGAATGCCCAGGACTTAAAGCTACCAGCCACGGACGTTTGAAATTCAGGAGACCGTCGGCCACAGAAAGGGTTAGAGAGTCGGGGTTGGCTCGTTGAAAAGGCCCTCTCGGGTAGGATAAGGGACCCGAAGGGCGAACACCCCGGACTTAAGGTGCCTGAGCTATGACCGTATGAATTTCAGGGAGTGGCACGCTGTATCTCGGCCAAGGAAAATAAATAACATTTAAATTAAACTGGCCGTCAGCACAATTCAATTGGTTTGGTGGCGAGTAAGGGAAAATAGAATAAAGTGATCTCTAAAAAATAAGTACTTTTTGACTGTAAATAAAATTGTAAGGAGTAAAAAGTACTTTTTTTTCTTAAAAAATGTAATTAAGTAAAAGTAAAAGTACTGATTTTAAATTGTACTCAAGTAAAGTAAAAATCCCCAAAAATAATACTTAAGTACAGTAATCAAGTAAAATTACTCAAGTACTATACACCTCTGTTAGTGCATGGGTTTGAACCCAGGGAACACAAACACTGATATAAAAAATATGATGTATACCATGTAATAAACTAAAGTTGCTTTGGATAAATGCGTCTACCAAATACGTAAAATTTACGGTGCTTTCATGTTGACGTTGAGTGTTTGGTTTATACTTTTAGAACACTTCATATTCATAGCTTCATTAAAGCTCTACTGTGTACTTTATTGAGTTAATTCTTAACAAAAACCCAAGTATGTGCTCATTCATGTGTAATTACTTCCCACCCACTAATCAAAGTATTCTCGTAAGTGTATAATCTGCTATTTAAAATGCATATCGTCGAAGCGCTCTCTGGCTGAATCCATGTTGTGCCTCCATCTTTGAAATACATTCGCCGACGAGGGACATTCCTGAAATTCAAGCTCCGCCTTTCGCGCTTTCTCTCTACACTCACGCTGGCCGATAGCTGAAGCCTCCGGAGGTTGCATGTGTAGGCGGTATACGTCATCAAGACAATAATAAAGCTGACAATTATTCTTAGTTAATTGTAAATTGATGTAATATGCATATGACTTGCGAATGTAATGCTCAGTTGATTTATATAAACCAGGCTTGATGACGTATCCAGCCTGTGACCTGCGTAGCTGAATCCTTCGGCTGCGACAGCTGCAAACCGTGATGAACCTGCGATCTAATGCTTTGATTTGAAAGCCTGTTGAAGACATATTCTCGAGGACATTAAAACAAATCGCCAAGGAAGAAAAACAGGGATTTTAAACGACAACGTGACAGGAAAAACATCAAGACCAAAGTCACTATTGGAGTTAGTTTTCCAAGATGGGGCTCAAGGGACACTGAAGTTGCACTTTATATCTTCTCCACAGGTAATTCAGCATATTCGTTTACATCTATACAGTCCATGTTGTAAACTTGAAGTTTTATGGTTACTTGGCTAACTTTAGCATGATTATGCATAACACTTGTTAGTGTAAACATGCATGTGGTTTAATGTGTTCGAACAGACACACGCCGTCTCTCCGCCCATTTATGTAATCTGAGGTACTGAGATAAATGTTTTTCATCTTTTCTGACCTCTAGCACAAACACACGGTGACAGCCATATTTTAGCCTTTCATTGATAAAAGCGTCTGATCTGCGGGTCTTTCGTTTCATTTTACAAGCGTGTGAAAGTTGCGCGATCTTTTTTCACCAATATGAGAGAAAGCTCTTACATATACACGGACATGTAACGTTTACTTAAAACATAAGCATTGTACTTTGACATAATATTAGTTCGCGTCCATTTAAACCTGTCATGGTTGCTTTTTGTATGTGATTTTAAGCAGACATATCATGACAATCAGACTTTTTTCATGTTAAACATAAATCTGTGTGCTTTGATGGATCACAGGCAAAGGACATTGCAAGTTGTTCATTTTTTTCTCATTGCTTTTGCTTTGTAGCTACTGGAAGCCATGTTAACCTTGGCATGACACGGCCGGGCCACCGTACGAGTTAAAACGCATTCCGAATGGGGGGGCTAGAAAGTAATATTCAGTTGTCATATAGACTTTCACCGCTAGATGGGAGTAGATCCTACACAGTGGAGCTTTAAGTAAAAAAATGTGCTACATGGATAATTTAAACTCAGGTACGACAATCATGTAAACTGTACGATGATGACATGGAAGCTTCAGCGGCTGCATCACATGTTAGCGCAACATCACCAGCATGCACTAGTGGTAAACAAATACCAGTACACAGGTCGTAGCAGCAAACACAATGCGGTGATCATGCTGAATTTCTGCCACTGTCAGAAAACTAACGTAGGCTATCTTTGGACGCAAGACTGGGAAAACGGCCATCTTTGAAGCTCTCTCACTGTACGGCATAGGACCACTGATGAAGAGCCACGATCACAGAAATCGCAACGATTGTTTCACGATGGCAATCTTTCGTCTGGGACAGCCAATAATCGTGCAGTGTATCCCGGGATTAATCAAACTGACTTTATTAGGGTCCATTGTTCAGAAAATGAGTTACCTTGGCTAAAAATCTATTTACTATCAAGTCCAAGGACAACAAGAGAACAGCAGACACATGAACTTGAATATGAACAGATCCATTTCATTCAGTGCGTAATTCATCATTCATAAAGTGTATTACTGTTTTCCATTACAACAGTGCTGTCAGTGCATCTGAAGTCATAAAGCTCAGGGACTCTAAGAATTATCTAACTGATCAACAAATGCTCTTCTCAACTAACATACATTTTCCACAGTTACTATATTCATGAGTGCAGATTCTTTCAATAACATCTGGCTCTTATAAGGAATTGAGAGAGAGAGATCACAGGTTTCAACCATACTTTCTGCAGTCAGGCATGTACAAAATAAAAATAAAAATGTACTGTGTGTGTGAGTGTAACGAATTATTAATCAAACAGCTCAATTACAGCATATTTACAGAGTAAATCCTCATCTAAATGCAAGTATCTGCAATAAAACGCCAAAAAGGATAAAAATGTGTCACTTTGGGATATTTCTCATGTGTGCAACAGAGAGTGAAAGTGTTATCATTAGCATCTAAAAACACAGCTGGTTATGAATAACGCATAACAAATAAAGTTTTATTATGCAAAGAGAAAAAAATCCAAAGTAGAGGAATGAAGCTTATAAGATATTAAAAATACAACATCAGCCGATAATGCATTGCAATAGTCCAGTCTGAACAGGACAACAGCAGGTGGAGTTGTGTTTCATCTGCATAGCAGTGGTAAGAAAAGCCATGTTTCTGAATGACAAAACCCAGGGATGTCATGTATATTGAAAAGAGAAGTGGTCCAAGCACTGAGCCTTGAGGTACCCCAGTACTGAGACATTGGGGTTCGGAGACGTCACCTCTCCAGGATACTCTAAATGACATACATGACCTGAACCATGGTAGCGCCGTTCCAGACACCTATAGCTTTGAGGATCGACAAGAGGATGTGGTGATTGACCGTGTCAAAAGCAGAAGATAGATCCAGCAGGATCAGCACAGATGATTTGGAAGCTGCCCTTGCCTGTCTTAGGGCTTCAATGACAGAGAGCAGTGCAGTCTCTGTGGAGTGACTACTCTTGAAACCAGACTGGTTGCTGTCCAGGAGGTTATTTTGTGTAAAGAAAGAGAGCTGGTCAAAAACCACAAGCTCAAGAGTATTGGCAATGAAGGGAAGTAGAGATACAGGTCTGTAATTCGACTAGGCAGGATTAAGTGTGGGTTTCTTCAGCAACAGGGTTATCCTGGCCTCTTAAAAAGCTGTGGGGAATGTTCCCATGGAAAGGGATGAATTTTTAATGTGTGTTAGAGCAGGGATGACCGAAGGAGAAATGGCCTGAAGGAGATGGGTGGCTATGGATCTAGGTAGTCGGGTGGTTCAAAGCAAAGATCTTGAAAACATTCTCTTCAGATAGGAGAGAGAAAGAGGGGAGCGGGCATGCATCAGGATATTGAGCCTGTGCGGGAGGCAGTGGGACAGAGAACTGACTGCTGATTGAGTTTGTTTTTTTTTTCACAAAAAAAATAATCAAAATCATCAGCTGTTAGGTCAGATGAAGGTGGGGGCGGGCAAAGAAGAGCACAGAAGGACTTAAAAAGAGCATATGTGTCAGATGATTTTAGTGTGATAGTACTGAATTTTAGCAGAGGAGACATCTGTGGAGAAAGAGGCCAGAAGAGACTGATAGGGACAGAGGTCTGCAGGATCTTTTGATCTGTGCCACTTCTTCAGCGCATTATTACCTAATCCAAAAAAAAACTTTCACTTCGATCTCCAGCAAGTGACAAGAAATTATTTTGGGGAGAAGTAGTAAAGTGACAAATAAATCCTACATGAGCAACAATGCTTACCATGGCCATCAATACAGAGAGTCCATGCTTGTAATCATAGGTGAACCATTTTTAGTGCTATATAGCACCTATGAAGGACCATATGGGGTGATATATCACCACTATAGCACCAGTTATGGTTCTACAAAGCACAATATGGTTGTACACAGGTGCTACATAGGTGCTATATTTTACTTAAAATGCCTCACCTATGATTACGAGCCAGTGAACCACTTTTAGTGCTATTTAGCACCGTTTGTTTTTAGTGTCCCATACTCCATTTTTTTTTCACATAAATGATGAAGTAGGACAGTCAAGATTAGTATTGAGCTTGTATTGCCTTTGGCAGTGGTGATGCAATTGAGGTGCTGAAATGATACGCATCTTAGGATGGCCAATCTCTGCGCGCACCAATGTTTCATCTGTTTTTGGTCTGCTCTTTAAGAATGCTCGGAAAATGAAAGCCCAGAGGAGCATCTGTGGATAATGACAGATTTTCCTCATTCAAAAGAAAGTGCTACTGTAATAGGGTACTTTACTGCCAGATGGAACAACTCTTACTATCCTTAAGCCAAAGAATATAAAGGCAGTACATTTTATAAACTTGAATCCTTAAATAGCATATGACAGAGTGACATGATGCATCAGATGACTGAAAAAATAATAAAATAATAAACAACTCATTATGAAGTTTAATGCAATGATGTCTGCATGTGTGTATCTTCAATGCATGTTGTTTCTTTGTATTATCTACTCACTCTGAAGTCTATACCGACTGTTGAGATAAAGCTTCCAGCCAGAAATGCTCCATCTTTAAAACGAACCAGCAAACAGGTTTTTCCCACTCCAGAGTCACCAACCAGCATTACCTGGAGAAAGAGAGAGAGAGCACACAATCTATCACATCATCTCTCTGTATTTCCTGACTTAATCTATTAAGACACAAACAACCTCTCATCTTTCAATCAGTATGTCAATCAAACAACAACTCTTTGTCTCTAATGCTTTGCCAGTGCTATAAAATGTAAGTGCGTGCAATAATGAGCAGTGGGCAATAACAAACTGATTGTAAAGAGATAATGTTCAATTAAAACAAGCCAATCAGATTTGTATTCATTTCAGTTTCTCTGTCTTAGTCAACATCACCAGTGAATGATTTCTCAACATGAATATGTTAAAGAAATAGTTCACACCAAAATAAAATTATCTCATAATTTATTTTTTTGCATCTGGAAGACTAACTATAAATATCTATAGATTCAAGCTATACATTTTATCAGCATGTGTGTTCCCTGGGAATCAAAGCCCACAGCTTTAGCACTTCTTAAAGTTGAGCTACATGGGGCGTTTTACAGAAAGTAAAGGATCGTTAGGATCTTTTCTTTTCTCTTTAATAACTAGAAGCATCCTAACTTCACAAAACATCCTAAAACGGTCTAAACTTTAGGGTAACCCCACAGGTATTCTTACTGAAAACTTACATGAAAGCCATCTGTAACAACTCCATTACAAAATCTGACTTTTTCCATGTTTACGTGCTATAATTGGGTCCCCAGTGCTTCTAGAAAGCACTGCAACCTAGAAAATGTGAAGAATAATAACCCAGTAACTTATTTTTGTTAAATCATTCCCTGTAAGCATGTAAAAATATGTCACTGAAATGTGGCTCCCCTTGTGATGTCAGAAGGGGATCTTATTATAGTAATACCGCCCCTTTATCTGCACTATCCAACCATGGCACAGCCATTTAATGCAGAGATCAGCTCATTTGCATTTACAAGGACACACCCAAAAATGGGACATTTTTGCTCACACCTACAAAGTGGCAATTTTACATGCTATAATAAATGATCTACATGGTATTTTGAGCTAAAACTTCACATACACACTCTGGGGACACAAAAGGTTTATTTGACATCTTAAGAAAGTCTTGTGAAATGTCCACTTTAAGTTATCTTATCTGTGAACACTTGATGGGATCATAATGAATACAGTACACACTCAACTCTGGTTACTCTGCTTCTATTTCTTCTCATGTATCTATCAAATGTTGAAATGTAGGGTACAGTAGTATCCTATAGCACTTATTTCCACCTTAGGAAGAATAGTTTTCTCATTTTTGTAAGTCACATTTGCTAAATGTTTCAATTTAATGCACGATGTGCTGCGCATTGATGCTAAAACAATACACAGTCTGAAAAAAATCTGACCTATTGAAATAATAAGAACAATTATTTTATTTACTGTACAGCAGCAGCTCAGGCATTGTTGATTGCTTGATAACAGACCTAAGAGTTGATAGCCGAACATGATTAAGCAATTTAAGATTTCCTAACTAGAGATAAAATGAGATTTGGTGGGATAAGATTATAACCCTAAATCAATGTAAGATTGGCTTCTGTTATTTGAATTTGCAAAAAATCTAAATTTAACATAGGCCTATCATATCTTAAGCTAAGACCTAAGATAGAAAGTTGACCCATGATGACCTCCCATGTATAATTAACTTGCTTTCTTCTTTGAACACAATTAGAGTAATATTTAATAATAGTCTGGCTCTTTGTAATGCCATTAAATGAGGCATAAAGCAACATAAAAGTATCCCATAAGACTCCAGTGGTTAAATAAATGTTCATTTTGCGTTGAACTATTTCTGCGTGATTCAGGACATAAGATCTAAGTTTCATCTCAGATTAGCGTTGCCTGAAACACTTCATGTTGTGATTGGGAAAAAATATTGTCTCCATGTGAATGCTTATATAGTGAGAATACTTGTGTCGAGCTGGATAAAAGCAGCTGCTGGGCTCGCGCTTATCTTTATTGACACAGCTGTTCAATTAGAGGCTGAAGTCAAACGATGCGCGTAACACTGCTCCACATGGGCAGCGGGATAACATTTCATCGTTTTTAATTAACGTATAGGCTATACTACGTTACTAATGCTGGTTCCTATGTTCATGTTTTGCAGGCCAAATATTTAAACGCATATACATATGTTTTAATGCTACATGTTTTGTTAGTCAACTCAAAAACGTGCGTAAAGTCCGTACCTTGAAGGCGATGTCATAGAACTCTCCGCTGTTGCTCAGAGAGGGTCGGCTGGGGTAGACCACTCCGTTGGACTGGGTCTGGACTTTCTTCCCCTTCTCTTTATCGTTGTTAGGAGATGAGTTTGGTGTATTTGAACTCCCGTTTCCCTTGACAGCTTTTTTCCTCGACATCGTTTTTTCTCACACGATTTAGGGCGCGACGCTTGTACGTAATTTATTAGTAGCGTTATGCGCTCAAATTAGACTTACTTTTCCCGGTTGATGTTGACTACTAGTACGCGTGAATTAACTTTTCATCAATAAGCGCGCGCATGACTTTCGGCTCCGTTAAATAAAGGGTACGAGCACTGCACCTGTTTCACTGCTCCTGAAGGCGGTCCGTTTAACGTATTGACTGAGCCGTTAATTTTGCGGTTGTTTTAGAAAAGAAAATACGTCTGTTAACACAGTCCGTCTGTAAATATACCCTATAGATGTTTTTTCGTTTGATAATTTAGTGTTTCAGCCCTCTAAGCAGTGTAGTACTAAGCGCGCCCCGGACGCGTTGTCAACAATCAGTCGAAGTGTCCACGCGCACACAGAGCGCATCTCTCCACACAGCATCCTAGCAGCGCGAGCGCTCACTATTCACTTGTTGAAATACAAACCCTTCTTAAAGGCACAGTGTCTTATTTTGAATGCATATCAAGATTTGTTGTAGTTTAGTATCCCATATGCCTATTTTTTTTGACCACGCCAAATTATTATTGTTATTCTGTAAACCGTAGGAGTAAGTTTAAAAAAAAATCATATTACATACGCATTCGGCAGACACTACATACACTGCATTTAAAACATTTCTAGCACAACTAATGCTATTTAAAAAAATAAAACAATTTAATTTTCATAGTGTTCATACTGTTGAATTTTTTTTTTATTCTCAGCAATTTTAGGTTTGCACTGTCTGGTTGCTTTTGAAACATTTGATGAAACTGAAATGAAAATGTAATTTAATTATTTTTGTAAAGATAAATTACAAAATATGTTTGCAGTTACATATTATTAAGGTCATAGTCATGTATATTTAATTAAAACAAAAATCTATCTTGTTTTGTTGTGTTACCCACCCGTGTGTTACTTTCGTCCCAGCTGACAGGGTCAAAAGTAACAATGCGCTCCCTATGTTCAAAGTGAAATTATACTGAAGTTGTTTACCTTTGTTTGAAATTCCACCTGGTATTGATAGACTACACTTGTGAGTTATTGACCACAGCAAAAATATATCTCTTTAAAATTACGTTTTTCAGAAAATGGGACTTTCGCCCCTGCTCTCCCCTACTATAGTAGTTGTAGTAGCTATGGTAACTACTTGTAACTTTGACAGAAACATGGTTGCCATGGTAAATTTTTGCAGAAGTATCAGTATTTCCATATTGATGCTTAAAACCTGCAAAGCATTCATCTGGTCCAGAGCAGGGCTCAAACAAAATATTTTACATAAAGTGCAGAGTGGAGGGCAACAAATTGTCAAATTTGTGAATAAGTCACATTTCATGTTGGTCAGACAAATCTTTCCCGTCTATGCATGCATTTCCTGACCAGAATAAGCTGCTAAATAAACCTGTATTTATGCACATAGTGAAAAGTCTTGCTGTGCGAAACTACGTAAATATATGAGTCATGTTCCAAGCGAGGACAATGTGAGACCAGTTTAACATTTTTATCATAGACCCCTTACATAAGCTTCAGTACATGTACAGTACAGCTACGGGTGACTCACATAGATGAGAACAGGACAGGTCTAAAGAAAGCTCTCATTTGTCTCAATCTTAACAAGAATGTCTATTTATTATATCTTGAATAAAAATCTAACAATATAATTTGCAAGTATGGACTCGGCAGGCTTTAAGATTTTTTCTTCACCATCTGGTACTGTCATGCATTGAAGTAAATGACTATCCCACAAAGGTCATTTTTAGCCTACACCTGTCACTTGGATCAGTTGCTATAGTTACATTCCAATTGATGTCTTCCTTTCTCAGGCTCGGTCCAACATGTGTATCAAACTTAAACCAACCTCTCAAACAGGTAATACAATTTTTCTTCTCACTGTCATATTCAAATATAATTGCTTGTCTTGAGTCATTCCTTCCTTCGTTGGTGTAAATAAAGGATCTGTCCAGTGACTATAACAGCTCAACTGACACGAGAAGCGATAATTGCTGGAAACAGATGCCTTGGAAGTCTGTGAAAGCTCAGTTTAGAGCAGGTCAGGGTTTCACTGATTGGTCTGTCTTATGTCTGTGGACACAGCAGTGCCAACTTTGGTTCATTACACTCTGCAATTTAAGAACAGATTTTGTTATTGCACATGTACTGAAGATCTGCTGCTAAATAAAGATACATTAGAAGCAAAATATATGCATACTAAGTTTTTATATATATATTCTAAGAGCAGTTCAATGGCTTAAATCTGGCCAAAAAGTCAATATGATGCACTATGATTTCCAATAGTTAAATGTGTTTTATGATATTGCACATTTTTGTGTGACCAAGTAATCCAAAAATGAACAGGAATAAATCTCAGCTTAATCTCAGAAGTTTCTTCTAAAATTGCTTACAAGAAATAAAAGTAAAAACACTCATGCTTTACAATAAGGCTATATTAGTAAACATAAGTAAATGCATTAACTAACATGAAAAAAACAATGAACAATATCATTTTCAGCACTTATTCATTCTTGTTAATGTTAGTTAATGTCAATACAGTTACTCATGTTAGGGTATGGTGCATTCATTTATGTTAACAGATACAATGCTTAATTTTATAAATGTATTAAATGCTGACATTAACATCATACATGAACTCAGATTAACAAACGCTGTAGAAGTATTGTTCATTGATAGTTCATGTTAGCTAATGCAATAAGTAATTGTTAACAAATGCAACCTCATTGTAAAGTGTTACCGTAAAAACAACATAGACAATTGTTAAAACATGTTAAGTTTTGACCTGTGGGTTGTTAAAGGTAAAATAACTTTAATTTAATGAGAAATATTTATGTTCCTATTTAAATCTTCAATCAGATTGAGTTTTAATTGCATACTTTAAATCTCACCTGTGATTTTTTATCTAAGATGCAAGGGAGCAAGAGTTTCCAATTGTCCTCCATTTAATCTTGTCGATTTCTTTAAGAGATCAATGAGACAATGAAGACATCTCACCTGTGATTTTTCTATCTAATGCACTCTCAGATAAAAAGATACAAAAGCTGTCACTGAGGTTGTACCCTTTTGTATCTTTGTACCTTAAGGGTGCATATTAGTACCTCAAAGGTAAATATCTAAATACATATACAGTATGCACCTAAATAATACCTTATTTGGACCTTTTAAAGGTGGACCATCTCATTGACAGCTTTTGTACTTTTTTCTGACCATGTGAGTTATGTGAATAACACTGTATCAGACATATAACTGTATATTTTAATGTATTTAATGATAGAGGCATTGCATTACGTGCTTTCCAAAACTCATGCCGAGTGTTGTACAGTACACTATAAAAAGTAATTTAGTCTCATCAACCCCAACACAATTTTTTTTAGAAAAGGAAAAGATAAAAAAAGATATTAGTGAGACCCTTTTTGGGATGGCATCCCAAGACGTCCCTCGTTAGCAGTTGATTAAAGTACATCATCATAGACATTATGCTAATTATTATAATCTAGAGCAGCTACCGAGTGTTTGAAACAGGGTGGGGGTCTCAGAAACCTATAGGAACAAAAAATAAAACTCTGAGTGTACTCTTCTCATCTGTTTAATTGAAAAGAAGAAATGGTTTTCCATCAAAAATTGTGTACAATGCATGGTTTCGCAAGGCATTTACAGTATAGGAATGATGTCATTCTTTGTCTTTACATTCTAAGAGTACATTCAGGTAACAGATTGCCATTAATTTACTTATTGAATATTACTTCAAAGCATTTATAGTATATACTCTATTCCCTTAGTTATTCAAAAAATCATATTGATGCCATTGAGGCTTTTTTGTTGGCAGACTTGAAACAGCCCTTGACTAGTGGCACACATTCACCACATCATTATTCCTCAAACAGACTGTTAAAAGAAATCCCTTATGTAACAGATCGTCTTTGACACAGTTCACAGGCAAAACAGAATAAACTTCAGTGTGCGGACACAACACGTGGAAAATCATCCGGCGTCTGAGATCTCCTATACTCTTCAGTCCGGTATGATGGCTTAATACCTGTCTGGAAATGTCCAATCCCTGGATTTAAAATACCCTCTGAGGTTCTCTAGGGTTACAGGGGGGAAGTAGGGCCCAATGCGCTTCCTGACCCACCACTTCCCCTGGGCGGCACCAGAACTGCCAGGCCGAGTGAATTTATATCTGAAATGCTCTCCTCGTATCCACCTGAAATCAAGTCAGCAGGGATTTTAAAACTCATACACACTTCTGAAAAATATGTCAAAATATTTTTTTTTTAAATCAAAATAACCTAGAAGAACATTTGTGCACATATGAGTACACATACTGTACAATGCACTGCATTTAAAGTGTTTCAGTAGTTTCACTGAAGGAGCCACAGGATGGAGCTATAGTCTTGAATATGATTTTCAACATATGGATATATAGACAGATTTAAAATATAAAACACTATTAACAATATTATTTAAAAAAATCTACATAATAAAAATAAAACATTTCTGGGTGATTCTCATGAAATCTTGGTTTCAAGATGTAAAACATTATAATAATACTCAAATCAACTCAGATATGTTTCAAGGCATTAATCTCTAACCTTTTACTAACAATTTAACACATTTTTGCAAAATTAATTCATTTTTGCTTTTTACAGTCTATACTTACAAATCACCAATTTTCATTATTTTATTTATTTATAGGTAAAAGTTATTAATTTGGGTCCACAAAGAACCATTCAATTAAATGTTCTTTAAAAAAACATTTCTTTCTTACATTTTTTTTTACTCCCAAGAACCTTTTGTGAAACAGAAAGGATCTTCATATGTTCAAGATTCATTATGGAACAAATTAGAAAAAGGTTCCTTAATGGCATCGTGAAGCACCTTTGTTTTTAAGAGTGTAATGAATGATATAATGTAACTGCCTTATATATGTTCTGAGCATATTCAGTGGTCTTTTGATATCTTTAAGGATCTGTTTGTCTTTAATACCTTGGTTTCTCTCTGCCTTGGAATGGATTGTGTCCCATCAAGGAAAGAACCGTAGAGTCATTTGCCAACAATCTGCCTGCTATTTGAATAACCCATTCATTCTGTTCATACGTCTAAAAGAGAGAGAGAGATAGAAATGATCACCATATCATATAAGCATCCCAATCATTCCAACAATAAAGTATGCACTAATTCACATCCTTCATTATTAAATCAAGTGCACTACTTCAGAACTGAAATTACATTGGTACAACTTTACATTCATTTCAAAAGTTACCATTATTGCACGGGTGCAAAAACAGCAGGGTTAGATGCTAAAGATGGGGGCTTTTGGGTGGACTGGAAGGCTATTTAGATTATCTGCAAGAGCTAAAAGTCAGAGGGCTTTTATTATGCAGTATATTAAAAAGCAGCTGTTCTGAGATCAGAAATAAAGACACAGGAACAGTCTACACAGACATAAGGCTCAGTAATTGAAATCTGAGTGCAGTTTTTGAAAGCGCTGCTGGTTCTGGAGGAAAGCTATTGAGGAGATATATGATCTCATTGTCTGAGAAACTGAAATATTATGTCTCTGTCTGTAAGAGTTATGTAAGGATTATAAATCATCTTTTAACTCCCCTCTGCACCCTGGCTTATTTTTGTCCTCATCGCTCATCTTCCCTATAAGTAGAAATGTATAAACATCAAGTGTCGTTTGTGGCTTTATAACAGACAGAGCAAATACTAAGGCATAATAACATATTTTATATACACACATACTGTATATATATGATGCTTCAACTTTAAAGCCCAAATGCAGTGGCATTTTTACATACACTGTATAGTGCAAACGATCATGGGTTCAAACCCAGGGAACAAAAGTACTGATAAAAATGTATAGCTTGTATATACAGTCGTGGCCAAAAATATTGGCCCCCTTGGTAAATATGATCAAATAAGGCTGTAAAAAATTCATCTGCATTGTTAATCCTTTTGATTTTTCTTTTAAAAAATTTACAAAAATGTATCCTTTCACTGGATAATAAGAATTTAAAATGGAGGGGAAATATCATTATGAAATGAATGTTTTTCTCAAATACTCGTTGGACAGAATTATTAGCCCCCCTAGAAATTCTTATTGGTAAAATATCTCTGAAGTATATTCCCATTCATTTTCACAATTTTCAGAACTCCAGCATGATTGTAAACACAAAATCATTCAGCTCTGGCTTCTGTTTCACAAAAATATAAAGAGGAGGGGAAACAAAGCCTAAATTCCCTTAATCATCCATCACAATGAGAAAAACCAAAGAATATATTTCTGATGTGCAGCAAAAGATAATTGATCTTCACAAATTGGTGAAGTGGCTTTAAGAAAAGAGCTAGAGCAGTGAAAATGACCATTTCCATCATCAGGGCAATAATTAAGAATTTCCAACCATCAGAAAATGTTACAAAACTGCCTGAAAGAGAACCTATGCCTATATCGTCCTAATGTGCGGTGAGAAGGAGAGTTTGAGTAGCTAAAGACTCTCCTAGGGTCACAGCTGAAGAATTCCAGAAAATTGTTGAGCCTCTGGTTCAGAAAACCTTTTAAAAAATTGTCAAACAGAACCTACATCAACACATGTTGTTTGGGAGGGTTACAAGAAAAATTCTCCTAGCTCATTCAAAAAAAAACTAAAGCATATTCTGTTATCAGCCATGACTGGAACTTTAAATGGGAATGGCTTCTATGGTCAGATGAAACTAAAAAATTAGCTTTTTAGCAGCAAACACTCAAGATGGGTTTGGTAAACACAGAGAAAAAAAGTACCCCATGTGTACAATGAAATATACTGCTGTGTTTTTGATGTTGTGGGCCTATATTTCTGCTGGAGGTTCTGGACATCTTGTTAAAATACATGGCATCATGGATTCTATCAAATACCAACAGATAAAAAATCCGTAAGTGACTGACTCTGTTAGAATTCTTATAATGGGCCATGTTTCGATCCTCTAAGTGTACAATAACCAAAACACAAACCTCAAAAACAAAACAAAAATGGGTCACTGAGCTCAAAACCAAGCTTCTGCTAAAGCCATTCCACTCTTCTGACCTGAACCCCACAGAAAATGAGAGGAGTGAACTGAAGAGGAGAAGCAACAACATGTAGCTGGGAATCTAAAAGGTCTGGAGTGATTCTGGATGAAGGAATGGTCTCTGATCTCTTGTTAGGTGATTTCTTACATCATCAGGCATTATAGGAGAAAATTTAGACCTGTTAAACTGGCAAATGGAGGTTTTAAAAAGTATTGAATAAAAGGGTGCTAATAATTTTGGATAATGTGTATTAGAGAAAAACATTTATTTCATAATCATATTTCCCCCCATTTTAAATTCTTATTATCCAATAAAAGAATACATTTTTGTGAATTTTGTTAATAAAAATTCAAAAGGATTAACAATGCAGATGAATTTTCACAGCCTTATTTGATCATATTTACCAAGGGTGCTAATATTTTTGGCCACAACTGTAAGTCGCTTTGGATAAAAGCATCTGCCAAATGCATAAATAAAATAAATAAATATTATCACGCATTTTAACCTGGAAGGCAGCGAACCACATAAGCCAGTCCAATCTGTAGTGATACGGTGAGATGAGGCAAGGTCTTCTGTTCAGAGCTCCAGGTTTACACAGGAACTCGTACTCCTCCCATATCACCCCCTCTTCAGTGTGGTTCACGCTCAGCGTGCCCTGAAACACCACCTCTGTCCGCTCCTTTGTGACACTACACAGACAAATAGGAAAACAATCTGGTCCCAAGTATGCCATAGTGATGTTATTGATGAGGTTTTATTAAGCACATATTTACGACTACATGAAATGATGCGGAGCAGAGACAAAGAGGAATGGGATACCTCCCAAAGGCTCCGTATGTGTTGACAATCCGTAAGGGATCAAACGAGGTGTTCATCACCTGTCTGGAGCTCAGCAAGTTCATAACCACCGGCAGGCTCAGATACCCAATCAGAATCCCCAGAGACACATTCACCACGCGCCTTATCAACATACCTGATAACCAATGAGAGACCACAACAAGATATCAAGAGAAAAGACGATACCAGGCTAAGCATGCTAAATAATTGTGCATTAAAGAGCAGCACATGCACCAGGGACAAAATAGCTATATAAAAATTTAAGGGGATATAAAAAGACCTTTTTATCTTGACTCATGAATATTAATTAGGTGACCAAACATTCACCCAAGGCATGAGCGCATTTAGCCATATAAGATAAAACAATGTTGGCTCAGTTAACGGATGAATTGACGAGCAAGTAAGAAAGCTGAAAGTTTATTTATGTACAGTAGCAAACAAATGAATGCCGTTCAAAGTGCTCTAGATACAAAAATGAGTATAAAGAAAATTAAAGAAAATATTAGATACAAATAGAGCCTGTGAAATACAAGATTAAGAATAAAATTATAAATACAGAAGCATAATTTAAGACAGTTCAAGGGGAAGCCAGACTAAAAAAATTGGTTTTAATTGGAGTTCATATGCTGTGAAATCCATTTGAAAACTGGTAACCAGGGTTTAATCTTTAAAACAGGTGTAATTTAGCCAATTTTTTCTGTTTTGCTTAGAGAGAGAATCAACAAATGTTACCAAAACAATCTTATTGAAGGGATAACCCATCCCAGTGAGAAGTGAACGCACGCACTGCAAGTCATGAACACAAGGATATCTACAGTGCCTGGAGAGCAATTGGGATCAAGGTAGTCTCAGCCTCAGACGTCACGCCCACAGACTTTTGTTCAGTATTGAAGGTCTGGCTATGCAAGACTAGGATTAAGGTGCCTTGCTCAAGGGCACCTGAGTTGCTTATTTATTAGTAATCCAACTTAGACGTTTATAATTCATATGTAAAATGCACCACAAACCAGTCATTTTTTTAAATTAAATAAAGCTGAATGCAGTAGCTTTTTATTAATTTATGGTTTGTTAGGACAGGACAATATTTGTTTGAGATACAACTATTTGAAAATCTGGAATCTGAAGGTGCAAAAAAAATATTAAAGCGATATTTCAGCCAAATATCAAAATTACCCCATGATGTACACGCCCTCAAGCAATCCAAGATACACATGTCCATCATCTTTCAGACAAACACATTTGTAGTTATTTTAGTAAATGTCTTTGCTGTTCCAAGCTTATGATGGCAGAAAACAGGGAACAAATTCTGACTTTATAGACTCCCAAAAAGTGCATTCATCCTTTACAAAAGTAACCCACACGGCTCCAATGGGTTAATAAAGATCTATTGCAAGTACTCAATACGTTAACATGCAACCAAATAATTCACTTGTAATCGTTTTGATGCCTCAATCGTATTGAAAAGCCTTCATGTAAACACCTTAATCAATATTATTGAGGACGATCGGATGCAAATTTGGATCGTTTTGAAGCGGGTGGTGTACTCCGAGCTGTGATCCGATCAGTAGGAGAAAGGTATGCATGCAAATGCGTGAATCGTAGTATTTTCTCAATCGGATGCAAAAATACATTGTGCACATGCGCAGAACATTTGTGCTCAAGTTCACGTCTTATATTAACCTCTTATATCACATGATTTTCCTCACAGAAACACTCAACAACAAGGTAACGCATCACGCATTATGTACATTCTGCCGCGTTTATGTGTACTTTTAAAACATTAGGCTACTTAAAATAGTGTTGTGCCTTTTGAAAAGTATGTTTTCATCACCTATATCTGAAAAAGTCCTAAGAACAACTTTCTCCATCTCCGCTTTGACTTGAATCCAGAGATAAAGCGTTAACTCGACGAGAGATGCTGTCCGCAGTGTAGCGTTGCCAAGTCCTCTGCTATTTTCGAGCTTTTTTGTTTTCTGCGGGTTAAAGATGAAAGGATTTAGCTCATTAGTTACTGGTATTTTTGGGCTAGTTTTGAATGTCCATTTGGGATGGTTCTGATACGCGAATCTGGCAACCCTGGCTTTGCCATTGCGGTTCGGATTCTATAGAATGTACATGTAAACGAACATTTTAATCAGACTGCAATGTTTAGGGTGCATGTAAACTGTATCAACGTAACCTTCAATCGTATTAAATTCAGTCGGATTGACAACATTTTGTTAATGTAAACATGGCCAATGAGATATTGTAAGAAAAATATTAATACTTTAAACTTTATAATCTATAATAACTAGCTTACAGTAACGTCCCCATCTTGGACACACGATCACATCATAAGGTAATTTTGATATTTGGCTGGACCATCCCTTAAAGTCGTCCAAATTAAGTCCTTATCAACACATTTTACTAATGATAAATACATGTTTGATCATATTTACTCTAAGAAATTTACAAAATATCTTCATGGAACATAATCTTTATTTGATATCCTAATGATTTTTGGCATTAAAATCATAATTCATATTATTTTTTTTAAATAGTTATAATATTTACAATAATTTTTGCCCACGCAATGTATTGTTGGATACAAATACACCCGTCTGACTTATGACTGTTTTTGTGGTCAGGGTCAAAAGCAACTAGCGTTTTGACTGCCAGTGTACATAAACAAATACAGACCTTTAGTGGGTGGTGGACTGTGACCTGCAGCTGCCTCTGTCTGTATCCTCAGTAAAGTCTGTCTGGCTCTCCCAGAATGGCGAAACAGAAAAGCCAACGATGCATCATCGAAACAGGCCAGGCTGGGCACTATAGTCAGCCAATTCAAAAAACTCAAATTCCCACTTATAATCAGAGCAATCTGTGAAGATATATACACTGTACAGTATGTACACATGTGATAAAATTATACAAAAACATACAAACAGGTAGCTAAATTCAAATAGCTTTAAAATTCTGCTTATAGGTGTAAGTTAATAACACAAATTTACCACTAGATGGCACTGTGGTTGTGATTGGCAGGTTTTGTTCCACTGGACAAATAATCTGTTTAGTTCTTTGTGTCTAACCTTTACGACAGTCTGATTGCATGTGTGATAAAATAACATCTGTGTGTTAAGAAGGTAATGTCAGTATTCAATGCATCTACATCAGTTGCCATAGTAATGACTTCAGTCTCATCATTACTTCAGGAGATGTAACACAGAAGGTATTATTGTGGAAAGACAAGATCTTCTCATGTCTATCTTGACATTTTGCCACTGAAAAGAACTTATGAGGTTCATGAGCATTGCATTCATTGTATTTAACATATCCATGCAAAAGCTGCGCCTGAAACCATTCCCTATTCAACACATAGTGAATTCCACATGTGCCCACAGATGAATGAATTCAGGCACAGCTGTAGTTTTCTTTGTGATGTTCCAGTCAGGTCACATCCTACATAACAGGAACACTATGAAATCTGTTCTGACTGTTCTGACTGAAACACATTTCCAAAATCTGATGTTAATCTGACATTAAACCACATTTAGATGTGGTTTTAATCAGGTTTGTAAATCAGATTGCATGTGGTCATTTGCTGTTCAGACTACAAACAACTAAATGATTTAAATCAGATATGGTAAAAAAATATTTGCTTACAAAGCTTAAGAGGCACATCAAGCTCATAAAACATTTTATAGCACACAGTAGGGGAGTTTCACACTTTGATACTAAAGAAAAACGTTTCGGTTAGGTATGTAACCCTCGTTCCCTGAAGATAGGGAACGGAGACTTCACGTTGTGAACGACATACTGGGAATGTGCTTCGCGGGACCAATCAACTTTAAGAAATTTTTAAAACACCAATGAACTTGGCATGCAGGTATTTGCATCTGCTGGTGCCACATGGCTCGCTCAAGTATAAAATGAGCGGCAGGTGCAATACCAAATCAGCTTTTTTGCTAAGAAAGCCGAGCATTTAGTCCCTGGCCAACATCAGCAATGGTACAGCAGAGTTGTGACAAAGGGACGTGACATCTCCGTTCCCTTCCTTCAGGGTACCAGGGTTACATACGTAACCTAGCCATTCCCTTTCAGTCAGTCACTACAACGTCACATCATGATAGATGTATTGGTAATACCTACAAAGTGCCAAGAGAGCTGCCCCTTCCAGTGCCTGCGTAAACCTTTTGTCTCTAGATCTGAAGAGGCGGAACCTGGGCTTACTGCAGAAGGCCAGTCAATACTTGTTCCTTTACCCACTATAGTGAACTAGGCAAACTGGGAAGCGAACCCTGTCTAGGCGTAACTAGGAACGTTGCGGAAACCACCCCCTAAGAAGGTTTCAATAGGTGGTATTAAATAATATGGAACAACCACAAGGTTCTCACATATTGAAGTTTCTAGTTACAAATACTTAACAGAGAAGCAGAGTGGGCCCTGCTTAGGGAAAACGTTGGCTACTAGTATTAACCCCTCAGAAAATACACATATGGGAACCCCTGTGTAGGGGAGACTCATACAGATGCCAGGCCTTAACACAGGTTACAATGAATACAGCTGATGAAAAGGTTTAAAGGCAATGCTTCACAACATCGACTGCCAAGGATGGTTGAGGATTACAAAATTCTTCTTGTCATACAAGAATATAAGGCACTGATGTAGCATCACATGGCGCATGCAAGCCGACACACTAGCCGGTTCTCAGTGTTTCACCAGTTTGAAGAGAGAACACGAGAGGAAACCGGTTCTACGTGAAAACTATAGAATCTAGTGAACGTGTTAAATGTCGCCCAACCTGCAGTTCTACAGATGTCTGTCAGCGAGAAACCATGAGCTAATGCCCAAGATATGCAACAATTCTCGTGGAGTGCGCTCTCAAATTAAACGGGCATGATGTGCCCTGCATTTGGTTAGCAAGGGAGATGGAGTCTACTATCCAGTGAGACATCCTTTGCTTAGTGACAGCTTTCCATTTCTGCTGTCCACTGTAACAGACAAAGAGCTGGTCTGAGGTCCTGAAGCTTTGAGTTCGGTCCACGTACAACAGCAGTGTACGTATGGGACATAACAAAGCCAGGGCTGGGTCTGCCTCCTCCAAAGGCAACGCTTGCAGGCTCACCACCTGATCTTTGAAAAGAGTGGTGGGAACCCTGGGGATGTAGCCGGGCCTGGGTCTTAGTGTTACGCTAGAGACAGCAGTTCCGAACTGAATGCATGGAGGTACCTTCTTGACGGAGGCCAATGCAACCAGGATCAGAGTTTTCATAGAAAGAAATTTGATACCCACTGACTGCCAAGGTTCGAAGGGAGCGTCCTGGAGGGCTTTCAGCATCATGAACAGGTCCCATGGAGGGATAGAGGGAGGGCAAGGAGGTTTAATGCTTCTCTTAAAAACCTAATGACCAGGTTGTGTTGTCTCACCGACCTGCCATTTATCAGGGTATGGTGAGCAGTGATAGCAGCAATGTCTACTTTAATGGTGGAGGGGGACAGCCTCCTCTCCAACTGTGCTGAAGGAAAGAAAGCACAGTGCTGATAGGGCATTCTCTGGGGTGCTCTTGTTGAAAAGGTTTTATTTCAGCATCACCATACATGGAGTTTCCAAAAGTCGGGACACGTGTGCCATATTGTGCCCCCTCAATGACAAAGAAGGTCCTTCCTCAGGGGAATTCACCGGAGGAATCATGTCCTGGTTGGCCAGTAAGGAGCCACCAGTAAGATGTGTTCCTCGTCTTCCCTGACTTTGCACAATGAGTTGTCTCCGGGGAGTCAAACAAGTTGATCTGCACCTCGCCGAAATGTCTCCAAATCAGCTGAACCGACTGGGGGTGCAGTCGCTATTCGCCGGGGCGCACTGCTCGTGAGAACGCCCTTCCCTTGAAGCTTGTTGATGGACGATCGAATGCAAGATATACAGCACACAACTCAAGGCATTTGATATGCCAGTGCAGCTGGGGTGCTGTCCAAACCCCTGAGACTGCACACCCGTTGTACGTGGTCCCCCACCCCATGGTGGAGGCATCTGTGCACACTATGACATTCAGGGGTACACCAGCCCGAAGAAACAATGGGTCTGACCACGGAAGTGAAGGTGCGATGGGATAGTGGTGTGATGGCCGCTGTGCCACGCCCTCCTCACTACTTGGTCGTGGAGCCAGCTGAAGTGGTCTCATATGAAGCAGGCCGAGTGGTGTCACGGCCGCAGCTGCTGCCATATGCCAGAGGAGCCCCTGAAATAGTTTCAGTGGGACTGCTGTCTTGCCTTTAAATGTATTCAAGCAAGTCAGCACTGACTGTACACATGCTTCTGTTAGACGTGCTGTTAGTTCAGAGTCCAGTTCCATACCCAGAAGAGTTTTTCTCTTCTGGTCAAAGCTTGCTCTTCTCCCAGTTGACCCGAAGACCTAAACGAGCAAGGCGCCTGAGCATTGAGTCTCTGTGGTTGCAAAGTGTTTGCCGAGATTGAGCTATTATAAGCCTGTTGTCGGAAAGGAGCTAGAATGTGAACAGCCCTAAATGGTTGTACTGTTATGCCCGCACCTTGAAACGGCCTGTGTTGGGTAGAATCAAGACATGAAAGTATGCGTTCTTCAGGTCTATGTTTGCAAACCAATCTTGGGGACGGATGCATTGAAAAATGCTTTTCTGCGTCAGCCTCTTGTACAGCATTTTGTGCACAGTTTATCGAGCTTAAGTCTAAGATCGGTCGTAACCCACAGCTTTTCTTGGGTACTATGAAGTAAGGGCTGTAAAACCTTGACCTCATCTCAGCTAGAGGGACCAGCTCTAGAGACTCTTTTACAGCCCACATAATCAAGTAGCCTGCGCGTGCATTTCGTCAACGGAAGTGGTGTTGTTACCCAGTGGTTCTAACGTGTTAGCAACTCAGAAAGTTTATTAAAACATTTTGCAGCATCAAAATGTCTTGTTGTTGCGTTTGATTGGACTAATATAATTTACCAATATACGTATATATGTATCTGGGCGCTTTATATTTGGCCATCTGCTAACGTCTTCTGTCCACTCCACTATCTGGTAGCTGTGTTGAAAAAGTTGATAAGTCAACTTTTTAAAATAACTTTCTCTGTCTCTGTTGCTTCACTGATGATCCTTGCCATACTTTTTCCAAACTGCGTGCGCATACGTTGCCACGTCATCATTGTGTACAAACAGTAAAAGGGTCTATCCTGTCCTTTGCCAGTATGATCGCGATCTCTGCACGCAGTGTTTGGGCGTTGGCATCTTTCACCATAGTGAAGTGGATGCCCAAAAATTTGGGGGAATGTCGGGCGAACTGAATTGCATAGCCGAGTCGAATAGTGTGTAAAAGCCAATGCAACGGGCTGGGAAGCTGTAGCCAGGCTCCCAGTAAAAAGGTGGAAATCCGCAAGCCTCCGCTGTGGTGCTATTTCGCCAACAAACAACATACTTTCGAGTAGGTAGAGAGCTTCTCAATAGTAGATGATGCCGGCTTTCAAAGTGAAAAAAGCTGATTTGGTATTGCACCTGAAGCTCGTTTTATTCTCGCGCGGGGAGGCGACTCCAGCAGATGCAAATACCTGCATGCCAAGTTCATTGGTGTTTTAGAAGTTTCTCGATGTTGATCGGTCCCACGAAGCACGTTCCCCATACGTCAGGCACGACGTGACATCGTAGTGACCTACTGAAAGGGAACTGCAAAACTGCTATCTCACTAGATTAACAGTAAAAACCTACCTGGAAAAGAATTTGAAGTACCCCATTTACCATGCACATACGGCGTCCCATAAAGGTAAAAAAGGGCACGACAAGCTCAACAAAGTGATTGGTAAGAGTCTCGAACCGATGGAACCACCAGGGGGAATGATGCAGGTAGTAGGATATGGGGTTAGGAACCGGCTGGGTCTGAAACAGGGCAAGAGAGACAGAAGACAGCTTATCAGTTTGCAGTGTGTAATATTATTTGAATGATGCTGAAGGGTTTAATTTTCTTAATGTTAAAACATTTAGACACAGTTTCCATGAAGCATTTTTAATGCATTATAATGCAGGCATAATGGCTTATAAAAGCATAAAATATGTTTAATTAAGCATATTGATTGGTCAATGACAGTTTTATTTAAAATGACTTTTATTTAAAACTACGATTCTGTATATTAGCATCGTAAACATAAGGGAAACATTCTGCTGCTGTTAACAGTCCATCAGGAACTATTTTCAAGCGGAAGGACAACTTGATTTTATTTCATAAAAGTTGCGTTGATATATATTTTTTGCTTTAATATTTGTATTGTGTGGTAACCGTTTTTTAACAGCAATAATGTACTCAAAGCTAGTGCTGTATTGTGAATAAGTCATGGCGAAAGGGTGTAGTTAGACACGACGCAAAGCAGACTTATTCATGATTCAGCACTGCTTCTAGTACCTTATTGCTTACTCATCATCTAATAATAAATAATCATAACAACAGTTACAATACATTATAATGCTTACCTATTTGTGGTTTTAACCCACAAAAGTGTGATGATTTATAACACATGATGAACTCATATTTACCATATTTATAGTCTGTTAGAAGTTATTATGTTATGAGTCTCATTTTCTGACATTGCATAATATCTTGCTCTCTACATAACATCTTATGAATGGTCTTTTGTTGTGACGAATGCAAAATTCTCAATAGGATAACGATTCAATAGGTTTATATTGTGGCCAGAATACAGTTATAAAGGCTAGGTATCCTGATTTTTAAATTCATGCTAGCTAGGTTGATGTTTTCAGTCACTCTATTTATTTGCACCCGTTCCTATTTCACCTCATCCTCCTAACCTGCCTTTAGTTACATACAAGCCAGTCTCATTTATCGTCATTGAGACGCCATCATGTTTCAGTTTGGATGGAGTTCGACTTCCTGTGGCACTGCACAGACCAACCGGATTAAGCACTGTTTCTTGACTTGTTCTCCCTATACCTTGATATTATAATCACCATTGATTATATGCTTTTAACCATTTGACCTTTGACCATTGCTGCGCTACATGAAGTCAAGAACACCCGTTAGTGATGTGCCTAAAAATTTATTTTTAATAACTGTCAGCCAATTGAGCTACAGGAAAACAAGTTTGGACCAGGACCATCTGCTTGTTCAACAAAGTGTTTTTGGAAAGCAGTCGTTATTCTTTACAATTCCATTGTGTTATGCTTTCATGCATGCGAAAATTAGTTTATCTTCATTGAAAGGACGATCATGTGGTGCCAATCTCTTCATCAGGATATTTGCTATAGCAAATCTATTAACTCTTTCCCCGCCATTGGCGAGTTATCTCGTCAATTAAGAGAAAACATCTGCATAAAATATGCATTCCTGATAAATTTTAATGTTAATCTGTAAGACCGCGATTATCAACGACAGTATATGACTTACCAAATTTATAAAAATACTGAAGCAAAAACATTTATTTACTAATTTTAACCTCTGTGTAATCTGATCTCAAACAAAAATGCAATTTTTTTAGCTTTTTGCTAAAAAAAAATATTTTTAATGAAAAATAATTTAAGAGTTTATCACCAGAGAAAAAATATAGATAGGTTGAAATGTTTTTTCGTTTTGTTTGTTTGTTTATTGTTTGTTCGAAAGCAGAGGGTCTGTTCTTTCATTTTATATATTTGTATGTTTATGTAATTTTAGAAGAAAATTTTCTTGAAAGGCATTTTGGGAAACTTGTGTGAAAATCACAAAAAATGCTGGTGGGCAACTTTAAAAAAAAGGCTGGCAGGGAATGAGTTAATACCCTAAAAATTTGCATGTATCTTTTAATACTAAAACTAGGGAAAAAATCCAAAATCACATCCATACCAATCAGTCAGAGAATCTTAGTGCTGCTTAAAAAGCCAGAGAGTTTTTAACCAAAACTTTGGTTGATGTTTAAGTCTCCTGAGTGTTGCTTAAAAAAGCCCATTAGCTTTTAGCTCGAAACCTTGGTTGGTTTTAAAAGTTTTAGAGCCAATTTTGTACTCAGTTGTGGAAGCAAATGAGGCATAGCTTAGCAAATGGAACTTGCGTCTGACGGGAGGTATATGACACAAATCATAACTTTCTGCACCCAGGTGGCACAACTTAACTCTAACAGCCAGTCTGATGTGTGTGTGTGTGTGTGTGCGTGCGTGCGTGCGTGCGTACGTGTGTGTGTGTGTGCTTGAGATAACTTTAACCTTAGGTCAAGACAGGTGTGTTTGCATAGATTAACCTTGCCCATACCAATGTGCACAAACAAAATAAAATCTTATCTATAATGGTGTTGACTTATCTGTCATTGACATTTATGCATTTGCCAAACGCTTTTATCCATTACAAAGTATCCATTTTGTATGTTCCTGGGACTCAAACCCATGACCTTTTGCGCTGTTTACATAAGATTTTACCAAACTACAGAAACACTGTCTGTCAAGGCATTGCATACATGTACATTAAGTGCAAAAAACTAAATCAGTCTGAGTAATATCATCAAATTTGTCTTAATTTGCTGACTGCATTATGCAAAGTGATAATTAAGATTAATGTCGTGCTGCACCACACAGATCAAGTGCTTAAATATACAAGCTTTACTCACAAAAGCAAACAGACGGCTTCTGTAACGTCTTTCAGGCCTGACGTGCCGACACACACCCACTCTCACCTTTTCCTTCCCATGTGCCCATCTTAGCCCATGCCTACTTTAAATAACTAAACTAAAACCATGTCTGTTGCCTTCATTGAATAAACATGAAAACAGTAGCCCTCTCACCTACTGGATATCCCTTCCCAGGATGCTATGCGGTGTGTTTGGGTAGGGTGAATGGGAGCAGTGTGGAAGGAGGGTGGGTGGTGTATTGACTGGCGCCTGTGGTGGCCTCTGTCACATAGACTGTTGAAGTCATGGGTGATTGTGGAGGAAGTCACTTATGACTCTTGGGATTCAAACCCACATGTATCATGTACATAGGTTTGGGCACTGGGAAGGACCATGGTTCAGTACACACTGGGACACTGATGACTTATTTTACTGTGATGGGACTACTTATGCACGCCATCACTGGTTTTTATCAACAGGAGGCAGAATCGATGTCTCTCATCTGTGAAAACACACTATTCTTTTACATAGAATCTATAGAGTTCTCTACCTGTATACACTGTTAGAGAAAATGGTCAAAAATAACCACCACTGAGGCAGTGCCCTCAAGACAAGTACACATTTGCCCCTAAAGAGTGCATTTTGGTACCAATGTGTACCTCCGAGGTACCTAATGAGTGCACTTCAAAGATTGGTACCAAATGTATACATTAAAATTAAAATTACTTTCACAATGACAGCTTGGGATATTTTCCTGACAGTATAGCAATGTGTGTTTATATCTAAAATATAATAAAAGTTCAATAAGCGTTTTATGATGTTTACTGAGATGGGTCGTGCGATTTCAGTCTGAGAACTTCAAAAGTGTCACGCAACTTCCAGTAAGGAAACTGAAAGTTGAAACCCTCTCTGGATTTTACATTGGATTGAGGAATGTTTTAAGGGACCAAATGTCTCTGTGCATTAGAAGGGTTTTGCAATTGCGGCAGCCCTCAAAAACTCCCTGATCAGTGCCCTGACTACTGAAAACAGCTTGAAATGCATCCGAGAAAGATAGTAAAGGACATTTAAAAAAACACAGAAGTGCAATTGATCGACTGGCCGCTAGAAGCTGCCTTCTAAAGGGAGACCCCCATAGACCCCCTCATGTTAAAATGCCCAACTTTACAGCAGAAATAAATGTGTTTACAGCCTGGTACAAAAAGTGTTTTTGGTCTATATAACAAATTTTTCTCTTCATGACAACTGTGAGGGGGTGAATTTTTTTGTAACTCATCCATTTAAATGATATTAAGCCTGTAACTGGAACCTGCTGTACACAAACATGGACAAATACTGTACACTGCTTCATGTTCTAAGAAAAATATTTGCTTATTATATTTATTGGTTCTTTCTAACTCCAAAATAGCTGGTAGAAATCTAAAAAAAGACAAACCAAATCTCGGGTCTTAGGAGGTTAAAGTTCGGCCTAATTCAGGGCGTGATCACATAACTCTTTCCCCGCCATTGACGAGTTTACTCGTCAAGTACTGAGGTACAAAGGTTGAGTTAACTCGTCAATTAAGAAAAACTGCTTCCCGGCCAATGACAAGTATTTACTGCTTTCCGCAATACCGGTATTATCCACCAAGTGGCGCCCTTCCGCAACTTATTATTCTCAGCTGTATGTACGTGTAAGTTTTGATCATCGCTCTGAATCTGATCTCTATCAAAAGTCAGCTTTTTGCTTAAAATTTTGTGTTTTTCAAGAAACCTACCCATATTTGAGATGTGATAAAAGAGAACTCATGAAGGTAGGATGAAAAGTTTTTTTTTTAAGCAGAGGGTCTGTTTTTTCATATTTTAAGAAGAACATTTTCTGGAAGGCATTAAACTTTTGTAAAAATCATGAAAAATGCTGGCGCTGGCTGGCAACTTTTTTTAAAAATGCTGGCGGGGAAAGAGTTAAGTGATAGGATTGAACTGCCGCTGCTGTCACTACATCAAGCTAGGTGGGTGTGGTTTTAGCAACCAGACACCTCAGGTTCACCCACGTCCCGCCTCTTTGGCCATTTTTGGTTATCCGCGAGTGACTCGCTGCCAAGATGCTGACAGCAGGCTCCACCTAATTTGGGCTTCAAAAATGCTCTCCAGAAACATACGGTTGATGTCACAGACACTACGTCCATATTTTTTACTATGGTCTATGGTTAAAGCCAACATCAGCAATTGGTATTAGCCACATACTTGCTTGGCATCGACAAGGAATCTTTTTTTGACAACATTTCCTCAAAAGTTTTTAACATTCTGGCTCCAAATAAATAAAGTATAAGAGTCCACTTAACTTGCAAACTACATTTTGATTTTACATTTTCTGAAGCCATACAATAACTTTGAGTTAGTACAAAGACGCAGAGTGTTATTGAATTAACTCTTACTGGCATGAGATGGCAGGCATCACCTTAAATAAATCTGCATTTAGATGTTTTATTTTGGACACAAGCGCAGTTGAGATTCGAGAGCCACAGCTGAGATTTTCAATGAATTATGACACATTTCATTCCCCACACAAAGTTACTTTATGGCTTCAGGAGGTTTTAATACGACTACTTTTATGGTTCTTTCATGTGGTTTTTCTGTTACTTAACAGTCCCTCTTCATCCACCTTCTCTGTACAGCTTTTTTGGACATTGTGTGACAGTCCTCTCAAGTGCTGCTGTACTTTTGGTTACATAAAGCTAATAAATTGTATCATAAATCTACACCATTTAAAGCTAGAAGCATTCTATGACGGTTAAACTTTAAGCTTTTAGAAAAAGAAACAAGGATTTCATCCAAAGGTACGAGTGGCTTGTACGAGCCAACCACTTCAGACGTACTGAGATCATATTTTTGTTTCACCTTTGTGCCAAAGGGCAATGTACTTATGCAACATGGTTCCTGAAAGGACAGACATTGTGAATTTAATCATTGTCATATTACCATTTCACTTCCAAGTTATCTGTTTGGTAAAATTTGGGGGTATAGAAACAACCCTAGCCTTATACCTGTTAAAGCTCCCGTGAGAACAAAACAGTCGAGAGCAGCGCAGCTAAAAAATAATGAACTGGGGACTCCCTTATGGGATTAATACAAAATAATTCAACATCACTTCCTGTTAGCTTGCCAACGTGAAAAACAGAAGTGGGAGGAAAAAAACAGAGGCTCTGCCCAGTCACTGTAATACAGCATTAAAAAATTGAAAACAAGAGCCATGGGCCATATGCCAGACAGCAGGTCTGGTGAAGCAACAAAGGTAAAGGGATTGAGACCCGTGAAAGAGAATAAAGTGATGAACGTCTGAATTCATTTATCCGAAAGCTTCTGTTGATGGTACAATGATGTGACCAAAACAACAGATGCAATAAACAGTCGCGCGAATGCTCAGATGCTTGCTGGCTCCCGGCCCACGACTCGAGTTTATGTGAAATGTTATGATTGAAAAAGCAGATCTGTTCTAATTGGGAAACAGCCTGGTTTTGTAAGGACATAAATCCTTGGGCTTATTACACTGTTCAGTTGTAGCCCTAAAACCGGAGTGCAAATTAGTTCCATATACTGTTAACTCAAGTCAACTGTTAAATTCTGGTGTATGTTCGAGACATTAGCATTTTAAGACTCGTTATTTTTTAAGCCGAGACACCACCACAAACTGGTAGACATTTGAATGAGAACCTGTCGTAAGTGCCACACAAATGTGTGCAATGTGTGTTATACATACAGTGCCCCCCATACAGTAAGTATTGGGACAATAAAGACAAAATTGCTCTGTTTGCTGTGGAGTCAAGAAATGTCTAAACATTAAAAGATGAATATGAACACGTTTGGATTTTAATACTTCTATCTAATGTGAGCATATTGAGACCATTGGTTCACAAGTGTTAAGTGATGAGCTGTGTCCTCATGCATTAATTGTTAACACATGAAACACAGAAATTGTGTAGTATCAGTTTGATCCATTGCTTCTGCAGTCTAAGTCTTGCATTTAGGTCTTTTTCAGACACTTTGGTTGCTATTATACAGAATATCCATCAACATAACGTGTTACTACTATTTGATTACACAGATAGTTTGTTTAATTAACAATTATTATATCGTGGTAGTCCAGGTATGTCATGTGGTACAGAATTGGATCCTCAGAGACAGAAGTATTAAAGTCTGCCTGTTAATAATTTTATCACTCATCTTTGAGCATCATAATATGTAAAGGTTTTTTTCTGTGATAATAATTTCATGCCAGCTTGAATGTAATTCTACATGCTTGCCTCATTTAGTATATGCAGATCTATCAATTTCTCTACCTCATACAATAGATATATATCTACATAGCACACTGCACGTGTGAGCAAGCACATTCTTGCATGCATTGCGATCGTTTCAGCGTCGAGTCTATGCGGCCTACATATCTATGGTTCAGGCTGCCTGATCCACTAGTTCAACTGCACTGATGTGACTGGTTGCATGTTTGTGATGTAGGAAACCAAGGTGATTTTAAATTCATTTTGAGTCTGTCTTTGAAACACTGCAACTTTATGAAGAAAATACTCAGCAATTGTGCTGAATTATGAATTTGCACATGGTTTGTCTTAAGGCATTTTAAAACATCAAATAGACATATGTGACCTGATCCAGCAATGAGTCACAGTGACCCAAATTTCATATCAATGGAAAGAGGTATCAATGGAAAGAGGAGATCATAAGCTTTCAAATGATATCCCAGTCAAAGTTTAACGATATAGACATTTGAATTAAGGTTGTCTGCCCTCGTTTTCCAACTGAAAACCTGAGAAAATCGCCTTAAAGTTTTTTGCCCGTTTCTTTTAGATATCTTTCAAAATCCATTGCATTTTTGGGATAAACTCTTTATTTTACAGCTTAATTTAACCAAAGATATTACTATAAATGCTATTGAAGTAAACCAGGATGAAGCTCAAATTATTGTGAGGTATTTGTTTAAATAAATAGTTTATAAGGCACAAAGATTTACAAAAATTAGAAAGAATGAACAGAAGTGTGTGTGTGTGTGTGTGTGTGTGTGTGTGTGTGTGTGTGTGTGTGTGTGTGTGTGTGTGTGTGTGTGTGTGTGTGTGTGTGTGTGTGTGTGTGTGTGTGTGTGTGTGTGTGTGTGTACTTGGTAATTATCACCAATTGTCCCATAGGAATACCAGTATTTTTGTGACCTTTTGGGGACATTTTGATGTCCCCATGAGGAAACAAGCCTATAAATCAAACAAAATGTTTCTTGAAAATGTGAAGTAGGAGCAGGATTTCTGTGATGGTTGGGGTTAGGGAATGGGGTAGGTAAGTAGAACAGAATATACAGTTTGTATGGTATAAAATGCATTACGTCTATGGTATGTCCCCACAAAACATGGAAACCAGAATGCGTGTGTGTGTGTAAGTGTGTGCGTGTGTGTGTGTGCGCCCCAAGCATGCTGCACAAGCCCTGAAAAGTGAAGCCAAAACATCTCGATCGCCCCCCAGTGACTGGTCCCATTAAAGGTCATAAACCCCGCCTCCCCCATGTTATTCAATGGGACTTGAGACCAACTAAACAATTTATTTACACTTCAATTATCTTTTTTCCGAAGATGGTTTCTCTCATATACTGTAGTTTTATCACGCTGATGTACATAAAAGTGTTTGTTTTTAAAATATGTTTTTTTAATTATTAAACGCTATAAAAATGGTGGTGTCGCATCATGATTGACAGCTGTGATATGTGCATTCTGCGAGAGCGGGTCCTTGATTTCGTGGCTTTACTTCCTGCTCACTACTGCGCAGGACTGGTCCCGAAAACGCTGAGAAAAGCAATGTTCATTTCCAGCGAATTAAGTAAAACTTTAATAGTCATTTTAATACCTTTACTCAATTATTTGGACTACGAAACTTTGGGAGATTATTTTTTAATGTCTGTACTTTGAAATTAGCTAAAAAAAATTCACATATAATCAACAATAGTTACAACAACTTGATTTTTACGACAGGGGGACTTCACATTCTCCAAGGGTTTTTTAAGTCGTACAGTACATAAAAAGCTGCAAATCATATCAAAGCCTGTGTCCTCCAGAGTTCGCATTTGTTGGCTGCATACATTACTGAGATTTATTATTATAGGTTTTTATCTCAGAGAAGCAACAATCACATTTCAAAGTAAAAATGAAACTGCAGTGATTATGTCTCACAAGGAATAAATATTAATTTTATAATGGTTTAATTGCTGAAATGGGACAACCTCACTGAGGTATGCGGTCTTCAAATGTGACCATGTGGAGGATGCAGGCATCGAAATGAGATACAATTGTACAACCAGGATCTGCTGGTAGGTTAATGTGGTATTTGTCCCACCTATCCTGCTCTGTGATTGGATGACTAAGAAAAGTGACATTAATGAGGGCAACGTTCAACCCAAAGTTCAGTTTTCAATTTATGGCAACATAAAAATAGTGGAATAACCACTTGGGGCAGCCATTTCTCAAAACCGCTGTTTCCATTGCAAAAAAAAGTGCTTTAGTGGACACACAACCTTATTATTATTCTGCCCTACAAGGGCAAAAGGGAGTAACTTTTTGGGGGGGCAAAAACAAGACCTCCTTTGTTATGTGGATAAGAGTCAATTTCATTGTTAAAAAAAAAATTAAGAAGAAAATAACTGACAACTAAAAGTAACTAAAAAGTTTTTTTTCTCAATCTAGCAAGTTAAGGTCTTTAGTCTTTCTAAAGCAGTACTGACATTTTATAAGCCAGCTTCTTAAAATCTCATCCTGAAATGTAAGGTCTCATCCTTTTCAAACAGTATTGAGGACGTTCCTGTCTATTCTGGGCTCTATTGGCTACTTTAACCTCATTATGTGGTTACCCCAAGTTACCTTTTTAAAAATGTTATGAAAAATGAACATGTTGCCACAACAATATTTTTGTCTACAAATATAATTTAAAACATGCAAGCCTACAGAGTGTCAAACATGTTTAAATAACAGAAAACATTCAAGCATTCAAAAAGCTAAAGATTTTTAAAGATCATGAGAAGTGACCCTAAACTTTCAAACAGAAATATATTTATTTACTTGTTTATTTAATTGATTTATACACATTCTGATGATATCCTAGGTATCCAAGCAACAGTTTCTACAGTATTTCAGTGAATTGGCAGGTTGGGATAATAGATGTCCAGTAATGGACTAACCAAGATCCCATGAGTGACACTGATAGGGGTTTTAATGCTTAAACTGACCTTCACACACACACGTACAGTTTGGCCTTTCTCTTCAGTCGCCTCTGATTCACTGTTTTGATCTATGGCCATGCAGCATTTTTTCAGAAGTTTTTGGGAGAAACGAACCGAGCGAGAAAGTCATTTTCAAACCGTAGTAATGATTCCTTCAATCTGGAACTGATACATGTTCTGTTTTCAGTTTTCCATGGAGAGGGGATAGTAAATAGAGCACAAGGACCTCTTCCAAAACCTCTGCCTTTGCCCTCAGCGTAATCAAACTCAAAAAACTAACAGACACCAAACAAAAAGAGAATTCTTCAAAATGAACAAAGAAACCACTTGTCAGGTCTGTGTGGCTCTTCCTAATGTGCTCTTACAACTGCTCAAGTGCATGTTGATGCCACATCAAAGACATTGATGTGGGTGGTGTAGTCTAGTGGTTAAGATTTGTTAACCTAAAAGGTGGTTTGAGACCCGCAAGATGTCTTACCACAGTGCCTTCGAGAAACAACCTTCGATTTGATCCAGAGGGAGAATCTCTTTAACTTATACCTAATATTATTAGGAAATGAATATTATGTCCTCCATGTCTATCCCTCATAACGTTCCAAATTGTATAACCTTTTTCTTTGGTGGAAAACAATAGAAGATTTAAAAACCTCATTAGACACTGAATGCCACTTTTCCACTATGTGAGCCAGTGCGAGCTAAACATCTAAGGCCAAGATCATCGGACCTTGAGCGGTGAGCCCAAATCGACTTGCATTACCACTATCAGGCTAACAGCCCTGCAATGCTGCCCAGAAAACACACCCTTAATTCACATTACTGATGTAGATTTCATAAACACTGCATGTCCTATGGTTAAAACTGTATTTAAAGAAACTTTCTGACCGAGATAAGTTTGAGTATATGCATGATCAGGTTTGATACAAGAAATGGCTAAGAGCAAGATGACTACCTATAAAAAGCTACTTCAGCAGTCATATAATTGTGGTTTGACATCTGTATATGATATATATATATCCCCTTGAAAGACCTCTGCCTTATTCGAATACACACAACCGGCGCAACGTCATAGAATGTCTCTGAACAGGTTCACGCCCACATTTGGCCTATTTTCTCTTCCTGTCAAAAGGAATGGCAAGACGGCGGTGTTAACAGAGACGATTATGGCAATTAGGAACATGGCCAAACGTCTAATGAAGCAATCAGTTCTTGATGGACTAAATTTCTTCCTGGTTAAAAAAAAAAAAAACTGTTTCACTCGGCTATACGTCCAGATATTAGGGATGCACCGAATCCAGATTTTTTGGGTTCGGACGAATACCGAATCCACTGTTTAAGATTCGGCCGAATCCGAATACCGAATCCTAATCGCATCCTTATCCATTAACACAGTAAAACACATTAATGAAGTAAACAACATCCACAGCAGTGTATTTTTCATTTTATTTAATTTTAACTGTAAAAAAAAAGAATAGGCAACATTATGCCAAGATGACAAGTGGGAAAAACTATTTTTACAATTACCATTACCATAATGAAAGCGATGCGGTGCGACACGCTCGTTTTTCCAGGTGAGGAGGTTCTTGTGCTCCTATCAAAATGTGAACCGCCTAGGATTCGGTTCGGTGGAAAAAAAATCTAGGATTCGGCCGAACCCGAACCCCGTCAAAAAGCCCAGTATTCGGCCGAATCCTGGATTCGGTGCATGATCCCTATACCGATAAAAAAAAATCGTTACTTCCTACTACTGCTGTATACAGCAGACACCCCTAACTTTAATTGCATAGAACAGCCTGATCTCACTGTTAATACGTAGTAATAATAAGTAACTTTTTTTTAAAACACAAAGCTTACTTTTATTATGTTTAAATAGATGCAGAAGTGTACAATATAGACATATTTGCAATCATAGCATTATTACATTTTACAGCTAAAAACACATTCACAAATATTTCATACCATAAAGATTGCTGTAAACTTTCCCTTTAACCATTTTATCGATAATTACCACCCTAACCCTACCCAAACCTTACCCTAAACTCAAACCCTTTTACACAAAAATGTTAAAAATACAAAATGTATTATTTTTATAAAATGCAACGTAAAATACAGAAATGTGTTGGAAATTTTTTGCAACAAAACATTTAAAAAAATTGTTAAGCCAATACAGTCCTACCCAAAACATTTTTTATTTATTTAAATCATGCACTGTTAAAGCTATGGTCTACGATTTCAAAGATTGTTCATTTTTAATAACCTTGTTTAGATGCTGGTTATGGTTCTACAGTAAAATCCTAACAATATAAAGAGAATAAAGAATGAAAAAAATCCATTCACTCTATTGGGTGTACAGCGGCAGAGAAGTTGACCAATGTAAGCTGTCCGGCCGGACAGCTTACATTGGTCGACTGCTCTCATCCAATCTCAGCTCCACTTGAAACTCCACCTTGCACTCGCGTCTCCACCCCATCGCACCCCACCCCGCCTGCGACATGAAATTTCTGACAGTGTATGGTAGCTAGCAAAGTAGCAACAGCTCACAAATGGAGAAAAAGCAAACCGACAGCAGCAAGCGGCCCATGCTTGGAAGAAAGAGAAAGTCTGTAGAAGAAAGAGCAGAGATATAAGCGAAGACTCAAACGCCGGACTCAAAGTCGAATTAATATAGGGTCCGCGATTGACCGTTGGAGGAAGCTTCAGGGAGACTAAACACCGATGCTGACACAGCAAACTTTTTGTTGAGCAGGTCCGCATTTATTTATACTTTTATGGTGTGCGGTGTTACATAAATATCTTTATATCAGTCTGACAACATGCTCATGGCGGACTTTTTGTTGAGCATTTTGAAGATGCGCTGTGTGCTGCTATAACAATTACTCAAAACCTTAGCAATACTAACTAATAATTAATGTGCGCTAGGTAGCACTTTTGACCAGGGGAAACGAGGCTCAGGAGGGGAAACGTATGCCAAACGTTGTTGTGAAAGTAAATAACGTCAATCAGTCATAATTGTAAGTGTTCATTCCTTCAAGGCTTTATGTGTTTACTGCTCTGTAAATCTCTGTTCCGATGTTTACTACCGGTGATCACAGCTTGACTGAGTGACGTTGTTCAGGTCGTTTCCCGGTGGGAGGGATCAGATATCACAGACGGGCGGGATGAGTTTTTTAAAACTTACTAACCGTCTCAGGCTTTCTCGACCGATTTTCAACATCGTAGACTACAGCTTTAAAAATAAAAAGCATAACAGACAGACAAGTGTAATCACAATAATTTATTTATTGTGAATTTTCAAAAGTAGTACCAAAAGTAATTAAAATAACTTTGTGCTGCAGCCTCTGCCTTCTCAGGAGTAAATGAAATACATAGAAATATTAAACGTATTAATCCATGAGAATGTTAATCCGGCTACTCTCTATCAAGGCGCGCTAAATTTCAAAAGTACATCGACTGAAAGACGGCAGTCACAAATCTGTGACGTAGCACACAAGAGCCAATGCTTGTATCGTAAAGCTTCTTGAGGCGCAATATTTGAATTTTAATTCATAACGAACCCAAGATTTGCCGTTTACGGTCACTGAGTAGAACTGGGATCGAGATCGCTGGATAAAAGGCTGAATTTGGATCTGTTCCTCACAATTGTACGAATTTTTAAGATGTTGATAACAGCAAATTAATCAAATGAACATTTTTTTGTGAATTTATGTTGTGTTTTGGTCAGGGCTTTGAACCAGAATTGTTTCCCAATTGGTTTGTTCTGAACAGAAACAGTATTTTAACGTTTCCGGTTTTCGGTTCAACCCTAAAATTGACGTTCCTGAACCGGTTAGAACAAAAAAATTTAATTCCGGAACCGGTTAATAACGTTCCATGTCATCTGTGGGACATACAAATACGTACAAATCATTAGGACATTAAACTTAAATTATTAGTCTACATAATTTTACTTAAGTCTCTTTTTTACTTAAATCTTGTCATCAAACATTAAAAAAGGCTACATTATGCAAACAGCATAACTGTAATTCTGACATGCCTACATTTGTTGAGGGCACTTAAACATGCGCACACACACAGATGGAGGACGAATGCCAAACGGTGCTTCGGGAAGAAAACGGAAGTAAACTTTACCGAGTATTGCACAGAAATCTTGTCAAAGAACGAAAAAAAAAAACGTTATTAACCGGTTACCATTATTTTAAATGAACGTTTCTGTTTCGAAACATATATTTTTTGAAAGTTTCTGGTTTCGTTTCTGTTCCTTGCAAAACATCAAAAGTTTCTGGTATTCGTTTTCGTTCCGTGAATCGGTTCAAAGCCTTGGTTTTGGTGTAAGTAATGTTGCATAGGAGAAAATACCTTTTGTGTGTCTTTTACAAAATTATTAAATGATTACAGAAATGTTATTCATTTTAAGGTTTTAAAGTGTAGTCTTTTATATTGTGTAATTCTCTAAAAATTAATAAAAATTTCATTAGGTAAAATGTCTTAAATAAGTCAGAAAATACAATGAAACATGTCATTAATATGAGTAAGAAACACCAATGCCCACGATTGTTATGGAATGTATGAATAGTAATACGTACAAATCTGTACTTCTGTACAGCTGTTAATGCAAAAACAGTTAACATATTAGTCCTGTCAACACGTCTATATTTTACGTTTCAGTGTTTATAAACGTAATTAAAGGTGCATGTGGTGCAACCACACCTTACATAAAAATACACACCTATTCTCATGAGATCATTTTGAGGAGTGCTTAGCCACTTCTTTGGGTATACTGTTTTTTTTATTCATTCCATGTGCGTAATTGAGACTGGTTTATTGTTTGAACCTGTATATAGCCCGGCACTTTGTCATATGGACTACTTTTATGGTGATTTTCTGTTCTTTTAGAGCTTGACAGAGCCAATTTACTGTATATCTGCAATGGAAAAAGCAAATCATTCTATTTTATTATTCAAGTTGATTTATATAGCACTTTTCAGTTAAAACACATTGTAGAACAGACATAAGTAAGTAATGTATTTAGGAAATATAAGGACCATTCAATTAAAAATGACATTAATCTAAGAGATTTTTTGAAAAAATCTATATCTTTTATTGTGTGTTTAAATAAATTGTATTGGTTTGCAACGACATGAATGTTAAATAAATGATAGAACTTAAATTTTTGGTGAACTAACCCTGTAACCCAAGGTTGATCTTTAGGGATTGCCCTCATGACCTAACAACATGGCATCTTTCTACGGTGATCTCATATGGAAGTCCCAGTCCTGCTGTATTAAACTCCAACAGTCCCAGTCAGATGATAACAAAGACCCTATTCAGTTTAAGGGACATCACATGAGCAAGTGTGTTGTCATTGTCAGCTTGCCACTTTGTGCCAATAGCCAAATCACAGCTATGCTGGTATTCAGTACAACAGCACAATCGAGAGGATGATCAATAGTCCAATACCAAAGTCTTGATCTTTGCATTACACTCTTCATGGCAAATGTGTGCCACTGGTATCACAGGATGGTACTGGGAGATAAGTACACAAGTACAAGTTCTTTCATTATGGGCCTGAATAGTGTAATGTGTAATATAAATACAATTAATCCTGCCAGTTTAAATTGAAAATCATATCCCAAATCATGTCATCATAGCAAGATTATACCCTAATAAATAATTTAGTAAACGCATCTGTTGGTCGTATTTGAGGGAATGGACAAACGATCAAAACAATCATATGGTTATAGGCTGGATAAAATGCACATACAGTAGCCTGAATGTATGGTAAGCAACTTTGTATAAAGTGCCTTCCAAATGCATAAATGTAAACATCTTTGGACGCATTTATAGCCTTGAGCCTTAATGCCAAAACTGTGTTTACTGTACAGCTGCTTTGCAACAATGCAAAACTGAAAAATAAATTTGAATTAAAATGAACACTGCACAGAAATCATGAGTGGACACCTTTGTAAAGACCGTAAAATCTTAACTGTACTAAAATCTGGACTCTGACTTTGCCATGCTAGAATGTTAATAGTGATTATCTTACTGCAAAACATCTTTTCCATTAGGTTTTCCAACAGAAAACGCTTGAATTTTGCTTTCATTTTACCCACACAAGCATTCCAGCCCCGCATGCTGAAAAGCATGCATGTCTTCAAGCTTGCAAGATGCGACAACCACCGTGTTTTACGCGGTTGTATTTTTATGACACCTAACATTCGACTTATACCAAACATGCAGTTAATCCAATGGGCAAAAGATGATTTTTGGCCTCATGAGACGAAAGAATATAATTTTTCAGCTGCCTCCAGAGACTCCCACATGCCTTCTGGGAAACTATGGCAAAGTTGCCATATGATGTGTTTTTAACAATGGCTTCTTTTTGCCAGTTTCCCATGAAGCTGTTACTGGTGGAGTACCAGCACAGCAGTTAAAGGATTAGTCCATATTCTTAAAAAAAATCCAGATAATTTACTCACCCCCATGTAATCCAAAATGTTGATGTCTTTCTTTGTTCAGTCGAGAAGAAATTATGTTTTTTGAGGAAAACATTCCAGGATTTTTCTCATTTATATGGACTTTAATAGAACTTAACACTTAACTCCACACTTAACAGTTTTTTTCAATGGAGTTTCAAAGGACTCCAAACGATCCCAAACGAGGCATAAGGGTCTTATATAGTGAAACGGTTGTCATTTTTGACAAGAAAAATAAAAAATATGCACTTTTAAACCACAACTTCTCGTCTATCTCCGGTCCTGAAAGCGCCAGCGCGACCTCACATTAATGCGAAGTGACGTAGAGAGGTCACGTGTTACATATATGAAACGCACATTTGCGGACCATTTTAAACAATAAACTGACACAAAGACATTAATAAGTATCATTCCACATACAACGCCGGAACGTTCCTCTTTCTCCACACTTGTAAAAACTGGGGTGTAGTTTCGCGTTCGTCCTCTGTGACCTCTTGACGGGATGACTTAGTCCGTGAGGTCGCGCTGGCGCTTTCAGGGCTGGTGATAGACGAGAAGTTGTGGTTTAAAAGTGCACATTTTTTATTTTTGTTGTCAAAAATGACAATCGTTTCGCAAGATAAGACCCTTATGCCTCGTTTGGGATCGTTTATAGTCCTTTGAAACTCTGTTGAAAAAAACTGTTAAGTGTTGAGTTAAGTGTTAAGTGTTGGGTTCTATTAAAGTCCATTAAAATTATAAAAATCCTGGAATGTTTTCCTCAAAAAACATAATTTCTTCTGGACTGAACAAAGAAAGACATCAACATTTTGGATGACATGGTGGTGAATAAATTATCTGGATTTTTTTACGAAAATGGACTAATCCATTAATATCAGCCACTGAAGCAAGAAACTCCCTTAAAGTTGTTATTGGTCTGTTGGTGCCCTTCTATACCATCTTGCACGGTCACTGTGCTTTTGAGGACAGCCTGCATAGGTAGATTTACAATCGCCTGCCTTGTGCTTTTTTAATTACTTTTCTATAATTTTTGCTGAAAATGTTCTTGAGTGTTATTTTTTTCTCCGTGGTGTAAGTTCGGCCACAATACTGACTCACCAGAATTTTGACCTTCTGGGTGTATTTATGCTACAATCATTTTAAATCCCTTGACCACACAAAGACAATCCCCTTATAATATTTATGTTATAATTTTTTCTAAATCAATTTGGTTGGAATAATTTAGGTGTGTCATGTTAACGAGGTGAATAGGCTACTTAAGAAATAAATATTTTAAAATATTTATTAATTACTTATCTATACTACAGTATCTACATATTGCTTAGACTCTTTAATGTTGTAATTTTATACAATGTAAAAAAGATATGTTGGTTCAACTTAAAAAAAAGTAAGTTACCTGGTTGCCGCAAAATTTTCAAACTTAAAGGTATTGCGGATGATTTTCTTTTTCCGGGTGGATCATCAAGACTATTGGTCCTCCTAATTGTCAATCAGGAGTGTTGCGCAATTGCATTTTTTTTAAAAAGTGGAGAAGTTGGTTCTTTTCTAAAATTCGAGAAAATCCTCCGCTATACCTTAAATATTCGTTAACTCAAAAAGTAATTTTTAGGTTAAATTAACTCAATATTTTAGGGAAATCTGTTAACTTACTTTTTTAATAAGTTGTTTTAACTTACATGTTTAACTCATACCCTACCAGCCTTTTTTTTAGTCTTTTGCATATTTTTAAGATTTACTAATACACACTTACACACTAAAGGAAATTTAAAAACGTTAATCGGACAATATATGTTCTTTAAATATGGGAACTTTTCTTCAAAAATTGAAAATTTACACAATTTAAGCTACACAATTTAAGGTAAAGTCATTAAAACTGACCTTTAACTAGAGATGCACCGATATATAATTTCTGTGCCAAAACCGATATTCGGTTTCCAAAACAAGGCACGCTTGAAAGATGGAGACAGGACTGCATGTAGTCACGATAGGGCAAGTTATTCATTTATTAATAGTGCAGCTTGTAATTGCCAAACTAAATGCTGTGCACAGAAGAGGGAATACAGCATTCATGATGCAGGCACTAGCAGCAAGGGCATTAAGACAACATTGTGATATTAATTTTACTAGTAATATTCAAATCTGTATTCTACCTTAATTGATTACTTGTTTGGAAAGTACTTGTCATGTTCTGAATAACTTTAAACTTTGAACTTTCATTCAGGAAAAAAAATCTGTAATCTTTTTCTTGGCCATATCGCCCAGTACTAGTAGGAAAAAAATCTTTTTACCTGCCGATCTGTGCATTTCTACTTAAAAACTTAAAATCAGGGAAAGTAAACTGCTACAGAAGTGTACAGAATTGAACAGAAGTTAGTAAGTTAGATCTAATACACAAACCTCATAATGGTAGTCCATGCAGGTAAGGTCTCTCCAACAGCGGTCACCTCTGATCTTTATCAAACCCTGATGAGAACACACAAAAAAAATTCAAATTGATTTAAATAAACTAGCATTTCAGCACATGGCTAATGTTTCAGCTTCTAATGAACGTCTATAAACAAACAAAAGACTTTCTGAGATTATTTTTACATAGTATAATAATAAACTTCAGAAAGAACCCTCTTTCATTCGAACTGAAACGTGTCAATTTTTTTCTCCACCCATCAACTATATTATTGATGGCAGATTTCAAACATTTTAACTCCTGACAGCTGTTTTTCTTAACCTGAAGTGATTTGGATCTCGCTGCACCAAATCGACCAGGAAAGCCAACTACAAGTTGAATCACAATATAGACCACGTCAGGCTCAGCATTTACTTCTGCTTGCAATCCATGAAATAAAATAAAACAGAGGATTCACATGGGCCCAAATCTCCGCAGGGGCTCAATAGAAAGCTACTAGCTCCACAGAAAAGGTCAAATATATACAGCTGTTATATACATTGCATATTTATTGCATATTACACTGTAGCTGCCAGTGACTGATGAGAAACATTGTTTTGGTTCGATATAAAGTTCAGATTTTTAGAAGGATTTATAGCAGACAAAACAATATATATAGAAAATAGAAATAAAAATATATATACACATATATATCATGTATGCTGTTGAACTGTCAATGTATAAAACCATGATAAGCAAATTTATCTGATTTATTAGATGTGTCTAAATTTATTAACACTATTGTAGGGCTGCATAACAACTAAACACAACTCTTCATTTGCAGAATAAAAGTTTTTGTTTATATGTTTATACTTTGTTTATATATGTGTGTGTACTGTTTATAATAATTATGTGTATATAAATAAACAAACATGCTTGTTTGAAAATAACCCAGTTTGTTCTTTACAGTGCAAGAAGTTTCCATAGATTATAAAAAGGTAAGAAAAAAATGTTTTTTTTAGGATCCTTTGATTGAAAGGTTCTTTGAGGAACCAACTATGGTTCTTTTATGACATCGCTGTGATGATCCCTTTCTAGCATCTTTATTTTTACAATAGTGCCATGGAGGTCCTAAGAGGACCCAGAAGAACCATCACAGGACCCAGGACAACATCCCCAACTGTCCCCACCTTCATGCCCTCGACTCAAGTGACCTGATATGCAACGGGTGCTCCCATCCCGAGGGAAAAACTAATGCATCATAAAATTTTGTTGCTTATCAAGTACATTCTTTCATTTATGACATTAAGGATAATGTAATAAAGAACCTTGGAATGAGTATTAGCTCCTTAAAATGTGATTGCACTAATGTGAAAATGACTGCCTCCCACCCTCAACCCACCTATCAGCTGGCCAACAAATAAAGCCAGAATGAAGGCTGTCCAACTGGAGCACTGCCGTCTGACAGTCACATTACTTTAATGATCTCAATTCACATCCTATGTACTATTTTCCCATTTTACTCACAATTACGGAGAAATTAGATTAAATATGATTGTATCTCTCTAGCATTGTCAAAAGAATTAAACTATAAGGATTCATTTTCTTATTCATATGGCTGTTTTTATAATAGCAGGCTGGAATTGAACATTAAATTGTTTATTTATTTTTAGTGAAACACATAGTTAACACCCCAACTATTCAATTATACAACAGTAGGCACTATAATTATCTATTCAACTTTTTCCTCTAAAACAGTATAGAAATCAACACTTGGCAGATGGGTCCTATAAGTAACTCCAGTGGCAATTTCTCTTCATTTCAGTTCACATTTCCAAATGTAATTCCAGTTATGGTCATGGTTAGAATATCCATGTATCCCATTTAACAGCTAAAACCAAGGACTTGTGTTAAGCACACAGGTGCATGTGACAGGAAGTTTCATATTATCTGATGGGCACTCACTAATGGATAAATAAAAAATCCATTAACTTCTGTAAACTGCAATTTTTGAAAAAAGTTTTGCTGACAGGAGACGGTACAGAGCCAAGATCTGCTGTGCCCATACTTGACACAGCTCGAATGCCAAAAGCTCATGCCAAGCATCCAAAAAAGAAAAAGTCAAACACACACACAGAACGGCTGAAATGGGAAATAAATCCCAGAAAACAGAACATACTCGGGTATATGCGTTTAAAACAAAATGTCCCCAGCTGAATCTGCACAATAAGCTGAATGCAAATCACTGAACTAAATGAGCTTAATGTTTTGCATTTAAAGCCTGATAAATTTGTACAATCATGCACTTAAAACATATTAAATGTATTTGTGAAAAGACAAAGGCTTAAACAGACCTTAAATCAGCAAACTGCTACTAACAAACAGCATATTTGAAACCACAAACTGTTCAATCCCATACACAGATATTAGTTTGGAGTAAAAAACGTATCTGCTGTATGATTATATACAGGGCAGTTTTAAACAATGCGTGCCTTATTTTCATAAACTACAGTAGTAATAGATTTTTACAGATTTAAAGAGAGACATAGAGTACAACAAAATGTCTATGCAGCAAGAATTTGAAATTAATCTAATTTTTAAGTGCAATTACCAATTCAAATGTTAATTGGGTTATCCAGAATATAATGCAACGAGTTTAAATGGGTAAATGATAAATGTATGGAAAACTGCAATGCTTTCCTGGTCTTTAAAGTTTAATAAGCCTTTTAAAGCAAGAGTCTTTAACAGAGAGGACTATTTAACAAAGTTATTATCTGCAACAGACAAAAAAAGTGATGTTTTAAATGTTCTTAGACTGATATCACAAATTTTCTTTATTATCACAAATGTGTAAGGAATAATTGACGACAGGCCATTGAATTATAAGAAAATAATGCAGTGTAACGGCACTCCGCAACCTTGGGTGTGCATTATTTTCAAATAATTCAAAGGACCGGAGTCAATTATTCCTCTTATACCACGGTTACCACAAACATCAAAATACAGCATTCAACAAACCCGTGGTATAATCTATATTAATTTTTTAAGTGTAAAATCAGATATTAAATGGGTTCTGAGTTTGTAAACCAAAGAAAAATTTGTTAATTATTAAGAAAATAAAATAAACTATCAAAATCTTTTCTGCTCTCAAGCGGTGGGGCGTGTCCGCTGTCAGTACTGAAACCACACCAACTCGCGGGAAAGCTGCCATCTCTCTAAACTTTCAAACATTGATACAACCTGAATGGATGCTTGCGATTAGGTTAGAGGCGGGGCCATGCACAGTGGCTCAAGTGCGTCATCAAGCTACCGTTTTAGCCCCGCCCAAATAATACTGAACATAGACATGTGTAAAAACTTTTCTAACATTTATAATGCGTTTAGATTTTTTTATATTGACTTCATAGGGACAGAGAATTTAACGCTTTCCCCGCCGATGTTTTTAAAAAAAAGTTGCCAGCCAGCGCCAGCATTTTTTATGATTTTCACAAAAGTTGAATGCCTTCCAGAAAATTGTCTTCTTTAAATATATAAACATACAATATATCAAATGAAAGAACAGACCCTCTGCTTTAAAAAACACTTTTCATCCCATCTTCATTTGTTTTTTTTTATTTCCTCTCAGGTTTCTTTAAAAATACCACGTTTTGAGCAACGAGCTGAGATAATTGAATTTTTGTGAAGGACTTTTAATAGAGATCAGATTCAGAGCGATCATCAAAACATACACAAAGTTTGATCTGTTTGACCTAAGGGGTTTCTTCCGGGTTTTATAAGTTGTTTAAGAGCACCACCTGGTGGATAATACTGGAAATACGGATTGCCGTAAAGACTCATCATTGGCTGGGAACATTTTTCTCTTGACGCGTTAACTTGTCAATGGCGGGGAAAGAGTTAAACTATACTGTAATCATTGCAGGAAGTATGATGTGATGGTGTGTGTGTGTGTGTGTGTGTGTGTGTTTATCTATCTATCTATCTATCTATCTATCTATCTATCTATATCTATATATATATATATATATATATATATATATATATATATATATATTCATCAAACAATGCTACTGAATGGCTTTAGAATATAGCACAAGGGTCTTATTGGCTACTTTTATGATTCATTTGTGATTATTTTTTTTAACTGCACCCATCTTCATTCAATATGTGACCCTGGACAACTAAAGCAGTCATAAGGGTCACTTATACACCGTTTCAGCAGTAACAACATAAACAAACATCTTTCGTGGAACAAACGTAACTTCCGGTAAACTCCGCAAAGAATAACAACAAAGATCTTTTAGAGTAGTTTATTTCTGATAACAAGCAAAATAAGTAGATTACCTTAGACAACAAGTAGATTACCTTAGTTCAAATCATAGCTAAAGCATATCAAAAACTATACTTAGCTAATGTTACGGTGTCAAATGTGTACTATAATGTATACACTCTGTATAACTACAGATCAGACCAAACCTCCCATCAAATACCAATAATCCATGATTACGTCTCCTCTCGTTTTTGGGAAACCAAAACATTTATTATTTTCGGCTAGATATTTGTTACAGAGTTACAGTTTAGCCACTAGTCAGACCATTAAACAAACAGAGACCAGACCAGACGCATAATCGCGTCACCGCACGTGCGTCCGATGAAACCATCTATACATCACCTAAAAGCTGAATAAATAATCTTTCCATTGATTGGACAATATTTGGTCTAGATGCAAAAATCTGGAATTTGAGGGTGCAAACAAAATCTAAATATCAATCGCCATTAAAGGTGTCTAAATGAAGTCCTTAGTAACACATGTTCCTAATGATCAATAAATTTTTTATATTTACAGTAGGAAATTTACAAAATATTTTTATGGAACATGATCTATCCGTGCTTTGATTTTTGGCATACATTTTTTTTACCCATACAATCATTTATCATTATAAATATACTGGTATGACTTATGGTTTTGTGGTCCATGGTCACATATTACACAGAAAAGAGGAGCCAGTATATTCATCTACACTTTCTAAATGATTTCTTCCTAAGAAAGATACATGGCTAATGAATATGAACAGATGGAGAAGACACTTAAGTTGAAAATTTTAAACATGAGAGGTTTGACTCCTAATGGAAGGTGTGAACTTCAGTCTCTAAGTGAAACAATTCTTGAACAATCTGACAAACATGAAGAAAATCTCTACGGACATTAAAAAAAAACCGTTTTTAGCAGATAATAAATGCGTAGGGCCGAGGGAATCGTATAAACCACAAGAAACAGTGTCCGGTCAGAAATCCAAGTCTCAAGTCTGAAGGATTTCAAGAGGCGCTTTGATGTGTGCTGAAAAACGTCCCTTGCTGAGAAACGGAAAAAGAAAAGAAAAAATTATCGTGAGCGACAGCTTGGCCGCTGATCCGGCTACGACCTTGGGTAGACTATATTCATAAACCGCTGGCGTTCATTTCATTTTTCCCGGAAAAGCGGACAACTTGCTAAACTTTTGGTGTTTGGCCCCAATTACTGCACACAGTTGGTGCTAATAATTGTTCTGCCACAACAGATTTGATTTAACTGAACTATGAAAATACGAAAAGAAAATGCTTTGTGAATTATGCAGGGTAATTGACCACCCTTGATGATTATTTACACAGTTGGAATAAGGATCCACCAAGCTAAAAGTCCAAATCACCAGTGAGAACTACCTGTTACAGCCTGTGTATTAATATGAGCTAGCTTCACCATATGCATCAAGCTGAAAAACTGACAAACACCTTCATCAGTAAATTCCCAATGCACAAATTAAGAATCAGTTAGTGACTTGACTGCGTATAAAACTAATTAGATGATTTAACTGGGAAGTGATATGGACAAGATTCATTCATCTTACAGGGCCCCTTAAGACAGTTTCTTACTTCCATCAACATTCACACAACAAACGCAAAGAAATCTGAGGAGACAGCGCAAATGAATGATAATCATTACCATACTATTAAAACCAGCTTTTCACTTTACCTTTCAGTCTGAGGGAGTTTTTTATGCGTCCTGTGTCTGAAGGGAAATGGCTGTAGGGTTTTTACAGTTGTAAGTACTTAAAGGCAATTATATTCTTGGCCTTGTTTAACCGAACGTGCAGCTCCCCTTCCTTGTTTCTCCACATTTGTGTCTCTAATTGGAAAAACATTTTCATCTACATGGCAACTCCATACTTTGGCTGACAATAGTTATAGGCCAGCATTACAGCAGTCATAGAAACCATAAAAAATCCAGACAGAAGTCGTCTGACAGCGTGTTTAAAGTGTGCATTAGCAATACACATGTACTCTTTTATCCCAACATATAGGTTTTATCCCCACAGATGGTTGGGGAAATATATATACCGTATAAAAACCCTGTGCTTCTGACATGTTTTCTTGCAAATAATGATTTTTATCGGTCGTTTATGTTTAGTTTCAGCAATTTCACTTTAATAACAATACGAAAGCTATTAGTCAGTCATTGAAATGTCTTACTTCCTACAAATGTGACTTCAGTCATTTCATTAGTATTTAACAAATTTGACTGTCTTTTGATGCAAAACCCTCTAAGTGCATGCAGGTGTGCAAACAGTTGCAGAATCACAGAAAGTGTGTGCGTGCGTACGTGCGTGCGTGTGTGTGCATGCGTAATACAGCCGAAGAAAAAATTAAGACAACTTTTAAATGGTCCATTTCAGGTTTTTTTTTTATTTATTTATAGGTATGTTTAAGTAAAATAATAATTTTGTTTCCTTCTGTCAACTACAAAGAACATTTCTGCCAAATTCTTAATCAAAATTATGTTTTTATTTGCATTTATTTATTGAAAATTGAAATGGGTAAACCATGGTAAAAATAACAATAAAAGATGCAGTGTTTTACGATCTTTAATACTGCAAAGAAAATACGTTTAAATTCATTTCTTAACGACAAAATGTTTTTAGTCATGCTCTCAGTCTTTTAAATTTTCTGTTGGGTGACTGTGGTCATGTGACTCAATGTCACTCCCAAATTTTGCTTTTGTTCAAATTCATCAGACACTGGACTGAAATGGTCACAATACATCTAGAAATTATTAATCCAATCAAAACTGTAGTGGTCTCTTAATTATTTTCCCAGCTGTATATATAAAATATAGGTGTGTACTGACCGCACCCAGCATGATGCGAACTATGAGCCAGCGGAAGGTCCAGATAGAGATAAGAGAAGGCGGGCAGTGACGTGGCAGCTGTTCGAGGCTCCACAGCGGGCACAGGAAGATACCCAAGAACCCAGTTTCCAGAAGTTGACTTTCCCAACCTGAAGAAAAAGAGCAGCTACACGCTTACACATCCAAATCATATTCAAACATGCACATGCTGAGGATACACAATAAAAACCACAATCATATTGCACAAGATTTTTATGTTAGCAGTGAGAGTGGAAATGAATGTTATTGCACAAAAATAAAAACAGCACATCGTGCTAACCAAAACACTACAGAAAGCCTTTTTATGAAATCTAAATCATTCCACATGCTGTGGTGTCTTAATTCATCCAAAGACAGTATTCCATACCTCTTGAGCAATACATTTCCATTACTTTTTTAGTTATTTGTAATTAATGGATAAGTCTTAATAAAAAAATTAGAAAGGTGATCAGTTTTGAGCCAATTGAATCTGTTTGCTTTGCAAAGATATAGTAAGAAAATGTGTATTTAATAAAAATAAGATAATGATATTAACCGAATGCTCTCGGCACGTATTATACGTTTATTATATATTTTTGCTTCAAATTCACTTAATCCCGGCCTCAGGCCATTCAGAAATACTGCTTTGTTGGCAGAATCAATTATAAGTCTTATTTAAAAAAATGCCCATTTACAAGCAAACATGTCAGACAAAAAAAAGGGTTTTGCATCTGAGCTCTTCAATTCTTATTATTACTCTAACAATATAAAATCAAACAGGATTTGAGATGAAAGTTCAACCGAACATTGCAAACGTTCCTTTAAACACATTACTTTGCATTCAACCCCATCCACATCTCCCTTTCCTATTGTCTGGCTTGTTTAAAAGAAACTCTAAAGCAAGGAGAACGTGCTCTGAATCTCTAAATTTCTGCCACTTTCGCCTTAGGGGATCCAATCTGTGCAATATTCGGAGAACTGCAGTGATCAGTATCAATCGCAGGAGTACAGCATTAATACACTGCATTACTTTGCCCTATATAGAGAATAAAGCGTATACAAAAGAGTCATGCAAGTAAATTCATCTGGCCTTAAGCACATTGGAAGCATTGCATCACTGAGATTAAATCAAAATGTTTTGCAATAATTGGATCACTTGCAAAAAGCTGCTAGGCAGAATTCGGGCTACCAATGGCTCAAATTATATTATCACAGAGTCTCTCTGGCACAGCCTTTGTACATGCATGAAGACCATCAAAGCACTGTTTACGGTGTACACAGCCTGTAGGTAGTTTGCATGAACTCACACTGAAAAGTGGAAAGAAATAGTGATATGAGGGGAGTTGGACATATTATACATTTATCTCTCTCCACAGTATCACACACTGAGATTATCTTGGTTTTTATCAGATATCTTGGTTTTTTATCTGCATTTTGTTTCACCATCTCTATAGACACATTTATTCAGTTTAAGAGAAAAGGCATGAAACATTACAAGATCTAATTGGATTCGAGTTTTGGGAGCGTTTTTGTCTAAGACCCTGTCATGTTTTGTCTGATTTTAATTTAGTTTATGTCTAACTGGACTTTGGTAAGGGGTTCCTGAGTCATTTCTTAAATGGAACATAAAATTAGGATAGTTAGATTAAGATGTGACAAAATGGGCAGATGTGTGACCTAAATATTGTATATCCTATATTTTACATTACAATCCAGTCTCACTGCAATTTAAATCTATCGATCTGTGATCATGGACACATATTCCTTGATTTCAGATCAGTATTTATTTTAATTTTCGCGACTCTCAGCTACAGTTTGAGCTGCTGTGTTCACCATGGTAATGGTCAATCAATAAGGCTCATCTGTACTATTAACTGTTAGATATGAGACACCCTAACCATAACATTTAAAGGTGACAACGGTTAAAACAATGACTAACAAATGAAAAGAAACAACACAGCGTCTGTGCTCCCGAATGGCCAGAAGAAAAATGTGGTAGAGGCATAAGTGATACTTCTTCTAGAAATACTTTGATTGATACTCATGATGAGTAAAATGAAAAAGAAATTTGCGCTGAGTGACACGAGAGTTGAGGGAAATCGTTCCCATGAACATAAATCACTAGATGTATATTTTCGAGACTATAGCACAAATATAGCTATAGCAGTGAGAGACGATCGTATATTATGTATATACTGTACAATCAGGGTGCAATTTGCTGGGGGGTGGGACGATTATCCCCCCTCTGGTCTTTATATCAAAAGGCATACTTTATTTCAACAGTTACAAGAAATAGCTTAAAGGACACTCCACTTTTTTTTTTAAATATGCTCATTTTCCAGCTCCCCTAGAGTTAAAGACTTACCCAGATTTTACCATTTTGGAATTCATTCAGCCGATGTCCGGTTCTCGTGGTACCACTTTTAGCATAGCTTAGCATAATCTATTGAATCTGATTAGACCATTTAGCATCACGCTCAAAAATAACCAAAGAGTTTCAATATTTTTTCTACTTAAAACTTGACTCTTCTGTGGTTACATCATGTACTAAGACCGACGGAAAATTAAAAGCTGTGATTTTCTAGGTAGATATGGCTAGGAACTATACTTTCATTTAGGCGTAATAATCAAGGACTTTGCTGCCGTAACATGGCTGCAGGAGGCGCAATGATATTACGCAGTCCCCAAAAATAGTCTCCTTGGTAACTTTCAAGCAGAGGACTATTTTCGGCTGAATGGATTCCAAAATAATGTCTCCTTATTTAACACACCTGATTTAACTCATCAGCATGTTAGGGAGACATGTTAACCATTTTGGAAGGAGGCTGATGAGTTGAATCAGGTGTTTTAAATAAGGAGACATCTAAAACTTTCTGGAAGGGGTACTTACGGTACATTCACACAGGGCGTAAGCGTTAACGCTTAACGGAAGGCTTGTCTGAAGCGTGGCCAACAGCCAATCACTGTGACCGCAACACAAGCTCCGGTCTTCCGTAAACGTAATTGGCTGGCTCTGCCTAGGTTATTTGCATAAGGCGATATGATTGGCTGATGCACGCGTTGCCGCTTGAAAAGTTGAGAAATGTTCAACTTCTGCCGCGAGCAACGGCACTGACGCGGTGCAGACGGATCCACAATTCAGTTCGCCAACGCTAAACGTCACCCATTAAATGTGAATGGGAAGCGTCAATGCTTACGCCCCGTGTGAATGCGCCGTTAAGGACCAGGATTGGGCTGCTCTAGGGGAGCTGGAAAATGAGCATATTTTCAAAAAACAGTGTCCCTTAAATACCCTGAATAATCAACATAAGCCCGTGTTTCATTATTTATTTATTTATTTAAAAATTTAAAAATGTAGCCCTTGGCTATGCATACTGTGTTAGACTTGATGAGACTAGTTCTAGTGCGCTTATGTACCTCATTTTTAAGTCACTTTGGACAAAAGCATCAACTAAATGACTTCTCATGATGATTTTTCCGAAATAAAAATATTTTAAAAACTTCCCCCCTCTGATTTTTTCACAAATCGTACCCTACAGTATACAACAATATACATATTATAAAAAGGCATAAATTCCATTGAAACATTCCTAAAATCAAACATTAAAATGGCAAAACTGGTGTAAAACATTGAAGAAAACGAACATGCACATCTTTTCCTTCTCTCTCAAAACGCTGCTGAATTCACTAATGGACTTAATTAAGTCCCGATCGGCCACTTCAGCTTACTTGTTTATATGGAGAATTTGGATTATGAAAGGACTGGAAAATCAAAGTGGGTGAGCGAAAAGGCAGTTGTGGGGCTGGGCTGGGCTAAAAGTTCAAATGAATCATTCGGTATAAATGTGCATTTCTCCACTGTGACTTGGCTCGAACGCCATTTTACTAAACAGATTTGGCTTCTACGCCTGTAGCAGTCCAACTTGTGGATCTTCCAAATCACAAACCTAAACACTTAATGGGGAGAGGCTGTGACTTATGTGTTCCAATGATTCATAAGCATTGCTTTCATGTGGACTTTTAGATATGTTGCTACTAGAAATCAAATCAAAGACATGCTGCAAGACGAAAAAACATTAAGGTGCCTGTGCCACTATTATTATTACACAATATGAAAAATGATTACTCACCAAAAGAGTACCTACAGTAGATGAAACAAAGAAATATATTTGATTAATTGTATTATCGTCACAAAATTATGAATACATCAATTATTTTTATAGCAATACTCAATTTAAATGTAGAAATGCATCAATCTAAACTGTTTTCACATTTGATTGTGCATGCATGTGTGTTTGCTCACCAAAGCTGTCCAACGTTCACTATAGAGTGATATAAGATCCAAAGTAATCCCATTAGGATCATATTGGCCCTTCCCATCAGTAGGACAAAGCCAGAAATTGCCATCCCTGCCAGAGCGATGCCATCCAGGTTGGCATCCATGTCATTCCAGTCCATAAACCAGAGGATTGAAGGAGTGTATGCCAAAGCTTTAAAGTCAATCTTGCCACCCACATAGCGCTTGACACTTCTCAAGTAGTCCTTGCATGGCATGAGACCTTTCTCTCCAATGAGCTGTTTGTTTTGCTTGTATGCTACAGTGAAAGCCACAACTAGAAAAGAAGATATGAGGTGTCGTTGAATTCATTTTTACTACTTGCACAATGACACAACAACACTTAAATTAAACATACTGTACATACATAGGTTTGAAACTAGGAGTTTGATACAGCTTTAATATTCATATAATATATGAGATGTTACATCACTGCTGCTTATATCCAAATGCTTAGATGTCCCTTAAAAAATTAACACTGGCTTAACTATGGTAACCATATATTTTAGTATTATTTGTAGTTAAAAGTATATAGCCAAAATTTTACCATAGTTTCACTACAGGAACCATAAGCATGCAGCTGAATTATGGCAATAAGTGAATCCGCCACAAAACATGCTCGCTTACTTCACTTTTACTATAATGAAAACATCGTTAAGTTTCCTAAGGGTTAACTTTAACTATCTGATCGCCTAGCAACAGCATCATGCACACCCTCAACTGTCAGACTTACAGTAGATAAAAGCAATGGCTCGCAGCAGTACAATTCGCGTGAGCCAGTAAGTCCCTGTTTGTAACGACACGCCTTCTTTTTTATCATATTTGCTCAAGTCCTCGTCTTGCACTGTTTCACTTTTGTCTTCGTTTGAATGACTGTCTGAAATAAGCGGAATGGCACGCCGCTTTCTTAAGAAACTTTCACTGTTTTCTGTGCTCTTGCTGGAAGCCGCCATATTGTTCAGAGCGCTTGCGCAAGAGGTCACGCGCAGCCTGCTGACCAATCAGAGAACAGTGCGCTTCTGCCACATAACGCACAGGCATAACCAAGTTAAAAATAATATTAATATTTGATTAATTAATAAACTAATAACTGATGCATGTGAGATCAGAAGTAACAATTTTATCTAGCTTATGTACTTAATTATATAGTGTTCAGGAGTTTAAAGGTTCATCTCTTTCTTCGACGAATAAGCACAAACCTAAACATTCAAACACTTTAAAAAATATATCGGTTATTTGCTTCTGGTCTACAAAATCTTTACCTATTTAAGTGTGCTTTGTTCGAGTGAGTTTAAAGTTACAAGTTTTTTTTTCATAACGGAAATTATTCAGGAAACCCCATGAGCATGGCATTATGATCTAATTTGTTAGTCAATTATGTTCAATTAAGTGAAAAGTTGCTGATGTACCAGACATACCAACTGGAGAAGTTGTGTTTCTCCACCAAAAGCTTCTCCACCAATGAGATGACAGAAGGAGGAGTGCGAGGCTAGAAAGCTCTCAAAAACTTCTCACATACCAGCCAGTTGTGACATGTTGCCATTTTATAGGCTAGTGTTGACCGTGTAATTTGTAAGCCGAAGATACGAAAAACAAGGAATAGTTTTTATGGAATATAACGGTTTATCAGTGTTACAATCTTCTCAGCATCCAAAGCGCCTTGCGCGTAAAACACGCGATTAATCGCCCAATCACCGTTACATTTTTGTTTTTCCTTTATCAAACTTTATTCCACGAAGATTTTAAACATGTCTAAGGAACCGGATAAAACTTCTACTGGGACAGAAAGCTCAGCTTTTCTTGGCGATGTAGACTCTGATTGCGCGTCGTCTCCATCAATGTCTGACGACCAAGAATCCCATTCGCAACTGGGCACCAGTAATAAGCCGAATATTGAAGAGGATGGCCGCTTTCCTCCGTGCATAAGAGATGCTGTGTCGCAGGTTCTCAAAGGCTATGACTGGTCCTTGCTCCCGATGCCTATGCATGGTAACAGGTCTTTAAAAGATAAGCCTCATGTAAAGAGACCCATGAACGCTTTTATGGTGTGGGCGCAGGCTGCGCGCAGAAAACTGGCAGATCAGTACCCCCATCTCCATAACGCAGAGCTCAGCAAGACCTTGGGCAAGTTGTGGAGGTAAGTGGTTTTTTTTAAAAACGTTCAATAAAGTTTTGAAATTCTGTTTTGGTAAAACTATTTAATATGATGTTATGAATGTATTTGCATGTAACATGAACAATCCCCTGCAATAACTTTTTTTTTTGTATATGTAGTAACTACAAAATTACCATGTATAGTCTTACTACATGAAGTCTAACTGTGATATTTGAAGTTGGTAATATAAATGATAATCAGTCTGCAAATCTGCCGTGGTTACTGCACTTTAACTAAGGTTGTAAATTGTAATGTGCAGTAATCTCATCAAACAAAACTTGGTTTCGCTCTTATTTTTCAAATCAAATATTTTTATTTATTGCACAACATTTCAATTGGATAATAAAAACTACATTCAATCCTGTAATTTGTAAATGTCCAGGCTGCTCTCTGAGAATGAGAAGAGACCGTTTATAGAAGAGGCAGAAAGACTGAGGGTCCAGCACAAGAAAGACTATCCAGATTATAAATACCAGCCACGAAGACGAAAGAGCATGAAGCCGGGTCAAAGTGAGTCAGACGAGAAGAATCATCATCCCTCGGATCATATATACAAGGCAGAACCAGGTATAAGATGCATGCACCTTTAACTGGTCCATACTTTACCAGTGAAAAATGTTCTTGAACTACATCATCAAATGCATTTTATATACATGCATGCAAGTATATTAAACCTCATTTGGCATTATCTTTAGGCATAAAACAAATGTAAAATAGTCTAGATGTACACTGACATAGGGAGTGTAACTACGTACAGGGACCAGAATATTGCAGTCACTAAGCATCTTACACAGAAGTAACCACGTTAACATTGTGTTGGTGAGTTTTGACAAAGACAAGAATCAATTGCACACATTTTTCTTCAGAACAGATTTAAAATAGAATTGTAATTGTCAAGTCACATGTATAGAGCTTTATGTAAAACATATTGCTTTACAGTTAATACAAAACAAAGTTAAAGGGATAGTTCACCTAAAAATTAAAATTCTTTCCTCATTTACTCACACTCAAGTTGTTCCAAACCTGAATATCTTTTTTTGATCTGCTAAGCCATGTTTGTAAAAGAGCAGATCTGGGGCACCATTCACTTCCATAGTATTATTTGTCCTACTATAGAAGTCAGTGGTGCCGCTGTTCTGCTGTTATAAACATTCTTTAAAATATGTGTTCAGCAAAACAAGGAAAGTTATACAGGTTTGGAACAACTTGAGGGTGAGTAAATTATTAATTTTAATTTTGGGTGAACTGTCCCTTTATAGGGCTCATAGCATGAAAATCTGACTTTTTCCGTGACTAAGTGCTATAATTGGGTCCCCAGTGCTTCTTTCAACCTTGAAAATGTGAAAAAGATCAACCCAGTAACTTCAGTTTCAGTTTCAACAAACCACCATCATGGCTATCAGTGTTTGCATTTCATCAGCTCATTTGCATTTTAAAGGACACACCCAAAAATGGCAAATTTTTGCTCGCACCTACAAAGTGGCAATTTTAACATGCTATAATAAATTATCTGTGAGGTATTTTTAGCTAGAACTTCACATACGTACTCTAGTGACATCAAAGACTTATTTTACATCTTAAAAAAATCTCATAATATGACCCCTTTAATTAATCACTGAACGTGCTTTCAAGGAAATCAAATTGTTTATAGCTTTTAGTTAACTGTATTAAACTGTCTTTGGTAACTGTATGTTTTGTAGTTTAAATAACATAAACACTTTATGCATCTGATTGTGCACTCAATATATTCTTTACTTTAACTTAGTGCAACAGCTACTTTATGCCACTGTATTGTTATACGCGTGACAAGTTTGTATCAACAATTATTTACGTTAACGTTGCATTATATTAACTAAAAAATATTTATACTTTATATTTCCAACATAGTGCAATCGCATGGCCCTCCTACGCCTCCCACCACCCCTAAGGCAGATCAGCATCAAGGAGCGAAACTAGAGTCAAGACGTGCATCAGAAAATGTGAGGCAGAACATTGACTTCAGCAACGTGGATATATCAGAGCTCAGCAGTGATGTCATTTGCAGCATGGGACCCTTTGATGTACGTGAGTTCGATCAGTACCTGCCGTTAAACGGCCACGGAGCGGTTAACATTGAAAACAGCAGTGGGCAGCACTCCAGTCCTGGCTGCTTCAGTTCCTACCATCATCATCATACCCACAGCAGTGTTTCGACGTGGAACAAAGACTCTGGTTCACCATCCACATCCTTGCATAATGGTACAAATGAGTCAAGCCAACAAAGGCCGCTCATTAAAACAGAACAATTAAGCCCCTCTCATTATGGAGAGTCACACGGGTCACCGATCCAATCTGAACTGGGATCATCCTCCGTTTCCAACTCCCTGACTGACTGTTCTGACCTACACAACTCCACTTACTATACTACGTTTTCAGGGTACCCTTCCAGTATCTATCAGTATCCATACTTCCATTCCTCCAGAAGGTCATATGTAACCCCTGTATTGAACACTTTGTCCAGTCCATCCCATAGTCCCGGGGCAAGCTGGGAACAGCCAGTGTACACGACTTTAACGCGGCCCTAATGTTTTTGTTGTGTGTGGCATTTGAATGTATATACTGTGCAGTAGGATACCCAAAAATGCCATTGTCGGCAGCTCACTGAGAGGGGTGTGACCCATTGATTTTGGACATAAATGTTTATGTTGCATTTTAATAGACTTTTCTGGTATTTGCTTTTACAGAATGCTTCAGAGTTATATAAACAAGTTATAGTTCGAAATTAGGATTTGATAAACAAGTTTGAAGTCAATGTAAAGTATTTCATGTCAGATTATTATTATCATCAATAAATGTAACTGTTTATAAAACACTGTGTCTGAACATGTTGCTGTTTTCTGAAGACATTGAATCACACACTGTAAAAAAATGCAGGTTTATGTCTAATCAACATATTTTTATGTTACTTTAATTTAAATAATTTCAATTTTTTTATAAGTTATGCCAACTTATCACAGGTTGAAACTTAAAAAAATAGGTTGGATTGACTTGCAAAACCAAGTTGTTTTAACTTCATGCTGCATTTTTTTACAGTGCACTTGTTAGTTACAATGATTTTACCATCAAAGGGGTCACGAAGCAAAGCGGCATGTGGCTTAGTTATTGTTTTATTCTTTTCTGGTTTGAATAAAAAGTGGGACACTGTAGAAGCCAATAACTTCAGTCAATATTCAGCACATTATTTAAAAACGCAATTACAGTTTTCTTATTACTTCTATGCTATTAAAATTTTTATTTAAAGTTACTGTGTGATGTTGTCATTTGTACTATAGTGTTAAACTTGTTGCACTTAAACTTTAAAGTTTAATCAACTTGAAATTACTATTAATTTAAACTTTCTTGACTACACTAAAAAATATTTCTGTATAAATGACAGTATGTCAGCTGTTTGACAGTAACTTACTGTAGATTTAAATGTATTATTTGCTGGTAACAGTTTGTTCAAAGATAAATTAACATTAAAAATCATTAAGTCTTTATCTTTACAGAATAAAACTAAAATAACAGCCTCATGCAATGCATTCTGGGAACCAAAATCTGAAGGGAAAAAAACGAAAAGGTTGACGAGGATTTCTGGTTCCCAGAATGCTTTGCATGATGCTGTTATTATGTAAAGAAAAGACTTGTTAATGTTCAATGTTCATTCCACTTTAAACAAACTGTTGTTAATAAGTTACATTTAAATCTACAGTAAGTTACGGGCAAACAGCTGCATTTATAAATTATAAAAATAAAGTTTAAATAACATAAGCTAATTCAACTTTAATTGTATAATTTATAGCAACTCCACATTAGTCAAGAATGTTGAAATGAACAAAAAAAAGTTAATTTAACTTAAAAATTTAAGTGCAACAATTCACACTGTTAGGAAACATGGTCAAAATATGTACCCCAGGTATGTATACATTTGGTACCAATTTGTACCTTTGAGATCCTTAAATGTATCTTTGAGCTACTATAGGACCTCTTTACGTTCAAAACTGTACTTTTTTTTTGAAAGGGTACAACTTCAGTGACAGCTGGGGTACATATTTTGACCATTTTTCTTCTGACAGTGCAGAATAAAATTGGCAATCAACTTTTGGTACAACTGAAACAATCAGTGATAAATTGCAAAAACGGACAATACTTACTGTAGATAGATCGAACATACGTGTATATAAAATCTGTATTTTTAAAGAGAGCTTTAAGAGAAGGCGGGCGAGGGTGAGCAGAAAACAGAGCTGATTCCTAATGAAACCGTCTCAAAGGGCCCTTTGTTTTAAATATAAAAGAGGCTTTAATTGAGGGAGAGGGGGATAGTGACACAAAACAAATAGAAAGCAGAAAATCATTACCACTGAAGAACACAGGACCAGACATTACCCACTGCTATTTGGGTAAACAGCAACAAAATCAGCAGAAAATGCATTAGTGCAGGATAGCAGAATAAGTTCTTTATGCTGTGGAAATGATCCAGTGATTCCAAAGCAGATGGGTGTGGGTGGACTAGGACTTATTTAAAATTTTTACATTGATGAATTTGAAAGTTGAGTATTTTGAGTACATTCATCATCACTACACCTGTTGACGTGACCAAGCTATAAAACTGGAGTTGTGAAGGCAGTAAGCACTTCAAGATGTACTAGTGTACACAATTATGTTGTATTACAGTATGTTCATTTCTTATTGTGCTCAGATTTTTGGATACTTATTTCTTAAAGATTTTTCTTGACATATGAGGTACATGGTGATTGCAATTTCCAGACCGAAAGCCAATACACAATAAAAAGCAAACAATGCTGATCCATTGAAGAGACTCCCACATACTGTAAAAGAATGTAAAATCATTAAAGAGGAAAAGCTGAAAATGGTTACAGCAGGTCAAAGTTCAATGGATAACACATGAAACTGTGACTTGTGGTCTAAAATTGCATTTTTACCAATATCTCCTTAAAAAAAACTAAACGTTAGTAGCTGTATTTTACATTGGATGATAAGGACAAACATTATGCTCTCTTTGAAGCCAAATAAAATATCACATTATAAAACAATACTCCTTTTCCAAAAAAAGATTCACAATATCTTCAAAAAAACATTTCGTCTATTGTGATTCCCCGTTTAAGTTTGGCATCATGATGGGCAGTTGGTGGTATGATGGTTGCCCGAGCCTTTACCTTCTTGGACAACCCTAAGAAGTAAATAGGATGGCCAGCACTTGCGACTCCACCCTAATTTAATGATTTCCTGCTGGGTTGAAAACAGCCTCCTGCTGTGTCTGTGTAAGTTAGTGTCTCCCAAGTCTGCTTGCACACCACAGCCGCCAATGACAACAAGCAGCCAGACAGAACCAACATTGACTTACCCACAATTCCACAGGGCAGTGGAGCCACGCTGATGGGGATGAAAGGCAGTGAAATGTATCAAGTCAGGCAACAGCGTCTGACAACATCTCCAACTTATACACACACAAACACTTAAAAGACTCACACGCACTTAAAGACAAACACACACAAACCAATGTTTCGCTCATATCCTCAAGTAACCACAAGAAACATCCTCAGGTACATTTACATAATCATACTCTAATATACATTATATAAACGTGAAAACAGTGTAATTAAATTAAATTAGTTTTATTATATATGCATTTTTAACATTTGCACTGCTGCTGCCAGGCGACTTTAGTGCACTAAATGAGAAACCGGTCAATAAAAAGGTAAAAGTAAAAAAAAACATTCTGGGTTCATGATGAAATACCATAGTCCTTTGTACCATTTCACATTTACTGTATGCATGCTATGATATAGTGCACATAAAAAAGAAACAAAAAAAAACTAGTAAAAATTTACAGACCCTTATCCTAAACAAAACAAAACTCATGAACAGTAAAGGAACCGTTACTGTCCAAACGCTTTTAACAGAACATCACTAAACATGGAGACCTGAAGAGACAACACATGGAGGTAAAGTCAGTATCACGTTAATGGTAATGGAGTTTGTCATTCAGATGTTAATGTTGATTATAAAGTCAGAAGAATCTTCTTATGCATTCTTTAAACAGGTAGAAATTGAAGATGTATGAGTTTTCAATGGCTGATCTATGTACAGATAATAGAGCCTATAATGGCTGATTTAACTGATGATACATTAAATAATGCCGTAATATTTACTCAACCTTCAATCAAATAAGGAATGTTATCTATTTTGTAGATTGTGGAGTTTTTACCGGACACAAGAGGAACTGACACTTTTCTTAATAAGCCAGATGGGTGTGGTTATTGACCAATGGCAATTATCTCAAAATGGCCAAATATTGGCCAATAAATCAATCTATCACTAATAACAACACCATTCTGCATAGAAAGATAGGAATGGATACATGCATCCTAAAATGTGATGTACCGCCACCTAGTGGAGAAGAATAAATCAACAACAGAACTACAGTACCTTCATTGCCATATATACAGTGTGTGGATGTATAACTGATAAAATAAAGGCTGTTGGTCGCCCATTACAGACACGAAAAGTAGAAACTATTACAGTATGTTGCTATGAAATTTCAAGTCATCCTTAAAGGGATAGTTCACCGATTAATAAAAATTCTGTCATCATTTACTCACCCTCAAGTTTTTACATTTGCATACATTTCTTTGTTACGTTGAATACAAAGAAAGATAACTTGAATTTTTTTTGTATGCAAGCAGATCTGGGGCACTTCTATAGTAGAAGAAAATAATACTATTGAAGTGAATGGTGCCCCAGATATGTTTTGTTATTAACACTTTTCAATTAAAGATATTTTGAAGAATGTTTGTAACCAAGCATATCTGCAGCAGTACTGACTTCCATAGTAGGAAAAAATAATACGATTGAAGTGAATGCTGCTGCAGATCTATATCCAAAGTATCTTTATTTGTGTTAAGCAAAACACAGTAATGTACACAGGTTTGTTACTTGAGGGTGAGTAAATGATGACAGAATGTACATTTTTCGGTAAATTATCCCATAAGGGCAGGGTGTCAGGACTCTGCCTTGAAGTCTTGTTATATTTGTATTTTGTCATGGTGGCAGAGTTCTGGCAGTCCCTGGCCTTGTGTGGAGGTTCATGCCTTGTTTTTGTGCATGATCTTTTTCAAAGATCATGCACCCTCACACAGGGTGCATGATCTTTGAAAGCCAATATTGATATTTAAAAATCCCCTAAACAAACACGCCCCTACCCCAATAGAATCTGGACCTTCTTTTGATAGACTCGCTCCACACATACGCAGGCAACAATGTCAGTTTAGTTAGTAGACACGCCAAGTGTGTTTTGGTAGTCAGTCAGCCCGACTCCCTTTTCCATAGTGTTTTTCAAAAATCACGCACCCCACCTTTAAGGTTGTATTGAAGGATCATAGCTGCACATACAGTATCAGTTATCAACATGATTCAAATGACTACTAACACATTCGAATGATAAGTACTTTACTGAGCACCGAACCAGCCACAAACCCCTTTAACTGCATCTGAACAGATATAACATTAGGGTTATTCAAAATGAGTCATTGCGTAGCGTCTTAGAAGTCCACAGCAGCATTTGCTTGGATGTACAGTACAATACAGTATTTCCAATAAATAACAGAAGTTTTGCGAAATAGTTCACATGAGCTGTATGCCAACCCTTTGATGTACAGATTAAATGTTAAAGAGGGATAAACAACATTCACATGCCATATTTATACAGTAGCTTGGCTGACGGCACCTAGTATGTCTGCTTTGGTATTCACACATACGAAGGGACATTCAAGATTACTAAACCTCAGTGTCATTGCTCTGTTGACACCCTTAACATAGTGTCCAGTGAATTAGTACTAAATCAAAGTTGCAAGGAAGCCATTCCTTTGTACGTGTTGAGACGTTGCTTGGTCCAGAGCTCACCCCAAACATCCCCTACAGTATACTGTACATGTATTCACTGGACAGAACTGTTCGTTGTCCAGTCTCGCCTGTAGCATGTAGGCAGGTCTACAGCCAGCATCAAGGTTTGTGTTTAAAATGAGCCTCAACTGGACAAAAAAGAAATATATGTATTATAAATAAATGAGAATGTAAATGAAATACTCTATTTTCATTTTCAGGTCAGACAGATCTATTTTTTCACAGGCAAAGACAAATTACATAGCAGCTTTAACATTTTAATATGAAATTGCTTGTATGGGCGTGTCTAAAACCAGTCCAATAATATATAATATCTACCTGCGTATTCCTGCGGCATCATGGGTCGATTGACGACTCTTTGAAGGGCTGCAATCCAGTCTTTTTGCTCTGCTTCTGTTTCACATGCAAACAGAAACTTCCTATCTGGTGTTTCTATGGTGATGCCATACTTCCAATGGTAGCCCTGGATGGAGGGTGGTAGCCCGGGTACGACTTTATAGCTGTTCTCCTTGCTGCCAATGAACACCTCTCCACGTGCATATGCATCCTGAGAAGGGAAGAACGGCTGCTTATAAGAATTGTGCATGGGAACCAGTGTTGGGTGTAACTAGTTACTAAGTAATTAGTTACTGTATTTTAATGACATTTTCCTTGAAAGGACAAAGTAATGGATTACTCTTGTTTTCCAGTAATTTAATTCCAGTTACTTCTGATGTAATTAAACTAAATACTTTGTATGGACTGTAGATCAATTATATATAACACAATAGTGGATTTAAAGGTCACCTTCTTCCTGATCCCATTTTATAAACCCTAGTTAGTGTGTAATGTTGCTATAATAGCATAAATAATACCTGTAAAATGATAAAGCTCAAAGTTCACTGCCAGGGGATATATTTTCTTTAACAGAATTCGCTTTTTAAAGCCTACAACGAACAGCCGGTTTGAACTACAGCCCTATATTTCCTGCTTTAAAGGAATAGTCTACTCATTTTCAATATTAAAATATGTTATTACCTTAACTAAGAACTGTTGAATCATCCCTCTATCATCTGTGTGTGTGCACGTAAGCGCTGGAGCGCGCTGCGACGCTACGATAGCATTTAGCTTAGCCCCATTCATTCAATGGTACCATTTAGAGATAAAGTTAGAAGTGACCAAACACATCAAAGTTTTTCCTATTTAAGACGAGTAGTTATACGAGCAAGTTTGGTGGTACAAAATAAAACATAGCGCTTTTCTAAGCGGATTTAAAAGAGTAACTATATTTTATGGCGTAATAGCACTTTTGGGAGTACTTCGACTCGGCGCAGTAACACCCTCCCTCTCCCATTATGAGGGTGAGAAGGGGAGCGGACCTTTCAGGCGAGTCGAAGTACTCCCAAAAGTGCTATTACGCCATAAAATATAGTTACTCTTTTAAATCCGCTTAGAAAAGCGCTATGTTTTATTTTGTACCACCAAACTTGCTCGTATAACTACTCGTCTTAAATAGGAAAAACGTTGATGTGTTTGGTCACTTCTAACTTTATCTCTAAATGGCAGCACTGAATGAATGGGGCTAAGCTAAATGCTATCGTAGCGTCGCAGCGCGCTCCAGCACTTACGTGCACACACACAGATGATAGAGGGATGATTCAACAGTTCTTAGTTAAGGTAATAACATATTTTAATATTGAAAATGAGTAGACTATTCCTTTAATGATGTCAGTAGAACAGTTTTTTGACTAAACTCCGCCCACAGGAATACGTCAGTTGCCAGCTAAACTAATGGCAAGCTAAGCTGCCACCAAATCACAACACACTAAACAAACTACACAATCAGAACTTGATACGTATTTCTGATGGAGGGACTTTATAGAACAAGGAAGACATCAGCCCATTTTAAAACAGCCCTATTCAAAAACATCAGCTGACTTCACTCACATCTCAAATTTGGCTTCCGCCATTTTGAGTACCTGAAGTGGTCGCAAAAGAACTAGAAGCTATGCCTTCAATATGCTGTGAGCATCAAAATCGCTATTTTTACAACACTAAGAAGGCTCAACACAACATGATATTTTGCTCGAAGTATTACCTGTGTCTCTACACGTGAACTCGAGCATTGAGAACATTGTTTGTGTACACAGAGTTTACTAAAGAGAAGGTTTTGAACAACAGACTTTGGTTGTTTTGGCGTCCGCTCGCCGCCATCTTGCCAGTCAAGATGTATCGATCTCCAAATGCGACGTAAGAAGGGAGGAGAGAAAAGATGGATAGCTCCTAAAGCATAGTTCCATATAAATGCATGGATAATTTGTTGTTTTGTCGCAAGTGAAAAACAATATTGACTTTCTAGTTAAAAAAGGAGCCTCATATGAGATTCATTCAATTGCATTCAAAAAATCGATTCTTTATGTCTGGCAGAGAGGGCGAGTGGACACCATAACAGCCAAAGTCAGTTGTTCAAAACCATTTTTAGTAAACTCTGTGTACACAAACAATGTTCTCAATGCTCGCATTCATGTGTAGAGACACAGGTGATACTTTGAGCAAAGTTTCATGTTGTGTCGTTCAGTGTTGTAAAAATAGTGGTAGTTCGGTAGCAGCGGACAGCGGCTGGAAGAACGCATCAGGGATCGGGTAGGCATCGCATCCTATAAGATATTTAATTTAAGTAGCGTTTCTTTTCATGACATTCGAGGTGTGAAATGTTGTCTTTCGTAGCCATCTCCCATATCTGTAAAATTCATAGACAGTAAAAAATAAGAAATCCTTAAAATGTAGCAAGCTAGCCATAGCCTACTGGTAGGTACTTAAGATGGCGGCAGGCAAGTCGATTGACGTAAAAGGTCACATGACTGATATTCATGAATAGAGATAAGTCAATTGTGTGAAAATTTTTTTTACACATGAAACATGAACACGTTATATTGCACACTGTAAACACAACCAAAGCTTCAAAAACACAGAAAGAAGGGGAGCTTTAACATTTAATTTAAAGTCTAAGGTTAAAATGCATGTTTTTTATGTATCCTTCTCACTTTAAATACTTTGGTGAGTTAATAAGAATAATGGTAACTGTCAGGATCCTGCCAAAGAGTCTTGTTTTATATTTATGTTTTGTCATGATGGCAGGGTTCTTACAGCCTCATGTTCTATGTGAAGAATCATGATCTTGTAATTCGGGTCATGTGCCTTCGGTGTCTCGTCTCTTTTCTCCGCCCCCTTGTTCTCCCTGTTAATTGTAATCATTAGTTCATTCCCCTCACCTGTTTTTCCTTGTTTTCTTGGTTAGTTTTTCCTATTTAATCCCCTTATGTCTTTTGTCCTGTGCTGGGTAATTTTGTATTGTTCATGTGTTATCCTGTCTGATGTTTATATCAAAGTCTTGTCAAGTTTAGTGTTAAGTCAGTCTTCTAGTGAAACCTTGATTAATGTTGTTTGCCCCCACGTGGGCTTTTGTTTTCTGTGTTTTGTATGTTAATAAAGTGTTCTTTGTTCACTCCCCCGACATTGTCTTCGCTTGGGTTCTCTCCCTCCAAAATTCCTGACAGGTAACACTATAGTGTAATTCTCACTATTAACTGATTGGTTATTAGCATTAATATTACTGAGATATTGGCTGTTTATTAATACTTAAAAAGCACCTACCCAATCCTACCCAATTTTCACCAGTACTTAAACTTAATTATTTTACTAAGTAATAATAATCAGTAATTAAGAGTATATTGAGGCTAAAGTAGTTAATAGGTAGTTAATAGTGAGAATTGGACCTTAAAAAGTGTGACCAGAATAATTTATGTACTTTTATATGATTTATTCAAGCCGTTTTAAGCCTATCTTTGTATCATTTATTAAATAGCATTTAGAAAGTAATTAGTAATAAGTAATTACATACTTTTTGGAGAAAGTAATTTGTAGAGTAATATAAATACATGATTAAAAGTGTAATAAGTAACTAGTAATTAATTACTTTTTTGAGTAACTTACCCAACACTGATTGCAATATGACATTTAGGAAAAAAATCGAATTTATTTCAATAGAAAAATATATGCATTGTTTTCTCACCAAGGGATCTTTAAAATACATTAACCTCCTATCATCCATGGTAAACCACCTTTTCTTAAAGCCCTCTGTATGCTAGAAAAGAGAAGACTGCAATGTAAATCAATGTAAACATCAGAATGAATGTACAGTCAGCAGGTCAGGTGTATCACGCTTAAGGGTTTTATTTCTGAGATAAACAGTAGTGGACTATACTCAACATTATCCATCTTAATTATTAATATTTTTTTATTATTATTCAGTCTTTTTAAATATTAATTTGAAAGAGCACAGAGTAATATGAGACACAAACTACTAGAAAATACTTACCCTTGGGCCAGTTTTCTCCATGAAACCCTCTTTCATAAAATTCCGTGTAAGTCTTGGTACCAGCTAAATGAAAACCATGCACAGGCCAGAAAAAAACATACTCAATGTCAAGAGGTCAGTGCCTATGTGAACACTTCATTACAGCCTTATTTTGAAGATGGAAACATGGATAATATTTCGATTATTTTTGTATTAAATGACAGAAATGCTGTCACGCTCATAAGTCAATTTTATGTGTATGTGTCAGAAATTTGGTCCACATACGTCCTCATCATTAGCTCCAGGAAATGCCACCTTCTGGTAATGAAACCGTGCTGCCCGGATTGCAGTGAACCAGTCCACCATTTCCTGAACACACACACACACACACACACACACACACACACACACACACACACACACACACACACACACACACACGCACACATGAATTACAGGACGATTTTGCAGTGTACAGCTGTAGCCAGTAGAGGCTGCTTTATGATGCTATAACTCTTTCACATTGTGCATCTTCCACAACTCATATCTCAGGTCATATCTTATATCTTACAAAAGAAAAAAATAACTCTTAAACTGGCTTGCAAACAAATAGTGTTGATTTTTCAGTAGATTAAGCGCTTGTTGTAGATTCAACTGTAAACTACTTTTAAAAGTAAGATTATGTTTCGGGTTGGAATGATAAATATTTGTTAACAAAGTCTGAGGATAACAAATAAAGCACAATGGTGAGGTGCAAGAGGAAGAGCTTCTTTAGAACAAAAAACCACATGCTCATACTATGCGGTAAAACCGCCCGAATGACTGATGAAGCAGTTCATCATCTGGTTTAGCTTACAAAGAAGAAATGCCCCAAATACCCACACATGCTTCTCCAGCCAAGTTTATCTACAATCCAACAAAACAAATTAAAAAGCCGAAGTCTAAGAGGCTTATGTGGATGTTCGGCTGATCTGATTTTCATTAGGCCAAAATTGAAACCGTTCATGTTATGCAAAATAAATTTTTCCGTTATCTTGTAAGATAAAAATTGTCCCCCAATGTTTGGAAATGAGTGGGTTGTCCCCCAATCATGCATCTTTATGTTTTTAATAAAGGTTGAAAACGTATTCAAAGCTATATTTTGAGTCATGCAGGTGTTTTTAAAAATGAACGATTTTACTAACACAGTCTCACCCCATTTCGTCAATATTTGACGACACTTGACCATTCGTCATATGTTGACGTGAAGGGTATACCTTTCGCGTCATTTTTTGACGAACTGGGGACTTCAATACTATTACGTCCGTTGCATTCTCTTTCCTATTTTATTACCATTTGCGCGTCGGTTTAGGGTTAGATTACGCAAAATTAAACAGTGTACGCGAAATTAAACAGTGTACGCGAAATTAAACAGTTGTCACCTGGCGTTGGGGTTAGAAACAGTTGTCACCTGGCGTTGGGGTTAGAGTTAGGTTTGGGTAGGGATGTCATTATGTAAATCTAACCCTAAACCGACGCGCAAATGGTAATAAAATAGGAAAGAGAATGCAACGGACGTAATAGTATTGAAGTCCCCAGTTCGTCAAAAAATGACGCGAAAGGTTTTTACGAGTTTGCTAGTGAGTCAAACAAAAGCACACGATTATCATTAAAAAAATAACGAAACCCTGCCACCAACCCAAAGGTCACAGGAGCAAAAACAAATCGTACAAAAACGGATGCTGATTAATACAAATTAGCCACCTCATAAAATTCGTACGAATTGCCATGAGATAGCGTTAAAACATTAAATTAATGTCCATATTTCCAATCTCAACAACACCTATTTAACATTTACAAATAAAGGAGGAGGGAAAAAATGTGCTATTATTAAAGTATATAACTGAAATGTGCAAACTTCACAATTTAGCATTGATTGTTTAAATCTGTAATGCAGGATTTGCAAATATGCTATTCATGGATGAAGCAATTTCAAAACTATAAGCCGACAGCAAACCCCCAGGCAAACCTGTAAGCCAGCATTTAATCTTATTTCAAATTCAAGTCTTAAAGTTCATACAAACTATGATTGGTTATTGGTTTTATAACAAGAAAATTTGACTAATATTGTTAGTGAACCTAAGAGGACAACATAAAATGATATAAAATATAATAAGATGGTTTTGAGTTACGAGATTTAATTATGCAACAACCTACCATTAAAATATGACCTTTTTGTTTTAACTTAAAAAAGTAAGTTACATGGTTGCCTTTAAATTTTGAGGAAATTCAACTTAAAAATCTCAGTTAAGTCAAAAAAGTTGTGTAAAAATTGTTGTGTCAACGAATATTTTTAAAGTCACCAGGAAATGTAGGGTTTGTCATATTTTCCCAATTGTGACGAATATCCGAGAGACAAGGCTTCTAAAACGAAAAAAAAAGGTAGGACTGGACGTGAATTCTTCCATCGAGAGTTGATTGGATCGTTGAAAGTTGGGTCATGTTGCTATTTGCGATCATTTCCCAGGCTCCGCCCTCCTGCCATTCCCCATGACCAGAAGCAAAGAGTGATCGTTTCAAGATTTGAGCTTTTGTTTAAAGATTATTAGGGCACAATTTTTTTAAAATAATGAAGCTCACAGATAAGTCACTTGAAAAAATATCACAATATTCCAAATAAATTATTTTATTTCATTGTAACTTTAAGTTGAATTAAGTCAACATTTTAGGGCGACCAGGTAACTTACTTCACCTACTTTTTCTTCAGTGCATGTTCTGCATTTCAACCTATTGATACATTTCTACAAGAACATAATAATCTTGTATCATTTTTGGTGCCGCTGGTAGAGTGTGGCGAGGCAAATGCATGGGTTGGGTTTGATTCTTAAAAGTATTTTAGTAAACAGAATGCCATGATACCTTACTGTCTTCATGGTACACAAAGATATTTCTGGTGCTGTTGTCCCTGAGATATGTGATCTGCAGTCCACAGGGGTTGCCTATTTTAGCTGGCTGGAAAGTAGCATTTAGAGTTTCAATCCTCATTATGGCCTTTGGTTCTTTTGCCTGGAAGATAAAGAAAATAACACATGCTTTCTGAATGGCAAAAATATTTCGGGAACCAACCAGAGAGTCCCTAGACCCACATTATATTTTTTACAGACTGTTATGTTTGGGTAAGCATTGTGTGTGAAAATGATTGTGTATGTGTGTATGTGAGTTTACATAACTATGCTTTAGAGACAAAATTGTCCCCAGAAGTGCTCTTAATTTGACATATGCTCCTTCTAAAGACATACAGAGAGATTCAAGAGAAAAAGACTCATAAACTAAAAATAAAATACAATTTATAAACATGTTTTTATTTTAAAAAGCCAAAGGTTTTCTTATAGGTAAGGGGTTTGGATTAGTGTAGCTGCATTAGTTGTTTAATTCAGAGCAATAACAATATTATCATTATTGTTATTAATACTACTAACAATACAACTGCTACTACTATTAATACAAATAATAATAATTCAGTTCCATGTAATTTTTGTATAATTACATTAGACAGTAAATGCACATTTTGTATAGCTTTTACTATTCAATACTAGCTCTTGTAGGCCAATAAAAATATTATTATTTATTATATTGTTTAAAACTTTTTTAAACATAGCAGGTGCAACTTACAGAGAGTTGAAGGGTCACTAAAAACATTGATTTATAAAATAACTTTCATTTAGAAGTCTGAGTGAATTGTTATATTAAAGGTTGACATATTGATGAAGATTGCAGAAGTTTGCAAACATGCAGGCATTAGATGTGTTTGACTTCATGTGACAGGTGGATGACATTACAGTACTGCAAGAGCAATTCAAATGCAGACTCCTCCTTGTAATTCTTGAATTGCTCTCGCGGTACTTTGATGTCGAACACACCTCTTATCTCACTAAGAGGATAAATCAGCCAATCACAGAGCAGCACTGCCTCTTCTGTGACTTGTTTAAGATGTCTGTAATGCAGCAAACTAAAAGGAAGTGGCAGCAGGAGAAACACTACAAATCTCTGATCTTTATTTCCTATTCATAATTAACCTCACATAAAAACAAGTCTATAATATGCGCTCCTTTAGATAGCTAAATAAACATTTGTGTGTGTGTGTGTGTGTGTGTGTGTGTGTGTGTGCACCTAGTTATCCCTTTGGTGTAGTTATGTTTGATAGTAACATCAGTTTTTTTGGACCTTATGGGACACGTTTTGGTCCCCATGACAAAAAAAACGGTTTATAAATCAGATTAAATGATGTGTGTATATAAATGTAAGAAGACCAGAACGAACATCTTGCTTGTTGAAGTACTTGAGCGCTCCCTCTCTCTCAGACAGAATGAACTTGCGACTGAGAAACTGCCCGTTGTCTCGACCGCGTTTCCATAGAAACCCCTCTCTGTACCCTATAAAAGCAAGAAGGAGAGTGATCACAGAAAGAAAGCATGAGGCATGAGTTTTTGCCATTTAAGAATGAATGTGGTGTCTATAAATATCTACATCCTAAAAAATATTTTTAAAGAGAGGAAGTTTACTCTACAACTTACAGTCTGAGGCCAAAATTAAAAAGAGGAAGTGTGAATGGCACGCCATTGCAAAACTCACACCATGGTGCTTAAACAATATGGGTAGTAGCCAGGTCATTGCTATGGCGATGCAATGAGGTGATGTGTTACAGTAGCATGATGTTGTTAGGGTGTTCTGGCCACTTCCTAGGGCATTGCTTTCTAGGATATTTTCAATGACTCCATGGTTAAAAGGGCCAACAACTTAAAGGAACACTTCACCCCAAAATGAACATTTAAATCGACAAACTATTCACAAGACACACAAGAACCAGTGAGATTTTAAAGTTATTAACACATATACCCATATTTTAATTAAGCGCTAGTATATTTTTACTTTAGTTTCATAAACTTAACATTTTTACTTTATTTTTTTAATAAAAGGTCTTTTAAAATCTTTTTTAAAATCGTTTCTGTTCAGATTTTCTCTTTTGCTGGTAGTATTCTGGTACACTGCACAAGTGCTCATGAATCATTCACTCTGCATTACCTCATTAATCAATAACCGTGCCTTCCCCACATAACCGATCAATAACACTTGATTACGTGGACACACACACACACACATACTTTCAAATAAACACACCCTGTTGTGTCCATGCAAAGTGTGTCGACATTCACTGTACCTTATCTTAAAGCGATAGAGAGCAGCACGAAGGAAGTTTTCTATCTGTTAGATGTAAACTGTGGCAAGGACTTAGTCTTTTCTATGAAGAGAGTAACACGATTTGAAAAAACATCCTAATTATTGATTATAACAGGAAGTTTAGTGGTGAGTAAAGAGATAGTTAGATAGATAGATAGATAGAGAGAGAGAGAGAGAGAGAGAGAGAGAGAGAGAGAGAGAGAGAAATTATAATAGAGGCCTTTTGTCTTTTATATATAGATATAGATATATAGATAGATAGACAGACAGACAGATATAGATAAATATATAGATATAGAAACCCAAAACAAGCTAATACGTACTTAAAAAAAGCAATATCATTTGAGTAGGAATGTAATACCCTCTCTATCAGCATGGCAGAAAAAGATCATACCACTACGAGAGCAATATTGCATTCATACAACAGTGTTAAAGCACAAGTGCAGATAAATGTGGAGATAAATGCACAAAAAATAAAACAATGTAGTCTCTATATATGCAGTCTCTTTAAAAGTGTCTTTTGAGCAGAACTACTAATTTCCACCACTGACCCGAACCCCAGGGTGACGGGTAACACTTACAGTCGTTTATTTTACAGAAAGATCGTGAGGCTGAAGGTAGTTTAAAGGCGTGGTCCATTATCAAATGTTGATATTTGAAATCCCCTAAACAAACGACCCCTACCCCAATAGAATCTGGACCTTCTTTTGATAGACCCGCCCCACACATATGCAACCCAGGCAACTATGTCGGTTAGTAGACACGCCCCTTACATCTCATTGGCTAAAAGTGTGTGTTGGTACTCGGCCGACTCCCTTTTCCAAAGTGTCTTTCAAAAATCACACACCCCACCTTTAAAATGAGCGCTTATATATTCATCAGTTTATAGTCTGTGCTAAAAGTTGGTAGCAGAAAGTGCACTATTTAGGGTGCAAACTAGAGGACTTCTCGGGTCCAAAGAAGTATATCTGACCCAAAATGACCCGAATCACTTTTTAACCGAACCCGACGTGCATACATTTTTTTTTTTTTAAAGAAAGACCTGACCTGTGATTAGACCTGAGTCCGACCCGAACCAGTGGCTATTTTTTAAACCCGTCTGGACCCAAATGTAAATGGCACCGATGTGTGCGCAATTTGCATCCTCGCATGCACAAATCAGACAGAAGAAAAAAAAACATTGGCCTTGCATCTAATTTGGCCCGCTGCTAATTTTATTTTCCTTTGTTATCTGACGACATGAACGTAACTGCTACATTAAATTCACATTAGATAGACAGATTAGATAGACCTTTTTTTTGGAATTTTAGATTTTTTTTTGTTATGTTTCGTAGCTCTGCTTCACTCGTTTATTTCTCCACAGGGACTGTTTGGTTAGTGTTGTGTGAGCTGCAGACTGCGAGCAGATTGGATTTCATTTGGCGCTACGCAGACCGCTTGGTGATGTCAAAGTACCGCGAGAGCGATTAGAAAGCAGACTTCTCAATGTGATTTCTCGAATCGCTCTCGCGGTACTCTGATGTCATTCTTTTGGCTTTTATTGAACAACATGAATACACCCGTCTGCTTTACAGTTACTTTTGCGCCGTGATAATTTGATTTCATATGATGATCGGATCGCGCAGTGCCGCATGAAGTCAAATGCACCAAATACCAAATAGCCGACTGTATATGAGGTTAAACCTGCCAAAGTAGCAAGTGGAGCATGCGAATGGTGAGTGATTCAGATGTCAATTTATGAATGAAAGTGTCAAAGGTTTGTCACACACTGTTAAGTATTTTCACGCCTTTTTAAATGGGTATACGGAAATCCTTGACCATTTGTGGGTAAATTGCGTATAACGGCGTATCACCTTAGATTACAAACAAACAAGAAAAAACAGAGTTACAAGACCATAGCCTACTCTAGTAATCTGTTTCATACTGAGCGCTTCATTTTCGCGTTGCTCTTTCTCATTATCTGTAAAGCTCATTCATGACTCCCATTTCGCGTATTCGCTATTATACTAGCATCTATGGTTTTCAAAAGCGGTAAACTCAGCGCGTCATATTCAGCACCAAGATGACTGACATATATATTAGCGAATTAAATGCAGCACCAAACAATTCCGCACCAACCAATAGGCTCTTAGGCTGTAAGCAAGCAAGCACGGAGGCCCCTATTGGCCGGGGCCCCTGGGCTCAAGCCCAATCAAGCCCAATGGTAAGTCCGGCCATGGTTCCTAGTCATATTGGACTACAAAATCACAACTTTTAATTTTCCGTCGGTCTTAGTACACAATGTAACTACAAAAGAGTCAAGTTTTAAATAGGAAAAATATCCGAACTCTTTGGTCATTTTTCAGTGTGCTGCTAATGGTCTAATCAGATTCAATGGATTGTGCTAAGCTATGCTGAAAGTGGCACCGCCAGACCCAGAGAGCGCCTGAATCGATTCCGAAACTGTAAAAATCAAATGTTTAACTCTAGGGTTAGCTGGAAAATAAGCCTATTTTTGTCGCTTTAACATTTTGTGTTTAAGTGTGTTATTTTAAGTCTATTGTGAACATTGTAATTACATTTATTTAATTGATTTCACTTTCTTGCAACATCATTTTAATCTCACTCAGAAAGATCTGACCCCTTTAACTTTTGTAAATCAAAGATAAGGCTGACCGTTACAAATTGTGGTGTAAACTCATCTTTTCTCTTTAATATAAAACGATTTTAAAACTATAGTTTTATAGTTATAGTTATTGCTCATTATGTGAATGGCCCTTTACACTCGGCCACATAAATAAAATAGGCTTGTTTAACCTCTTGAGCCATGCGGTCACAAATTTGTGACCTGAAAAGGCTGCCTCCAGAGCCGACGTTCACACTTTCACCAGCACAAATGCTCTTTTTAAACACATTGTGTGTTTATTCATGTTACATAAGTACTATAATAAATGAGAGCAAAAATATTCTCATGTTTCGGTTATATAAGTGACAGCACATCATTTAAACCCTTTTTAACAGGGATTGCATCCTAATAGTGCATTTATTGCCACCAACTATTATCACACAGACTCTAAACGCTATACCGACTTGTTTTTAACACATATCTGGATGTGTGTATATATAGTGTTATGTGTCTTGTGCTCTACTCGTCTCGTCAATTGCAATAAAAATCTCGGCTGGGTGAGAGTTCTGACATTCAAAACAAACAGACTAAAGAGACTAATAGCTATAATAACATTCTGGGGTGATTTCCCGGACAGGGCTTACCCTAGTTCCAGACTAAAATGCTGCTTTGATTTAAAAATCTTGTACTGAAATATTTTAAAGGGGCGCTAACAGGTGTTTTCAACAATATTAAAATAGTCTCTGGTATCCCCAGAATGTGTCTCTAACGTTTCAGCTCAAAATACACCACAGATCTTTCATTATACGATGTTGAACATGGCCATCTGTGGCTGCAATGAAAATTTTTATGTGTGTCTCTTTAAATGCAAAGAAGCTTCTGTTCCCCTCCCCGTATGCAAAGTAGGAGGTAGAGCACTTACACATTTGGACTACATCAAAACATGTGTTTCTGACAGAAGGTTGAACTACACGCTCATAAGGCGGAGTCTGTGAGTGGTAATGGGTGGGGCATAATCAATGTGACATCACATTGATAAAAGATCCCCAACAGCCTGTTTTGTGTGACTGCTGAGGTTTAAAGGAGATTACACAAAAAAGAATAGATGTATTTGTATAATAACAGGATGTTTCTGCACACACACTGGTGACTCATTTTCAGCTTGAAACAGATGGATAGGTGGGCTTTAACATATAGCAATGCCATTGTTTTGTCTAAAGATGCACACCATTATTGTTTTTTGTAAGGTTTGTTTGTAATAATGTAATACCGTAATATAACTAAGGTCTAGTCCTAGAATAATCTAAACCCTGTGCGGGAAACCGCTAGCCTGGTTAGCCAGACCTACATCAAGATGTAAGGTCTGGCAACTCTTCACACAAACGGCTCAATGCAAGGGGCGGGATATAAGGTTGTCCCTCAAAATGCCTCTGCACGCAATAGGATAGCGCTATGACTAATCAGAGCAACGAAGAAGGTGACGTAGTTACCGTAACCAGTCGGCAAAACTCCAAACACATCTTTCTTGCTTAAAAAGGACTTCAGTAGGGTTATTTGCTCTTCTCTCAAAGAAAAACATAAGTCTAAGTCCTCCAGAGTCGCGGCCAAAGCCGCTTCAAAAGAAAGCTGTTCGCCAGCAGCAGCAGCAGCCATTCAAGTAGGAACCGTTGCAGCTCTGTCGTCATCATGTTAAGCCCGCCCCACATACGCTACACACGATGTGATTGGCCTGACCAAATTTTGGTTTTTGGAGCTGTTAAGTGTATTGTGAGTGCCTAGACTAAACCCTGGCAGCAAATATATTTTGCGGCCGCTAGGGTGCGTCTAGATTTCTAGGCTAGGAAACCGCACCATTGTGGTATTAAATTACATTATGTAATTACACTCTTATAACAATAAAATAACATCATACAGTTTCATTTCAATAACACTTTACTCTAATACTAATACAATGTTTGGTTTGCCTTTAAAATAATACAGACAACAAGCATGAGAAATGGAGTCATGAAACAATGTGTTGGGTGTCAGTGGGAACAGAAAATGTCACAAGCCAAATTCAAACTGAGGTCGCCCATGCAGAAATACCAGCACACATACAGTACTGAGTACTCTACCCTCCAGGCCACTTCTTCTATTACAAATTTGCATTTTTTGCAGTTTTGTCTGTAACATTATTAGAGTGCAAACAGCCATGCTATGTAGCACAGTGTGCAGATATTCAAAACCCCAGCACACACAGAAATGTGCTTGGGCTGAATGTCTAAACACAGCTATAATGCCTCAGCAAATCTCCCACACATAAAATAACAGGGAAGGAAATTAAATACATCACAAATGCATGGTAACGTGTGTTTGCGGGTGCATGTGTGCTTGTGTGTATCAAAGATGACATCATTGTCAGCCAATAAGATTCCCCCGCCCAGTAAATAAGACTATAAAGCATGAAACAGGATATTATAAGTGGTAATAAAACTGGCTCTCTCGGTTAGAGGCAGCATGGACCTCTGAGACAAAACTCACAGGGTCAATTGTGCATACGCAGGAACAAATAAACTTCTAGAGAAGCTGAAATGAGAGATGTGAGAATGATCTCATGGCACCGTCACCCACAATAACAAGAACTAATAGTACAGAGAGGCGGAGACAAAGAAGACAACAAAGAAAGTGTCGTGTGTGCTGGCTCTCACCTGCTGAATAAGGCTCTTGTTTCTCGATGTGTACAAACTCCTGTCTCTCGTATTTGGCCCTGATCCATTGTTCTCTCAAAATTCTGCAGATGAAAACAAAACAACGGGAATGAATGTGTTTATTAATTTCTTCTTCTTCTTCCTTTATTTCTTAACTCCATTCCAGCATCTACGGCTATATTCATGGCGAGAACCAGGTAATCCATACACAAGTTTTATTCAGTTGTGTTGATTTATACACAAATTGGGGGAGGGACAATTTGGTATCTCCAATTTGCCTAACTTGCATGTTTTTGGCCTGTGGGAGGAAACCGGAGTACGATTATTAATTTCAAAGTTACTTTAACACCATACATAGTGAAAAAGAAACTAAAGAAAATGCACAAAAAACAGGACTAAAGGACTGTAAATAATCTTAAAGATATACATATATATGATTTGTACTATAAAAGTCTACATACAGTAGGGGAGAGCGGGCACAACCTAATGCTTTTTAGCTTTGGCTCTATTATTTAAAAAAATATTTAAGTTAGATGAATATTTTTTTTCACACAATAAAATAAACACATAAATATCTGCTACACATGAACACTTAAAGTTATTTGTCGGACCTACCATTAACGTACAATTACACCAAAAGTGACAGGAGTGCAGACGTGACCCCATAGGTGGGGTTCATTGTAACAAACAGAGGGTTTTTTGTAACACCTGATAGAAAATTTATTTTAAACACAAATAATTCAATAAAATTCTAAAGGTGGATATTGTTTATATTTCTGCCTATAATAAATAGATATCCGCACATTCATCCATCCATGATCCTTCATCTAACCATCCTTGTATTAAGCATCAATGCATATAAATAGATTTTTTTTAAAGGGTTGCAGAATTAAAACAAAAAAATCATAATTGTAAATAACTTTCCCTGATATTGTATTAACAGTTATCATTTTAATGAAAAGTATTTACAGTGTTTTCATTTTATTATCATTGTATACCCGAGGCTTAACACTGTGTGACAACTAACCAAGCTGTGTAAAAAAAAATTCAATTCCAGCTATCAGTTATTAGATGTTGCTGATATAACAGTGTAATGTTTTAGGTACTTTTTCAAAAAGACCAACTTCACACTTAAAAAGTGCATGTTAGTACGATGAACGTACATGGTACCAAATGGACACATATCTGTACCCAAATGGTACATATTAAGACCTTTTGAAAGGGTATTGCCCCAATGACCATTTTTTGGGCATTTTCTTTGACAGTGTAAAGCCTCATACACATTACAAGCGATTTTGTCGCTTTGTGTAGCTCGTCTGGTCGTTAGGAGGCGTTTGTGATGGTTGTCAATAACAAATGAGTACCGTCCATTCCTGTAACTGACAAGAGAATAATGACGTGAACTCCACTGCTTCGCTCCCATTGGTACGCTCCCGAAAATCACTTATCATTTGCATAAAGTTAAACTTTCTCGTGTTGCTGAAAACACCCATCCAGTCGCCAACGGTCACTTTAGCTTGTGTCGCCGGAAGTTGCCAAGTTTCCATTGAAATAAATGAGATTGTGTCGCTCTGCTATTAATAATCGCTGACAGTCTGAATGGGGTGTAAGACTAAAATCTCTTATGACACCCAAATACACAAGTGCTTGATAGGTGCTGTATCTTTGTGAAAGACTATGATATATTTGAAGAGCTTAGATGCAAAACCCTCTAAGTGCGCCTGACACATTTTCTTGTAAATGAGCATTTTTATCAGACTCTTAATGGATTTTGCCAACAAAGCTGTATTTCTGAATGGTATGAGGCTGGGATTAAGTGGATTTTAAGATAAAGTATTTGATAAACATAACGTATAATACGTTCCAAGAGCATTTGGTTAATATCATTATCTCCTTTTTGAAGTGGCTTTTGCATCTGAGCTGCTCATTTGTTTTGTAAGCTCATGTGGATTAATAAATGTCAGAAATTAAGATCAGTACAAAGTAAATTGGATCAGTTTTGATTTTCTTTTTACCTAAAACCAAAGCACTCTATGTGGAAGCAATATTTAGGGTGCAAACTAAATATTTCAGCCAAAAAACCACAGACCACACAACACAACTATAGCAACGGCACACCAACAGGAAGGAAATAAACTTCTACACCTCTGGACCACATTTATCTTTCTAAAGCCTGAGAAAGCAACTCTGCAAGCCAGACGGTTGCTCTGGGCACCTTGAGATGATAAATCAAACACACTTATTATGCAGCTGATGTCATAATGACCAACCATACCACCCCAAAAAACACAACTACAGTACAAGACAGTATTTTTAGCAAGACTTTATTTTTTCAAACCAGGCTCACTCGCAATATGTACCTGCGCCTACATTACTGCATTGCCTAAAATATGTTGCTGCAGGTTGCTACATAACGCTGCATCATTCGTTAAAATGTCCTCTAGAGGCGTTTCGTTTTTGTCTGTTTTGATGCGGGATTTTTAAAAATTAAGAAACAAACACATACATGAATTAAAACCTGCACGCCTATGTTAAGTAAATTTGTGCCATTTAGTATGACTTACGCTGTCCATGTGGTTTTGTAAAAAATGCCCATGGAATTAATTAAAAATATTGCACACCCAATGTGGTAATACTTACACCGCAGGTGTGCATTATTTGTAAATAATTCAAAAGTCAATTATTCCTCTTATACCACGTTTACCGCAGACATTTCTCTGGTGGTTATTTTAAGACATTTGACAGGTTAGGTGTGTGGTTTCCAGAGAAATAATCAACACCCGTGGAACATTTCTCAACCATTCATTACTGCCCCTTCTGTAAGTCGCCACTATATTAAGTTCTTGACATTACTTTGCCAAACGCGATCAATCCTGACAGGAAAGACATCAAACGTTTATCCACCACAGTCACACAAGCACAAACTAAAGAATATACACCAATAATGTTCAGTATTGTCTGCTTTGTAACCTTGGATAACCAGCATCAAAACTCATAAAAAAACAAGTGTCTCCAGTGCCCCTAGTGGACACCGACTGAAAGGTCCAGTGAAATATACTAGTGAGAGACCGATTTATTTGCAGTGGCCGGTATATCAGTCAATATTTGGATTTTTCTCTATGGCATCAGCCGATAAATCTTTTCAATCAACCCACTACATTTTCTGTTACTTCAATTTGTTGTTTGTAATGAAAAGACACTCAGATGTAAAGCCAAAGTCAGACAGACAGTAAAATGACCAATCATTGTTCACTTTTTAACATAATGTTATGTTGTGTTACACAGCAAAGTGTTATTTAAAGCTCACATAGCACACGCTGTTTCTGCATTTCTGATGTTAATCTGGAGTGCCTATAGAGTAGTATTACATCCTTTATATCTCCAAAGAGTCTTTAGTTTAATCAGATTTATAAAAAAAATATAAGCTTTACCAAATCTTTGCGATAACGTACGAAAAAATGAAGAACACTGCAACACTATACAATAGAGATGCGCGGTTGACGGTTACAGCCGCGGACTCCGCGGATAAACCGCGGATCGGGCGGATGACGTGACGAAAAATAATATTTTAATTAAATTCGGGCGGGTGGCGGATTGACTGCTTGCTATTAGCTGTGTCCTTCTAAGCATGCAATCTTAAAAGGTGAGCACTCTGGCTTTCAAGGTGGCAGTCTCAGAAGTTCGCAGAGACAACTGAAATGAGACGGTCTAGCCTTCTGAGGACCCATTATTTGCGTCACCTGTTGCACGCGCCCCCAGTAGCCGCCCACCGCGCCTGTCAGCAGAAAACAGCGGAGACATTTCTGACTTATTAAAATGAATATGTAATCAGAAAAATATTTATTTATTTTAGAAAATATGACACATTGATGTAGATTAAACTATTCAACAGTATATCAAATAATCAACCTTAGAAATACACGCAACATAAACAGAATAATATTAACACAAAACATAACTTATAATACTAAAACAGTGACAAGAAAAAGTTTTCTAATAAATACACAATTTTATTGAATAAAGGTTTGTATTGTTTGGGATATAGCCTCAGCTGTTAAGGATCCATTCGTTCTATCATTAACAGCGCAGAAATGAGGACGCATTTTGACACAGCTCTTATCAACGCCGGCGAAGGAGGTACGTGGCAAACTCAAAAAATGAGAATTAAAAACAAAGGAAATAGAAGGTCAGAAAAGGGTTGCCTGAAATAAGTTTTACAAAGTGGTAAATCAGGATGACACCAGTGCAGGCTATATTTGTGCGTTTAATTTAGGCTATTTAATATTTATTTATTTATTTTTGTCCCTGTGTGCCGAACGGAGACGGATTCACTGCTGATATTAGATCTTTCTAGTCTCGCGGCTGTCATCAGCAGCGCTTTGCATCGCCCAGTCAGCGGATGGCGGGCGGGTGCGGTTTTGAAAACTGGTCAGAAACGTTGGTGCGGATGGATGGCGGACGGATGATGAGTTTTGTGATGCGGTTGCGGATGACATAATAGCCCATCCGCGCATCTCTACTATACAACACTGTTTAACTTATGATTCACTACATGTTTGTGTCATTTATATAATATGCATGCGCCTAATTCCAACATAAGACAGAAATCTTACTTACCGCATGCAACTCATGACCCGGTTGGGACTTTTCAATTAAAAATCCGGCACATCAAACACACACGCAAAACTCCGCTGCTACCCCGGATAATACACTATATCCATTGTTTCTATAAGGCTGGCTTTCTTCTAACAAAAACACTTTTCTTCTTTTGTGCCATTGTTGAGTTTTGAAATTAAACAAAGCTGTGTCGCGTGATGTGATGTATGCAAGTTCTAGCATCTCCCGCTATATGATGTTGAACCTGGCCATTTGTGGCTGCAATGAAAAAATTTTTTTGTGTGTCTCTTTAAATGCAAAAAAAGCTTCTGTTCTCCTTCCCGTACGCAAAGTAGGTGGTAGAGAACTTACACATTTGGACTACATCAAAACATGTGTGCTTCTCAGTTCTTATTTGTGCATCCTCGTTTCCTTTCCTCACGTCTTAGCTCCACCCAAGGAAAGACGCAAGGACGGAGGAGACGAAGTATTAAGTGAAATGATATCCTCTTTCCTTACTCTCTTTATAATGTCTATTCTCTGTTATCAAATTATCAAGTGCGTTAAATATTTAATAAAAAATATTTAATAAAATAAAGTTAAATACATACTTGAGTTAGAGTTCATATCCTTACTTACATTAAAATAAAGACAATCTTAAAAGTTCTGTAAAATGAATATATGTATCTATACCACTGATCATGTATATAGATCGGTGGCTGATACATAAATATTAAATAAATATACTGTCTGAAACGAGTATACATTTACAATAATTGAATGAATAATACTGTAGCAAGATTTATGTGTGTTTAATGACGGCACGATGTGAAGGCTGAGGAGATTTATACGTGCGTCAGGTTTAGTTGATAAAACACTTCCGCATAGGATACACATGTGCTCATGACTCCTCAGATTGCCTCCTAACTCCTCGTCCCTCGGGTGCAATTAAAGAATTGAGATGTCCTACATGATGGCAGAGCTTGATCGGTTTCCGGGTCGTAGGAGCGAGGAAACGAGGAAGCATATTGAGAAGCACCCCATGTGTTGAACTAATCGCTCATAAGGTGGAGTCTGTGAGTATTCATGGCTGGGGTGTAATCAATGTGACACCACATCGATAGGGGATCCCCAACAACTTGTTTTATTTGAATGTTGCAGTTTAAAGGAGATTACACAAAGAAGAATGTTTCTGCACACACACTAATGACTCATTTTCTTATAGAAACACATTTAAAAGTGCATTTTTTAGGTTAGGGGGGCTTTAATATATAGCGGAACTTGGAGTAACGTATTTCAAGTTACGCATAAATGTAGGCAAATGTACGTAAGCATGTTTTACAGGAAACAAGATTAGGAATAAAGTAATATAGATATTTAGATCAGTTTGTTTCTCCCATATAGGAGAAATTGTGATGTAGTTTTTTATCGCAGTCTTACCTGCAGTCTGTGTGGGAGGGGCGGTAATAAAATGGTGGAACTTGCTGTTCGTACTTTGCCTTCGCTGCCTCATTCCCCATAGAGGTAATAAACTAAAAAAAGAGAATGTATTGAGGAAATATTGTTCAAGCATTACAATACCTAATACAGAATGACTTGCATGGCAGGTATCAAAGATTTTGAACAATGTTGCTACTAGGAGTGGTTTTAACCATGTTGCTATAAAGTTGACTGGGCTGTTACTGCCAAGTTATTTAGTAGACAGTGGAAATCTACCTGTAGGTCTATAACTCTAAAGTCTAAAGTTACTTCCTGTTTTTTCCTGGTGTATCACTTGTCAATTTGATTGCTTAGAAATATAACACTCTATAACACATTTCTCTTTACATTTTTGGCTGAATGATTTCAAAAAGTTACAAAAAAAGGTTATTTGTAGTGGAAAAAGCTTCTTTAGATCAGGGGTTTTGATATTTTAGACCCATAGGATCCCCCAGAGAGTTCTAAAGGGTTAACAAGAAAATATCATGATGAAAAACATTTACATTTTTTGTTTCATACAAAATATGCAGATATACGTATATGAGAAGCTCAGATACAAAAGCCGAATGCTCTCGAAACCTATTATAGGTTCATCAAATACTTTTGTGAAACTAGTGAATCCTGGCCTCAGGCCATTCAGAAATACCGGTTTGTTGGCAAAATTCATTAGGAGTCTTGAAAAATTATCATTTACAAGAAAACATGTCAGACGCACTTAGAGGGTTTTGTATCTGAGCCTTTCATGTTTTAAGAAAGGGGTCCCTGGCTAAAGGTTCATTATATGTGGGATCTCTGCCATCATAATGTTTGAAACCATCTGCTATAGATTATCAAAATGTATGAAAGAAATGGTTATTCGAAAACCATTTAACTGAATGGATCTTTGTGGAACCAAAAATGGTTCTTCAATGGCATCACGGTGAAGAACCTTTCAAGCACCTATATTTTTAAGAGTGAATAGCATGACTTTTCATAGTCACATATTTTGCATTTCTACATCATAGGGCTAAACTATGCTTTTTAATTTTCTGGCCATCACGTCCATGTCAGGATTATCACAAACATCATCTTTTAAATGCCAGAGCTCATGTTGTGTCCTAATGATTTTCATCTGTAATCTTTTGAGAAGGCAAAGTGCCAATTGATCTCAGTCGTTCTTCAGATGATTGCAGATTTGGCTGGTTTGCAGGAGATCAAAGAGAGCAGCTTTTCTGTAGTAAGTCCAGCCCTGCAGGAGCCAACAGCCCAAACAAATCTGACTCAACGGTTCTGAGCCAAAAACCAAACTTGGCCCCTTTCTATTATATGAACCAATGAATTTCGACTCACCTCTGTTTCTTTATCATCGAATGTGTCCTGCAGTACAGACTTCACCTGGTTGGGGATACTTCTGTGGATGAGAGAGCATCCCTGACACACAAACACGCCCAGAGGCACAGACACCCAATCCGGCTCTGTCAGAAAAATAAAGAAGGACAGAAGGAAGGATTAATATTATGTCCTTATTTAATGCCCATCACATACTTATAGACCTACATACATTTACATTTAAGCATTTGGCAAATGCTTTTATTCAAAGCCACTTACAAAAAGTGAGGAAGAAATTTGTTTTAGGGAGGCAATAACTACTGTATGAAGCTACAATCAGCTTACAAAGTTGCAGCATACAGACACAACCTGTTAAGGAATAGAGATAGAATTTAAAGTGAAATCTAATTGAGCTGTTTTTGCAATCCACTTGTTAAGTTTGACGTCATGCAACCGATCTCAAATTGCATAGGGAAATAACAAAAAAATTATCGTAATGCAAACCCATCAAAAACACCCGATCCTAATTTTTATCTCCATAACAAAATCTGAGATGACCAGACATGGACTCATGGATTTTTTACGAATTATTAATATATTGCAGTCTGTGATTCAGTGAGCCTGGAGACCCCAGTATACAAAATTTTTGCTTAAATGTGTGATAAGAATAAATAGTGCTCATAAACAGCTGTTTAAATAGTATCCAACAGAGAAAGTCTCAGCATCCACCATAGCCACCCACAATCCGTATCCATGTCTTATTTTATGTACACTCATTTACTGTGCCATGCTATTACATTTTATCACAAGAGTCTATTATTGGTCTATTATTATCTCTGACAAGCCCGGCCATAAACAGAATGTAAAACAAAGCAAACTGTAACTGATAACGTATCGTGTCAGTCAGACAGCGTGTGTCTTTTAATAGAGGTTAAATGCATCACAGTCGATGCGTCATAGTTCAGCCGCATACGATTTGCTGGTTAATTGTTAAGTTTCTAAGTCTGGCAAGAGACTTTCCTTCAGAGGCAGCATTTTAAGGCATGAAGGCATCAAGGCACTTCTGAATCCAGTGTTTGTTTTATTTCCTTACTTCATACCTTCATTGTCTAGTCCCACAATTCTATGCGTGGGCGTGGGGGGAATGTGATTGGTCGAGCCTGGTGGAGTTCGAATAAATAAAATGGCGGCCAAGAAAGCATCTGGAGTGAAATTACACAAATTTAGTGTAAATAAGGTTATATTTTTACTTTTTACACCTTTTGATTGCATTTCTAGCGAGAAATTAGTATTGTAGTTTTCAAATATGGGATTAGTTATCATAAAGGCACTCTTTAGTTTATATTTCAAACTTATTTCCATTAAACTGCCTGTGAAGTCTGTCTGAATGCGTTTCTCGGGGCTGCCTTTATGTCACAGAAGTCTTTCTTCCTCATGAGGCAGCAAGGCAACAAGTCAGCTGCCTACGCTTTCAGATGAAGCCAAAATGAGCTGTTTTCTGGGTGCTCGGACGCACGTGTTCAAAAGCGCACACATTGTCGTGGTTACGGGTCTGACCTGAACTTAACTTTGTCTGACTAGTGACTAAACTGAACTCTTGAACAGATACCTCATCGAAAATAACAAATGTATTTTTTCATAAAGACAATGGGAGATGCGATCATGGATCACCACTCCTATATGAAGGGACGTTTGGCAGCCAATCTGTTGTTAACATTGTATACATTAATTTTATACAGTAACGCTTTGTGTAGTATGATATTCTTTACCTATAATTTAAATTAAGTTCATATAGAAATAAACTACTGTTCACTATAAAATGGCTGTGTTATTTCTGACAATTAATGGGTAAAAATGTGATAATTGTAACCCAGCGGTGTGTTCTGTAAAATGTTTACCCTTTATGGGTCAAAAATTACCCAGCCATTTTTAGGGGGCGTGCACACCAAAACTTTTACGCCAGTGGCCGGCGTATGTTTTAAATTTTTCCACGCTGAAAGCCTCCGCGGATTTTCCATGCTCAGCGCTGAGCGCCGAGAGTTGAAAAATATTAAACTTTGGGTCAAAAGCTCAGCTCGTCAGTGTCAGTTCTCACACGGCCGTCTAATCACAGTGAAGGAAGGGTGAGATAAACATCCCAACAACCAACCGGCGCATAGTACAACAACTGATAAACAAAGCAAAAGTATCATTGAAGCCAAAGCGATCAGTTGAAAAAAGCTGGCAGTTGGCGTCCACCTGCCGTTTTCAGCTGCATTTAAAAGGTTTGGTGTGCACCCCAATTAAGGGGCCAATCACACCAAACGTGTTTTAAATGCTTGGAAGCACAAGGCCTGCCAATCAAATATTGTCAATCAAATATTATAGCGTGAGCGCTCTTTTGCTGCTAACTGTGCATTCAGACCGCCACCGGCGAGAGCGTCAATAAAAGCTCTGGCTTCCCTGACAACGACGCTAAAGAAAAGTTGTAGTGGACGCTCTGACGCTCGAATGCATTCTCTGAACTCCTCTCAGGCGGAGGTTTCCGCCTTCCGATTGGTTGCCGGTGAACATTTCCGCCTTTTGATTGGTTGCCGCCGAACCGCGTCATATCTCATTACCATAAAGTTGAGCTGATTTCAACTCTTCTCGACGCTCACGCTGTACATGACGCGCCGCGCCGCTGCTCGCCGGAGTTAACCGCCGGCTCTCATTGAAAATGAATGACTTCCGGCCACTTTGACGCTCTCGCCGGTGGCGGTCTGAATGCACAGTAACAGTCATGAAGGTTAGAGGTGCACAAACACACAGAAGACAATGAGTGACTGCTGTCCGATTAGGTTTTTCCAAGCAAGTACCTGTAAACTTCTTTCACCCCAACGGAAGATGCGCCTCTCCCCTCATTCGTGGGACAATGGAAAAATGCAGATGAAGTCGAGCGCTTTCCGCTCTCAGCGCTCCTTCAAAAACCTAGCCTAACGCCTAATGCTTACCCCCCATAGAAAATCATTCAAAAACGACGCCTGCAACTGCCATAAACGTGTTTGGTGTGACCAGCCTCTTAGAGTGTAAAATGATGTGTTGTTATTGATTATTGGCAGGACAAAAAAAAAGAGGAAAATCGTGTCCATGAACAACAGAAGACAAATAGAAAATGTATAGGTTTAAATAACAATTATTATTTTTGTATTGACACAATCAAGACATTTGATTCCATTTCTGTGTCTGTACTGCTGTTAGACCTTACTTTATTTGTAACTTTGTTCTTTTTTATATATATGCATGTAATTTCTTGATTTGTTCATATTTTATTTTCACCCCACCTCATTCTTTGCTTATCCTAAAAATGATCCGATCCATGATTCAAAAACTGTGCTGAACCAAATCTGAACCATAAGTTTTGTGATCCGTTGAACCACTAGCTTTTAATGGTCTGGCTATATAAAACATCAAAGGTTTATAAGTTTAACACATTAACTAGAAAAAGTGTTTAACTAATAAAACTAAAATGAAAGCATTACAATCGACCAACTCCTTATCTGTTGCAGATAAAATTAAGATTCCCTTATATTCATGGGGCAGACTCCTCAGGCTCTGTAAGGATAGCTGCCCACTGCTCCAGGTGTGGTTCATGTTCACTACCCACTGGGATGGGTTAAATGCAGGTCACATTTCAAGTATGTCCTCCATACTCGACAAATATGTTTGATTTTCACTTTCACTTAAATTTAGATTTACATTACTCGCCATCCTTGCACCACTGCCAAATGTTTCGTTAGGTAACCTATCAAACATGCTTCATGCTGTAAAAGAACAGGTTTAACTGTGTTTAAAGATAAAATATAACATAACTGAATAAACCGTAGTATGCATAGTAGAAGTAGGTTACCACTTTTTATGGTATATTTAACTGCAGCAAGACCCCATTTTAATACTGGCCAAAACAATCCAGTTATGTGTTACTGTTCACTGCAGTTAAGTGGCTTTAAAAAACGCAGACAAAGCACGGATAATAATATCAATAATAATAACTATAACCCATTTAAGTCAGCTAACTTTCTGAATACAAAGGCCAAACGGTAAACACCAACCCACAAAAAGAGGCTGACAGGAAGGTCTGCGACGTCACCCATAATTCACACATACACGCCCTCTTTTACACACGCAGACATCTCTTCACACCCAACACAACAGCTCAGTCTGTGTCACAAAGAAACTGCAAAAATCATGGTTTACACATGAATTACAGGTGCGACTAGCATCTAAACGCTGGGAACTCCAAAGGTTAAACACCCCGGGGGCATGCAAGGGCGTGCCGGCTTTCGACTGTGACAAAACAGTCAGACATAAATTGAAAGTCAGGTTTTTTGACTTCTGAAAATGATGAGATCTGTGAGAAGCTGTATCATATGCATGTTTCTAGGACCAACTGTGTACAAAAAACACTGAAGTTATTGTTTAGACGAGAAAGAGGACAAGGCAAAGAAAAAAAGAGAGGGAGATAGACACACTTGTGACCAAATGAAATGGACTTTGTTCTGTGTTTTCTTTTCACTAGTAAGATTGAATTCTTGGCCAATAATCTGCTAATCAAGGTGTGGCTCCGTCTGCAACCAGGAAACTCCTGACTATCCACTATTACTTACAATTCCTCTTAAAATGAGCTGAAACTGGGATTCGTGCTCATCGGGTTTTTAAGGGCAAGAGTTGCGGCCTCTATAACACAGCTCATTTAACACAGAGGGAGTAGAGAAACAGCCGAGACAGTGACATTTACTCTTAAAGCGACTCGAGAACATGTGCACATGTGCACTTACTATTCGCTATGACCTTTGCTTAGTAACAAAGTGCGAAAAGTGTGCTGCACCAGAGATTAAAAAGCCTACAATTTGAGCTGCTACATTAGTTGCAAAAAGCACTTGTGAAACTACAGCACCCAACAAATGATAGCTTTCTGTATATAGATTGAATCGTGCTATATGTGTTCTTAGTTCACGGCTATATTTATTTTGGATTTGACACATTTTCAAAAGATTCGTCTTTCTTCCTGTTTGAAATTGCATACTGTGACATTATAAAGTACCTACTTAGCGATCATTATTACATGGTTCATTAGAATGCTTGATTCCGATTGGCCAGTCCTGACATTTGAAAGTTTGTAATTCCCAGATAACAACCGCTCAAAACTAATAACACATGGTATCCCTGACTGCAAATCATTTTGACAGGTCCAGTTCAATATTACACAAAAAATTAACATAAATATGTCTTTTAATAACATATATGACATTATATTTACAAATGATTAAACCAAATAGTGTGTGACATTTGAACATCTTGTCTTATCTTAAAACCTAAAATAAACATGTTTTCCTCATACATTCATTAAAATTGAGCAAATAAAACATTTAATATCAGTATTTAATACAGTATTTAAATAAACCCCTTGGGGGGGGTTTGCGTCGGGTCCTGATCACACTGTCGGGCTTATATCCCTAAGTGGGCGTGCACACCAAGGCGTTTACTCCAGTGGCAGGCATAGGTTTTCAATTGTTTCCAATAGAGGCATCATGCTATTCAAAAAAGCCAGCAGCTGGTGGGTTTTCTCCATGCAAAGAGTTGTAAATAGGTGTAAAAACTTTGGGTGAAAAGCTTGGCTCGTCAATGTCACTTCTCACTCGTCCAATCTCAGTGAAGGAGGGGTGCGACAAATATCACAACAACCAACCCGCGCATTGTTCAACGACTGATAAACGAAGCGATCGGCTGAAAAAAAGCTGGCAAGCGCCTACAATCTGTGTCTACCACGTTTAAACACTTTGGTGTGCCACCCCTTTGGAGCACAGCGTTTTGTATAGTATGTGTGTGTTCGGTATCCTATGTTTTCCAGCATCTTTTCATTGTCGTGTGAACTGTATGTTTGTCAACATATAACATGTTAAAGGGATAGTTCATCCAAAAATGAAAATAATGTCATTAATGATTCACCCTCATGTCGTTCCAAACTCGTAAGAAATCCATTCGACTTTGGAAACACAGTTTAAGATGTTTTAGTTTTAGGCCGAGAGCTTTCTGACCCTTCATTGAAAATCTATGTACGGTATACTATCCATGTCCAGCAATGTAATTAAAACATCATAAAAGGAGTCCATGTGACATCAGTGGCCAGTTAGAATGTGTTGAAACGATCCAAAAATTATGACTTTATTTAGCATTATCTTCTCTTCCGGGTCTGTTGTGAACCACGTGCATGAGACTGCATTGATGCTGCTGACGTACGACGTTGTTGACGTACAACGTTGCTGAGGTGTTATCTGGTGTTATCTTCGCTTACAGTCAGAGGGAGACACATGCTGTAAGTGTGAAAAAAATCTTCGCAAACATGTCTGAGGATAACACGTCAGCAGCATCATACGTCAGCAGCATCACTGTGCACGCTCATTCGCAACAGACGCGGAAGAGAAGACAATGCTGACTAAAGTCATAATTTTTTTTTTGGATCAAAATGTATTTTTGATGCTTCAACAAATTCTAACTGACCCACTGATGTCACATGGACTACTTTGATGATGTTTTTATTACTTCTCTGGACATGGACAGTATACCGTACATACGTTTTCAATGGAGGGTCAGAAAGCTCTCGAACTAAATCTAAAACATCTTAAACTGTGAACGAAGGTCTTATGAATTTGGAACGACATGAGGGTGTCATTAATGACATTATTTTAATTTTTGGGTAAACTTTCCCCCTCAACAACAACCGCAAACATAATTTACCCAGGTGATGTTAAACATATACAATTATAGTATCTGGCATTTTGAATTTATTTTCTTTTTGAATCTGGAAAAGCTCATGTGGCCTCATGGATAAAAAAAGTGTATTGTATTATATTGTGTATATTGCATTGTATTGTGTATAGTGTATTGTACAATAGCATAACCTTTAAAGTATAAAACTTAATTTGTACATGGTTATTTGTATATATGTATTTGTTAGGGTGACCATACGTGCCATTCTTCCCGGACGCATCCCGTCCAGGATTTTGTGTTCGTCTTCCGGAAGTCGTATTTGTCGACCGCATACGTCATAGAGGATTATTATTATTATTACAGAAAAGCAACCGTTACATTTTAAGGTTAATGAAACTACGATTGTATATCTTATGTTTTTAACTGAATGGCGTATGCGGTCAACAAATACGACTTCCGGAAGACACACCGAAATCCTGGACGGGATGCGTCCGGGAAGAATGGCACGTATGGTCACCCTAGTATTTGTGCCATGTGGAGGTTGTACATGTACAGTGACAATACAGATCTTATTCTTACATACTGCATAAATCAAGGTAAATGCGTAGATGGATGGATTACAATATATTTGATGAAATATAGCTAAAAATTTAGACTTTTACCTTTTGACATTTCTCTTTAGATTTTAAGTGGTGTTATCTTGTGCTATAGTTAGCTTCATGACAATATGTGGTTGTCAGGGTGTTGCTATGTGGTTGCTTAGATGTTCCGAGTGGTACTTTGTTCTGGATATGTTGCTGGGTGTTTGCTTCCTTGCCCAAATTATAGGTACTCACCCACCCTTTAACTTACTATTCTACTTACTAAATAAGGAACCTTCCTGTTTTTCTCTTATTTACAAAAGTAACAGCACCCTTTTCCTAAAAACATACTTCATGTTTGAAGCACAGGCAGTATGTGGAAATTTCTGTGGCAAAAATTGCACTGAAATTAATAATTACATCACCGATACTTCAAAAGCCTGTGAAAGAAGTGGTTTGAGCGTTTCCTATTTTAGGGAAATTCTTTGACACTATTTCACAATGAGTTCTGTAAAAACCCTCTCATGATACTCTGAGACAGATATGCCTCTATTTATTTTGATGTGATAAAAAGTGGAAGACCAGGGCTGTGTCCGAAACCACCTACTTCCATACTATTAAGTAGTAGGCAAAAAGCAGAAGGCGAGGTACTGTAAGTAGTATGTCCGAATTCACCGTTTTAGAAAAACAGAAGGAGAAAAGTATCCAGATACTGATCCTGAAGTGTTCATTCGATGTACACATTGCTATCCCGTGATCCCCAGGAGAAGAGTTAACCAATGAAGAGAAAGACGGAGGGCGTTGTTTTATTTAAAAAATGTACCTACTGTCACAGTATGTGATTTCGGACGCAGCCCAGGTTTTGACACACATATTCAGGTGTTTTGAGTTGAATTGTGGGATGTTTTATGAATATAGGTCTTCTGAAGTGCCTGTCACACATACGGTATACATTTTAATGTAGAAAATAGATAACTCTGATCTCAACTGTCTAATGTGCTATTCATACCGGTGGGCAAGCATTGGTCGGTCTGATGTGACTTCTGCTGTCTGTCTGGCCTATATGCTAAGTTCTCATCCAGCCCATAAATCTCCCGCAGTTGTAAAACAGAGCGAAAGGGCTGACATCCAATGCTGGGCAAAAATCCCAGAATTCTCTTATGGGAGTCACAATATTATTACTGTCTTAATAGGACAGCATGCATATGGAAGGTTAAGTACTGTATACGCAAATGTATGTGTTACTGTACGGAAAATCTGCAATGCAGAAAAGTATGTACAGTATAAGATGACATCAGAGCCATTAAACTTAAAAACATTGACTTTCTCATTCAAACTCAATAAGGAGCTTTACAGGTAAATCCAAAGAGACCTGAAAATACAGCTGAGTCACCCACTATGTGACTCACATACACGCACATCTGCTCTGACAACACCCCTCAAAATGGGCCACAAGAAAGACCCACATCACAAACAACATAGGTGACTCCATACTGTCTGTTACCTAGCTACTTTTAGGAGTGGGTGGATGTATATGGTTTTGTATACAGTATATGACTGTATGTGACCCTGTCTGTGACTAAAGACTTATTTTTATGAGTTTTCACAGGCAGCGACACATATTATTAATGACATCATCTGGATCACAGATTTGCTCCTGACACCGAGGGGCCAACCAATGTTACGAATAGCTTAGTGTCAATGAAAGGTTCATATTGTTTCCCTAAGGCACAATAATGACATGTGACTGGAGCATCATACGCAATGCTGAATCACTTTAATGACACTCTAAAAGTCCCCCAAAATGGAAATGCAAACATGTGGTCACAGGCAAAGCTTCCCTCTGTCACACTTTACATTACGTGTTCATGAATTTGTGTGTTTACAATGAGTATCTGTGCTATAAACAATGCTTTTTAACTTAATAACCATTTTGTTGCAGCTTACATGATAACAATATAAATGTATTTTAAAGCAGCACTATCTATCTCCCTCTCTATATACTATTATGGCATATATTTTTTAATAATTAAAACATAAAAATAATTTAATTATCCTTTTTAAAATGTATATGCAATCTAAACCAAAAATATTAATATATGATTAACAGCAAAAGTACAACATAATAAATAATGAATAAACATAACTAATAAATATTTATGCATTTAAAAGCTGTATTATCTTACTTCATTCTGGGCCTGACTGATCTCACACGAGCCATACAAACCCCAACCAAAAGGATCGATCAGTGACAGGTGCGGCACATACAGTATAGCAGTTGACCAGGTGAGATGCTCTTACCTGCAGCCCCGCAGTCCGCACAAATGTCATTACCGGGCTGCTGCCGAAGATCGCGCAGCACGCAGCTGTTCCGTTCCATGACTCGCCTTATCAACCGGAGAACGGGATCGATACGTTTCCGCAGGGGTTTTCTATCGCGAGCAGGTTGATGAATGGGACAGCGATGGTCACGTCAAAGATTTTACGCTGAATATCCGCAAAATATTCGGAAGCACGTCTGCTCTGAGGTTGTGTTGTTCCAGATAGTACAGCAATGGAAATTGTACGAATTATAATCTTTCTTTTCCTCTTTGTGTTTGCGCGCAAGGTTCAGACGGCGGGGAGAGAGAGAGAGAGAGATCCTTTTCTTTCGCTCCAGAGAATTGAGCGTCTTACCACCTCCCTTCTTTTTACCAAAATCAGATAGAAAAAACAGAGACACCTAGTGGTGAGTTTTGGAATTGCGCCATTGTCTATTACGTAGTTGTGCTCGACTGCGGTGCTGCGCAGACTGACCGTAATATGACATCAGAAAACCGCGAGATCTTAGCTTTCCCATCGCTCTGCCTGCGGTTCTTTGATGCCATATGTCGCTGCGAAGACCATTCGCATATTATTATAATGAGCTTATTGTGCCATTTAACTTATTAACATACTTTGTAATACACTGGATGCTTATAAACGTGTGTGTCTGCTTGTTTGCACTTTTCGTTTATGACTCCTTTTTACACTATTTTATTTACACTTGTTTATTTTCTGTAATGTATACTTCTGTACTTAACTTTGTTTCTCTTACAAATACAAATGATAGGAAAATTAACCATGATTTATTAGCTATTAGTTTTACTAAAAATGTAAAGTATGGTAAATTAGTATGGTTTTGATACAAAAAATCATAACTAAACTATGGTTAATATTTATAATCTTGTTTCTGTATCTGTATGTGCTGCTTCCAACTGCGGTTGATGTATGACTTGACCAAAACAACTCCTCGTGCTGTTATTGAGAGTGAAAGCAGCCAATCACCAAACGTCTTGCAAAAACACGCCCATTCACCGTCCTAGGTACACGTGTGTGAGCCAATCAGACAAAGCTTCCAACGCAAGATAGACGTTACCTTCAACCAATAAGGCTTTTAGTAGCTCCGTGACGGGACCCGATAACGTCACTTGGTTTTTGTTTTTCCCAGTGTAACGTTAACTGATTACTGTGCGTGCCGTTAATCAACTATGTAATATTAATATAACACATTTACGTGTTGCCAAGTAAAAAAATCTTTCTTTTTTTAACGGACGATATTTATAGGCACACATTAGCCAAACTAGTTGAGTTGCCCTTGTAATCTTTGCGGTGCGGGACAGATTGACATGATCCAAACAATCCCAGACGTCCGAACTGGAGAGGAGGTACAAAAGTCTGGTTCTTCCTTCCACAGGGAGAGATTGGATGGATCTCCGAAATTTCAAAGACTCCTCTGTGCTTCCTTCAACCAGGACATAACGTGAGAGCACTTACTGCTTTACAATAGCCTGTGGGATTTAAAAATACATTAAAATGCAATTTATTACCAGTTAAACAATAAAAGTCCTCTGTAATGCCACAACGTCTGGGGAAAATCTTCTAAACTCCTGTATTTTTTATTGTGTGAATAAAAGCCTATTTGCCCATCCACACATACATGAATACTATACCATAATTATTACATACAATAAGAATTTTCTGTACTCTCTACTGACTTATGTTGCATTTACACCACACTCTATACTTTTATTTTAGGTCTTTGGTTGTTGGTTGTAAGGATGGCTACAGACTTTTTTCTCTGTCCTCTGTTGAAAGAATGAATTGTATTCATCAGAGTGGTAAGTTAAAATAGCACATCATGTTATGTACCAATTACCTTACGACCCATTACTATTTTAACTACAAAAGGAGGTTTTGTGACTTAATGGGACATATCATGAAACTTTTTATTGTTTAAGTGCTATAATTGGGACCCCAGTGCTTCTATCAACCTAGAAAATGTGAAAAATAACAACACAGTAACTTAGTTTTGGTAAACCATTCTCTGCAAGCATGTAAAATAGGTCATTGAAATTTGTCTCATCTTGTGATGACAGAAGGGGATAATACCGCCCCTTAATCTGCACTATCCAACCACGGCACTGCCATTTAGTGCAGAGAGCAGCTCATTTGCACTTTGCACATTTTGCTCAGACCTTCAAAAGTGGCAATTTTAATATGTTATAATAAATTATCCATATGGTATTTTGGCCTAGAACTTCACATACGTACACATGAGGACACCAAAGCTTTATTTTACATCTTAAAAAAGTATTTTGAAATGTCCCCTTTAAGGCAGGCACACATTTGGTTGCTGCCAGCGTTTTGTGAAGTTTCTAAAATAAACAGAACTAAGGCAAAGGTCAGGTCATGTCAGACTTAAATGTCAGGCTTAAATACTTAATAAAAGAAAAAGTGAGTGTTTAAATCTTTTATTTTTGACAAAGTGATTTTTTTGTCTTTTTGTGAGTAGTCGAAAGCCCTGATGTGTACATTGCAGAACGGCTCTTCTCCAGTAGTCTAATGGTAGTTGTGAGCAAATCTACACCATTCAGAATGAACATCTACCATTTCAAGAAAGGCACAGAGATCTGTAACTACAGCTACTCCAGCAACATCCTCGCTGTCAAACTTAACCGACAGGTAACATTTAGCTCAGTATGTCCACTTTGGCATCCTAGTGCTTCTATAGCCTGCTATTACAAACATCAGTTTCAGTGTCTCCTCGATATGGGAAGGTTTAATCCACTATTGAAAATATATAAAATGCTAAATATTTTCAGAGTTTTTACATTATTTTAAGTCGTAAAGTGAGATGAAATATGTATGGGAATACTGTATGCATTGACGTCACTTTTCCACGTGACCACGCCAAACTCGCCCTGTCGTTCAACAAAATGGCTGGCTTTCATAGCGGCTGCGACGCAAATGCCAGTAAAACGGACTATTATACGCTTAAATTGAATTTAGTTGGACTTGATAGCAGAGGTGGACAATACTTAGTTACATTAGTTCAATTTTACAAGCATGTGTGCTTTATTAAGGTATTTGTATTGGGAAAATTTTCACTACATTCTAAAGCATAGAATCATACTGTGTATCCTTTAATATTGCATATTAAAATTTATTTAATACCTAATTACATTTAAATTGTGTACTTTTACTTGAGCAGCTTTTTTCTACTTAGACGCATAGTATAATTATTTGTGTTATGTTCTTTATATTGTAATATCTAAATGTATGTGATAATGCCTTTGTCAAAAGCTATAAAGTTTAAAAAAGGTAGTACATTTTCTTTTACTTAGGTTTAAGATGTTAACAAGCATATCCTCTGGACATTAGTTATTCTCGTCTTTGGTAGCTCCTAAAGGCTTCATGTATGAAAACAGCACCATGTCAGCGTAGAGCATACAGAACCGGAAGCGATCTACTATGTTTAACAGGAATGCATAAGTAAGTTGTGCATATTGCACAGTTGGCTAACTTGTGCGACTACACCGCATGCAACACGCCAATGGGAAGTGATGTTTTTGGGTGTATTCCAGTAAAAACTGTCAGGATCCTGCCAGATTCTTGTTAAGTATTAATATCCAGTTCAGCATGGCAGGATTCTGACAGGACAATGTTTGTGTGGGGAATGCATGGTCTCTGTATTGTTTAGATCAGTGGTTCCCAAACTTTTTCAGCGTGCGGCCCCCCTTGTGTACGGTGCATTCCTTTGCGGCCCCCCAAAGAAAATTTGTGACAAAAAACTCAACATTTTAATAAAAAAAACATTAAATTATACAAAAAGTAGTGCTTTTGGTTAGTAGCCTTATTTTTTTAGGTTTAATTACACAGAATTCATGATAAATTAATGTATTTCATAAAATGTCATAAAACTGGGGCCCCCCTGGCACCATCTTGCGGCCCCCAGTTTGAAAACCACTTGTTTAGATTAAACAATTGTCTAGTTTAGTGCTTAACATTCTCATGTTCTAGTGCTTTGTTTAATGTTGTTTTGCCTCCTCTTTGGTTCTTGTTTTCTCGTTTTGGTTTAATAAAGTGTTCAGTTTTTTTCTATATCTGTCTGCGCCTGGGTTCGTTTATCAAATTCCCTGACAGAATGAACGTAGCATAAATAGAACCCAGCAGACATTATGGACTCGTCCTCTGTTGCCCGCTGCAGTCAACATGCCCACCTGCTGTTCAGTATGTGGCAGAAGGGCGCAGATATTCTGTCCTTTGCCTAGAAGTTCCTGGGGGAGGCACACCTAGCCAGGTTCAACACTGCCGAATTAAAGATAATCTTTGTTAGATGCCTCGATGAGCCCCTCACGTCTAGCTAGCAGAGGATGCTGACAACCCTGGTAACTGGCCCGGCTTTCCCTGTCTCGGTTCTCCAGCCCACTGCAGCTTTCCCTGTTTCGGCTTCCCAGCCCGTTGCAGCACCTTCTGTCTTGGCCTCCCAGCCCGCTACAGCGCCCTCTGTCTCTGTCCCTGTCTTACCTCCGCTGCCAGTTGCAGCACCCCTTGTCTCACCAGCTCCATCAGCAGTTTCCTCCCGTGCACCATCATTGTCCTGTTCGTCTGCCTGGTCCCATACGACTGTCTGTATGACCTTCCTGAACTCTCTTCCCTACCCAATCAGCCCTGGACTTCCCCTACCCGTCCCATTTCCAACTCCTCCTCTGCCCTGGAACCCTGCCTTGTTCCCTTCCATTCCCTCCGTCACTTCCGGTCCTGCCCTACCACAGCCTGGTTTCCCTGCCATGCCCTGGCCCCAGATGCCCCCCTGGGAACTATCCTATTCCGATTACCCTCCACCAAGCCTGTCTCTCCTAAGCCCCCCATCAAGCTTGCCCGGAATCCTCACCCCAAGCCCTCATCTACTACACCCCCTGGCCCTAAAACTCCTAAAGTGTTAAAGTGTCCTAAAATGAGAAATCCTTGGCCTAAAATCTTGCGAGATGTTTTGTTTAGGGTTAGGTTTGGGGGTAGGATTAGGATGTTAACAGTTCTGGTTAGCCATTACCCTTTCAAACAGCCGTAGTACTTCATAACATTAAACATAAACAGACCTGTGATGCGACTTCCATAAAAATACTTTGATTTTGCAAGGACACTGGACCTCTTCTGCATGCGTTCAGTCGTTTAGATGTAAAACTTATTTCACTAGCAGTTAATCACAGGTTAGCCATATAATCTGCCCCACCTAAATTTACAGTCTTGGGTTGCTGCTGGTTTGGGTAAAGTAAATTGTTTTAGTGATTCATTTCAGTGTTTGATCTTACTCAGTATGGCAGTAGTATGTATTTTTTTCAGAGACTTATCGTTTGTTTGGAGGAGGCCCTGTACATCCATAATATCAAGGATATGAAACTTCTGAAGTCTCTTCTCAACACGCCACCAAACCCCCGAGGTAAACACTATCAGTGCATCAAAAACAAACAGATGAAGTTTAAAATGTAACTATCTGTGTATTAAAGATTGCATTGTGGTCATTAAAACCATTATTTTCATTTTTTCATATGAAGTAAATTTGTAGTAACAATATCAAAGCTTCTTTTTGACAGGTCTGTGCGCACTTTCTGTAAATTATTCCAACTCATACCTGGCATACCCTTACAGTTTCACTGCCGGAGAAATTGCCCTTTATGATGCTTTGAATCAGGTAAGGATGTTTAGAGCCCAAATTCAAACTTCTTTAGTTTGCTTTATAAGGAAATCTACACCTACACTATACACTTTAATTGTTTTAGATTATGGTGACCACGATCTCTGCTCATGCCAGCCCTGTGGCAGCCATCTCATTCAATGCCTCAGGAACCAATCTTGCCAGTGCTTCAGAAAGAGTAAGATGGAAAAGCTATCTACTTCGATAAAATGAAATATCTTCATCATACCAGGTTTCTTTATTTAATCTTGTGATAACCCAGGGCACTGTTATAAGAGTTTTCAGCATACCCGATGGAGTCAAACTGTTCGAGTTCCGCAGAGGAATGAAGAGGTACATTTACTGTAAAGTCTGATGATTTAGTACTAATCTTCTAATGTTGTGCATCCCTTTGCAAAAAAAAGAAGGAATGACATTTGGGTGATTAAATGATGACCGTTTCTATTGTTGAGTGAACTATTTCTTTTAAGTGTAATGCGTATCCTATTATCTTTTTGTCCAGGTACGTTAGCATCAGTTCTTTGTCGTTCAGTGCCAATGGAGAGTTTCTGTGTGCCTCTAGTAACACAGAGACTGTTCATATCTTCAAACTGGAGCCCCACAGTCCCAGGTACAACCACACCTCTCATCCAAGCATCAATATTAGTTTTTGACGCTGTATTATTTTATCCGCACAATGTGTGCATATTCAGAAGTTCTAGGTAAGCTTTTAAATATCTACACCTCTGTGATTTAAAAAAGACCGGTTGCATAAATTAGGCACACAGTCTGGACCACCAGCACAGAAGATGCAACCTCTTAAAAACAGCAACAGTAACTTAAAACCCTAAACAAGATTCAAGGCCAACAAATAACCCACTTTATATTTTGCGATAGCTTCATGTGGCAGCAAGCAGATTTAAAGTATAAACATGTTTACTTTTGATGTGACGCTAGTGTCAGGTGTTTATCGACATATAAATAAATAATGTAATAATAATAAATAATAAGAATGACTCCCACAGTTAACTAATTTTGAACAAAGGATATGTTTAAATCGCTTAAAAAGCAGAAAAAGAGTAAATCACAATCCGAACATAATACACATTACTGTTTACTAACAGTAATTTAACTATTCTGCACACTTTTGCATTTTCTCGAGCACAAGAAAAAAATTCCCTGTATAGATAAGACATAAGCTAAAACATGTGCTGATGATGACAAGAAGTATTTGTCTTTGCATCATGTTAAGCCTTATCCTTATTCATCATTTGTTATTTTTGCTTATTTGAACTAGTAAGGTTAGTCCAACATGGTCAGCATATATGGGAAAGATGTTTTCTGCTGCCAGCACGTACCTGCCCTCTCAAGTGTCAGACATGATGCATCAGGACAGAGCGTTTGCTACCGTCCGTCTCAGTGTGTCCGGCATGAAGAACGTATCGGCTCTTGCCATGTGAGTCGAAAGGATAATAGTAATTACTGTATATGAAGTAGAAGCTGCAAGTATGAGAAAGTATCTAAATATTATTATTTGCACTTCTGCGTCATGGTTTTCAGTATCCAGAAGGTCCCACATCTTTTGTTGGCTTCTTTAGATGGTCATCTCTACATTTACACTTTAGATCTCCAGGAAGGTGGAGAGTGTCATTTAGTCAAGAAACACAGGTGAGCTAGTTGCTATATGTGCAATCATAATTTTTTTGGCGCAGAGTTACAATTTTTCCATCAGATTCACACTTTGGCTGCTTTCATTTAAAATGTAAAAATTCAATCGTCATTATTTTGCATTTTATATATTCAACAGATTGTTTGACAGTGATGATGAAAATCCAGTGGTGTCAGACATAGATGTTGGTAGCCCATCATATGCCGCAACTGTTGCCACAACCGCACACCAAGACTCTCCATCCTCCAGTTCACTCACGGGTTTGTCAGAATGTTAAACTATGCATTAATCTGTTATTTCTATGCTTGAAATATACAGTGGATATAAAAAGTCTACACACCCCTGTTTAAATTACATGTTTTTGTGATTTATAAAATGAAACCAAGATGAATCATTTTGGAACCTGTTCCAACTTAATTCCCTACTTCAAACCTATATATAAAAGTGAATAATATTAAGAATAATTTTGTGGTGAAAAAATGGCAAGTAAAGTTGTACAATAACCAGGTTGCATAAGTGTGCACACCCTTTTACAATAGTGATTGTGGCAGTGTTCAGAAGCAACCAATCACATTTAGACTTAAGTTAAATATGAAGTAGTACATATACCTGTCATCAATTAAAATTACTTTTTAACTATTAATGAAGTGTGCCTGGTCCTAAAGGATTTTTCTGAGTATCATCCAACTCGAAAAGCCATTGGCTGTATAGAGCTTACTCAGCAGGTACATGATCCAATTGTTGAAAAATATCAATCAACAGAGGGTTAAAAACATTTCCAAGATACTGAATATACCATGGAGTACTGTAAAAACAATAATCAACAAGTGGAGAAAATATGGCACAACATTGACATTACTAATACCAGGCATCCACCTAAAATTGATGAGACAACCAGGAAAAAAATGGTAAGGAAGGCTGCCGAGAGGCCTACAGCAACATTAAAAGAATTGTAACAATATCTGGCAAGTACTTTTTGCTCCCTACATGTGACGAAAATCTCCTGAATTCCTTATGTTCGGGCTATTTGCATTTTTTAACCAAAAATATCATCAAGTCCATCTAAAGTTTGTAAAAACAAATATTTCTATATCCCAAATCCATGTGGAATAATGTATTATAGTCCATTGAGAACAAAGTTGAACTTGGGCCCTTATACCAAAATATATATTTGGTGCAATAAAACCCACAGCACATCACCAAATGAACACCATACCCACTGTAAGGCATGAAGGTGACAGCGTCATACTTTGTGGCTGCTTTTCTTTAGCTGGAACTGGGGTTTTTAATCAGGGTGGATAGAATAATGAGTAGCTCCAAATACCCGTCAATTTTGGCCCAAAACCTAAAAGCTTCTGCCAGAACAATTAAAATGAATTGAAATTTCACCTTACAGCATGACAATGACAGAAAGCACAGATCTAATCAACAAAGGAATTACTTCACCAAAACAAGATCAAGGTTTTGGAATGGCCCTGCAAGAGTCCAGATCTAAATCCCATTCAAAATCTATGGGGTGATCTGAAGAGGGCTGTGCAGGAGACACCCAGCCAATTTGACAGATTTAAAATGCTTTTGCAAGGAGAAATGGCAAAATATTGCAAATTCAAAAAGTGTGAAATTGATTGACACATACCCATTAAGATTGAACGCTGTGATAAAATCTATAGGTGCCTAAACTAAGTTTTAGTTTAAGGGTGTGCACACTTATGCAACCTGGTTATTATACAACTTTACTTGCCATTTTTTCACCACAAAAGTTTTCTTATTGTTATTTACTTTAATATATAGGTTGGAAGTACGGAATCAAGTTGGAACAGGTTCCAAAATGATTCATCTTGTTTTCATTTTTTAAATCACAAAAACCTGCAATTTTAACAGGGGTGTGTAGACTTTTTATATCCACTGTATATCTATATATAATATATATATATATATCAATCAGTATGACTATTAAAAGTTCTTAAACGTCCTCTCCTCATAGGGTTTTGGTATTTTCTAAGCCTGCAGATCTTAAAGGGGATATGTGTTATGTTTAATGTTAAAATACTTTTGAATCCCAGTTTACTATGCAGAGACATTAGTAAGAGTGATTTTTAGTTTTTAAGTGTATACTACATCTTTGTGTTCCTATAAACAATACAATAACGTTAAGCCAGACACAGCAACATTGGTGCTTTGAGTTTAGGGTGATGTTTGGGAAACCTGTCTGTGGTATTCAGTTTTGCCATTTCGTTTAGTGACTATAGTGGAACAAAAATGACACTATTCACCTTTAACCTCCTAAGACCAGAGCTTTGGTTTGTCTTTTTTTTTTCAGATTTCTTCCAGCTATTTTGGGGTTAGGAAGAACTAATAAATATAATAACCAAATATTTTTCTTTGAACATGAATCAGTGTAATTGTCCACATTTGTGTACAACAGGTTCCAGTAACACAGAATTAAAGGGATACTTCACCGATTTAGCATTCAGCTTTGTATTTGTAGAAACCCGGCAGTATTACTGAATGACCATGTTTCCCTCCCTCATTTCCCCCTGAGAGGAGAGATATCTGCATTTTGGTTCTGCAAAAAAGTCCTCCGATGATGTAATATGACGATTTTTGCATCATCTGAGGACTTTTTTGCAGAACCAAAATGCAGATATCTCTCCTCTCAGGGGGAAATGATGGAGGGAAACATGGTCATTCAGTAATACTGCCGGGTTTCTACAGATACAAAGCTGAATGCCAAATCGGTGAAGTATCCCTTTAAAGGGGGCATATTATGAGACTTTATTAGGATGTAAAATAAGTCTTCAGTGTCCCCAGAGTACACTGTAAAAAAAGTCCGTAAAAATTTCAATGTTATTGCAGCTGGGTTGCCGGTAATTTACCGTAGATTTACATTTATGTTATTTACTGGCAAGAGTTTGTTCAAAGTTAAATAAATTTTAAATATTAACAAGTCTTTATCTTTACAGAATAAAACTATACAAAAACAGCCTCATGCAAAGCATTCTGGGAACCAGAAATCATCATCAACCTTTTTCTGTTTTTTGCTTCAGATTTTGTTTCCCATAATGTTTTGCTTGATGCTGTTTTTTAGTTTTACTCTGTAAAGACAAAGACTTGTAAATGTTAAATGTTCATTTAACTTTGAACAAAATGTTGCCAGTAAATAACATAAATTTAAATCTACGGTAAATTACCGGCAACTCAGCTGCAATTTTTACGGATTTTTTTTACAGTGTACATATGTGAAGTTTTAGATCAAAGTACCCCATAGATAAATTTTTATTGCATGTTAAAATTGCCACTTTTTAGGTGTGAGCAAAAATGTGCCGTATTGGGGTGTCCTTTTAAATGCAAATGAACTGATGAAATGCAAACACTTATCACAATGATGGTTTGTTGAAATTAAAACTCAATTGTGCTGTCAATAATTTTTTCCCTCTCTCTCTTTCCCTCTGTACTAAATTGCAGTGCCGTTGGATAGTGCAGATTAAGGGGGCCGTATTATCTCCTTCTGACAATATTAAGGGGAGACAAATTTCAATGACCTAATTTTTCACATGCTTGAAGTTACTGGGTTGATCTTTTACACATTTTCTAGGTTGACAGAAGAACTGGGGACCCATTTATGGCACTTAACATGGAAAAAGTCAGATTTTCATGATATGTCCCCTTTAACATCCTAAGACCTGTATGTCCACATACGTGGACATCATTTTATGTTGTTGTTTGCACCATAATACTTAAAGGGATACTTCACCGATTTGGCATTCAGCTTTGTATCTGTAGAAACCTGGCAGTATTACTGAATGACCATGTTTCCCTCCATCATTTCCCCCTGAGAGGAGAGATATCTGCATTTTGGTTCTGCAAAAAAGTCCTCCGATGATGCAAAAATCGTCATATTACATCATCGGAGGACTTTTTTGCAGAACCAAAATGCAGATATCTCTCCTCTCAGGGGGAAATGAGGGAGGGAAACATGGTCATTCAGTAATACTGCCGGGTTTCTACAAATACAAAGCTGAATGCTAAATCGGTGAAGTATCCCTTTAAGGGTTTAGCGTAAGTGGGTTTTGAGTAATGGTGATTGATGTTCATATTAAAATAAGTGATCATTAGCTCATTGACCCAGATACGTTAGTAGCATGTATTGTGTACAGCATTTAAAGTAAATGACTTGATGATGGTCAACTTTTCTTTAGGTTATTCTGAGGATGGAGGTGCAAAGAAAGGAGAGCTGATCCCAGAACATGAGTTTGCAGATGGACCGGTCTGTCTCGATGATGAACAGGAGTTTCCTCCAGTTAACTTTCAGAATACCTGAAGAGTAAACTCCATGTGTCTTTTTATATCTTCAGGACTTTGGGTTTCATTTTGGCAGGTCTTTCTGTTTTTAAACTACATCTTTAAAGGATGTGGCAAACAAAGTGTTGTATGCAGTGCTGGATTTGGATGTTTAGATCTTAATATCATTAAGTAATTTTTATTTTATAGCAAGCACAAAACATCTGACTCCAAAAGCTTAGGCAGCTGACTTGTTGTCTTGCTGCCTCATGAGGCAATGACTTTGGTGGCATGAAGGCAGCTCTGGCAAAGGCATTCGGACAGACTTCATAGGCAGCGTAATCGAGTTCTGTTTGAAATATAAACAGAGAGCGCCTTTGCTATAACCAATCCCATATTTGAAAAGTACAATACTAATTTCTCGCTAGAAATGCAATCAATAGGTGTGAAAACAAAAATGAAAACTTTATTTTCACTAAATTTGTGCTTCAGCCGCTTTCTTGGTCGCCATTTTTTTTTTTCAAACTCGACCAGGCTTGACCAATCACATTACTCGTGCACACACACGCATAGAATTGTGGGACAGGACAATGAAGGCATCTCAGGAGACAGGAAGTAAACCTAACATTGGATTTAGATGTGCCTTGATGCCTTCATGCCTTGGAATGCTGTCTCTGAAGGCACAATTTTAGAGCTTTCAGACACACACAAAATTTGAGGTAAGAAAGAGCATTCTGGGAGCTAAATAATAATCACAAATGCACAAAGTATAAATGAGATAAGTATAAATAAAATAAATACATTTTTATAGGTGAACTTTTTTATCATTGAATAACAAATTTGAATTACAATTCAGCATTCTGTTTGCTACCTCAATTTAAAATAAGGAAATTATTTAGAATTAAAAGGCACCCATTTTAACATAATGGGTCAGTGACAAAACATCTTTTAAAAATGGATGTATAGCATATTTTTCATGAACAATGTGTTTAAAAGATGTTGTTTATTGAACAACATTTCAGTATATTTGAATGTTTTTCACAATATTTGATATCCCCATAAAAATATCTCCACAGCAAACAGTGCTATTTTTCGTATGTGCGTGAGTGTTTATAAAATCCATTAGCCAGGCCTAAGTGTAAAATATTTCTCCATACATTTCCATATGTTTTAAAATGCAAATGTATATATTATAAGAGAATATTTTAATTGTCTGTGTGTAAATACACAAATGCAAGCTAAAATACTGAATATGAAGTGAAACTGACTTTGGATAGCGGGTAGAAAAATACATTTTAATGCTTTATTTCTAAGAAGGTTGGATCTTGACACTAGATATTTATTACATATACAAATTTTAGTTTGTAAAGTCAATAATGCATTGATTATTTTTTAAATGGCACCCTTACCAAATAAAATTATGTTTGCAAAATATAGCTTTTGCCTATTGCATTGGTCTTTGGTACGGAGTGCTGTTTAAGTGTTTTTTTTTTTTTTTTCACCAAAAGCTGTAGTATTTTTGATTATTTTCTATAAAGCCCATTCATCTTTAAAAAAGTTCTTAAATAGTAATCATAAATGCATGTGTGTATCTTTAATTTTTATGATTAAATTGATGTTTGCAAAGAGCTATGTTTTTACGTATATGATATTCATAATAAAATAAGTAACTATAAAAATGTTAAATTATGAAAAATAAAATGAACATTAAATATACCCATTTCTATTCTACATTTTTACGTATTGTAAATACACAATTTACAATTATATTAAAGTAACGTACCTTTTTAGTGGGTTTTTTATTGTTACAATTTTTTTTATTAAATGCTTAAATATAATGTAGTGGGTGACGCGTGTGTCGCTGGCGCATTGCATGCTGGGATATGTCTCCTGCACACACAGCTCCTCCCCACGTGTTTGACTGTAGCTCTGCGATCAGTAACATGGTAGCAACAGCGGTTCCTGTGATTTACACATACACGCACATCGCTTGACTGAAGCACCTGAAGAAGTCAAAACCCCCGAGTTCAAGCAATAAACACGTTTGTCTAGTAAACTACAGGTTAGTTTGATCACTTTAACTTCAGTCATTTGCTTATTTATTGACACAGCAGAGGCCTCGGCTGTCTGTGTGTCAGTCAGTTGTGTTCAGCATGCTAGAAATGTTAACACTTGTATCAAAGTTACCAACGTAAAAACATTAATATGCGCATAAACTGACTGAGGATGGTGGTCAAATGATCCGTTTTGTGCTAAACGAGTTTTTATGTTGTCTTTGACAGAGCTGCTAACAGTTTAGCATGCTGCTTATTTTGCTGACCTGTTTTATTTAAGTGCGTTTTATATCGTTATTATGTCGATAAATTGTAGTGTAAGTTACTGTAGCGAGATCTGTATGTTTTCTACAGTTCTTCTTGGCCCTCAGTATCTCGTTACTTGGTCATGACAATAACAAGTGACTGACAGTTTAATATGTGTATATTGCATCATGTAAGTATTATTATCCTCTATATACATAGGAAGTAACCAGTACCTGTCTATTATGTCATGTTATTGATGATATTGGAGAAACATGTATGTTTCATTCATGTTGAAAAGTGGTTATGCTGTTAGCTAAATAATGTAGAATTAAATAATCTAGTCACACTTTACAATAAAGTTGTATTTGTTAACATTAGGAAATACATTAGCTGAAAGGAACAGCAATGCTTCTACAGCATTCATTCATTTTAGCATTTAACAAATACATTGTAAAATCAAAAGTTTTGGCTGTTAACATTAGTTAATGCACAATAAACCAACATAAACAATTGTGCTGTCATTAACTAACATTAACCAAAATAATAAATGCTAAAAAAAACTTTTATTATAATGTGGAAATTGACACATTCATTACTTTTTCCCAGTCCAAAACAAACCTTAAATCTTGATTTACTTTGCTTCAATATATTAGTGAGTGATGTAGGAATGCTGTGTCTGCAGGTTTGAAGTCCACCAGCAAAGGTTTCTAGTCTCTTCATTATGGCCAGTGGTGATGATGACGACCCAATTATACAAGAGGTACATATGGACATTTACATTTTCTTCTGTTTTTCTTACATAGTATATAAACACGACATTAAACATTCTTACTGCTTTTGCTTTCTTGTTAGATTGATGTGTACCTGGCCAAAAGTCTCGTGGAAAAGCTGTATTTGTTCCAGGTAAGAGTGTTGGATAAAATGAGTGCGTTTACATGACCAGTGGTCACCAATTCTATTCCTGGAGATCTACCCTCCTGCATGCTTTAGATCCAACCCTGCTTCAGCACAACTGCCTCTAATTTTTAGGTAGCCATGGAAAGCTTGATTAGCAGGTTCAGGTGTGTTTGATTGGGGTTGGAGGTGAACGCTGCAGTAAAGTAGATCTCCAGGAACTGGGGTAGTGACCAAGGCCTTTCACTATTTCTCCATTCGAAAGCTTAGGCAGCTGACTTGCTGCCTTATGAGGCAATAGGCTAGTTCGACTTGAAGCAGCGCCGCAAGATCTGACAGCCGGATCCGTGAGAGCGATTTAAAAGCACACTCCTCCGAATGATTTCTTTTGCTGTACTCTGACGTCATCCACCTGTCAGTTCTTGCAGCACTGGATGAAATCAAACAAGCTTATTGACTTCGGCAGCATGAAGGCAGCTCTGGGAAGGGCATCCGGACAGAGATTAGCTTAAACCAGGACTATGCCTTAGTTTAATTAGGAAGTATAACTAGTTTTAACAAACATGTTACAACATTACCTGTGTGCATTTTGAGGAAAAACAAAGGGTACTGATGTATTTTAAGATATGTTGGTGCAAGTTGTTTTCAGTTTGGACAGCTCTTAAATTTATTTTAATCTTGGACTAGTCTAATCACTGTCCGGGAAACCGCCTCTTAAAGGGTTAGTTTACCCAAAATAAAAAAATAGCTGTTTATTTTTTCAAGCTCAGGCCATCTGATATCTTAGTAACTTTTTCTTCAGTAGAACATTAGTGAAGATATTTTGCCCAAATCTTAGTGCTCTGTGATTCATATAATGCAAGTCAATGGTTTCCATCACTTTGAGAGTTCAAAAAGCAAATCTGCCAAACATGAGTGCATTTTCTTGTGATGTTTGTGGCTTTTGGCAAACTAGCCTCTAAGTGTCACCTATAGAGCGGGAGGGTATTGAAATTAATATTTTGTTTGGGTGCCTGCATATACATAATACAGATTGCATTAAATTATTTGGTACATGTTTCAAAAGTTAGTAAAATTTTAATTTAACCTTAATTATTGTCCATTGACATTATCCATTCACTATAAATTTATTGGACAACACTTCTGTTATAATGTCTAATCAGGGCTCAAAATTAACTTTTTTTATTTGGTAGCACTGGCGCTCCCAACTTTAAAGAGTTAGGAGTACCAGCAAAAATTTAGGCGCACTAATCCAAAAATTATGAAGCACCACAATTACAATGTATAAGTTAATAGATTTATTTTATCAAAAATTAAACACCACAGCTGGGCTATACACATCCTATGGCCAGGATTTGAAATGTGGTCTTTTTTGCTGCATAGATTTCTAAAATAATACCCAAATGCTGTTTAAATAATATAGCAGCAATAATAATTTAACAATTACAGGTAACATCATTATGATTACAATAGAAAACATGTAAAACACTGATTTATTGTGACATTACAAAAGTGACCCTAATATAGAAGGCTAATATATATTGGTAACTGCATTACCAGGATGCTATTACTACTAATTAGGCAATGTTTTTAAAAACATACCATCAGTATGTCGTGTTCCACCTCAACTTGGAATACAAGGATGTCTGTCGGATGTCCCTCAAGCAGGATGCACACATACATCAAACACTATTTGACAGGTCGGTGTCTCCATTAATAATGAACACATTTGTCACAACACTTCTTGTGTTTTTGGCACTTTCGCCATGTTTAAGCAGGGTCTCGCTCGTAAAATGTGTGGATTCTGCCACTAACGCTGTTTTACCTGCAACCTCCGTTTCACAGGATTTACAGTAAACACAGTAACATCGAGTCATTTTCATAGCGGAGCCGCTTGTAATCTTTAAGCCAGTCTCTCCGAAAGGTTTAACGTTTAGCCTTATTTTCCGGTGGTGAAGTTACATTTAAATCCGGACTGTCGTTATGAATTAATACAGTAGTAACATTGGCTGTAGTCGGCTCGTTCTCTTCATGCTCGCAGTTCGTCTTTTCACATTTTCGCACTTTATGTACCAACGTAGCATGGCAACAAGGAATGATTGACATTCATATCAGCCAATCTGCACTCTTCAATTAAACGCAAGAACTTAATGGTGAAATTTGATTGGTATGATTGGGATGTAATGCTGGAGAGAACACTGAACCTGGAACAGCACACAGCATACACAATCCAAATCAAGTCACACCACAACAAAAAAGGCAGTCGCAAAAATGCTCCCAAATATATTTTAAGGTCGCACAGATTAAATTTCGGTCTCATATGCGACCAAAACAGTCACAATTTTGAGCCCTGTCTAATGCTTCTCTGATATCTGATTATTCGATGTATTATTACTTACATTTATTATATTTTTCATCTCATAGTACCCCGTGCGTCCTGCTAGTATGAGCTACAATCATGCGACTCATTTGGCAGCCAGAATTAAACCCAAGCAGCAAAAGGTAACATGCCATTAACTGCTCGTAACTTAAGCTGAAGTCAAATGTGTGTTATGAAACAGTCATTCACAGTCATTGGTTTTCCTCCCCATATGCAGGTTGAACTTGAGGTCGCCATGGATACCCTGAGCCCAAACTACTGCCGCAGTAAAGGGGAGCAAATCGCCCTTAATGTAGACGGCACTTCCTCAGAGGATTCAAATACTTACTCCACGTGAGGATTATCAAGTTTTTACACATTTAGACTCAGTTCTTAGTATTAGTTATAATATAAAGCTGTCCTTTTGTTCTCCAAATACGATGGATGCAGGAAAATGATGGACAAGCAAACATTCTCATCAATTCAGGCTACCACAAATACATCTCGCTATGCTGCAGCAGTGTTTCGTAAAGGTATGGTTACCATTTCATTTCTGTAGCATAAATGTCATTTTTTTTAAGTGTAGGAGAAGAACTGTTTGCAGTCTGCTTTACTTTTGTACAGTGAGTTATTCCAAGTGGGACTTAAGTTTATTTTAGTTGGATATATCCTATATATTTCATTTTATGTAGTTTTGGCTGTATTACTCTATATTTACTGTAAAACTGCTTTGCTGCTGTGTAAAATTGTGAAAGCGAAATAAATGTGAGTTTAATTGAATTGGGTTGTGAAAAGTGGGCATAACATGTAAGGGATAATGTAGAGGCAGCCGGTAGTTATTGGGAAATAAGCCCCGACAGTGTGATCAGGACCCGACGCGAAGCGGAGGGTCTTGTATCACACTGAAGGGGCTTATTTCCCAATACCTACCGGCTGCCTCTACATTATCCCGCTTATTACACGGCTACTTGCCACATAAGAAAAAAAACTGGACATGAATATGAATTTGAAACATTTTATTGGCATGTTTGTTTTAAATTAACATTTTTATCCTTCCGCGAAACTTTGCACAGATGCATAAAATGATCGTAATACCTTATTAAGATCCTCTGCTTCATACTTGTCTGTCTCCATTTTTTTCTCTTTAACCAGTCTTTGAGAAGTTTTAATGCCCATTCTGTATTTTTTTGTGTGTTGGCTTCGTGGCTGTCATGCTCTATTTTGTCAAGTTCAGTCTCAGTAAGCTCTCTGTGTCTTGTCGTGGTTGTCGAGTGTTTGTCACAAGATGGCGCCAAACAGACAGTAATCTTTATTGATCTTTATTGGCGCGGAGCGATTTTACTCGTGCAAGTAGTCCGGCTATGCGTTATTATTTTGGAGCGGTTATTATTTGAAAAGAACGAACCTGCAAATGTCTCAACTGACCAATCAGAATCAAGCATTCCAGAGAGCCGTGTAATAAGCCAGAATAAATCAAGGTGATTGGAGGTTGTAAAAGAAACATTGGTGACATTAGTTTTAAAAAGAAACATTACAAATAAGGATAATGTGCACACTGAATCATGTTCAATGAGACCATGAATGTGCTTTATGAAACTTTGATTTTTGTATTGACAGGAGAGCTTCATCTTACTCCTCTGCAAGGAATTCTCCAGATGAAACCAAGCTTCACATACTTGGACAGAGCTGATACTAAACATAGAGAAAGAGAAGCGGCCAATGAAGGTAGACAGTTTTTATGTTTTTCAAGATTTAAGATCTTTACTGTCATGTATTTTGTTACAAACAAATCTTATTCTGTTTTTAACTCATAAGTGGACACGGTAGATAGGCAGCAAACAATAAAATGCGCACGCACACACATATATGAAGAGATCAGATGCAAAAGCTGCTAAATGCCACCACTTTTAAAATATTAGATAATACGTTCATCAAATACTTTCTTCATCGTCTTGTAATAATTAAAAGATTTAAAGCCATTTTATGATGGTTTTGCTGCTAGTGCTTACATTTGTGTTATTTACAGCTGGAGACTCTTCTCAGGATGAGGCCGAAGATGACGTGAAACAAATCACAGTAAGACTTGCAAACGTTTCAAATGTTTTTATACAATTGCAAAGAACTGACATACCGAAACGGAACTTTAATGCACACAAAATTAGGGGTGGGCGATATGACCAAAATCTTCTATCACGATAGGATTAATTTTATATCATGATAACGATATGTATCACGGTAGAGTTTTTTATGTTTTAATAAGGTTTAAATCTTTAATACCATAGAAATGTTCATAATTCTCACAAAAAACATATACAAGCATAGAAAGAAGATAAAAACAAACAAAACTCAAGCTCTCTGAAGATACACAGTCAATAAGAATGATAATAAATAATTATGCATGTATGTATAGGCCTATATATATTTTTATTTAAGGTAGAAAAGTGATTTAATCAGGAGCAGTGAGAGATTTTTTTCTCAATGCTGTTTGATTAACACGAGTGACAGACAGGAGCAAAATTAGGTAACTTCCCCTTTAAGACCAAAGTCCGGATCCAATTCACTGTTACACATGCGCTTTCTCTTTTAGCTGTTTACTTTCTCTTAAGACCTTACTGGTCGTGTTTATGATGATGCTTGCAAAGACTGGAATTTTGACGCATATGTGTATTTAAGGCCAATAAAGCGGGAAAAATGCTCACGAGCTTAATAAGCAGAGGTCGCGCGACTTGCGCGCTCCTCACAGACAGAAAGAGCAGCGGTTGCGCGACTTGTCCGCTCCTGACACACAGAAAGAACGCACGCATACAGATCTGTTGTCTGTGTTTCAATGGCTTAAAATAACTTGTTTTAAAACTGCAGTGCTTAAATACGTGTACAAACGTTACGTTTTCGCGACCACACGCACAGGAGCGTGACGTGGGCACGTAACCTCGATAGAAACGATAGTCCAAAATCTCTACCGGTTGACAAATTTCTACCGGTTAATTTTGTCTACCGGTTTATCGCCCACCCCTACACAAAATACTCGAATGAGATTTGTCTATGTCCGAATTAGGGCTGTCAAAATTGCTCAAAAATGACGTTCGAATATTCTCCCTAAAAAACCCACGAATATTCGAACTATTCGAATATCTGGTAGCCCATTTTTTTTAACGACGTTTAATGACGCATTACGTCAATAACAGGACAAATTAATATAAAGAGACATAACTGCTTCTATAGGTAGTCTATTTAAGTTTAAACATATTTGACAACGTATATTACATACACAAAACAAGTAAATCAAGAGACATCAAAATGATATGGTACCTCGGTTACATTGCTTGACAAAAGTCTCTGATGCCTGCTCCATCCTCGACAATGATCTGTGTCATGTCCTTACAAATGAACGAAATTAATTTCTCCGTTATGACCTCTTGTTGTGTTGCAGACAAATAGCTTGTGGCGGGCGATGCAAAGTAAGTGTTAAGACGTGACTGTTTAGCTGGAGTTCCACAATTGTGGTCTCGTTCACAATGCAAACTTTCAGGAGTGACAACAACCGCATTTAAATGTGAAAATATGATGATTGACACGGAGATAACCATAGCAACGGTCTGCCGTCTCACATGCTTATCACTCACAGCTTTGATGAAAATAATTTAACAGCATTATGTTTTGCAATAAACCTCCGTCGTGTCGTTGTGTATTGTACGCATTTGTGAGGCTGCGCGCGCTCTTGCAGTGTTGCCAGGTCCTCGTCTTTTTTGTACTCGCACACCATTTTAGCACTGAACCGTTTATGGCTTTTGGCTCATGAAGCGATCAAGTTTTTGGTGTTGTTAAAATGTGAAGGTGCCTGCCCCAATATTTAGATCTTTGAGGTAAAGCGTTTGGATTTATTTTAGTTTATTATTGGATTTTTCTTGTTCGCTGTGTTTTTAGTGCAAGATCTGGCAACACTAGTCAGCAAACGCTTGTGCCCCTGTCATTCTTTGTACCGCGCATACAGAAGACTTTTCCCCCTTGTAATAATTTATTTCTTCAGAAGAGAGACCTTTCGTGTCCATGATGCACGTTTAAACACTGTATTAACTAGTTGTTCATTTCGGTTATGTAGGCTACACACTATGCAAAGTTTCTGTAAACGCGGTTGTCACTGCATTAGTGCGCCCACTTACAAAGCAGACAGCCACGCATCTACTACCGCGGGCTTTAAAAAAATATATAATAATTTATTCGAATATTAATTTTCATATTCGAAATTCGTTTTTTTTTAACTATTCGAATATATATTCGAATTTAGAATATTCGTTGACAGCCCTAGTCCGAATCAGTACACATCCTCATTCCTGCTGTTTTTGACCAGGTGAGGTTTTCCAGACCCGAGTCTGAACAGGCCCGTCAGCGGCGTATCCAGTCATACGAGTTCCTGCAGAAGAAACAGGCTGAAGAACCCTGGGCCCATCTGCACTATCACGGTATAAAGGTAAGGCGTCACGTGACAGGCTAATCTCAAAACAAACAAATCAGTTAAAAAGAAAGCACCGAAACTTGACTGGGTGGATTTATCCTAAGATCACAGTTAGCATGCCGAATCAATATGTGTTATATGCGCTGTTCCTGTTGTTCAGCTGGTAGAGCATTGTGTTATAAGTACAAAGGTCAAGAGTTATATAACAACATCTGCAAAATGCTTTATAATGTAAATTCTATGTAAATGATATGGCATTACACAAACTACATGTGGTTGGGGGGTAATTTGGTTCTCACATCAATGCTTATTAAACAAGGCTTTAACACATTTTGGGTCGGTTACGCGGACAGGGTTTATGTTAATCCAGCACTAGGCCCTATTAATATTAGGTCATTACAAAAAACACTACAGGGTTGCATCTTAAGACAAAACACTAGTGATGCTCCGATGTATCGGCCGCCGATTTTTGATGAATTTGAAACCATCGGCATATCGGCAATAGCATGAGAAAGGCTGATACCGATTGTTTATTAATTAACTGCATAAAAAATCCATTATATGTAAAAAATGAGTTAATGTTGTTAATAAAATAAATGCTGAATAGCAAAAACCACCTTTGAAGGTTGTCATGCTGTCGTCTTATATTTGTTTTAGCTTAAAGCAACACTATGTAGTTTCCATGTAAAAATGACTTACAGCTCCCCCATGTGGTTGAAAAGCGCAACAGTGCCTGGTATCAGACACTCTTCTGCAGGCAGGGGGAGGGGCGGGGCTGTGTTTCCTACCCTCCACCGCCACTTTCAGAGTGTGCTTGTAGCAGCTAGGAGGCTGCTCAGGTTGCAGCAACAGTACAATTTGTCCAGTTAAAAGTTGTTCTATCACTGAAATAATTTTAAAGACATTATTTAAAGGTAAAAAAAACTACATAGTATTGCTTTAATTTGTGCCTCTCTTAATATGTTGGTCAGTTGAATGTTAATTAGATACAATCCATGATTAGTAAAAATTATTTGATGCAGAAATAAACTAGCTAATAGACCAACTGTATAGTATTGTATACAAGTGTTTAATATCGGTATCGGCATCGGTAACAAAGAAATCCTATCGGTGCATCTCTACAAAACACTGTCAACAAAATATGTTGAAATTAAACAGTACAAGGTGTTTTTAAATTAAAGCAAATCAAAGATGCATTTTAGTCTGGGACTAGAATAAACCCTGTCCAGAAAATCGCCCCTTGAAGTCTTGCTCAGAGACTGAGTTTACCCGGACGTGTATTTGCCTACAATTTACATGTTTGTAAATAAATTTCAAAGTGTTGTTGCAAAGGGTCTGAATACTTGGGTAAACGTGATGTTTAATTTTTTTGTTATTAATATTTTTACCGATGTTTATAATTAGTTTTTAACTTTCTCATTATGGAGTACTGAGTGGAGATTAATGCAAAATGAATTTTAATGATTGTAAGTATCAAACTTATCAAATTAGTAAAGGTTAAGGGTGTGAGAATACTTTTTGAATGTGCTGTAATACATGGTTATTTATGAATACTCCAAAAAATAATTATTTTTCTCTTTTGTCCATTTGGCAATTGTTTTAAATCGCAATATATCAAATTATTGAAATACGCTAACATAACATTAAGAAACAAAATATTATTGCTGATTTCCCTCCCTTGCATGTACAATAGTTTATTGTATGTAATGCAAAACATGCACAACTTACTAAACAACCTAGTAATATACAGTACACAATTTACAGTACAGCATCATACAAAATGATATAATGCCATTGAGCAAACCAAATAAAATGTGCACTTAAAAAGATTATTTCATACAGTATAGAGCTATTGTACCACCATCACAGTACTGTATTTGCAATAACTTCAGTAATTGAATGAAATAATATAAATGCAAATTATGATCATGTATACTTCTCATTTAATTATTTTCATGAAGGATTCACGCTCTGAACATGAGCGGCAGTATCTTTACTGTCAGGCTATGGATACCACAGAGAACACAGAGCTGGTGAAAACCCCAAGGTTAGTACATGGGGAAAAACTGTATTATATCTTTAAACGCTGGGAGAGTCATTATATCTTATAACAAAATGGCATGAATGAATATTTTCTTTTTAGCTCATACAATTTTTTTCTCTCACAGTGAATATCTGTCTATGCTTATGCCACCTTTGGCGGAAGAAAAAGTGTAAGTAAATGTATGCTGTATTATGAAACAAATAGTTTTGATTACGGCTGCATAACAATTCATCTCAATTAATCTATTGCAGAATAAAGGTTTTTGTTTACAACATATATTTGTGTGAACTGTAAATAATAATTATGTATATAAATATGCACACATACATGTATAATTTTAAGAAAAAATATATTTATATAAAGTTATTATACACAGTACACACACATATATGATGTAAACAAAAACCTTTATTCTGCAATAGATTAATTGAGATGAATTGTTATGCAACCCTAGTTGTGTAAATTCTGATTGGACGCCTGTGCCCTCAATCAGTGTTAATGGGGTACCAATGATAATATAGTGTTTCTGTGGATCAATTGGTAGAGTATTATGTTATTATTTTAGTTTAAGTTTGTGGGTTCAATTTCCAGGGAACACAAAGCGTTTAAATGTGTCACTGTAAAATAAATAGCTTTGGATTAAAGCATCTACTAAATCCATAAATGTAATATTTGACCCTGGACCACAAAACCAGTCATATGGGTCATTTAAATTTAGATTTATACATACTATGAAAGCTGAATAAATAAGATTTCTATTGATTTATGGTTTGTTAGGATGGGACAAAATTTGGCCAAGAACTATCACAAAATATTGAGAAAATCGCCTTTAAAAATTTCCAAATTAAATTCTTAGCAACATATTACTAACCATAAATACATTTTTATATATTTACTGTAGGACATTTACAATATATTTTAATGGAACATAATCTTTACTTAATATTCTAGTTATATTTGATTTTGAATAAAAAAGACCAATACAATGTATTGTTGACTGCCACATATGGCAAGTTGCTTTGTATAAACAAGTTAATAGTATTACTTGTATGCTGCATAATAAAAGCACAATAAAACTACGTGGCCTCCTCTGGCATTCTGCTTTATAAAATCTTTAAATGGGTGTTTGTGTCCATTTCTTTCTTTCCTCGTTCCCTAGTGTCAAGCCTGTGGGTCCTAGCAACGTACTCTCCATGGCCCAACTGCGCACCCTTCCTCTGGGTGATCAAGTCAAGACGCTGATGAAGAATGGTTAGCTTGGTTTACAACATCATCTCTGGGCTGTTGTGTCAGTTTAGCCGGTTTCTGTTTTGTTAATGTGAGCTTTTTATTTCTCCCAGTCAAGGTTATGCCATTTGCCAATCTGATGGGACTGCTTGCATCAGGCACAGACTCCACCGCTGTACTGCGCTGCATACAGCAGGTGGCGCTGCTTGTCCAGGGGAACTGGGTGGTGAAGAGGTGAGTGGTTTTTTTGCCTACCAAATTTTCAACTGGTGCATAATTGAACTTTTATTAGATTAAATGGTTTCTTTAGCTAAATTGGTAGAGAATTGCATTAGCAGCGCAAAGGTCATTGGTTTTATTCTTAGGTCATAGTTTTTTTAACCTTAAAATAAAGTTTCCAAAAAAGTTTCAGTGGTTCATCCACTCAAAACAGGGTGGATGGCACTTTCACGTTCGCTTTGCAGCCCTCTATTGGCCAAAACCGCACTAAAGAAGTTTCCAACCGTCGGGTAGTGGTCCTGTAGTTTGAGTAAAAACTACAAAAACTTGCTTTACGGCAGACCTACAATCCAATCAGAGCCAGCTATGCTGCAGTATTTACGACAGTGGTAATGAACAATTACGCTTCTAACCTGTAGGGGGAGCAAAGAGCAATAACTCTTTAGTGTTGCTTTCATTAAAAAAGTGTCTGCTAAATGCGTACATGTAAATGATATTATATTCATGTATTTTTGAGAGATTTATTTTGGTGAAGGTCATTAAAATCATGTAATCTTTTTTTTTGGCAGTGATGTATTGTATCCTAAGAACACATGTAGTTCACACAGTGGAGTTCCAGCTGAAGTCCTCTGTCGGGGTCGAGACTTTGTGGTATGCACTAAAATGTGTATATTGTAGCTTGAATTTTGTATCTAAATAGTCAACAGACATTTCAGAATAAATGATTTTTTTTTCATGAATAAGGTTTCTTTTGTCTTCTCAGATGTGGAGGTTTACTCAGGAGAGAACCCTGATGAGAAAAGAAGTCGCTGCTATTATAAAGGTTGGTGTGTTGAATTCATCTGAGGGCGATCATGTGATTTGTTTAGATGTGACTTTCTGATATTTGTTTTCTTCATGTTGACATCAGCTGCCTCCAGAAGATGTGAAAGATTTTCTGGAGCAGATGTCTGTGCCTAGGTTAAACAGAGGCTGGGAATTCCTGCTGCCTACAGATCACGACTTTGTTAAAAAGCACCCTGATGTGGCACAAAGACAACACATGCTTTGGCTAGGCATTCAGTCGAAGTAAGTCTCTTATAATTCACTCCGATCAATATTTAGGCCCATGTACTGTAGGGTTGCACTGAATTTTCGACAACCAAAACTATTCGGCCAAAGATAGCAAAATAAACCTCTTTCTCAGATATTTTAAAATGCTTAAAAAAGCAAAAAAGTAGGGCTGTAAAAAGATTAATGGCAATTTATTGCATACAAAATAAAAGTTTGTGTTTGCATAATATAGTTGTTTGTGTATTGTGTTTAAACATAAAGAAAATGTTTCTTAAATTAATACATGTATTTTTTTTATTTATATAATAAATATAAAGAGTATTATTTCAAATATTTAAAAATATAAATATCTAATATATAACATTATATATATAAATATCTAATATATAATATGTGTGTGTGTGTGTGTGTGTGTATATATATATGTATGTATATATGTTATATATTAGATATTTATATTTTTACATATTTACATTCATGTGTGCACCAACAAACAAACTTTTATGTTGTATGCGATTAATCCCGATTAATCTTTTAACAGCCCTTCCAAAAAGCTTACTGCATTTATAAAGCATGCAAGCCTCTCACTTTGCATTGTTCTGTAAAAATTTTTTTTATTTTTTTCACTTATTTGACCACAGAAAATATTTTTTGCTATTTAAGTGCAAAATTAGCTTTAAAATAGGGGTGCAACGGGTCACAAAACTCACGGTTCGGATCACATTACGGATTTTGAGGCACGGATCGGATCATTTTTCGGATCAGCAAAAAAAAAAGTATGGGAAAATTCTAATAACAAATCAAGAAATTACAAACATTTATAAAAAGAACAAGGTTGCACATTAAGAAAGGTCTAAAATCATTAGTTACAGAAATCAAATGAATAATAACACTGCATTTATTGTATTAATTAAATGTAATTATTATTTTTTTAAAGCTTCAGAAGTGATTTTCTCTTTGTCTTGGGTTGTTTGATTAACATTAATGACACAGACTTAAGTAGGTCAATTGAGCTTACTGTCTCTTTAAGACCAAATGTGCACAGACTGCATCTCTCTGTTTGTGCACTACCGAGTCCCCTTAAACGAGCGCACAGACACAGACAAAGGGTGAATTACAGACGGCGCAGCATTACAGTCGTCCCACATAAAAACGTTACGTTGTTTTTCATTGCTCTATTAGCCAAATGTATTTTAATACACTACAGTATGAGAGAGAGTAGCGCAACTCTCTGAAATTTAAACATCAAGAGTTCTGATCTTTGAAGGATGATTACGTCTGACTCGAGCTGGACCGGACGCATTTAACCGCATGCGTGCGTTTGTGCGTAAAGTAAACTGATCACTTTAGCGCCGTTTTGCAGTTAAACTGTTTAAAATCACTTGAATGTTAACATTTGCAAACCTTTATAACACTTACAAATTATAAACTTTCCCTATTTAAATTTGCGTATTAATCCGCGAATCACATGCGAGCCGAACCGTGGGTCGTGATCCGTACGGATCACGGATCAACTGCGATCCGTTGCACCACTACTTTAAAATAATTGTGTGTAAAAAAAAAAGGGGTTAAAATCACACAAGGTTGAACAATTGATTAATTTGCCTTTTATAAGAAGGTTATAATACTGTAGCTGTCTTTCAGTGTGTCTAAATAAAGCACTATATTACAGGTTGGAAAAAGTTTTCAGCTTCTCTAAAGATGACTTTGTGCCTAAAAAGGATGCGCAGATGGGTATGTTTTTAATTGAAATGCATAATATGAGATGTTGAGAACGTCACATGGGTGATTATATAATTGCTGGTACATTTTGATATTCAAATTCAACTTTTTTCAATTCAAATTATTTGTTACTCATGAATCACAAGATGTCACAGCCCCTGGCGCTTTTCCATTGCATACTGTAGTACCCCACGGGTCGGGTCAGCTCACTTTTGGGGGCTTTTCCACTGGATACAGTACGTAGTACCAGATACGTTTTTTAGTTCCAAGTGAGCCGAGTTGATACTAAAACGTGACGTGAACACTGTAGATCACAGATTGGTCTGAGAGAATTGTCACTACCATATTCATCACTATAATGCAAGATTAGCTTTACCTTTGTGCGTGCAATGTCTCAAGCAAACCTGTTGTCATCTGTGCTTTGTTTTCATTGCCCAAACTCCCTTTTAGTGGTGAAAACATCCAGAATCTGGAACACCATACCAGTGTTTAACAAACTTGCAGTTTTTGACGGCACAACCGTGACGCATAGTAGCACAGCATTTTTGCAACATAAATGAGGGTCAGCAGAGCAGGTCGAATGATGCCACGGGTGTTTGTACAGAAACGGTCATGTGAGACAGAGGTAGTGATAAAATGTGATGTGCAAACATCTATTTTTGGTGTTCTTTTGATTTTGTTGCAAATTGCATGAGAAACTGCATTCCAACTATGCTCCCTCTGTTGCTCGCTCCCACTTTTTGTATGATGTTATAGCAGTGCTACTAAACTCGATAGAAAAGCTAACCAAGCTAAAGTAAAGTGTGCTGGCACGACCTGACCCATGGGGTACTAGGTAATCATGATTATCAGCTATATAAGAAACTTTTTACAAAAAATCATATTGGTATGGTCTGTAACATCTTGTTATTTTTGACAATGAGTACCAAATGATAACATTTTTTAAATATAACCATTTGAAAAAAGCAGAAAGTAATGACTTAAGATACCATATGTACCTGCAATTATATAATCGCCCATCTATTGTGACTCACATATACTAATCAGTTCTGTATTTATTACAGAGCCTATTCATATTAGTGGTGAGCAACGACTGAAAGCTGCAAAGGACAACGTTCGGGAGAAGCACACCGCTCTGCAGAGGGAAATGGATGCTCGTAAATCGAAGACATCTAAGACTCCGAGTGCCTCCGGTGAAGCCAACCCTCTAGTGCAAGTCAAACAGGAGCCCGTGAGTGACTCTGAAGAGCCCATGGACACCTCAGGCTCTCTCGCAAATGGTACCGCAAACGGTTACCCGAACTCTCCGATAATGGACCCTCATAACGGGCACGGGTCTGGCCATGCACCCACCCCTGAGCTCCAGGCCTTTGTGCGCAATACTTTCCTAAAACATTATGTGCTGAGTCTGAGCGAATTAAAAAGGCTCTTTAACCTGCATCTGGCCAGTTTGCCCACGGGTCACGCTGTGTACGGTCACGTAACAGACCGGATGCTACAGGACACCATTCTTATGAGCCAGTGCAAACAAATCTTATTGCCTGTAAGTATTAAGTGATCTGTAAGATACAGATATTTGATTCTTTCATTTTATTAGTTAAGTTTGTTTCTTAAATACAAGTAGGGTTGAACCAGTTTTAAAGTGTGATCCACTGTCTGTCGAAGTGATAAAGATGTAATGTGTTTGAGTTTAAGGTTTGGCACAATACTTCTTGGGGCTTTTAAGATTTAGGGGGTGTGGTACACGGAAAGCAGGACTTATGTAATCACTATTAATGGAGTTAAAACCCATTAGTCGTAGAGACTAATTCCTAAGAACCTAATCTGATTGTCTGTGTTTGGTTTGTCTCATGTTATTTTACTGAGACACAATTGGTCACTTTTATATATAAAAAAAATAATGACCACATTCTACCTGACAAATTCTGATCAATCAATAGTAATAGTTATAATAGTAATAATATCAATAGTTTATTTCTTTTTTTTTCTTGGCTGATCTGTGATTGTGTGTGTCTGTGTGTATGGTGTGTAGTTTCCTCCTCAGAGCAGTGCTTCAGCAGATGAGCAGAAAGTCTTTGGTTTGTGGGAGAGTGGAGAAACCTTTGATAAGGTAATAATTAAAAAACAAATCTTCATTTAAAGGGCACCTATTATGCAAATCCACCTTTACAAGGTGTTTGGACATAAATGTGTGTTGGCAGTGTGTGAACACAACCACTTTACAATGAGAGAAATCCACTTTTTCTTTAATCTTCATAAAACCAAAGCAGTGTTATTAGACATGCCGTTTTAATTTTCTTTTTTATTGTGACGATGATAAATGATAATCTAAGCAGAAATTTGAAAAATGTTGCATTTACTTCACACAAGCGCAGCAATGTCTCCTGTTGCCATGGGAACGTTATGAAGTGATGTGATTATGTGACGTCAACATCATTAAAAGCTGCAAACAGGTTTTGCAAATTCCCGCAGTTTTTTGCATTTATTTCATCGAATAAAATTGCAGAAATATCCTGCAAATTCCATCGCATTTCTTAAGAAAACGTGCCGCAAGATCAAGGATTTTTGCCCGCAATCACAAAAAACTCTGTTTTTCTGGAAGGACATTTCTTTCTGTAAGGACTGTAAAGTAGATGTAGGTCAGCATTTTGTTTCTTCCACAGCACCGGCAGGTTTTGTTTGAGGTCTTCATGAAGAACTTTCGTGCCAGGCGAAATGTGATCCAATCTCGTCTCACGCAGGAACTCGGGGATGCCGTCACTAAAACAGACGTGGATCGACTGCTCAAGGTACCATAACAATTCTTTTATGCCAAAAATCATTAGGATGTTATGTTAAGTTAATGTTTCATGGAGATATTTTGTACATTTTCTACAGTAAATATATCAAAACTTTTGTTGTTATTATGGTATATGCAGTACCAAGGACTTCATTTGTACAAATTTAAAGGCGATTTTTCAAATTTTTTTTTTTTTTTGCCCCTTAGTTTCCAGATTTTCAAATAGTTGTATCTCTGCCAAATAGTGTCCTTAACATCAATGGAAAGCTTCTTTATTCATCTTTCAGATGATGTATAAATCTCAATAAAAAAAATTCCCATCATATCTAGCCAAAATACACTTAAATTTAGTTACATCATCTCATTTTTGCCCAAATAACTTTGGAAGATGTATATTACTACATCATGTCAAGTCAACGGTGATTACAAGTTGTATTTTTTTATTAAATTTATTTTTGGGCTATAATTTGACATCTAAAAATTTTCACTGACAGCTCAAATTTTGCCATATTTTAGTTTGTACAGCTATTCGACATCTTATAAATGCAAAATTGCTGCTGGGATCATTCTTTGTAATGGATTGTATTGTGTATTTATTTGTTGTGCTGTCAGTCATTGACTCTCTCGTGTTCATTTATTTCAGGAATGCTGTACTAGTTTAGGAGGGATGTGGTACCTGAAGGGTACCGTCCACTCCTGACAGGCTGGACAGCAGTCCGGGGTATCAGATCGATCAACGCTGCCCCTTTAGAGTTTAGTGAGAGTAAACTTTGCACAGGGAGGCCGAGCAGACACCTAAACCAATCATTGCCCTCGGTTGAAGAAGACCAGGGTAGGGGACGTCAATCCACCACTTTGGAGCCATCTGCATATGTTATTAACACTCGATTATGCATCCAGAAGGGTTAAAGACCATATCTGGTCCAAGCTCAAAAATCACATTACCATCTCAGAAAAAAGGGCTGGATCTGTTTGATCCTATGTAAATGTTTAAGTTCATAGAAAGGAGATGTTGTATGCTGAATGCATACGTGGACTGTGAATTAATGGCTTTTTGTTGTTATTTTATGAGCTAATATAAAAAGTTATTACTATACAAGAAATGCAGAGATAATGGTTATATGATTTTATCCTGGTTGTGGCCTTTGAGAGCTTCTTGACTGATTATGGCCTTGTTTCAAACAGTAAGTTAACTTAAAAAAAAGACATTTAATGATTACTATTTTATGTATTGGTTATTTTTTGATTTGGTGTTTATTTTGTTTTTGTCCCACACTTATATATATATGATGTACTGTAACCAAGGAACAAAGGTTACAAGTACATAACACTTATAAGATATAAAAGGGCAGTAGGTCATGTTAAATAAATTAATTTCTAGGCTCCACTTTATGCACTTTGGTGCCATGTTCTATGTAATATGTTTACACCCCTACTAAAATGTATCAGTTAAACCAAAGCTTTTGACAACTATAAGTGGTTCTCGTGGGATAAAACATTTCGATATTTTGGATTCTGTGAGCAGATTAGATCAAAGATTATGAATATTGTCACAGATGACTGGCTGAAAGGTAAATGTATTAATTATTAATAATGAATACAACTGATCCTAAGGTTTTTTGGTGTGATTTTTTGAGATTGAATCTGAAGATATATTTCGATCAGAGGCAGATCAGAGATTTTGAAGAGACACTTATGTCATTTGCTGTTGTGTCTGATAAAATTATATTTAAGTGCAGACTTGTCCAGTTCTTTTCAAACCATTTAAAACATTAAAAGACCTCGCCTCTCTTGCAATAATGGCCACATTGAAGAACATTCAGGTTTACTGCCACAAAAGGCTTTAAATAAAAAGTGTCAAGAAAATGCAAATGTTCCTTGTCATACTGGTTAAAACTGAAGTTCTGAAAATTAAAGGGATTTTATTTTAACTTTCTTGTCTAGTGAGAAGTTGCTATAAATGATAAAAATATATATATTATTATCACTAGACAAAGAAAGTTGAAATTAATTGTAATTTATAAACTAAAAAATGAAGGAACTTTAACAGTATAGTTGTTTGAGAAACTTCCTAAACTGCTTTTCTGGGTGTATAAGAAAGTGCCTCTTAAATATTCAGGGGAATTATTGTATAGCTGTTACTTAACTTTAGTATCATCAGTATAAAACATCACCTGTCTTTTTTTAAGCATTCCTCAGATTTGGACACATTGTAAACTTCTTTGCCAATTCTGTATATCATATACTGTAAGAGGAGGGTTTCAGCAAGTAAAGGCAGACATCAGGTTTTTTTTTTCTATCATACACAATAAAAGCTGCAGCTGAAATCTTGTCTTCAGTAATTATTTTTTTGCTAAAGCACTTTTGAATTTTCAGAAAAACTGAATACTTACATTTGAAATGCTCAAACACACTCCGTACATAATAAAATCAACATTTATAAATTTGAAAACCCACTTGCACTATTACCCCATGTGATGAAGATAAGGAAGCACGTGTGTCTTTTTACAGTGTGTTTTTTTTCAGTTCAGCCTGATAATGATGTTACTAATTGCATGCTTTGTCACTATAATGTTATCAAGTGAGTTGATTAGAGGAAGCTTTGCCACCAGAAGGGCGACTGTTCTCTGATGTCCCCGCTCTAAAAATACATCTAAAGGTTCAAAGTCCATGCTGTGTTCTGAACAGATACAGATGATTAAGATGAACAGATACAATGATTTAAACCTCACTGCAGACTGCTAGAGTGCTAGCCCAGTTTGTGTATTTATCAAAAAGGAAATACTATAAAAATATTTATTTATTAAAATTTCTGAAGATTGACAACAAAAATTGATTGACTACTTTATTAGATAAAGGTCTGCCTTAAGTAATGGACATTGTTATATGAAATGTGCAATAAAAATAGACGTATTTTGATTTCAAAATACAGAAACAGAAATCTTTTTGTTTTTAACATCTACACTGTAAAAACGTCAAATCACATCTTTTTTTGTTAAAGGGGACATTTCACTAGACATTTTAAAGATGTAAAATAAATATTTGGTGTCCCCAGAGTACATATGTAAAGTTTTAGCTCAAAATACACTCTAAAACAAATGGTGCTATATAGTACCAAAAGTGGTTCTTTGCTCGTAATCATAGATGAACCATTTTTAGTGCCATATAGCACCTGTGTAGAACCATATAGTGCTATGTAGAACCATATGTGTGGTGCTATATGGCCCCTATATGGTTCTACACAGGTGCTTCACCGGTGCTATATGGCACTAAAAATGGTTCTTCTATGATTACAAGCAAAGAACCACTTTTGGTGCTATATAGCACCGTTTGTTTTTAGATAATATATTATAACATGATAAAATTTCAACTTTTTAGGTGTGACCAAAAATGTGCCGTTTTTGGGTGCGTCTTTTAAAATGCAAATGAGCTGATCTCTGCACTAAATGGCAGTGCTGTAGTTGGATAGTGCAGATTAAGGGGCGGTATTATTATAAAATGATCCCCTTCTGACATCACAAAGGAATTGTTTATTTTTACATTATCTAGGTTGATAAAAGCACTCGGGTCGGGACCCAGTTATAGCACTTAAACATTGAAAAAGTAAGATTTTCATGAAATGTCTCCTTTCAATTAACTTAACAAATTAAGTTAAACAATTGCAACTTGTTTTGTCAATAAGTATTGTCAACTTATCACACACAAGTCAAAACTTAAAATAGTAGGTTGAACCTTAGTTAAGGTTCTTAAAAGAATCATTATCCATTTAAAAAATAAACTTTTCATAACATAAAGGTTATGTGGATGCTAAAGGTTCTTTATGGAACCAAATCTCCCAGCAAAGACCTTTATTTCTAAGAGTACAGTACTTCATACACCCACTAAAGTGGGTACTATTTAAAGTAACTACAAAAGAAAGTATAAAAACTTTTAGATCAAGGGCATTAGTAAGTTATGGTATTCATACATTTTTAAGTTTGTCTTCTGGCGTGTCCAAATACTTCTGGAGTCACTTTTCAATAAGTGCATGGGTGATTTCAGGTGAGAGCTGGTTTTATCACACCCATAAGGTCTTTAACTCTGACAATCAGATTACTGATTATATCTGTCAGACTAATGCCCTTTGGCAGAGATACCAAGTTCAATGAGCACATGTCTTTAGGGTTTGGAAAATAGCTTCATTTAGCCTGACTGGGCTTGATCCTGTTTTCCTTCAGGTCCTTTGTGCTCTTCTGAATAAAAGTGAAAATCTCCTGAAACAGGACTTTATACTCAGGCAGCGGGGCATCTTCCTGTGTATTTACACCCTGGGAGTGTGTTTGTGTTTGGGCAGAACTGTCCACGGGTGTCTGAACGGCTTTGTGGTTCTGTTGTCCCATCCAACTCTCGCATCGCCGCAGCAATGTGTCATATTTCTCCTGCAGGGCTGTGTACTGCGCATCCACCTCATTTAGCAAAGAAATACCGTGATGTTTCGCACCCTCGCCCTGTTTAAAACAACCCTGTCCATTCTCATCTGTAGCCCTTCCCTCATCATAGCCAGAACTGTGCAACTGCCTCTCACTGCTACAGCGATTCAAGCAACGCCCCCTTTGTCTGACCACGCCCATTTCCTCATCAGACGCAAGGAATACAGTGTCTAAAGGCAGGCTATGAGGGAATGTGGCTTGAGCTATGGTGTTAGACCGCATTTGTCGTAGTTCCTTGACTTCGGCCTCCATCTCAGCCATGCGATCCCTGTAGTCTCCCAGCAGTGCTAGTTTTGGCTCCAGTTCGCTGAGGTTGCGAGTGAGAGCATCGGCTTCCCGCTCCGCAGCTTCTCTCAGAGAACGCTCTGTGTTTAGCTGGGCCTGCAGGGAATTCAGGGAGCGCATGAGGTCAATGCATGCCTCATCCTGTACCTCCTCTTTTAAAGCTGAATGGCTGGCAGAAGAGGAGTGCTCAGGGGAGTTTCTGAAAGAAATGGAGCAAGGTTAAATTAAGAGCAGTCAGTGGGATCAATGAAGATTGTTGGATTGTAAAGAAATGGTAAATTATCGCAATGCCACACATATTGTATGGGTCAAAGCAAAATTGTATTAGTTTTTAACAAATTTAGCTATAAGAGATTGTGAACAGTTTAGAATAGTTTAAGCATTATGGATATGACATTTTCAGTCAAAACTTTCTAAAACAATGTAATTAGTAATCTGTTAATATTTTCCTAAACCCCTCATGATGGGTGTTTAATTGACATGTGAGATATTATTATGGTTAAAAACTTTTGGTAAAAATTTTATGGTACAGTTAACATTTGCAAAGAAATGCAAAATGGCCACAGCTGCCCAAAAAATAGCTTTGTGTGAGGAACACAATGAAATTATATTTGATCTATTTGTAAATCTTCTCCTCCATTTCACTTTTATATCACATATGCCACATAAAAGATGTCTTGTCAGGTTTGACATCAGTGACGTTGGTCACAAAACACCTGACAATCAATGAACTTTGATATATCATTGATGTTTAACCTGCTTCATAGATACACTTCAAAGAACAAAAAGGGTACAACAGTTGTCCCTGGGATGGTACCTTTTTAAAAGGTCCCTATATGTAACATTTTGGTACAGATATGTACCTTTGATGTACCAGTATGTACCTCTAAGTTACCAATTTGTACTTTTTGAAAAGGTGCTACCCAAGTTACAACTTTTGTACAACTTTTTCTGAGAGTGTATCACCATCAATATACAGTACCTTTGTGTGGATGTTTTTCCTTTTTTGAAGCTTGACAGATGTTGTCATTTTATGGAGAAAAGCTGTATAAAGACTCCGAAATTACTCCTTTAAGATGTTTAAATGAGATTGATCTATTCAGGTTGAGAGGGGTCAAGTTAATCGTCCTGTGTTAATTCTGTACACTGACATGTTCATTAGAATCAAAGTGACAATCCTATTGAGCCTCTTACTTTGGGTAAGACCATCCTGTTGGAGAAAAACCCTTATTCAATTTCAGTGGCGGTGACTTCTCTTCAGAGGGGGGCGAATTCAAAATATGTCACGTGTGTTGCTCGTCATGTCAAAATATGTGTTTGTTATGTCATGTGAATTATGTCCATAATGTGTCATGTCAAAATATGTTGCCTGCTGCTCACGTTCACAAAATACTCACAAGACACTTGCTTAACACTAAACTCTGTCAACACATGAGATTAAAAGTTTTTAAAGGTTATGAAACCCCGGTACGAAATCTTGTTGGTTTTGCTGGGTTATCCTGCCTTGCGGTGTCGAATGAGATTTAAAACGAAGTTCAAACCAGGGTTAAGCATGGTGTAAATGTGTAATGTCTGTTAATCCACTTAACTACACTCTAAAAAAACAAACGGTGCTATATAGCACCAAAACAGTTGCTTTGGATCGTAACGATAGAAGAACCATTTTAGTGCCATATAGCACCGGTGAAGAACCAGTGAAGCACCAGTGAAGCACCAGTGTAGAACCATATAGGGGCCATATAGCACCACATATGGTTCTACATAGCACTATATGGTTCTACACAGGTGCTTCACTGGTGCTTCACCGGTGCTTCACTGGTTCTTCACCGGTGCTATATGGCACTAAAAATGGTTCTTCTATCGTTACGATCCAAAGCAACTGTTTTGGTGCTATATAGCACCGTTTGTTTTTTAGAGTGTATGGCTGTTTTAGAACAGTCAAGTTAGTTTCATTTGAACTAGCAGAAAACCAGGATGTTGACAAACCCGGGTTTCACAACCAAAACCAATGAAAATGTAATCAGGAAAAGCAAAATATGATGTAATCTTACTTGTGCAATTGGCACTTGTAGCACATGTGACACTGGAGATGATCAGGCTGTAGGGTTTGTGAGTGTGTACTGGAACGGTTCTGTTCAGAAGAAACCAACTTCTTCATCTCTCGATGGAGCTCATCCACCTGCATCTGTAGCCCATCCACAGTCTCTGTGAGCCTGCAGTGAAAAGGTTCATGAGCTTACTTTATACAGTCCTCTTCATATGTCCCCAGATTTGTTTATTTTTGTTTGCAATCTTACCCCTTAATCTTCAGCTGAGCAGCTCGGTTCTCTTGAAGCAGTCTTTGGTTTTTCTGCTCCAGGTTTTGTGCCGTCACATCCAGCTGTTCGTATACTTTAGCATGCTGATCATTGACTGACCTCAACAAATCCACCTGTTTAGACAAATGCTGAAGGGAAACAAGGATGTTAGAGAAAAATCGAATTAATACGTACAAATACACGTAGCGATTTTTCTTAAAGGGATAGCTCACCCAAAAATAAAAATTCTGTCATTATTTACTCACCCTTAAGTTGTTACAAACCTGTATCAATTTCTTTGTTTTGTTGAACACAACGTAAGATATTTGTAATTAAAGGATTAGTCAATTTTCTTAAAAAAAATCCAGATAATTTACTCACCACCATGTCATCCAAAATGCTGTTGTCTTTCTTTGTTCAGTCGAGAAGAAATTATGTTTTTTGAGGAAAACTTTCCAGGATTTTACTAATTTTAATGGCCTTTAATGGACCCCAACACTTAACACAACACTTAACAGTTTTTTTCAACGGAGTTTCAAAGGACTCTAAGCTATTTCAAACGTGGCATAAGGGTCTTATCTAGCGAAACGATTGTCATTTTTGACACCAAAAATTTTAAATATGCACTTTTAAACCACAACTTCTCATCCTATATCCAGTCCTGTGATGGCTCAGCACGACCTCACGAAATACTTCATCACGTCAAGAGGTTACGGAAGATGTTTGCGAAACTACGCCCCAGTGTTTAAAAGTGTGGAGAAAGAGGACCATCCCGATGTTGTTGTATGTCGAATGATAATAATGAATGGCTTTGTTTCAGTTTATTGCTTAAATTGGTCTGCAAATGTGTGTTTCATATATGTAACACGTGACCTTTCTACGTCACTAAGCAATTATGTGAGCGCATTACAGGACCGGAGATAGATGATAAGTTGTGGTTTAAAAGTGCATATTTGTTATTGGTCTTGTCAAAAATTACAATCGTTTCGCTATATAAGACCCTTATTCCTTGTTTGGGATTGTTTAGAGTCCTTTGAAACGCCGTTGAAAAAACTGTTAAGTGTTGAGTTAAGTGTTAAGTGTTGGGGTCCATTAAAGGCCATTAAAATGAGTAAAATCCTGGAATGTTTTCCTCAAAAAACATAATTCGTTCTCAACTGAACAAAGAAAGACATCAACATTTTGGATGACATGGTGGTGAGTAAATTATCAGGATTTTTTTAAGAAAATTGACTAATCCTTTAAGCAGAAAAATGAACACCACTGACTTCCATAGTAGGAAAGAAAAAAACTATGGAAGTCAAATAATTTGTTTACAAACATTGCTCAAAATATTTTCCTGTGTGTTCATCAGAACAAAGAAATGTATACAGGTTTGAAACAACATGAGGGAGAGTAAATGATAACAGAATTTTCATTTTTGAGTGAACTATCCCTTTAAGGAAAATGTTCAGCCTTTTTTCATTCAGTTATCATTTGAAATAAAAATGTAATACCCTTTGACATTCTTCATACAGCTAAATAGGCGAGTGACGAAAACACTTTCATGTCTTAGTTAAATGTTTATAATGCACATGCAAAGATTATTGAAACATTGTTTTATGCAAAGAGAGACATACTGTATGAGGGCTTTATACATGCAACCCCTTTAGTTTCACAAACACTGTCTACTTTGCATATTCCTTAAAGCGATACTCAAGCCAAAAATCTAAATTATTGATTTACTTACCCTCAAGCAATCTGATATCCACTGTCTTTCAGACCGAACACATTTTTTGTTATTTTAGTAAACGTCCTGCTTTTACAAGCTTATAATAGAAAACAGAGATCAGGGAACAACTTCTGATTTTGAAGCCAAAATAAAGTGCATTCATCCTTCACAGAGGTTATCCACATGGCTCCAAAGGGTTATTAAGGTCTTTTGTGGGTAATCAATGTGATTTTGAAGAACAAATATTCATATTTTAAACTATAATCACTAGCTTCCAGTAACAACGCCATCTTGGACTTACGTGATTCATGAAAGTCACTGCGCAACGTACCTATGGCAACTAACGCTCACTACACTAAAACTCTCTCGTGAACTGCATCAGTCCAGGATGGCGTTGTTACCAGAAAAAAGTTATTATTAAAGTTTATATAGTTGATATTTTTCTTACAAAATCACATTGATTACCAGCAAAAGTCCTTATTAACCATTTGGAGCCATGTGGATTACTTCTGTAAAGGATGGATGCACTTTTTGGGTGTTTGAAGTCAGAAGTTGTTCACTGATGCCTGTTTTCTACCATTATAAAGCTTGGAAGAACAAGAACATTTTCAAAAATAACTTCAAATGTGTTTATCTGAAAGATGATGGACAAGTATCTCAGATTCCTTGAGGGTGAGAAAATCTTGGGGTTATTTTGATATTGATATTTGAAGTATCCCTTTAATTGTATAATAGTTTGGTACTGAACCTCTATTTCCTGAAGCTGCTCCTGGTTGGTGGTATACTTCTGTTGAAGTCTCTGTTCTAACTCTCTGTTTTGCTCCAGTAAGTTTTTACCCAGTTCAGCGGCCAAATGGAGATCTGCACAAATACGGACAGTGAAAATGATTTTCCACATCATACATGTATACATGTAGTCTAAAGGGAAAGCCATTTAAACAAATAGTCTATAACTCATGCTGTCTCTAAAGCCAGTAAAGATGTATGTGAAATCACTGATGCAGGTGAGATAAGCCTGCTATAAGAGGAGGTATCTGGAGTGATAAATTATACTTATAGACCTACTGTAATTTAAATGGACTTTTATAAGTTTAAAGTGCATTTGTGGCTCATGACCATATAAGGCTTTGCACTATTTAGATTGGTCACAGTTTAAACGTCTAGTTAATTTATTCAGTAGTTTTTAATAAAAGAACTTTAGTGTTTATCTATCCTTGCGCAACAGTATATGATTTATAGATTTGAGGGTTAGGTTTTAGTTTAGCTACACTGTCAGTGTATAGCTCATGTTAGTTCTCCTTTTTACTAATTTCCCTTTGCCAATCTAACTGTCACTTGTGTCAGCTAATTTTCATTACAAAACTGATCTTCGCTGTTTTGTGTAAAACTGACTGTCATACAGGATGTGGTAAAGAGCCATGCAAAAACAAACATGTTTCATTGCTTATTTTTTTATCACTGTTGTTTTTAGTTAAATTTAATTTCAAAGAACACTTTACCCAAAATAAAAAAAATAAACAGATACGTAATCTACACAGCATTGTCAATAAAATAATAATCTATTTAATTTGAAAATTATTACAAGCTTGCATTTTTATTATATATATTGTAGTATAATATATTATAGATGCACAAAATGTATATATTAGATAAAGAATAACTTACCATGTTCAAGATCCCGATGATCGTACCAGGGTTCTTCCTCCTTAATGTCAAATTCTTCTTCAATCATATCTGTGAGCATTTCAGTCTGTAAAAGCAGGAAAGTCTTTAAATCTTGTAGGTTTAATTATTTTAATTAAAAATAATTATTTCATAAGACTTAATGTTAATAAAGTCTGTGCATAATAACCTCAGCTCAGTCTGTAATGAATGAGAGCGCGGTGTTCTTCTCGCATCAGCAGCGCGCGCAGGAGGAACTCAACGTGGCACGCGATCTCTGTACTGTAAAGTACACGGTGACGTCACCTGCAGGTGAGAGCAAAGATTTCCTGTGATACAGCGAATCTTACAATTGATACACAGAGGTTGTGAATCTTTCTGTAAAATGTTTCTGACTTGCCTTTATCCTCACTTAAAGATCCATATATATCTATATCTAGAAAAAACATACATTCTGAAACCCCAAAATAATGTAATACGACTATTATAAATTCATATATACTTATTTTAAGTCTGAAAAAATAAAAGGTAATGTATAATCCAAAGGATACAATGTATAATCATTTTGATTATATAGTGGTATCGGAAATAGCATGTATTAAAAATACAAATAATCTATTATTAATCTACTTTCGCACTTTGTGGTTTTCAAGAAGAAACTATTTCTAGTACAAAATTGTGGCTGCAAGTTCCGATGTTGTTGATATACGCCATCTAGTGGTAGTGCCGCATATGAAAAAAAAAATAGTTGATATGTTTGACTTATGTGGCACCGCAGGAACCGACAAGCAGATGATGTCAAGATACCGCGAGAGCGATTCAGAAAAAAATGCAGAGAAGTCTAGTTTCGCCTCGCTCTCGCGGTACTTTGACGGCATCCGCCTCCCAGTTCTTGCGCCGCTGCCGCCGCATGAAATCGAACAAGCCTAGCGTGTTTCTCACGAACTCTTTACATGTAACACAGGAAGTACACGTCTGCTGCTGTTGGAAGCCCATTGATTTGTTGTCAAATTATTTGTCCTGCGGATTACACCTAACAATGATGTCGCCGGTTAAATCTCACCCCACCTTCAGGTTTGTTTATTTGTCTGTCGGAGTGGGGGGTTTGGGGTATTTCTTGTTTCACCTTCTCATTGTTTTTCACTAGTTTAGGACACATCAGCTGATCACACACCGACAGTAACAGACGTTCTGTCTTTAATATGTGTCTTTCACAGATGAGGACGCTGATATTTGTGGGGTGGGTGCTGTTTTACGTGTCATTTCTTTTGTCAATACGAAAAATGTGGACTGGGAAGTATGTTCGTAGTCCACTTGCTCGTACTCTCTTCACGAACATGCTGACTGAAAGTGACACATCTGGAAATGAAGCCCAAAAAGTAAGTGAAGCCTTTTCTGTTTGGGTTTTTCAGAAAATATTCAGTAGTTATTCTAGTTTGAACTAGATCACAGATCTTTGATATGAACTTGTTTTGAATAGACGCTAACAAGAAGTAAGGTTGTAGATATGGTGCTCATCGTGTTTTCATATTATGTTAGAGATGTACACTTTTTTTATTTAAACATTTACATGGGTAATGCCATGATTTTATTTCTATCAATTCTACTATAGTACCTTGTAAAATCACCATAGTTAATAAGTAAAGTACTCATCCATTACTGTTGTAAATATCACATTATACCACAGGGATGTTGAATGCTTTACTCTTATTGGATGAGAAATGTTCCATGGGTATGCATTATTTTTCGTTAAACGCACACCTAACGTGACAAATATCTTAAAAAAACGACCAGGGCAATGTTCTAGCAATATCTGTGTTGAACTGGTATAAGTGGAAAAATTTATCATGTCCTTTAAATTATTTGAAAATAAAGCCACGTGCATTACATTTGAATAATTCAATGGCCTGTCGTCAATTATTTCTAAAATACCATGGCATTATATTTCCATTTACAACCATCAGTGTACCCTGAAACTTTACTAAAAACGTGTAGTAATCACAAGATAGTTCTGTGAATATAGTGTATACTGCAATTACAGTAATAGTAAGTTTTGAATGTGTGTATATATCCAGCACTTTCAGAAGGTACCTTTATATGTAATAGTTTTGGTAGAATCCGAAAATACATTATACATAGTTTACACGTAACATCCATAAACCTAACTTTAAAGGGGACATATCATGAAAATCTGACTTTTTCATGTTTAAGTGTTATAATTGGGTCCCCAGTGCTTCTATCAAACTAGAATATGTGAAAAAGATCAACCCAGTAACTTAGTTTTGGTAAACCATCCTCTGCAAGCATGTCGAAAAAACAGGTCATTAAAATTTTACTCCACCTGTGATGTCAGAAGGGGGTAATATGGCCCTTTAATCTGCACTATCCAACAACGGCACTGCCATACAGAGATCAGCTCATTTGCATTTTAAAGGACACACCCAACTGCACATTTTTGCTCACACCTACAAAGTAGAAATTTCACAAGCTATCAAATCGATTCGATTCCGATTCTCGATTAAATTTTCGATTCCGGTTCTCAGGTAGGTTTTTATACTTTATTCTCGATTCAACTCAATGAATATAGATTTAATACACATACTATATTAATAAAAAAGAACAGTGAACAGCAGTTTACAAGTGGGTAATTAATAAAAAGTAGGGCTGCACGATTTGGGTAATTTTTCCCATTGCGGTTATTGATGCTAAAATTGCGATGTGCGATTGCGATTATACTAAATGGTATCATGAGTCAACTTGATGGGTTTTAAAGAAAATCCACACACAGTTTAGCTCAAATTTGTATTTGTAAAACTAGAAATGTTTTCGTATTGCCACGTGATGTAGCAACTGCTCAGTGTCAGTAATCCTAAATCCAAAATACCGCCATACAACAGACATAGAGTTTTTTTTTAGCTACCAGATCACTGTCAACCTCCTCTGCATCCATCTTCGCTCTGGTATAAGTGACGAAGCACACAACACACGTGCATTGCCGTTTTTGTTCATTTTTCTTTCTTTTTTTTAAACAGCAAGGAAAATCATCAAACTGTTATCAGAAAGTTTGTGTTAACAAGTCCACACATTTATTTATTTAATATAATTGCAACATTTTGCTGTCCTATAATTGCACAGGCTGACATCGCGATTGCGATTGCGATGCGATTAATTGTGCAGCACTACAAAATTAAAAGCCACAACACGTCTTGCTTGCGAAATCTAAAATGCTTCCATTCCTCCATTAAATGTTTGCGGAAATAAATATGAAAAAAATCGACTCTGCTCTTTGAGAATCGATTTTTTGAAAAAACGATTAATCTAAAAATCAATTTTTTTGCCCAGCCCTAGTTATAATAAATTATCTATGTGATATTTTTATCTAGAACCTCACATACATACTCTGGAGACACCAAAGATTTATTTGACATCTGAAAAAGTCTTGTGAAATCAAATGTCCCCTTTTAATATCAAGTGCTTGTTGTTAGTAGTACTCACTTATTACAGACACTTATTTGTGCAATTTCACTGTAACAAGGATGCCTAAAAATATGTTTTCTCGGCTATTAAGTTTAAATTCATGGCTGCAAAAAACCTGCACCATGAGAGGACTGAATTACATTGACAATTTCAATATCTTCTGGAGTCAAAGGCAACTTTTTAACACAGATGGTATCCACCCAAACAAACTAGGTGCTAGGTTGCTTAAAGACAATATATTTTTCTTCATGCATCATCCATCAGCTGAGTATGCCAGTCCACTACTGAACAGCGGAAATGACCACAGGATTTTACACCAGCACCTGGATGGACATTCAGATGACAAGGATAAAACTCTGCAGTCACAACAACTACTGTTCACAGACACAGCTCAGACTGAGCCCTGCCCACAGACCTCGCTACAGCTGGATTGTGAATCAACACCCAAGGACATTTCTGTTGATAACAACGAAATAAGGAATGACAACACTCCCTCCCAGCCTTCAGGAACACCAGAATCACAGCTGATGTCGTCACACTCTCTCTCCCTCTCTCCAACATCACCACTTCTCTGCTTTTCAGAGAAAATGGAGAAACTGGTATTTGCTGGAACAAAGCTCTCCCACTCTATTGCTGCGAGTCCCCAAATATCAAGCAAGAAACGGCGGGCTCCTCAACCACCAAAGCCTTCGGGCCCAGCCCGCCCTCCCCCTCCATCTGAGAGAGCACTCCGACCTCTGCCTCAACGTCAGGGATCACACCAGCCCTCATCTGCAAACAGCACTGGTAACTGATATGTGTTGGGTTCCCGCTACGTCAGCAGTAACAATCATAAATATTTTAAGAACAAGCGGGTGCCCGATGTCCCTTTAGTTTTCCCTATCTCTGTCCTGACATGTGATAGAAAGACGAAGGCCCTCTCTAACCGCAAAGCAATTCTATCTAATCTACTTCCTATTTTACGTCATTCTGGGATTGATACAGTGCCAAAACCAGTGACTGTTAAGTTAGCACTTCTGAACATCCGTTCACTAAAGAACAAATCCTTTTTAGTTAATGATCTTATCACCACTAACAACCTGGACTTTATGTTTCTAAATGAAACCTGGTTAGATGACAGCTGCAGTGCTACAGTCCTCAATGAATCAGCCCCACCCAACTTTACCTTTATAAATGTCTGTAGAGCTGTTAGAAGAGGTGGAGGAATAGCTGCTTTATTCAAAGATGCCTTTCAATGCAAGCAAGTGTTACTTGGTGATTACCAGTCTTTTGAATATTTGTGTATTGTTCTAAAAGGTACACCACGCATTCTGTTTACAATTATTTATAGACCTCCCAAATACACCTCAGCATTTGTTGATGAATTCACAGAACTTTTATCAACAATTTCCTCTGAATTTGATTATTTTGTTATTGCTGGAGATTTTAATATTCATATAGACAATGCAGAAAACAATACTGCAATTGAACTGTTAAATGTTTTAAACACTTTTGATCTGACCCAGCACGTGCAAGGTCCTACACACAATCGGGGACACACTCTTGATCTGCTCATTAGCAAGGGTCTAAACATTTCATCCACTGTAATCAAGGATGAAGCGCTATCTGACCATTTCTGTGTTTACTTTGATTTATTGATCTGTCCTGCCACTGATGCTAGATCTGTCTATGTCAAAAAAAGGCTCATTAATGAGAACACCAGTGAGGTATTTATGAATGCTATATCAAAGTTGCCAAACATATCAGCAGACTCTGTTGATGTTCTCCTTGAAAACTTTAACATAAAAGTTAAAGATGCCATTGATGGTATAGCTCCAGTAAAGGTCAGGGTGATCACTGGCAGACGTAAAGCACCCTGGAGAAACACAACAGCAGTACATCACATGAAAAGAACATGCAGAAAAGCTGAACGTATGTGGCGGAAAACAAAACTTGAAGTACACTATAGCATCTATAAGGACAGTCTTCGTGCTTTCAATGTAGAACTAGGCACAGCTAGACAGACCTTCTTTTCAAACATTATAAACAACAACATCAACAACACTCGCACTCTCTTTGCTACTGTAGAGAGACTAACAAACCCCCCAAATCAAGTTCCTAGTGAAATGCTCTCTGACAACAAATGCAATGAGTTTGCTAAGTTTTTCTCTGAGAAGATCAGTAATATCAGAATGGCGATCAATACGGCCTCAAATTGTACTTTGGTCAGTCAGATATCATTGCAACAACCTCAGAAATTAGTCATTCTCTCAGAATTTGACATAATTGATATAAAAACCTTGGAAGAAACAGTACAACTTCTTAAAGCGTCAACTTGCAGCCTTGACACGCTCCCCACATCTTTTCTCAAAAAGGTACTTAACTGTTTAGAAACTGACCTCTTAAAAATAGTAAATACCTCTTTGATCACAGGCACTTTTCCAGAGTCATTAAAAACAGCAGTTGTTAACCCTCTCCTAAAAAAGAGTAACCTAGACAAAACCATACTTAGCAACTACAGACCTATCTCAAATCTTCCGTTTATAAGCAAGATCATTGAAAAGGTTGTTTTCAATCAGCTGAACAAATTCTTAAACTCAAATGGCTATCTAGACAATTTTCAATCTGGTTTCCGTCAGCATCACAGCACAGAGACAGTGCTCATAAAGATAATAAATGATATTCGCTTAAACTCTGATTCAGGTAAAATATCAGTGCTGGTGCTACTAGATCTTAGTGCTGCCTTTGACACAGTAGATCACACCATACTCATACATAGACTGGAAAACTGGGTAGGGGTTTCTGGGATGGTCCTCAAATGGTTTAAATCATACCTAAAAGGGAGAGGTTACTATGTGAACATGGGTAACCATAAATCTGAGTGGACATCCATGACATGTGGAGTCCCACAGGGTTCAATTCTTGCACCGCTTCTGTTTAATTTGTATATGCTCCCACTTGGTCATATAATGAAAAAGAACCAAATTGCTTACCACAGCTATGCAGATGACACCCAGATATACTTAGCCCTGTCACCCAATGACTACAGCCCCATTGACTCTCTATGTAAATGCATTGAGGAAATGAACTGTTGGATGCGTCAAAACTTCCTCCAGTTAAACAAAGACAAAACTGAAGTCATTGTATTTGGAAATAAAGATGAAACTCTCAAGGTTAACACATACCTTGACTCTAGGGGTCTAAAGACACAAAATAAAGTCAGAAATCTTGGTGTAATTTTAGAGTCTGACCTCAATTTCAGTAGTCAAGTGAAAGCGATAAGCAAATCTGCTTACTATCATCTCAGAAATATTGCCAGAATTAGTTGTTTTGTCTCAAGACAGGACTTAGAGAAACTTGTTCATGCTTTCATCACCAGCAGGGTGGATTACTGTAATGGACTCCTTACTGGGATCCCCAAAAAGACCATTAGACAGCTGCAGCTCATACAAAACACTGCTGCCAGAATTCTGACCAGAACCAAAGAATCTGAGCACATCACTCCAGTCCTCAGGTCCTTACACTGGCTTCCTGTCACATTTAGAATAGATTTTAAAGTATTGTTACTCGTTTATAAATCACTTCATGGTTTAGGACCCAAATACATGACAGATATGCTAACTGAATATAAACCTAAAAGATTACTCAGATCATTAGGATCCGGTCAGTTAGAAATACCAAGGGTTCACTCAAAACAAGGTGTGTCAGCATTTAGTTATTATGCCACCTCTAGCTGGAATCAACTTCCAGAAGAGATCAGATGTGCTTCAACAGTAAACACTTTTAAATCTAGATTAAAAACACATCTGTTTAACTCTGCATTTACTGAATGAGCACTGTGCTGCTTCACACTGACTGCACTTTGGAATGGGGGCTCTGTCATCGTTTTCTCATCCTCGTGTTGTTCTGGACCTGTGTGGGTTTCTTTTTTTTCTGGTGGGCATGGGGGAGGGTATTTTGGGAGGTGGTGGTGGGCACGCAGCGGTGGGTGGCCGTGGGCTTCCATGGTAGGAAAAAAAATATGGTATTCTTACCATCATTTAACAAAATGTTTTCTTAGTCATTTATCCAAATACTTACAAAATATTTTTTTTTCCTACTATGGAGGTCTATGATTGCTTGCTGCTGTTTGTTTGCCATCATTTCTCGTGGTATCTTCTTTGTGTTCGTCGGAGGGGGGGGGGGGGGTGTGTGCGGGTTTGGAGCAGCGTGGGGATGGGTGGATGGTGGCAGGGTTTTTCATTTTGAAGTGAATTATCTTAACTCAAGTCACTTTTACTCCTGTTTTATTCTTTTTAACATTTTAAACTGTTTTTATTAAAATCACATTTATCTTCTTTAATTGTAATTTTAAATTCTCATATATCTTTGTTTTTATTGTGATTTTATCGTGTATCTCTTATTTTTACATTTTTCATTTTTATATATTGTTTTCTCATTTCTGTGTAAAGCACTTTGAATGACCTCTGTGTATGAAATGTGCTATACAAATAAACTTGCCTTGCCTTGCCTAAAAATAAATTGTAACCACTGCACTTTGAGATTTCTATGCTGTTTATGGGGATTTAAGTCTTACCTTAAATATCTTTGCAGTGGTACCAATGCTCTCCAGACATGCTTGAAGAAAAGGTCAGATCACTGTTTGTGCAGAGCCATTTGGATACTGAGACCCAGGCATTTCTCAACAGGAGTGTAGAGAAATCCAGTTGGCTTTTTACCCAGCTGTATCACTCACTGTTCTCCACCATCTTTAGCCCTGTCATTTCTCGAACATCAATTAATGGGTAAGTAAGTAGCCTCTGCCCTTTTTCTGTTTTAAGTAGTCTCTGATTCTTTCATAGTCACTTATTCCACACTTGACAGCATGCATCTAGACGGCCAACTATTATTAGCCGGGATGGCCCATATTTTGGGCTTAATTGATTTGTCCTGTACAGGACCTACCGCATACCCTTTACCTGGCACAGCCCTTTTTAGGTGGGGGGTGACAAGGTGATGTACACCTTCCAATTAACTCTGTCATTTTTTGGTCTAGAAGCCTAATTTCGGTCGTGCTTTAAAGACGACACTTTCAAGTTTTTTACGGAAGTGTCTGGAGGTGAAATATTAAATAAAAAAAAGTTTATAGCAGTTTAAATGTATTGTAATAAATAAAAATAATGCAATTATAGTATTATTTTGTACAGAAAATTATAAAACAAAGAGGTTTGTGTTGGTTGCTGTAAGGTTTCCTGCATACTCTTTACTCTTTACATTCAAAAATTATTAAATTACAGTCACTGCATTGCATTATTATTACTGCTAAAAGGTTTTGAAATATGAAAACTACATTATAAGACCTTCCCAACAATATATAGTTTGTCATTATAGATTAACTTTTACTTGCAGAATATTGAAGTAAACTCCAGTGTCCCGCTTACGGGACAGAGGCAGTTAACGTGTTTTAACTAGTGACTGATACAACAGCCTTGTTCGACTTCATGTGGCACGAGAGGCAGATGACATCAAAATCCCACTAGAGCGATTCGAGAAATCAAACAGAGGAGACTGCTATCAAAATGCTGTCATTGATGTAATCCGAGTGTCGGTTCTTATAGCGCCGCATGAAGTCAAACAAGCAGCAACAGCATCACGACGCCTGAGAATTATCACAGACATGGGATACCTGTCTACCAATCACAGACCACCTCAAGCACAATCAGTAAACATTAAAGAGATCATATAATACAATATAATTACATGCTTTCCGTGCATCTACACCTCAATCTGAAATGCCCCAACGCATTTCCAACTTTGCTAGGCCATTCTCTCGCTTCTGATTCACAGCCTTTAAGTGTATTTTAATGTTTACTCTGCAAAACTACAACTTACAGGATCTGTGTTATTTTTAGTTTGTCACACATAAGTTTAAAGCAACACCAAAGAGTTTTTTTTACTTTAAAATAACGTTTCCAAAAAAGTTTCAGTCGTTCATCCACTTGAAAGAGGGTGAACGGCACTTCTATTGGCCAAAACCGCACTAAAGAAGTTTCCAACCGTCGGGTCGTGGTCCTGTAGTTCGAGTGAAAACTACAAAAACTTGCTTTAGGCAGACAATCCAATCAGAGCCAGCTTTGCTGCAGTAGGCTAAATTATTTACGACAGTGGTAATAGACAATTCCGCTTCCAACCTGTAGGGGGAGCAAAGAGCAAAAACTCTTAAGTGATGCTTTAACATGAAGGAATAAAGTTTTTTAACCCTTAATGCAGGAGTCACAAGTGTTTTAGACAGAAAGGCTAGTAAAGGTAATGGTTAAATTAAACCAATTGATGCATTTCAGAGAAGCAAAGTGTTAAAGGTACCTGCTGTAAATGAACAAACTATTAATAAACCTACAGTATGTTGCCAGCATAAGAGTTATAAATTAATATTTAATTTGGAGATTAGCTATCATTTTGACACATGGGTTAAAACCAAAAAACTGTATATTCACACAAATACATTTCGTCCCGTATTTTAGAGTGACAAAGTTGGCAACCCTAATGTAGTGCCCTGTGTTGTCCACAGCTTTCTGGGCCGGGGTTCCATGTTTGTCATTTCTAAAGAACAGTTTCAACGTCTGCTTCGGATCAGCCCAGAATGGAAAGGGGAAAGGATGTTGGACCTAGGAGCCGGTGATGGCGGTGTTACAGAAGTGATGGGTTGTCATTTTAAAGAAGTGTATGCAACAGAGGTCTCTACACCGATGAAATGGCAGCTTCAAAGAAAACGTTACAGGTATAGACACCTGAATGATCCTCGGCCTCCTTTCATCTATATATCTTTGCTTTTTGCTTATTGTCAATTTATAATGACTTTCAAATGACTTCAATTTGGCAGCGTGTTAGGAATTGATGAATGGCACAGAACAGGGTTCAAGTACGATCTCATCAGCTGTCTAAACTTGCTGGACCGATGTGACGAACCACTTAAACTACTAAGCGACATAAAGAAATCACTTGTGCCAGGAACAGGGCGGCTCATCTTAGCGGCTGTTTTGCCCTTTCAGCCATATGTGGAGATAGGTAAGATGTAACCAAAATGATTTGTGTCATTCACCACATTTGATATTTCCAGAATGTACATAGTTAGTCTTAACACTTGTTTCTTTATGGGACGGTTTGCCGGACAGGGATTAGACTAGTCCTAGACTAAAATTAATGTAAGAGCTGTCCAAACGGCAAACAACTTGCACTGACATATCTTAAAATACATCAGTACCCTTTGTTTTGCCTCAAAAGGCACATAAGTAATGTTTTTAGTTAGGCATGTTTGTTAAAACTAGTTATATTTCCTAATTAAAATAAGGCCTAGTCCTGGCTTAATCTAATACCTGTCCGGGAAACCACCCCTATAATTTATAACTTATTTCTGAATAATTTCTGTCTTATTTCTGACAATTAAATCTTTCAATAATGTCTTTCCATTTCCCAAAATTTTTATTTATTTATTAAGTACTATAATAACCTGATGCATATTTTGTCATCAGAATAGTGTGCACTGTACGCACACCGTCAGATTTTCACCTTTATAATTTTTATATTTTGTAGAAAAAAATGAAACTTTTGCTAGTTTTAACTAATTTTGTACTTTATTATTTCCACCATGTATTCTTAAAGGGATAGTTCGGCCAAAAACGATATTAAACCCATGATTTACTCACCCCCAAGCTGTCCAAGTTGCATATGTCCATCGTTTTTCAGACAAACACATTTTCGGATATTTTAGAAAATATTTTAGATCTTTCTGTTGATTAAATGTAATGTTACGGGGTCCAGCAATAGTCCACGACCTTCAAGTCCAAAAAAAGTGCGTCCATCCTTCACAAATTAAATCCAAACGGCTCCAGGATGATAAACAAAGGTCTTCTGAGGGTAATCCGTGCGGTGTTGTTGTAGAAATATCCATATTTAAAATGTTATTAACGTAATTAACTACCTTCCGGTTTCGCCGCCATCTTAGACTCAGGAGAGAGTATTAGCGTAGTGTACGCACTTTTCTTAGTGACGTATGACAAATTCGGAGGGCGGGGGACAGAGCAGCAACAGAGAAACCGCTGTATGCTGCGTAAGCGCTCATCCTGAATGCGCATCACTCTAAGATGGCGGCGAAACCGGAAGGTAGTTAATTACGTTAATAACATTTTAAATATGGATATTTCTACAACAACACCGCACGGATTACCCTCAGAAGACCTTTGTTTATCATCCTGGAGCCGTTTGGATTTAATTTGTGAAGGATGGACGCACTTTTTTTGGACTTGAAGGTCGTGGACTATTGCTGGACCCCGTAACATTACATTTAATCAACTGAAAGATCTAAAATATTTTCTAAAATATCCGAAAATGTGTTTGTCTGAAAAACGATGGACATATGCAACTCGGACAGCTTGGGGGTGAGTAAATCATGGGTTTAATATCGTTTTTGGCCGAACTATCCCTTTAAGGCAGAACATAGACTGTAAAACAGAAGGATAAAGTGTCTCCATAGATGTCGATTGTAAAAAAAGAAGCTGAAATATCTCCAAAATATCCGCTGACATCTTGCGCCGATGATGTAATTTGAGTCAGAGTCTGCACAGTAGTGATTGTGAGGTGAAGCCGTGGTATCAAGGCCCCTCCCATTTACCCTTTTGACTCCAAAACAAACACACAAATCAAGTTGTTAAATCCCTTTTTAATAGCATCTAAGAAACAACTTAAACCAAACTTGTTAAAAAATGAACATGAAAATATACACAATATAACAGAAACCATCACTGGGAAAATATTTGAAGTATAATTAGATTTTTTTTAAAGTTTGGCAACGTCCCATTTGTTTACATGGAGAGGTTGGGGTTTATGTTATGCAATTTTTTCACTTAAGTTGAATGTTTTCAACTTGCGCAAAGACAAGTGTTTTATGGCAATCGCGCATGAATAATCTACTCGCACAAACCATTGATTTCGCGTTTGGGGTGTACACCCCAAAACGATGAAGAGTGATAGGAGTGCGTAATATAAACTTTCTAGAACCAATAAAATGGCAAACACACTTATTTTAAACAAAGAAATAAAATATCTATTAACAAAAGTTTTCTGTTAGATAGCAGTGTTTTGTTATGCACTTTTTCCTGTCATGCTATTGTCAATCATTGTGCCGTTTCACTCTCCCGCTGCTCTGTACAGTAGTGCGCACTGAAGCAAGCATACTTTGTACCAAGCAATACTATAGAATAGAGGATCAGATTATTATTCATTTAGCCAAGACTTATTAATGTTGCCGAATGTAAATATAACAATCCGCTCAGCAAGGGTAAAAATACAATAAAAAAAAAACTGTTCATTGTGAAATAAATATTGTTTTTTGTTACAAGAGACATTCTGAAAACGTAACTTATTTAATGGTGAAAAATTGGAAGAGCAATTGGGAAAATTAATGTTTTGAGTGTTTTATTTAATTTGACTTCAGCCAATAATTGTTCTTTTGGTGCATCCTTATAAAATAAGCTTGTTCAACACTATACTGTAAAAAAATTTTTGCTGCCTTAATTTTTTGGTTTAATCAACTCAGATTTACAAATCATTTTAACTTACTATTATTTATCTTGTCTAGAGCTGAGTTGCTACAACTTATTAAATGAAGTTGGCTTATTTTAACAATATTTTATAAGTTATAACAACTCATCTCTAGCCAAGATAAATAATAGTAAATTGAAATTACTTGCAAATCTGAGTTGATAAAACAAAAAATTACCTAATCATAAATAACATAAAAGGTATTTTTGTGTAATAGGTGTATAATAGGTACATATCAGGTACATCTTTTTTATTGTATTTTATTCATTTTGTATTTTAGTGTATTTTAGTTCATTTCACGAGTTCGCATTAACATGTAATCGATAGGGAATGAGTTAAAGCATATTTGGCGTGCTGTCCAAGGAGAGGGCTCCGAGCTCGGAATTTTATCCCGAACCCAGAGTACTCCCCTCTCTTTAACTGTGATAAATTAATCTAGATGAGAGTGAGGTGATGGGGTGGAGGAGGGATGCTGCAAAAAATCTGTCGCCGGACAGAGGTGAGGGACTGCCATTTATAGGCACCTCTTTGCACTGATTGGTTGGATCACATGACCATGCTCCTCCCGAACTTAGTTAAATAAACTTCATTAAACATCAATAAATAAATACTGATAAGTAATAAAACATTACAAATTACATTTATTTTTTAGGGATGCACACAGATGTGCGCTGTTTAGGATGGTTTCTTGCTGAACAGCGGCTCGCAAAGAAATTTAGGCTTCTGTAAATATTTATTTTGTACATCGTTACATTCTAACTAAGATTAATGGAGTAAACAGAGAAGTAAATTTAGTAGTTCATAAATTGTGACTTTGTGCCCCCACAAATGTTGCACAAACCCTAACCCACAACTGATACTTTACAGGATGTAGTTCATGCTAATAATACTGTAGTTTGTGTATGATTGTATTATTATTATTATTATTATTCTCTCAGGTGGGAGTTGGGTGCGACCAAAAGAACATATCAAGGTCATCGGGAAAATGTGGGAAGAGCAGGTGATGCACCTGACGACAGAAGTCTTTCAGAAGAACGGATTTGATGTAGAGGCGATCACACGCGTCCCATACTTGTGTGAAGGAGACATGTACAGAGATTACTATGTGCTGGATGATGCCGTGTTTGTGTTGAAGCCTCAGGATTAAAGTTGTGTGGCCATGCACAATCATTGACTTTGAAATGGAATTACTGAATTATAGAGAAATGTTAACATTTTTATGAGATGATATAGCTCAAGTTAAATAGCGTTGCTTTTCTTTAACATCTCAGGAAAACTAAACCTTGAAATAAAAAAGTTTTATCTTATGTACTGTACTGTAATTATACTACACTGTAGCACAGTTTAGAGAGATATTTCCAAGAAAGAATAAGCAAGAAATTTAACTTATTAGTTTTGTGAATAGGGAGGTATTAAAAACTCTTTTTGAACTTTTTGAGTTCATATCGCCCTGAATTTCTTATGAATCATTGGACCAATGTAAGATTTATCTGTACTGTATTAACAATATTCAATAATATTAATAATGTCTGTTGTTCTGTGTACAACACAGTGTTTAAACGTACTGTAACTGTTGCTAATATTTACACTATATGGGTATCTGTCATGCTCTGTTAGTGTACATATATCAGATTATATTGTTGAAGCTAATTCTCCTAAAATTGATTAAATTAGTACTTTTTACACAAAACTACTTTTGATCTCAGAATTTTCTTTTAGTTCTTATTTGTGTTGTAGTATTATCCTCTGCAGGGCTTAAGGAAAAACTAAATTGTACTTTCTCAGGAAACCTTTGTGCAAGAATCCAAAAATTATCTATCCAAAAATTAGAGGCAGGTGTGCTGAAAACAGAGTTGGATCTAAAATAGTCAAGAGTGTAGGAACAGGGCTATGACTGCCCTCTTAAAGAGATGGATCACCTAAAAAAAGTGTCTGTCAAAATTCTTTATGAAAAATTCTGTAAACATTAACTCACCCTCATGTTTTTGTTTTTTTAATCTGCTGAACACTAAAGAAGATATTTTGAGAAGTGATTGTAAAGCACACAGTTGCCTGTACCCATTGACTTCCATAGTATTTGTTTTTGCTATTACGGAGGTCACCGTCAATTGTGTGCTTATCCATTTAATTAAACTATGACCTGAAACGGAAACTAAAACAGAAACGGAGGTGGGTTGAACACGCTGTTCTGATGATGCAACAGTTGCAACTATGGCAGCTGAGAAGGCCATGCTTTGTATTGTGAAAATTTTTCAGAACCTGAGGAAATCATTATAAATACACGTTTAATACTGTAAAATACACCCGCTGTCCTCAATATAAGATAACACATTTGTAAACGACTTTACTTGGACCCATTGTGCGAGTTGATGTTCCTGCTGATTGGGCTGCCATTTTTGACACAGCCACCAAACAAGAGAAAACCTATATCATGTTGCACACCGTTTCCAGAAAACATGTCATTCAACCGTGCATAAGCAAACTAAAGTAAATATTCGTGAAAATTTATTTAATTTGTTATTCACAAAATTCACTCACACTAGGTTATCTTCAACCCCGTGTTGGGTAGATATTGGACAGAACACAGTGATGGGTTAATAATTACCCAATGCTGAGCTTGTTCAACTCAACTGCTATATTATGGTTGGGTAAAAACAAAACAACAATCTTGACTCTGCTGTAAATAAATTGATTCAAAGAAATGATTTCATCAACTCGGATGAATCAACAGTTTTAAGACATAAGGACATGCAGTTCTGAAAAAGGGCCATACAGCTTTGGTGTTTCTTATTTGTGGTCTCAGATTTTGATCTGTGGCTTTGATGCACTGTGCTTGAGAGGTGAAAGTGTACACAATAAAAACATCTGAGGTTGCACTTCAGGACATTTTTAAGTTTCGGGCAAAGCAGTTAACCTAATTGAAAATACTGTTTCATCAGTTTAATTAGGCTTAATCAATTTAATTAGGCAATTTAGTCAAGTTTTATTTAGCATTGGTTTATTGTTATCATACACATACGGTTTATACACTGTAAAAAAAGATTTGTTGGTTCAACTTAAAAAAGTAAGTTACATTTGCCTTAAAATTTTACTTAAAAATATTTGTTTTCTTAAAAAAAGTTTTGTTAATTGTGTAACTAATTAAGTAATATTTTTAAGTTGAATTAACTCAAAATTCAGTAATGCAACCAGGTAACTTACTTTTTTATGTTAAACTTTTTTTAACGGTTACAGTAAGAGAGACCACACTACTGGTCAATTAACTGTTAAAACGTGTTGCATGCACTTTTATGCAAAGCAACACAGCATCATGCACTGAGACCTCAACGCTTGACACAAACCTCAAAAAAAAGAAAAGATTTTTTAAACTATAGCGACAGGCAACTAACAGTTACAACAACAACAACAAAACCAGAAAACAACAGCAATACTTTAAAAATATGAACAACATAATTTTGAATGTTGCATTGAATGCTGGGAATTTTCAAACTTTGTTTATTGTAAAATAGTTTGGGCAAACTTGAGTATAACTTGAGTATATTGTAAGTTCAGTCAAACAACATAATCTTTGTTAGTAACATGCCGATGACTAATATTATTCAGTGTACACAAAATAATACATTTACCCTTCCTACTAAAAAATACAAATAAAATCTTTGTTCATGTTACCCTATTACTTTTGTTGAGAGAACATTTTGGATGTTTGACACTGTAGCAGCACTGTACAACTTTCTTTAAACATTTTGGTAAGTAGGCTATATCACAATTGGTAAAAAAAAATCTTACAAATACATTAAGGTCCTGACTGTATTAAGAGCACTTAAGAGTGTTGCACTTTTAAAAACTATACCTTTACTTTGCTGTATATTTCCAGATATATTATTTGCCCAGTCTGGCAGTGGAGTAAACCACATTTGTGTCTGTGCTTCGTTCAGTCTTGCGTCTCTCTGGGAAATTTACTGCTGCATAGCTTAATGCACCCTAAAACCAATATTAAGACAATTACACCTCCAGAATGTGACAAAAAAAAATTATATAAAAGAAAACAATACTATTACGGTAAAATCATATGTATCTAACAGAAAAATTGAGAACAACATCAATTTCACATGTGAAAAACAAGTGATCACATGTGAAATGTGTGTTTTTTAATATGTTTTGTTTTACATGGGGATACACATAAAAATGTTACAAAAAAACACATGTGAGGTTTTAAATTGTTACAGTATGTTATATGCTGTATAGTGTTACCTCATCAGCAGAAACCACAGATGGCATTTGATGTAATAGATGGGAAGTTTCTGTACAGAATATATATTTTTTTAGTAACAATCACACAATTAAATATAGACATCCTCATACTAAAATGTATGTTAATTGTGTTTTAACAATCAAACATTATTATATAATATGATATATCAGTTATGTGATAGTGAACACAGCTCACCAAGGGTTTCTTTTGTTTTTGATTTCCTTTTATATAAAAGGGCAGCGATGATCAACAAACATAAAATATTTGATGCTACCAAAGCTGAGACCTTTAAGTCGCTCCAAAGGGAATTTTGTGCTGAGATAAAAAACAAGAAAAGTAGACAGAATGTCAAGTTTTAATATTTTGTGTAAGATTTTTTAAAGCATTTTTTTTTTACATATTTGTTTCCATTCATTTACCTTCTTAGACTATAATCTGTAATTAACTCAGTTTTAATGCAATTTCAAACTCAACACTTAATTTTATTTATTTAGCTTTTATTTAGCTTTTTATAAACAGTTTATGTGATATATATTTTTGTTTTACCTTCGATTGCAAGCCTGCTTCCCTTCCCGAACAATATCTCTCCACACATAGCCACAGCACAGTAATACATCCCATCATCAGATGAAGTGACTTTGAGTTTCGGGAGATTGTAGATACAGGAGTGTGAGTCTAGACTAGAGTTTCTCATACATTCATCATTTTTGTTTTCATGTGTGTATATCACTCCTGGATGGCTATCTCCTGCTCCATGTCTAAACCAGTATACACTGTGATTTCCCACACATCGTTTAGTAAGAATTGTGCATTGCAAATTCACAGAGTCTCCTGGATTAAACGCATGCTTATTTGAAGTAGCTAAGTCCATTTTTGGCAAAAATTGCTGTATATATTGTTGTATTGTACTTTCCCCTGAAACTAGAAAATGCAAGGTCATATTTAAAAATTTAGACCAAATCTATAAATGTTACAGCACTCACTTATTTTACAGAAATATGACACAAGCACAATCATGCTAAAATAAAACATGTAATAATAAAAGATGTGATAAAAACAACTATGGTTACCTTTTTCTGAGCTGATTCAGATTCACAAAAAATACTTGCTCATTAACAAGTGATTTCAAAATTTTATACAATTATAAATTTAGCCTTAAATTCTTCTTGAGGTCACTGTATATTTTCTGAGCAATATGAATATGCTTAACTTGCTTTTTGTATTGCTTACCTTTATAATTTAAAAACATCCCATTACTAAAAGTGATCTGATCATAGTCCCGGGCACCGCAGTAGTATATTCCAGTATCTGATGATCTTGTGTCGTTTATAATTAAAGCAAAATACTCCTTTTTCTTTTTAACAGACAATCTTTTGTCACTCTTGAAGTCTCCAGTAAATGTTATCATTTCAGAGCCATACACACTGAGGATGCAGGTTGGAGCTTCACCCAAAGACTGTTTAAACCAATAATAGTAATTTTCATAATTTTGAGATATTGAGCACTGTAAAGTCACAGTTTCACCTGCAGAAAAAGTCTTCATGACTTCAGTTTGAAATACAGCAGCAGATGTGATGAAACCTGTGGAGAAGAAAATGACAAGAAATGTTATGTCTGAATAGCACAGTATGACAAGTGACTACAAAATAAAGTTACACACATGCACATGTCCTAAAGGTTAGAAAAATGATTAGAAGTAGTTTGAACATTTTTGGAGATTAATGTCCCTCCTTTGTCAACTGGATGAAAGTGTGGAACCTCTGGGTTCAGGGGTGTTTCTTTTTTACTGATATAGATGATGTCTGATTGGCTGTCGTCTTTCCATTCAGACCTGAGAAGTTTATCATGTGATGTGGCTTATTTGTTTTTTTGTATGCTTCTTGTGGAATTTCCAATGGCATTTGCTACTCAAAGTTTAGTCCTAAAAATATATGTGCATAATATAGCATTTCTGTGCACATCATTTTACCAATGTTCCTAGTACAAGTAAAAGATAGTTCAAAACTTTTAAGTGAAAAATACATCAATACAGGAAATGAAACTGCTCTGGTCAATCCATTTCATGGAGTCTTCTCATTGTAAATACCTGTAATGTAGCTCAGTTATTATTTAACATACATGACTGTTATATCAATTGCTTTACATTGCTAAATGGCTTGGTAAAATGTTAATTATAAATGTTTATAAAGCTACATTTATTTTCTAAAATATTACCTTCCCTTACCGTTTCTGCTTACAAGACAACTAATGGACTGGCGCCCCCTACATGAAATCACGGTCATAACATGGTACCATAACATATCCATCAAACTACCATAAAACCATAGACCACACTTTAAATTAAGTTTATTTAAAATTAGTCTGCTTAATGAAATACCTAATTTTATAATTATTTAAAGACTATAAAATGAAGCATAAGAAGAATCAGCTGTTATATTTGCGGTTATAAAATGCACTGGAACCTCACTGCTTCGCGGGGCTTATTGCTTTTATAAAACGGTTACTTCATATTATATATTATATATATACTGTATTCATTACTTCATGCAACTGTTGAAGTGATGATCAAATATGCTTGGAAGAATGCTTAACTCTTTCCCCATCAGCGTTTTTTTTAAAAAGTTGCCACCCAGTATTAGTTTAATGGCTTCCAGAAGAATTATCTTCTTTAAATAAACATAAAATATATCAAATAGCAACAGTGGTGCAGTAATACTTATGCAATGGAGTCTGAACCATGGGGTTTCCAGCATAGATATGTATAATTAGTCCTGCATTCCAGTTTGTTTTTTTATGACCTTCTCTCGCTAACTTCCCTCAAGGTCAAGGTCAAGGTCAAGGTCAAAGTTTATTTCTAAAGCACATTTACAAGCAGACACCACTGCCCCAAAGTGCTGTACAAGTATAAAATACAGTAAAAACACAGGATACAAATATTCCAACAATATTAAAAAAACCAAAAAAATAAAATAAAATGTCACTGCTCAGTCATGATTCGAAAGCCAATGCAAACAAGTGGGTTTTTAACAATGATTTAAAACATTCCACAGAGGTAGCTGCTCTAATATAAGGAGGGAGCGAATTCCAAAGTGTTGGACCTGCTATTGAGAAAGCTCTGTCTCCTCTTGTTTTTCGTCTGGACCTTGGACAGTCTAAAGACAGCTGGCCAGTAGACCTCAGAGTCCTACTTGGAGTATGCAAAGTAAGCATGTCAGATAAATATAAAGGTGCCAATCCGTTTAAAGATTTATAAACAAACAATAAAATCTTAAAATGGATTCTAAAAACAACAGGCAACCAATGTAGAGTCGACAATATAGGGGTTATGTGTTCATTTCGCTTTTTACCTGTCAAAAGACGTGCCGCTGCATTTTGAACTAATTGTAAACGGCGGATCGAGCCCTGATCAAGACCATAGTATAATGAATTGCAATAGTCTAGACGATTTGTAATCAGAGCATGCACAACTTTTTCCAGTTGGCTATGTGGCAGATAGGGTTTGACCTTCCTAAGAAGTCTAAGTTGAAAAAAGCTTGATTTTACCACAGAACTAATTTGCCTGTCAAGTTTAAAAGTGCTATCAATTAAAACGCCAAGGCTTTTTACATAAGAACAGCAGTTTGAAAATGTTGGGCCAAAAGCATCCAAGCCTGAGATATCTGCATCTCCAAAAATTATAACTTCAGTTTTGTCATTGTTTAAATTCAGAAGGTTCAGTGACATCCAATCCTTTACTTCACCCAAACAATTTCTCAGTACTTCGACTGAGTTTGTTGTAGTGTTCAACGGTAAGTAAATTTGGACGTCATCCGCAAAACAATGATAAGAGATGTTGTATTTTTGGAAAATAGATCCCAAAGGTAACATATACAATGAAAATAAAACTGGGCCCAAAATTGATCCTTGAGGGACCCCGCTAGTAATTGGGGCGCTTTTTGAATTGAAAGGTCCAAGGTTCACTGTAAAAGACCTCTCTGACAGATATGACCGAAACCAATTCAAAACAGTACCTTTAATGCCAACACAAGACTCAAGTCTGGACAATAGAATCTTGTGGTCAACAGTATCAAACGCTGCAGTCAAATCTAAAAGTACCAGTACAGCAGATCTACCAGCATCCGAAATTAGCAGAAGATCATTAAAAACTTTTAAAAGAGCAGTTTCAGTACTGTGGCCAGATTTAAAACCAGACTGGAATTTGTCACAGATTTTGTTTAAACTTAGGTGTGATTGTAGTTGGGCATATACCACTTTTTCTAAAACTTTGGATAGAAAGGGGAGCTTAGAAACAGGCCTATAATTAGACAAAACGGAGGGGTCTAAGTTGTGTTTCTTCAGTAAGGGTTGTACAATGGCCTTTTTAAAAGCCACTGGAACATATCCGGCTGATAGGGACATATTTATCAGACTTAAAACAAAAGGCCCAATTGTCTCAAAAACATCTTTAAATAGTTTAGCTGGAAGACTATCCAAAGAGCAAACGGAATATCTTAAACCTTGAACCGTCTTGGATAAATCGGTAATAGATACTGGTACAAAATCTTCAAAGACAGCTGTACATAGTGATATAATGCTTGGATCAGGCACAACATGATGGGTTGCAGTTCGGATATTGGACACTTTATCAATGAAAAATTTACAAAATCTGTCACACAAAAGAGCGCAAGGGACAATACCAGCCTGATCTGGAGGATTAATTAACCTATTTAAAACATTAAAAAGTATATAAGGTTTGTGGCTATTAGTCTCATTTACTTGGATGTACGTCATTGCTTACTTTGTTCAAGTGCCCACTACTGCTGGAACACTTGAAGTAGGTTCATCGCCCTAAGTCCTTGATCACATGGAAAGTGGAGACCACCCCCTCCATCATTTGAACTGTGCAAAGCGTGAGTTGCTAAAGTGATGTCACAATCATGTTGCATTGTGGGATATGGAGCTGCATGAAGTGTACATATGAAGTAGACTCTGTCAAAAATACAAAAAACAGTCAAAATCGAGGGAGCGAGGGTCTGTCCATACAAACTTCCCTCGTCCACTTGACGAAGTGGAACGCACTTCAAAATGGCAAAAGGGATTCTCCCGAGGGGAAGTGTTTGGGGAAGTTCGCGAGTGCATGTCTAAAACTGGAGTGGAACGCAGCCAAAGGATAGATGTGTTACGGCGGAGTCTCTAACGTCATCACCTGGCAGCCATCTTACCACAGGCAGCCCGCTCACTCGTAGCATTAAGTTTTAATGGTGCAGGTACTTTAAAGGTATTGCGGAGGATTTTCTTTTTCTGGGTGGATCATCAAGGCTATTGGTCATCCTTGTTGTCAATCAGGAGTGTTGCCGAATTGCATTTTTTAAAAACATGGAGAAGGCGGTTGTTTTCTAAAATTCGAGAAAATCCTCCGCTACACCTTTAAAATGACCATAACTTACTCAATGTTCTACCAATTTTCAAACGGTTTGGTTCCTTACAAACGTTATTAACGTGGCTATAATTCTGGGTGCTTTAACATGTTTCATGAATTTGAAAAAAAAATGTATGTGTTGTATTTGTAAGTATGCTTTGAAAATTGGTAGAAAAATTAGCAAGTTATGGTCATTTAAAAATACCTGCCCCAATAAAACTCAATGCTACGAGTAAGTGAGCGCCCTGTGGTAAGATGGCTGCCAAAGGCTGACGTTCCACTCAATTGACCAGCAGCGCGGGCGAGACATCTAGCCTTTATACCTATCTATGGTTACCGGGGTATTTTATCATGGCTTAGAACGCGTTTCAACCAATCAGAATGAAGGACCAGAACTGCCTGTTTTAAATATCTTATACACTCTAAAAACAAACGGTGCTATAAAGCACCAAAAGTGGTTCTTTGCTCGTAATCATAGAAGAACCATTTGAAGTGCCATATAGCACTGGTGAAGCACCTGTGTAGAACCATATAGTGCTATGTAGAACCATGTTTGGTGCTATATGACTCCTATATGGTTCTACACAGGTGCTTTACAGGTGCTTCACCGGTGCTATATGGCACTAAAAATGGTTCTTCTATGATTTCGAGCAAAGAACCACTTTTGGTGCTATATAGGACCGTTTGTTTTTAGAGTGTATGTAAAAAAATGCAGCATAAAAAACAAGTTAAAATTATTTAACTTAATTTAAGTAGCAAAAATAGATGTTGATTTGACCAAATGCTGATTTTTTACAGTGTGGGCCCTTTTAGTCCCGTATGCTGGCTCCTGTTGGACCCACTGATATCTCTCATTCTTTCTCCCTCCATCCAGTGTCTGTTCTCAACTTCCCTACATATTAAATGCAAAAGCCCATGTAATCAATCAATCAATCAAATAAAAAATATACAATACATAAATTAAAGGTTTGCCATCTTGTCTTTAAACTAAACTTGCAGGCAGTAACATGAGTTACATGAGATTGTGAAATCTGGTTAAAAAAAATTTGTAACCGATTTGAGTAAGATCTTGGGTTCTTAAAGGAAAGAGTAACAAGTCTAAGGTATCTAAACATTATTAAACACTAGATAAACATACCCTTTTTTAGTTGAAAAGCCTTGATTGTCTCAAAACTACACACAAAGTTTAAAAGAGGTCATTTATGTGTAGCCATGAGATGATCAAGGCTGCTTAATGGAAAAGTCCCATGGACACTCAATGTTTTGTTGGTGGACTATGATGAATACGAGACCAAAGAGGATTTTTATTATAGCCCTACTGTATATTGCCAGTTAGCACATCAAACACATCAGTCCCTCCACCTATATTAAATGAGTGTTAAAACCATTCACACTTAAAAATGAAGGATATTAAATCATTCAAATATATTAAAATAATGACACTGTGTGAAGGGACGGTTGATATGTAAGTACTAAATAAGACCAGATCACAGCTTTGCACTTTGCTATGACACTTGGGTATTGTTGCAATAAGATGATGTGGAAACTTTAGCCCACAGAGATGAAAGCACTTAACACTGCCTGTTTATATCTATTTTCAGAGGCAAAGGTTGACCGCAGCGTAGATGTTATGCATTGAATTAATCGTCTTCAATGCTTTTTTGCTGTGCATTGTCAAGGCCTTTGTGCAACTGCACATAAACACAAACTATTAAGAGAGAGAAAACAACACAAAGGCCAAAGAAAATTAGAGGAGTCTGATAATCACAATAGTTTTGCACAAAAGTACAGTAAATGACTTATAATGCTTTAGGAGAAATAATATGTATCATCCTGTTGTTAATATGATTTTTGATTTTGGACTACACATGAAAGAGCAAAACGTGAAAAAGGTTTCACTTCTTTTTTTTAGCTGAATTAAAGATGACATTGAGTTACATTTAATATACAGTAGTGACATTAATTCATTTTAAATGATCTGTCTAGCTGTTTAACAATAGATTTTATATCAACACAAACTTGTTATGTCCTCATATGACCCTAAGCTGATTTATTTACACATTACAGTTTTAGTCTGACTTAAGATTGTCTGTCTGTCTATGACATCTATTCAGTTGACAGTCCCAATGGTGTTCAGCAGTTTCACTTTTAAAAAATTTATTCTGAAGAGAGAACATTTTTATAGATAATTATCTGATCATTTTTTATTTAATCCTCTGACTTTTATTCATCACATTATAATAAGAAAGGGTATTTTGTTTGTGGTTATGGAAACTGAAACACAATGATGTTTTTGTGGTTTAGCTGCAGTGAGAGGTGTGAGTGAATGTTTGGTCAATCTTGTGTGTGAGAAAAGTCAAACTATGCAAGTGCATTCGCTGCACACAAACATTTGTGTTTTAAGTTTGGCGCAGGATATAAAATGTCATTTTATATTGTTAAATCATTTGTATGACCAAGTTTATCAAATGTGTATTCAAACAACAAATGTGTCGCTTTAATAAACATTACTGGTGAAACATTTCAAAAAGCTGTGGGTTTTGACTATCACATATCTAGTTGCCAAAAACAACTTGTTTTTAGAAACTGTAGAACATCATATACTGAAGACTCCTGCAACAAAATTAAAGCTCCATTCAACAACATATTCACCTGAACAGCTATCAAAATAGTTAATAAAAGTTCGGAAAATGGAAGAAAAATGTGCAAAACATTATTGATGTAACTATCAAAAGTATATACTGTTAAACAGATTGTTATCGTCTATCACTTCACTTCACACACCTAAACTTGAACCCCACAACCATGACTCAACTTCATGACTGCTTCAAATTCTCTGGTAAACCTCAAACTGATGGCATGCAGGCTAGATGTGTATAGACTTTCACACACATTTATCATTTCATTTATAATGTATAAATATTCAAACAACATTAATTTAGTTACATTATTGTTCTTAATTTATTTGATGTATGTTTTAAGATTTTACAAATAATTTGTCTGATTCATTGACATTTATATTAATAGATTAGAATTTGAGTTTAAAAAAAGTAAAAAATCTATTTCTGTGGATGGTTGCATATTCGAGCTTTATCTGCTCCATTAAAAACTTTGTTAGTGTTAAAAATGTGAATGTTAAAGAGCACCAATTATCTGATTCGCCATTTTACATTTCCTTTTGTGTGTGTGTACTAGTACATGTGAACGATATAAAAAGGTAGAAACCCCAAAGTGAACAATGATGCGAGTTTTCCTCTCCCAAGTAAATCTCTTTTCTTGGATTATAACAAACACATGTATTGTAGGCATTATGCAACAGTTTACTTTCTTGACCTGTTGACGTGGAGACATTGTTCATTATCATAATTCCTCCCGCTTGGACTAACAGGCTGTACTACTGACTAAACCATGATTCAAACACAAGTTTTGTGCAGTGCGGAGTAGAACTTGTGGTTTGTTGTTTATACAATCACACATGCACACATGGTTTTAAGTTTTAGTAATCATTACTTTACCAATCTGTTTGCTCAAGCCGCGCTGGTAAATTTGATAGATCAGCTTGGCCACTGCATTTTCTAGATCAGATTCGGCTCGTATTGATAAAGATGATATTAACTCCTGTCAATATTTCATTGGGAGCTGAACTTCAAAACATGGTAACATTTTCGCCGAACGTCTGAGGTATTCAGGCCAATCACAACATACTGGTATGCTGGCCAATCGGAGGACACTGCGCTTTTCAAATCGGTGAGCTTTGTAACAAATCAGAGCGTTTGAGGAAGGCAGGGATATCTGGAGTTACAAAAATGTACGGTATGTGGAGAATGATAAAAATCCAACTTTAAAATGTTCATTCAACAAAGAACATTAAGTAACTTGAACAAAGATTTCTTTGTTGAAGGGCTTCAGTTGATTATTTTGTGTTCACTGAATGAAAAGAGCATAATCATTCAGCTAACAAATATTATTTTGTTGACTGGACTTAGATGTATAAGGTTTTGTCCAATTCGTTCACCCAACTTGCCAAACTGAGTAATCTGAACAAGCAATTTAAAAAAAAACAATGGTCAGAATGTGTCCCAGCATGCATTGCGACATGTTCACTTCTTTGGTTAATATTTACTAAAAAAGATGACTGTTTTAATGTTTGCTGGCTTTATTTATGTTATGTTGTTAATGTTAGTTATATGTTGTATTTAGAATAATTTTTAAAGAATTATGTTTGTTCATTGTTACCATGATTGAGAAGTGTTTGTTCAGTGTAGAGGGCAGCACAATGAGTTAGCACGCATCATTGTTGCCTCACAGCAAAAAGGTCTCTGGTTTAAGTCAGACAAAGACTTTGTTTATGAGACCTTTTTGTGTGCACTCCCACAATCCAAAACATGTAGATTAGTTAAATTTGGATATACTAAATTACTCTTTACCCAACTTAGTCACTAGTTGAGTAAACATAGAAATTTGCTTATTACCTAATCAGTTTAAGTTGGTTCAACTTTTATGTGTTGACATTACTCAGTAAATTGAGTTAGGTGAACTACATCATCCAAGAGTTGAGTAAACTCAAAAAAGCTGTGCAGCAAGTTGCCTTGAAAATTTAAGTTAAGTCAACTTTTTATTTTTTACAGTGTGTTTTTTAACCATAAACCACGCAAATACATTGTATTATACCAGGGGTGTCCACTCCTGCTCCTGGAGGGCCGGTGTCTCTGCAGAGTTTTATTCCAACCCTAATCAAACACACCTGATCCAGCTAATCAAGGTCTTACTAGGCAGACTAGATACTTTGAGGCAGGTGTGTTGAGGGAAGTTTTAGCTAAACTCTGCAGGATACAGGCACTCCAGGACCGACTTTGGACACCCCTGTATTATACCAAATACACAAAATAGTGTTGTTTTAGCAATAAAATAGTGTCTCCTGGCATAAAAGGAAATCACTGTAGATAAATTTAGGGGTGGTTTCCCATACAGGGACAAGACTAGTCCTAGACTAAAATAAATATAAGAGCTGTCCAAACTGAAAACAACTTGCTCTGACATACATCATACAAAATACATCAGTGCTCTTTGTTTTGCATCAAAATGCACACAGGTAATGTTTTTAGTTAGCCATGTTTGGTAAAACTAGTTATATTTCCTAATTAAACTAAGGCCTAGTCCTGGCTTAAACTAATCCCTGTCCAGGAAACCATGCCAAGATTTCTTAATCTCCAATTTATTTACTGTATACTATAATCAGTTGAAGTGGGTTATCAAAAAAACCTTACATAAGTTGTTGCTGGGGCGGTACCTTTTCAAAAAGTACACTTTTGTACCTAAAAGGTGCATATTGGTACCCCAGAGGTACACAATGGTACATACTGGTACCTCAAAAGTACATATCTGTACCAAAGTGGTCTATGATAATAGGACCTTTTTAAAAGGTACTGTACTGTCCCAATGACAACTTTTGTACGTTTTTTCTACTGAGAGTGTAGTAAGTACAGTAATACCCCATGATGACACACTGACACAGAGCAACAAAGCTGAAAGCCAAATACAGTATATTATTAGTTTATCACAATAAACACAATAAGGAAACTACTGTAGGTAGTAAAGTGGTTTTATTTGAAGTTTATTTTATAAACAGACTATAGGGTGGTTTCCCAGGCAGGGCTTAAGTCTAGTCAAATACAAAAATGCTTGCTTGAGTTGTCCTAATTGAAATCAGCTTGCATTGACATATCTTATACCAGTGACATTTTTTTTTTGTCTCAAAATGCACACCACTGTTGTTTTCTGTAAGGTATGTTTGTTTTGCTATTTTTCAGCACCAAACAATTTTAATCTGTGTAATGTGGTAATGTGTAGGCTATACCTACTATACATATGTACATACTAACTTCAGCTTTATCAGCATGACATTTGTTGTTATGGTAGTATCAGGATTAGCAAAAGGCAGTACCAAAATAAATAAATATTAATAGCAAAACATTAAAAGTGTTATTTCTGAAAAAGATTTTATGAACAAAAGTTTGAATAAGTGAGTTATGTATCATGTGACCTCAATACATCTGATATATATCTATTGTATCAGTTTGTCTTTCTCTTCTGTTAGGTTTCTTTTTTGAGAAGAGCACAGCGGAATATTCCACTGATTCAGACTCCTGCAAAAATAAAAATATTCAAATACAAACAAGAATATAGAAAATATAGACCTGAAACTAAAACATCCAGAAGTTAATACAAAAATAACAAAATATTTAAATTAAAAGACTGATATAAATGACGAATCATTTAAGACTTTATAATAGGCAATAGGCATATAATAAAACTTAAACAAATTTGTATAGCTTAAATTCTGAGTAAAAATATCACATTTAATGAGTTGGAGTAATATAGTTGATGTGTTTTGTTTACTGTATTTTCTGGGATGTTGAAGAGGGAATTTAACCAAGAGCATTCGCATATTGTCCGCACAGATCAATAATTTAAAATATGAACATGTCAAAGAAATGCAAACACAGATTATTTCGAAGTTAAAAACAAAGGTTTTCTTTGACTCATAAACTGAGATTGGATTGTTTTGATTTATATGTTTATTTTGTATTTAGGTTTATTGTTTATTTGCTTTAGTGTTTGATAGTCTAAGACCCCCCCCCCCCTTTATATTTTACCTTGTGATCTTGCTGTTGTTCTTGCCGTTCAGTCGCTATCAGAAAGTAGAGAAAGTAAATATCAATTGTTTTCATCTTGAGATAAATAAAATGTGTTTTACAAAGCAAAATAATTTATTCACAGAATTTATTTACTGAAATATTAATTCCTACATTTGTAATTCATTTTAATCTTTAAAATCATTTAACCATGTAAAAAGTACCTTTAGCTTTTCTATGTTTCAGTCTTCTGTGTTTTCTGATAATGATCGAGATGAGCAGAATATTGAAAGTAAAAAAAATAAATCCACCAAGTATAAAGGTCAGGGTTAAAAAGATGTTTCCAGAACAATCATCAGCAGACACAGAGGATTTATCATGATCTAAAAAAAATAGATATAATATTACTCTTACAATCAAATGATCTCACAAAAGAGCAATTATATGAAATTTAACAAAAATCCACATTCACATTTTCACTACTAAATTAAAAGCTGAACTAAAATATCAAACATACCATCTTTCAATACCATTGTTTCTGTGTCATTTTTTCTTGGCATATCATTCTTATCTGAATAAAAAATACTGTTATGAGTCATTTAGTGACATTTACAAAGCTTTGCAACATACATTTTTTCACAGATGCAGACTTAATTAAAAGAGATAAAGACAAAAGGGACAAATATAAATAAATATATTATCAAGACAATAAACTAGTGATATTTCTTAAACAGATTACCTTGCACATCAAGTCTGCTTCCATTGCCAAATGTTATCTGGGATTTAGCAGCTCCACAAAAGTAGAAGCCAGAATCAGAAACTCTCACATGCAGTATTGTTAAAGAGGTGGATTTACGGTGCAGATGCATGAACATTTGATTCATTGTAATATTGAAGAAATATTTTGCCTTAGCACTTTGAAAACTATGAGTGTACTTCATGCACACAATTTTTATTGGTACAACATAAGCTGCTTGCTTGAACCAGCACAAGTCTCCAGTAGTATGGATGTTGTGTTCACACCACATAGCAACATTTTCTCCTGACAGAACCTTTATACTGACCGCTGGACACAAAACTGTGAGAAAACCTGAAACCCAATAATAAAAAATATTACACCACAAGATTAAATGTTTACATTATTAAAATATGTGATTCCACAAAAAATTTAACTCTCTAATGTATCTAAAGTAAAAACTGTATCTTATCATAGAATTACAGTATAATTTATAGTAAATAATCATTTTACCAGTGCCAAACAGCATTAAAGTTGTCGTTGAAATATGCAGCATTTCTTTATTGAGTTACACCAGGGTTAAAGATAATGGGCGATATCAATGTGTTTTATATATGGTACAAGAAGGAGGAGTGGCTTTTGTCAAAGTTACTACAGTATGATTGGACTATAAATGTTACTATGAAAGCTGGTTTCAAATCCTTTCCAAAACTGATTTTATTTTTATAGCTTGTCTGTAACAAAAGTTATGGTTATCTGAAGTTGGCCGATCACTGTGGTTTTCAGGCTATATCACAACTTATGGTTCTACATACATGTAGGTGCTATAAATAAAGGTGCTTTTGATGCAATTGAAGAACCTTTTTTGTCTAAATGGTTCTATAAAGAACCTTTAACATCTGAAGATTATACAAATGTAAGAAAAAATGCTCTATAAAGAACCTTTGACTGAATAATTTCTTTGAGGAACCAAAAATGATTTTTCAATGGCATCACTGTATAGTACCTTTTAAGCACCTTTATTTTTAAGAGTGAATACTTAAAGTGGTTGCCCCTATAATTATGAGCCATTGAACCACTTTTAATGCAATTTAGCACCATATCTTTAGGGTGTAATTGTTTTGTGTAAGATTAAATCAGTTTAGGAGATGTGGCCTAGTGGGTAATGCACCTCTCTGATAACATTTAGGGTGATTTCTGACCAAATTTCTCCATAGTAAAAGTTGAAATCTGCTACATTAAGCAACAAACAATGAGAAAATATTGTCATAAATATTTACATGGCAAACAATGTTTTATTAAGTATGCAAAGATTATTCCTTAAAGGCGGAGTGCACAATGTTTGAAAGCCAGTTGTCTCTTTCACACAGTAGTTCTGGTAAAATACCATAAATTTACCAGAATGAATTTACCAGTAAATACAAAAATGTGCTGTTCACACATGCAGTGACGTTCCGTCTTTTTACCAGTAAGACATCATTCACACATCAGTATCAAAATACCGGTAAACTCGGAGAGAAAGCGGAAGTACCTGTGGCGCGCGGCCGCCGAGCTCCGTCCGTGTCGTATTTGTAAACAATGGCGAGTTATGACTTAATATCCACGGTCCGTATTATGTTGTTTTCACATCTGTGGCAAATGGTCGCGAAGTTGCTCGTGACAAAATATATTGCGTTAGGCGGCGTCAAATGGAACCTGCGTTTGGACATTAGGCTTCACAGATGGTGTGCTAAGGACGTCAGCAATATAGCAAATAGATGGTAAGCTGTTTTAAACAACTTTGGTGAAGAAATGTGGATGTTAACTTCAGGTGTGCTCGAATTTTAAGCAGCATGTCTGTGGAAACGAACGTAAACAGTGCGGGGCTGTATTAAAAACTTTCTGATTGGCCCGAGCTTTCAGCGCGGTCTGACGTCATCCATTCTAAATGCCGGTAATCCTATATTTTTCGTTCACACATAGCGCTTACCAGTAAATTACTGGTAATCTTACAACCTGTCTTACTGGTAAATTGGGAGCACTGATTTACCGGAAAGGTTCTGCTCACACATGACAGGTTAACTGCAATTTACCAGTAAATTACCAGTAAAGACTGTATGTGTGAAAGGGACTAGTGTTGATATTTTAAAAATCACCTAAACAATCATGCCCCTACCCCAATAGAATCTGGATGTTCTTTTGATAGACCCGCCCCACACATACGGAACCCAGGCAACGATGTCGGTTAGAAGACACGCCCCTTACTGCTGAAGTGTATTTTGGTAGTCGGCCTGACTCCCTTTTCCAAAGCGTTTTTCAGAAATTGTGTACTCCGCCTTTAAGAGTGTAACCTTACCCTAAGCCAAAACTTTCAGCATTTTTACAATTTAAAAAACATAATAATTCTTTTTACAATATTCTACTTTTTAGAAACGAGGATGTCCCCAAAGGGAGTTTTTTGAGGTTTTGCTCACTTTTGGGTACATATTTGTCCCCCCCAAAAAAATAGATAAATAGACATACAGACACTGGTTTCTTTGAAAAGCTCAGAACTAAAAATCCTTCAGTGAAATTTACTTTTTTTGTATTTCTGCAAAATTAAAATTTTGCCTATTAGCCCATTTGAGTTCTACATTCATATCGCCCTCTAGTGGTCCATTTTTGTTTTAAAAAAAATTGGTTATATATTTTCTATCTTACATTAATAAGGGATGAGGGAATACTACGGGCCTGGGACGTTGGAGGGGAGAGGTCAGTTCTGTAGGGCCAAGGAATCACAGGGCAAGGGTCGAGCAGAGCTCCTTCGTCCTCGGCCCACCTCCTGTGTAGACAGTCTCCTCGCGGCCCGCTTCGTCCTCCTGGGTGCAGAATAAAACACAGGGTGAGTGCTATGATAAACTGGGCTAACTCGACGTCTTCGTCGCTGAGTCCTTTCTCTTTTTCTCTTTTTCAGGTTTCTCGGGCCGAGCTGGATTCGTGTCACTTCACCTCACCACACGGTAAGTATTTTCTCTTCCAGGTATCGCTAGGTGTTCGGGCGTGCGAGGTAAGTTTATTCTGGCTCACTGTATGGTAAGTATATTCTTTCAACAGGTATCTCGGGCCTTCAAGACGTACTGGGTAAGTTTAGCTTTAGCTCGCTACACAGTAAGTATGTTCTTCCGACAAATATCTCTGGGCGTTCAAGACGTGCTGGGTAAGTTTAGCTTTAACTCGCTGCACAGTAAGTATGTTCTTCCCACAAATATCTCTGGGCATTCAAGACGTGCTGAGTAAGTTTAGCTTTAGCTCGCTGCACAGTAAGTATGTTCTTCCGACAAATATCTCTGGGCGTTCAAGACGTGCTGGGTAAGTTTAGCTTTAACTCGCTGCACAGTAAGTATGTTCTTCCGACAAATATCTCTGGGCGTTCAAGACGTGCTGAGTAAGTTTAGCTTTAGCTCGCTGCACAGTAAGTATGTTCTTCCGACAAATATCTCTGGGCGTTCAAGACGTGCTGGGTAAGTTTAGCTTTAACTCGCTGCACAGTAAGTATGTTCTTCCCACAAATATCTCTGGGCATTCAAGACGTGCTGAGTAAGTTTAGCTTTAGCTCGCTGCACAGTAAGTATGTTCTTCCGACAAATATCTCTGGGCGTTCAAGACGTGCTGGGTAAGTTTAGCTTTAACTCGCTGCACAGTAAGTATGTTCTTCCCACAAATATCTCTGGGCATTCAAGACGTGCTGAGTAAGTTTAGCTTTAGCTCGCTGCACAGTAAGTATGTTCTTCCGACAAATATCTCTGGGCGTTCAAGACGTGCTGGGTAAGTTTAGCTTTAACTCGCTGCACAGTAAGTATGTTCTTCCGACAAATATCTCTGGGCGTTCAAGACGTGCTGAGTAAGTTTAGCTTTAGCTCGCTGCACAGTAAGTATGTTCTTCCGACAAATATCTCTGGGCGTTCAAGACGTGCTGGGTAAGTTTAGCTTTAACTCGCTGCACAGTAAGTATGTTCTTCCCACAAATATCTCTGGGCATTCAAGACGTGCTGAGTAAGTTTAGCTTTAGCTCGCTGCACAGTAAGTATGTTCTTCCGACAAATATCTCTGGGCGTTCAAGACGTGCTGAGTAAGTTTAGCTTTAGCTCGCTGCACAGTAAGTATGTTCTTCCGACAAATATCTCTGGGCATTCAAGACGTGCTGAGTAAGTTTAGCTTTAGCTCGCTGCACAGTAAGTATGTTCTTCCGACAAATATCGCTGGGCATTCAAGACGTGCTGGGTAAGTTTAGCTTTAGCTCGCTGCACAGTAAGTATGTTCTTCCGACAAATATTTCTGGGCATTCAAGACGTGCTGGGTAAGTTTAGCTTTAGCTCGCTGCACAGTAAGTATGTTCTTCCAACAAATATCTCTGGGCATTCAAGACGGGCTGGGTAAGTTTAGCTTTAGTTCGTTGCACAGTATTTATATCCTCTCTACAGGGCATTCAAGACGGGCTGGGTAAGTTTTAGCTTTAGTTCGTTGCACAGTAAGTATGGCACTGGAGGAAGTGGAGAAAAGGGGTATACGTCACCACATCACCAACGGAGCCTGGCACGGGAGCGGGGGTTCCTCCTGTTACTGCGGCCGGCGCGGCGGCGCCTCGCTATCCGTGAATTCCAGCTAACGGGATCCACACGTCCTCTTCCCTTTCTCCTAGGGCAGGCGAAGAGCCACACACAGCGTATCCACAGCTCCTGGGCCCCTGGCCCTCCTCTTAGCGGCTCCTTTGCCGATGGTTCTCAAGCAGTCTACCACGTTCCTCTCAGTGCCTCCCTTACCGCGTCCGTGGGTCCCTACAGGACTTATATCCTGGCGTGTGTAAGATGGGCTGGGTATTCGTCGGCGCGGCGGCTGCCGATGGTACTCACAGGAAGCTTCGTTTCCCTGAGGGGGAGCACAGACAATAAGGCACCACACTGCAAACTTAGTGTACTCACGTCAACCGATCACTCTTCACACTGCTAATATTTTAGACTTCTTGGACAACCAGGTATACAGTTACTCACGGCTCTGTGGTTTCTATCCAACTCGCTTGACGTCCGGCTCACCCACTGACTTCCCTTAGTGGGGCCGCTAAGAAGGCAAAACACACACCCCTTTAATGTTACAGACTTCTCAGACAACCGTATTTACAGTACTCACGTCTTGACGGTCTCTGCCCACTCGCTCGATGTTCAGCTCACCCACCGACTTCCACTTGGTGGGGCCGCTAAGAAGGTAAAGCACACACTCCTTTAACACTTTAGACTTTCCAAACAACAATGGGTACAGTTACTCATGGCTCTGTGGTTTCCCTCCAGCTCACTCAATGTCCGGCTCTCCCACGGACTTCCACTAAATGGGGCCGCTAAGAAGGTAAAGCACACCCTCCTCTAATGTTATAACCTTCTCAAACAACGGTGTTTACAGTACTTACGACTATGTCGCGTTCTTCCTCTGTTTCTCTTCTCTTCTAGGCGTCCTCAGCTTCACACGGCTCCGTGGAGACAGCTTGCCCAAGCCTCCGTAGACACAACAACAATCCGATCGTTCGTAATGTTCTTTTTACTCTGCTGCTCACCCTTCGTTGATTCTCACTGTGTCTCTCTCTTTCTGTGCAGATCTCCAGCAATCGCCCAATACCACTTTCCCTGCAGTCCCAGCTTAATCCAATGGAGGTGGCCCAGCGTCTGCCCAACGCACTCGACAAACTCAATAATAACACAAAGCCGTGCCTCTTCTAACTCCCTCTCATTTGGTTCCGCCCTACTGAAGTCACTCCGTGACAATATCATTAATTAAGATAATGGACACAAAACGAGGAAGAACTGACGTACGCAACACAATGGAGGAGTCGTAAAGATTGGACCTAGCCTACTGAAGCAGTCTAAAAACACGTCGCAGGGCTCTACATCAACACTTGTCCGCTTATCAGGGACAAGTAACGTTAGATTAAAACACCAATAACAATCACCAAAACACGATAATGATTCTGCATCCTTTAGTCTCTATGGCAACTGAAAGTGCATAATGTAATAACGCTAAGTTAAACAAATAAGCACAGCAAACACATAGTGAGCTAACAGTGGGTTAAACATACTGCGGTAAAAATGTGAAGTTTTTAATAACATGATACAGTTAAGCAGCATCACATCTTAGTTGAAAATTTACAGATTTCATATGACAGTTCACGAAACAAGTAATTCATATTTAGTCACTTACATTTTAGACGCAATGTTGACTGTTTTTGTTGTTTCAGCAGCGAAAATAGTTCAAAGATAACAGCAGAACCATAACGTGTCAGTCTAACTGCAACACTCAACCGTGTCTTTACGGTGGCGCTGCTTAGCAAACAACTAAACATTTCCGTGCTCACTATCAACAAACCAATCAAATACATTTAAAAATATATTTTTTAAATCAGACCAAACACATTTTTATTTTTATTTAGGAGTTACCACCAGAGGGTCGCGACCCAGGGTTTGAAAACCACTGTAGTAGATAGCAGGGGCAGACTGGGACTAAAAAGTGGCCCGGACTTTCTTACCCAAAAGGCCTTTTCACACTTAACCCTGGGTTGTCTTCGTTCTAAACTCTGCTTTTAACACGGATCATTTCACACTTGTAATTTAGAAGCAGGGTTATCCCTGAAATTGAAGCAGGGTTAGCACCTCTTTTTGGGGTTAACCCTGCATTCACATATAATGTGTCCCCATCACTATACTGGGGTGTTAGGACCCACGCAGCCCACAGGGTGAGCACTCACTAACACCTCTACCAGCAGCAACCTGGTTTTCCCAGGTGGTCTTCCATCCAAATACTGAACAGGCTCAGCCCTGCTTAGCTTCAGTGGGCAAGCTGTCTTAGGCTACATCAATGGTGTGAACAGACTTTGCTAAAGATGCTGAGGAGGACGCAAGTCTATTTATAGATACATTGTTTTTGGATATACTGTATGGATATTGCATGATTCCAACAATCATATACGACTCTTTTTGTCTAAGCAAAAGGGAACAAATGAAATCAATGTACAAACAAAATCTCTTTTTCAAAGAAAACATTTAAAAAAATATGTAAAAACTGTTTATTAAGATTTATACAATTGTATTAACACAAACTAAGATAACGCCTCGGTTACATATGTAACCCTCATTCTCTGAAGGAAGGAAACGAAGACGTCACGTCGTGACCGACGAATTGGGAACGCTTCTCGCAGGACCAATCTACTTCGAGAAACTTCTAAAACGCCAATGAACTTGGCATGCAGGTATTTGCATCTGCCGGCGCCACATCGCCGCGCGAGTATTTAACGAGAGGCAGGTGCGAATATCAAATCACTCTTTTCGCTGAGAAAGCCGAGCATCAGTGCCCGGCCGTTATCAGCAGTGGAACAGCAAACTGTGGCGACGGGACATGAAGTCTCTGTTCCCTTCCTTCAGGGAACGAGGGTTACATATTTAACCGAGACCCTTTCAGTCGGTCACTAAGACGTCACGTCGTGACCAACAAATTGGGAATCCCTACCAAAGCGCCACTGAAGCTGACCCTTCCAGTGCCTGCGTAAACCCTCTGACCCTCCTTTTAAGGGAGACAGAAATGGGGTTGGAGCAGAGGCCCGTCACTACTTGTTCCTTAACCCACGAAAGTGAACTAGGCGAACTGGGAAGCGAACTCGTCAGGCGGGAAAGAGTACCCTCTAGGGGTCAACTACTAAGGTGATGGTTTAAAGACTCAAGTTCATAACATGAACTCCCTTAGTAATATCTCGTACTAGAAAGGCATGGAGCGAGCTCCGCTAAGGGAAGCGTGGTAAAAAAAGAACTTTCCACGGAAATACTCACATAGGAACCCTAAGGGGGACGCAATGTGGACGCTAGCCTCACCCAGGTTCTCAAGGAAACATCTAGTGAGAGGCTGGCAGCCAATGCTCCGCAACATCGGCCACCTAGCGGTAGAGGAGACAAAAAACTGTTTTTGTAACATTTTTGTCTTAAAGGCCTTCCATAGTGGTGCGGTTGTGCAGCACCAAAAAGGAAGGCTGCAAGCCGACAAAGGAGCCGTTCCTAGATGTTCTCACTGATCTGAAGAGAGAACTCGAGAGGATACCGGCTCAATACGAACACTGTATTCTAGTGAATGTGTTAGGTGTTGCCCAGCCAGCAGCTCTGCAAAAGTCTGAAAGCGAGGAACCACGAGCCAAATCCCAAGATGAAGCCACGCTTCTGGTTGAATGGCTCTCAACCCAAAGGGGCAAGCAATGCCCTGTTTCTCATAAGCCAGGGCGATTGTGTCTACAATCCAATGAGACATCCTCTGCTTAGCAACAGCTTTCCCTTTCTGCTGACCACCATAACAGACAAAGAGCTGTTCTGAGGATGCGAAAGCTTTGAGTCCGATCCACATACAAACCGTAGTGCATGTACAGAACATAACAAAGCCATAGCTGGGTCTGCCTCCTCCAAAGGCAGCGCTTGCAAGTTCAGCACCTGATCTCTGAAAGGAGTGGTGGGAACTTTAGGCACGTAGCCAGGCCTGAGTCTCAGTGTAACACTGGATTCAGCGGGCCCGAACTGAAGGCACGAGTCATTGACCGAAAATGCATAAAGGTCCCCTATCCTCTTAACAAAAGCCAATGCGAGGAGCATTAAAGTTTTCATAGTGAGAAACTTAATACTCACAGTATGCAGAGGCTCAAAAGGGGCGTCCTACAGGGCTTTCAGCACCATGGACAGGTCCCAATAAGGGATAGAGGGAGGGCGCGAAGGATTCAGCCTTCGAGCACCTCTTAAAACCTTAATGACCAGATCGTGCTGACCCACAGACCTACCATCTATCGGCCGTGATATCTACTTTTATAGTAGATGGTGACAGTCTCTTCTCCAAGCGGTGCTGGAGATATAAAAGCATAACTCTGATCGAGCATTCTCGGCAGTCTTCTCGTTGAGAAGTACACCAGTCAACAAACAGATTCCATTTCAGCCTATATGTCTGTCTCGTAGACGGTGCTCGCGCTGCAGCAATGTTGTTAGATACCGCTTGGGGTAAATCACCTAGAACCTCCGCGCCCCGTCCAGTGACCACACATGGAGGTTCCACAGATCGGGTGTGGGTGCAATAATGTGCCCCCTTCTTGAGAAAGAAGGTCCTCCTTCAGGGGAATCCGCCAGGGAGGGGCTGTCACGAGGAGGGTGAGCTCTGGAAACCAACTCCTGGTGGTCCAATATGGAGCAACTAAAAGAATGTACTCCTTGTCCTCCCTGACTTTGCACAAGATCTGTGCAATGAGGCTCACTGGGTGAAACGCGTATTTGCGCAGACCCCGCGGCCAGCTGTGTGCCAGTGCATTCAAACCGAGTCTTCCCTCGGTTAGTGAAAAAAAACAGGCGACAATGGGTTGTCTCTGGAGATGCAAACAGATCTATCTGTGCTATGCAGAAACGTTTCCAAATCAACGGAACCGACTGGGGATGGAGTCGCCACTCGCCGGGGCACGCTGCTTGTGAAAGCGTGTCTGCCGCTGTGTTGAGCGACCCCGGGATGTGAATGACACAAAGAGACCTCAGATTCCTCTGACTCCAAAGGAGTGCTATGCAGAAAGGTTTCCAAATCAACGGAACCGACTGGGGATGGAGTCGCCACCTGCCAGGGCACGCTGCTTGTGAAAGCGTGTCTGCCACTGTGTTGAGCGACCCCGGGATGTGAATGGCACGAAGAGACCTCAGATTCTTCTGACTCCAAAGGAAGAGATGACTGGCGAGATGCGACAGGTGACAAGAGCGCAAACCGCCTTGGCGATTGATTTTTGCAACAGTCGCAATGTTGTCGGTGCAAACTAATACATCTTTGCCTTGCAACTCACTGCTGAGACGGCCGAGAGCAAGATATAAAGCCCACAACTCAAGGCAATTTATATGGCAGTGCAGCTGGGGTGATGTCCAGACCCCCGAGGCTGCAAGCCCGCCGTACGTGGCCCCCCACCCTGTGGTAGAGGCATCTGTGCACACAATGGCATGCCTGGAGACCTATCTCAGTGGTACACCTGCCCTGAGAAATGCTGGGTCTGACCACAGAGTGAAAGTAAGGCGGCATGTCGGTGTAATTGTTACCCGTAGAAACCCGCTGAGCCACACTCTCCTCGGAACTCGGTCGTAAAGCCAATGCTAAAGCGGTCTCATATGCAGCAGACCAAGCGATGTCACAGCCGCCGCTGCAGCCATATGCCCCAGGAGCCATATGCCCCAGGAGCCTCTGAAATTGTTTCAGTGGGACCGCTGTCTTGTCTTTGAACGTATTCAAGCAAGACAAAATCGACTGGACATGCGCATCCGTTAGACGCGCTGTTAGACCGACCGAGTCCAGTTCTTTACCGAGAAAAGAGATCCTCTGCACGGCCGAGACAGCGAGATGTTTGAGCACACGATCTATATTGGTGCAAAGCATCTGACGTGACTATGTTATTATGAGCCAGTCGTCGAGATACTCCAGGATGCGAACACCACTCTCTCTCTCAGGTGTCTTAAAGCCCCCTCTGCGACTTGCGTGAAGACACGGAGAGAGAAAGAAGCCCGAACGGTAAGACTTGTACTAATATGCCCGCCCCTCAAACACCACGAAGAAACGTTCTGTGTTGGGGAAGTATGGATACATCAAAGTATGCGTCCTTTAGACCGATGGCTGCAAACCAATCCTGTGGATGGATACATTGAAATATGCATTTAAAAACAGTATTCTAAAGTGCTTGACTCAGTACACGCAGGTCCAGGATCAGTCGCAACCTGCCACTTTCTTGGGTACAATAAAGTAAGGGCTGTAAAACCCTGACCTCATCTCGGCTGAAGGGACCGGCTCGATCGCGTCCTTCGCCAGTAGGACAGCAATTCCTGCACGTAGTACGTGCATGTTGGGGGCTTTCACTGTAGTAAAGCGTACAAATTTGGGGGGAGCCTGGTAAACTGAATTGCGTAGGCGAGAGGGATTGTGGTAAAAGCCAATGTGACGGGCTGGAAAGCTGTTTCCAAGTCTCCAGACACTGAACGAGAGGGATTAACGACACGATCGGTGTACCGCGGTGAGCGGAGCAGAGGTGAATGCGAATGAATGCTCTTTGGCCACATGGACAAAAGTGTTGTGAAATGCAACACTCACCTGGCTCCGCTGATGGGTGACAGAGCTGGAGAGACTCTGTAGTATGGGTCCCAGGCCGCTGTGACACACCCGCTGGCGATAGAGGAGGGGGAGGACGTTGGGTTATGAGCCGGTCCGTAGCTCCCGTGAAAATCAAGGAGTGGCCCTTAACCATCTCCCGAAGAGCGATCCCCTCCATCTCCAGGTCGCCGGTCTAAGGGCCGCTTGGATATAATTTTCTACATCTTGGCGGGCTGAGTGGGCAGACTGCTAACGGCGGTTCTTCAAAAGCTGCCAGAATGGAGGATCGAAAAACGCCGTAGCAGGACGCCCTCGGCAAGGGGCAGGCTAAGGTTCCGACGTAGTGGACAGGGCAGCTGGGTTCCGACTTGGCATGATGGCCTCAGACTGCTATTGGGCGGCCCGAGAACTTTGTATGAGGCTCTCAGCCACGTCGCCGAAATGGCTGGTCTAAGAAACCAAAGCAATCAGAAGATGATTCTTGTCGACCTCCTTCATGCCCGCAAGACACAGCCAGAGGTGACGTTCCTGGACCACCAAGGGTGGACATCGCACGTCCGACGGCACAGTGTCTGAAAGACCGCTGAATCGTGACCTCTCTTGTGCAGGTCCCTCAGTGCCTTAGCCTGGTGAACCTGCAGAAACACCATGGCGTGTAGGGCAGAACCCGCCTCCCCACAAGGCTCATGGCCCATGAGGGAAGGGTGGCTGGTCCCTTGGTATGCCAAAGTAACCCTTTAGCGGCTCCCCCATCAAGAGAGGTGAGAGGAGATGGCTGGACAGTCGGTTTCCGGGAGGAAAACTGGTTTTCCGTGACCGCGTAAACCATCATGAACCTCAGGAAAGAAAGGTACAGGTGGGGGCTGTCTTTGCGGCCCCCAGTACCAATCAGAGACGAATTGATGGGGGAGGAGCTCTTCACTCCAGTCGATCGTCTACGCAGCCCGAGCGAACATGGGCGCCATCTTGGAGTCGAACCCAGGCTCCGAAACCTTACCCACAAGAGGGAGCGGATCCGAGTCGGCATCCAAAATAGACGGCCCCCTCTCCCACGCTGGGACAGACACAGAATCCTTGTGAGGACCAACAGAGAATGAAAGCGTCGTAGAACACGTGCTACCAGTCTCCAACGGGACTTCTGGCTATGGATCAGGGTGCTGAGAGCCACTGGACGAACCAGCAGACCGATTCAGCACTGTTATACGGAGATCGTCTTTCCGGAGTTTTGCCACCGCACCTTTAACGGGGCTCCGCAACAGAAAGGGGGGGTGACGTTCCCAGAGGCAAAAAACCCGTCTCTGCAAATCCAAGAAGTTCATGTTCACGCATGCGGAACACTATCCCTCCACGAACACTGCATCAGCATGCTCAGGCACGAGAGACAATGATCGCGGCCATACCGAGGAATCATATATCTGTCACATCCGGAACTGCAAGGACGAATGACATCTTTAAAAAGACGCACTCGCTATGCCACGAGAGAATGGCTGTCTTTAAAAAGACACAAATTCAATTCGTGCTGCTCTTTTTAGGAAATCTCTGATGTGCTGAGTTGATGAAGGACATAGGGGAGTGCCACGCACACACTCAAGTTCACGTTCAAAACCGAAAGTAAAGAGGTGGAAATCCACGAGCCCCTGCAGAAGTGCTCTTTCTCCAACAACATCAGCACGCAGCGTATCCAACGAGCAGAGAGAGAGAGCATCTCAATAGCAGATGATCTGCGGCTTTCGAAGCGAAAAATTGTGATTTCATATTCGCACCTGCCTCTCGTTAAATACTCGCGCGGCGAATCAGAGCCGGCAGATGCAAATACCTGCATGCCAAGTTCATTGGCGTTTTAGAAGTTTCTCGAAGTATATTGGTCTCGCGAGACTCGTTCCCAATTCGTCGGTCATGACGTGACGTCGTAGTGACCGACTGAAAGGGAGCTACAGTAAATAACTTAAGCCTAAAATAAAAAACAACCAAGTCATTTCATTACTTGTGATAACAGTTCTGGCCTCTCGTGAATTCTTTATTTAATCCACAGTATACATACATTCATACTTTATCTTATATGTTATAAACATCTGTTGTTTCTATTTGCTTGACTGACAGTTACTCCAGCAAAAGCGTTACATGGCAAAAAATCTTAATTTGTTTTTTAATTTAAAAACACAAAATTCACCTAAAGGTAAGTAGTTTGCATGATTCCTGGATTTGCTAATTATCTGTATTGTTTTTAATAAGGATGCTTTATCTGTAATGCAGCTTTGAAAACAGATGCAGAAACTCCCGCTTACTTTCATTTGATTGGTTGGTATTCGGCTTAGCTCTGTAATATGATTAACTGGAATTCGCGTTCGTCTTAAGAAACATCCGACTTCTTTCATTTGATTGGTTAAAAATCTTGCTCTGCATGTAATGCGATTGGCTGGGAGTCGTTCACATGGCTTCTATGCGAGATGAACAGAAACTCCCGCCTTCTTTCATTTTGATTTGTTAAAGGAGTAGTCCACTTTAAAGATGGGGTCCATTGACTTTTTATAGTAGGAAAAAAAATACTATGGTAAGTCAATGGGCCCCATCTATAAAGTTGACTACTCCTTTAACATTTTGAGACTGATGTGCTCTGCACTAAGCCACTGTGTGTTTTTACGGAAGCAGCAATAACAGCAGCAAGGCACATTTCAGACAAAGGTCATTCGAAGTGCTTAGAATTAGAAGACAATATAAAAGAAAAAAGTATGTACAAATAGGAGACATACAAAAAAATTTTAAATACATGAGCATTTAAAATATGAATTAAATGAAAATAAATGTGATTTCAATAAAAACAGTTTAAATGTGTGAAAATAATATAACAAAAATAAAAGTCACAATATATAAGATATCTTCTTTTCCCACGCTGCTAACTATGCTATTCACAGACTCTTTCGCAATTACTGCCATGGCCCATCACACTGAGCACTTTGGGGATTCCCGTGCTGTTCACTACACTTTTGCTGTCCCCCCCCAACCTGTGTATGGATCAACTTTGTCTGGTTAAAACTTGTGTATGGATTAACTGGTTCTCGCCATCTATATAGCCGTAGGTGCTGGAATGGCTGAAAGGAATAAAGGAAGAAGAATATGAAACATGTTCAAGCATACAGAATTATAGCCACGTTTATAACAAACCAAACCATTTGAAAATCAGTAGAAAATTGAGCAAGTTATGGTTATTTAAAAGTACATCCACCATTAAAACACAATGCTGCAAGTGAGCGAGCTGCCTGAGACAAGATGGCCGCCAGTGATGGCATTATAACGAGACTCCACCATAAGATATCTAGCACTTTTAATACATATCTATGGGGAAAACTCCCAGTGCTACATAGCCTCTGATAATCGGGTATATATTTATAAAGAAATCTGACGGCCCCACATTTTAATAAATGTTCCAGCCCTTTTGGCATTTGCCAGGATTGCCATGGCCAATCCGCCCATGGTAGATAGTCAACTCTGTAACCCATATCTACTTGTAAAGACAATACAACACAAACACAAGATTAAACATCAGCCATGAAAAGTCATGCAAAATAGAAAAATGAATGACATGACTGTGTAACTAGCAGTGCCGGCGCCAGCCGAGCGCTGATGAGGGGGCGTCTAAAATACCAGAGGGGGCGATCACATGAATGCATATAATTCCCCCAGCTAGAAAATACATAGGTTTGGTACATTAAGTTTTAAAGTGTTATAAACAAACATCTCTGTAATACAACCACAAAAACTACAGCTATAGTGAGCAACGTACAGAGCTCTGAACAATACAACAACAACAAAAAAACGCATACCTAACGTCACATATTAGCACAACACTACTCATTAGAAGTGCAGACCCAGAGGTAGAAATACATTTTACGTAATGGTGGGGGGCAGTGTTGGCAAATAGAGTTGATGGTTTTCAGCCCAAAAACGGTCCAAACGCAACATTTTATCAACATTTTGGTTCAATTTGATCATATAACGTAGTTATTTTAACTGCCACAAGTAATGCACCAAGCTAGCGATTAAGCAGCTAGAGAACCACAATAGCAAAATGGCAATAACTCGTTTACATATACAGCTATGCTGTAGGATAGGCTAATTCAAATTCGTTAATTATAAATTTAACAATGTCTGTTTTTTATCTATTTACTCCTGATAAACAGGTGTGTGAGAGAGAGAGATCGTACAGGCTTACCTTTAACGTTAAATGCAGAACAATAATAGGCTGTTGGTTGTACGTTGACTTGCAAGGATGCTGAAGAACATGAACATCTGAACTTTTCAAAACTATGTACAGTCTGGCTGAAGTTCATGGTGCCCGAATTGACTTAATGACAGCCGAATATTTGGATCTTTGCACCTGAAATGCTCCGATAATTCATCCACGCCACGGCATTAATTGATGTGTGACAATCCGGAGTCCGGTTTGTAGAACTTCCAATGCTATTTTCCATATATCCATTGCTACAGGGCAGGCCCAGGTCACTCTCACACTCCTGTCTGTAAATTTTTATATAATTTCCCACTTCGACATCTTGATTTCCCTCTGAGACTCAGAACGCGGGCTCATTGTCGGCGTGCCTCAAGCCGTCAACACAAACTTGTTCAACTTCAGGCGCGGCTGCAAGAACCAACAACCACATGACGTCAAAGTACCGCGAGAACGATTCGAGAAATCATACTAAGTGTCGTTTCGTCTCGCTCTCGCGGCATTTTGACGTCTTCGCCTGATGAATTCGAACAAGCCTATAGGCTACACATGAGTGGGCGTGTGTCACGGTAGAATACATGCACACTTGTTTTTTTGTTTTGTTAAATAATTAGACTTTAAAATTCCCTTTAGGAAGACAATACACAAGGCAAACGTGATTTTTAAATAGCGCATTTTATCATTAAAATCCCATTCAACATTAATGGTGATCTGAGGGGGCGGGATAGTGCCAGTGAGGGGGCGACGCCCCCTCACGCCCCCTCGTGGCGCCGGCCCTGGTAACTAGTAAACAAAATATATAAAGAAATGTTCATGAACACACAAACACACACACACACACACACACACACACACACACACACACACACACACACACACACACACACACACACACACACACACACACACACACACACACACACACACACACACACACACACACACACACACACATTCTGGTTTCCATGTTTTGTGGGGACATTCCGTAGACATAATGCATTTTATACCATACAAACTGTATATTCTATTCCCCTTCCCTACTCCATTCCCTAACCCCAACCATCACAAAAAACCCTTCTCCGACTTCACATATTCAAGAAACATCATTCTGTTTGATTTACAAGCTTGTTTCCTCATGGGGACATCAAAACGTCCCCACAAGGTCACAAAAAGGGTATTCCTATCTTTGTGAGGACAATTGTTCCCCACAACGTGATAATTACCAGGTTCACATATATATATAAACACTCTTGTCAGATTACTGACACCAGAGGGTGCTGTTTTATAGTAGCAGGAAATCTTTATAATAAACCAGCAGTTTTTCCAGCATATACACACCCAATGGGGATTTTAAGCAATGTGTACTCACCCTAAATTAAGGGAGACTTTAATTTTGTACTCTGTACATTTTTATCTGTCCCTTGATAGGTTATCAATCAGTCTAATTTCTTTGTCCAAATTAGCTACAGTTTTTTCATAAATCCTCTTATTTTAAACCAGACCATCAGTCAAACTCTACAACTGATTCTTTAACTCTAGATTACAAACTTACTCTACACTGTCAGAATAAAGGGTCTCAAAGGGAACATATAGTGAAAATGACTTTTTTGATGTTTGAGTGCTATAATTGGGTCCCCAGTGCTTCTATCAACTTAGAAAATTTGAAAAAGAAAAACCCAGTAACTTAGTTTAGGTAAACCATTCTCTGCAAGCATGTGAAAAAATAGGTCACGGAAATTTGGCTCCCCTTGTGATGTCAAAATGGGATAATACCACCCCTTAATCTGCACTATCCAAACGTTTTGGCACACATGCCTTTATATGCACATGAACCTGAATGACATCATTCTTAATCCATAGGGTTTAATATGGAGATGGCCCACCCATTGCACTTAACAGCTTCAACTCTTCTCGGAAAACTTTCTACAAGGTTTAGGGGTGTGTTTATGGGAATTTTTGACCATTTTTCTAAAAGCACATTTGTAAGATCAGACACTGATGTTGGACGAGAAGGCCTCACTCATAGTCTCAACTCTAATTCATCCCAAAGATGTTCTGTTGGGTTGTGGTCAGGACTCTGTGCAGGCCAGTCAAGTTCCTCCACACCAAACTTCCTCATCCATGTTTTTATGGATTTTGCTTTGTGCACAGTCATGTTGGAACAGAAAGAGGTCATCCCCAAACTGTTCCCACAAAGTTGGGAGCATGAAATTTTCCAAAATGTCTTGGTATGATGAAGCATTAAGAGTCTCTATAAGCCATGGAAGTGATTGGAAACCCTAAATTCAATTATTTGGAGGGGTGTCCCAAAAATTTTGGCAATATAGTGTATGTGCAGATTTATGTCACAGGTGGGAGCGGACCGCCCCTGTCGCGGGTCACGCTCCTCATTCTACTTCCACCCCGAGGAGGTCCCAAAACACCCCAATGACCAGACAGACAAAAGAATAAAAATTAACAAGTTTTATTAAATATTAAAAAAAAACATGTAGGGGGAATTACATACTTTAAAAAAAGGGGATTTTCAGTCTCATGGGCACACACCGGGGAGGGGCATTTGGGTCCACTGGGCTCTTGGCTCCGGGCGTGCAGGTGAGTATACAGGGGTAATACGCTGGCTCTTAGCTTTGGGCGTACGGTGAGTATACAGAAGGTGAAACTGGGTCTTTACTTGGGCATACAGGTGAGTATACAGAGGTAATACGCTGGCTCTTAGCTTTGGGCGTATGGTGAGTATACAGAAGGGCACACAGGATCTTTGCTTTGGGCATACTAATGAGGGAAAAGGGATCAGGAGTCACAAGCAGCGTACATAAGAAAGTGGTCATCCACCAGCACCAGTACTGGTTCTCTCTGACAGGTTTTCTTTCCTGGCCTAGGAGGTGATTGCTGACAATATGGACACAGCACGACACTGCAATTTCCAAGTGTACACACACAAAGAAAAGACTCAACTACTGCACTCCACACGCTCACAGTGAAATAAGGTCATAACCACATCTGACCAGGGACTCGTCCTGTGAAATTGAGGGCACCGGTGCAGCGGATGGCCAGATGAAAGCGTCACAGCCACGACAAAGGCAACACTCCTTCATCAGCTGTTTCCAGCTCACCCACCAATCCTTTCACGGTGGGGCCGCCTGCACACTAGTCACAACTCACAAGAGGTACACTGATATTTCACACTTTCAAGGTAAACACTGAAACAATGAATGTTTCTATGTACTCACGATTTCATTAACACTGGATCTTTTCACTTCCTTTCCAGATATCTGACGTCAGACACGGCTGGCAGTACAATCTCCTTCAACTGTAGTCCTAGCAGCTCTTCAATGCGTGTTATCTTTTCCAGAACACAACGCACGTAAATACAACACTTCAATAAAGGTTATCCATATACTCAACTCCGTGTGTGTCTCCTTTTGCCCAATCTCCAAAATCCACCATACACTCGTCTCTCCAATCGTCTCCACCGCTCCGTTGCACCCACAATAACTGCTGGAATAACCTTCTCGTATTTCTCGTCTTCTTCAGCCCCATCCTCTTTCCACTTCGCTACTTTGCAACCGCCGGATCAACAGGGCCTTCCGACTCCTTCTTAAAAGGTTTACGTGCTGTCCACCCTTGGCGTTACTCATGGCTGCGGCTTCAGGCCTTCGGCGTCCCCCTTTTCACGGTGTCCCCCGCGGCCGCCCAGCGCGGGCTGCAGACACAGGACTGCCCGAAACGACTCCCGAGACAACTCTTCTCTGCTGTTCCCCGCATGCCTCATTTATACGCCTCCTCTTTTCTGAATCGCCCAATCCACAATCGCCACACTCATCTGCACACCTGCTGCCAATAAAACCCAGATTTAGGTTGCCCGGAGTTCCCGGAAGTGACTGGTGTTCGGGGATTGTCGTCCGGGCAGAACTAATCTCCATCACTTTAGGTTCCGCCCTTCAAAAGTCACTCCGTGACATCTATTTGACATCTTAATAAAGTCTTGTGAAATGTCCCTTTTAATTTAAAAACATTGTGTACTGACATATTTTAAAATATTTAAGATACATTAAAAAAAAAATCTAACAGTGTGGGAGTGATATGAGAGTGGTCAACAATCACTTTTGCAATCTACTATTGATTTCTACACTTACAGCTTAACTTCATACATAGTACTCTGTAGTGTAGGCCTACTCTGTTAACCACTGCAACATTAATCAATTCACTTGTTTCATGCTAAAATTATTTGGACTTAACAATGAAGTACATCAGATAAGGATTCAACCAATGACTGTAAAGAGACAGTTGAAAATGTAAGTGGAGAAAAGCTAAATAAGGCCTGATCACAGCTTTGCACTACAATATGACACTTACGTATCGTTGCAATAAGATGATGTGGAAACTTTTGCCCACAGAGATGAAAACACTGCCTGTTTTTTTAAGCCAAAGGTTGACCGCAGCTTAGACACTGCATTGAATTCATCGTCTGCAATATGAATGTGCTCTTTAGCTGTGCATTGTCAAGGCCTGTGTGCAACTGCACATCATCACAAAATTATTGAGAGGGAGAAAACAACACAAAGGCCAAAGAAAAAAATGAGGAGTCTGAAGATCCCAATAGTGTTGCACAATAATACTGTAAATGACTTATAATGCTTTAGAAGAAATATTGTGTCTCTTTATTGTGTTAATCTGGTTATTTTGAACTACACATGAAAGAGTGATAAGTGACAAATTGAGAAGGGATTGTTTTTAATTTTTATTTGTGGGCAATTATTTGTTTGTTGGATTTTTTAGCTGAATCAAAAATGACATTGAGTCACCAGAATTCAACAGTCAATTAGTGACATTAATTCATTTTAAAATATCTGTCTAGCTGTTTAACAATAAATATTATATCAAAACAAACGTGTAATGTCCTCATATGACCATAAACTGAATTATTTATACATTACAGTTTTAGTCTGACTTAAGATTGTCTGTCTGTCTATGACATCTATTCAGTTGACAGTCCCAATGGAGTTCAGCAGTTTCACTTTTATTCTGAAGAGAGAAGATTTTTATACATAATTATCTGATCATTTTTAATTTAATCCTCTGGCTTTTATTCATCACACTATAATAAGAAAGGGTATTTTGTTTGTGGTTATGGAAACTGAAACACATCTAGTGTAAATTAAGTGTGGTTGAGCTGCAGTGAGAGGTGTGAGTTTGGTCATTTCTGTGTATGAGAAACAGTCAAACTATGCAAGTGCACTCACTGCACACAAACATTTATTGTTTTCATAAACAGAAGTTGGGCACTGGCTATGTAATTTTGTGTTGTAAAATAATTTGTTTTTTTAATGTGACATAACTCCTGTTTTTTTGTTCTGCATCATAGATTGAGACTCCTGCAAAAGGATTAAATGTGAATTCAACAACACATCCTCCTGAACAGCTATCAAAATCAGAAAATAGAAATAAATAAAAGTTCAGGAAATTAAAGAAAAATATGCAAGATATTTAAAAATTGTAATTAAATTTAACAATCAAATGTATCAACTTTTTAATAGATGTTATTGTCTATTGCTCATTTTAAGGTTGGAGGGAAAAATTTTCTTGTGTTGTGAAAGGGCCGGACTTAACACCTCCCTCAACCGTGACTCAACCTCATGACTGCTGATTTATTTATCTGGTAAACCTCAAACTGAAGGCATGCATCCAACTTAATGAACAGACTTAAACAAAACAATAAACTTTACAATGGATACACAACGGGCTCACTAGACTACGACAAGAGTTCACTAAACACTGGTAGACTTTTAAAACAAATCTGCACAAGACAGCAAACACAAGGACAATAAAAAGGGGAGAAAACTAAGAGGGCAACAGGTGAGGGGCAAGAAACGGTAACAAGATAATTAACAAAAAGACAAGGAAAGGGTCAGGAAACGAGACAGGGAAGCACACTAAAAACAGCCAATGGCCATGTACTTCCACACAAAACACAGGGACCTGCCATGATCCTGCCACAAAGAGCCAGAAAACTGTGACAAAGAGACAGGATCATAACACTGGAATAAAAGGTTGGGAATCACTGCAGTAGATAAATAAAATCACTCTTAATCTCCAGTTTATTTACTGTATTGATCAGTTGAAGTGGGTTATCTAACCCTATGACACAGAACAACAGAGATGAAATGCATATATATGTGTGTCAGTGGTATATCACACTAAACACAATAAAGAAACTAGGAGGAGGAGAGTAATGTGGTTTTATTTAAAGGGGTGTGGTTTATTCTATAAACAGAAAATGACAAACCTGTCAATCAAAAAATATAACAGCAGAAAGTCCTAGCTATAAAGTGTCTAAGAGATTTGTGTGAAAATGCTGAGTTATTTTCAATCCAGCGTAGGTTCTAAAAACGACAAACCCCAACCAATTCTAATCTGTGTAATTTAACCATATTCTCTATAAAGCTCACTTATTATACATATTTACTATAACTTCAGCAATATCAGCATACTTTTGTTGTTATCAGGATTAGCAAAAAGCATGTATCAAAATAATAAATATATAGCACAAAAAAAATGCTGGGTTGTTTCAACTCATGGGTAAATAACAATAAACCAGCAGTGTTCTGTCCAATACTGACCCAACCTGAATTAAAACAACCCAGCACTTTTTAGAGTGCGATAGTAACAGTAAAGTGTTAATTATAAAAAATAAATATTTTATGTTATATTAAGTGAGTTATGTATCATGTGACCTCAATACATCTGATATATATCTATTGTATCAGTTTGTCTTTCTCTTCTGTTAGGTTTCCTTTTTGAGAAGAGCACAGCAGAATATTCCACTGATTCAGACTCCTGCAAAAATAAAACATATTCAAATACAGACAAGAATATAGAAAATATAGACCTGAAACTAAAACATCAGAAGTTAATACAAAAATAACAAAATATTAAAATTAAAAAACTGATATAAATGACACATAATCTTTATAGCTTTTAATTCTCAGTAAAATTATGAAATTTAATCAAGAACATTTGCATATTGTCCGCATATAAATCAATAATAAACCCAGCAGCAGTAGAAAATGAAAAGCAAACACAGACGTTAAAAACAGAGGACTGTTTTGATTTTTATGTTTATTTTTTATTTATGTTTATTGTTTATTTGCTTTAATGTTCGATAGTCTAATTTTACCTTGTGATCTTGCTGTTGTTCTTGGCGTTCAGCCGCTATCAAAAAGTAGAAAAAGTGAAATCAATTGTTTTGATCTTAAGATAAATAAAAAAAATTTTACAAAGCAAATTAATTTATTGAGAGTATTTATTTACTTAATATCATTTTCTACATTTGTAATTAATTTTAATCTTAATTAAAACGTTTAACCATTTACCAAATGTATCTTTACCTTTTCTTTCTTTCTGTCTTCTGATAATGGCCAAAATGAGCAGAATATTGAAAGTAAAAATAATAAATCCACCAAATATGAATGTCAAGATTAAAAAGATGTTTCCAGAACAATCATCATCAGACACAGAGGTTTTATCATGATCTATAAAAATAGACATAATATTACTCTTTATGACCTCACAAAAGGGCAATTATGTGAAAGTTAGCAAAAATCAACATCCACATTTTCACTACTAAATTAAAAACTAAACTAAAATATCAAACATACCATTTTTCAAGGTTTCTGTGTCATTTTTTCTTGGCATATCATTCTTATCTGAATAAATAAAACAATTTACTGTTATGAGTCATTTAGTGACATTCACAAAGCTTTTCAACATTTACTTTTTTCACAGCGCAGACTTAATTAAAAGAGTTAAAGACAATGGGGACAAACATAAATAAATAAATATATTATTATATTATATATTATAAGACAAAGAACTAGTGGAATTTCTGATTACCTTTCACATCAAGTCTGGTTCCATTGCCGAATTGAATTTGATATTCAGCAGCTCCACAAAAGTATAAGCCAGAATCAGAAACTTTCACATCCACTATTGTTAAAGAGGTGGATTTACGGTACAGATGCATGATCATCTGATTTATTGTGAAATTGGAGAAATATTTTGCCTCAGCCCTTTGAAAACTATAAGTGTACTTCATGCACACAATTTTTATTGGTACAGCATAAGATGCTTGCTTGAACCAGCACAAGTCTGCATAAGCATCAATAGTGTGTTCACACCATATAGCAACATTTTCTCCTGGCAGAACCTCTATACTGAACACTGGACACAAAAATGTGAGAAAACCTGAAACATAATATTAGAAAATAATACTTAGCACGTCAGATTTTATTATTACATTATTAAAATGTGTGACTCCACAAAAAAATAATACTCTCTAATGTATATTTAAAATGAAAACAAATATATCTCATCAATTACAGAAATTATAGAAAATAATATTTTACCTGTGCCAAACAGCATTAACGTTGTTAAAATATGCAGCATTTCTTTACTGAGTCAAACCAGGGTTGAAGAGGAAATTAAGTGGGCGATTTAATGTGTTTTAAATACTGTATATGAAGGAGGAGTGGCTTTGTCAAAGACTAAGTACGATTGGACTACAAATTTAAAGCAGACCCACAGCTGCAGAGAACCAAAATAATTTAAAATATTAAAGTAAACATAACGGAAAATAAACATGAGCGTAAACATACAGTGACATATCATAAATAAATCAGTGTTGTACCTTATAATGGTTCCTTTCCTAGATACTGGCTTAACATTAAAACAGGCCTTGTGTCTTATTGGTGTATAGTTGATTTGTCTGTCATCTAATTGTTTTCTGTAAGATTAAATCAGTTTAGAAGATGTGACCTAGAGGTCAAAAGCTTTGATAACATTCAGTGCAATGGTGCTTTAAATGACCTGAGTCTTAATTCAACTTAAATATATAATTTCCTGATCCTACAGTTTCCTAATCTTTTCCTAAACTGATTTTTGAATAAAAATGGTGAATGATAATAAATAATATTCTAAACATTTAAACCTGTCAATCATCATTAAAAATGTATACAATGCAAAGTTACTGAACTGAATGGGCAGGTGAACTAGTGAAATATATTTGTGACTTATCAGCCATCTAAAGCTGAATGGAGTCAGAAGAATATTTTAATGATGTGCTTTATTTTCTATGTTTCTCTTTGCTTTCATTCGTTTGCAACCAGATTTCTCCACAGTAGCAAAAGCTGAAATCTGCTACATTCAGCAACAAATAATCCACATGAGAAAAACATAGTCATAAATATTTACATGCTAAACAATGCTATGTAAAGAGCTTTTATAAGAGTCTTGAGGTGAAGCAGTTATCAACAGGAGTCTACAGTAATGTGTGAGTGTATTTGTTTATAGACTTGTAAAGTTTTACGCTGTCTTGTTAACCTTTGACTCACGTGCTGCAATCCCGTTTGTTCCAGTGCGTCCTCGCAATAGTTTCGGCCATTAGTTGTTGATTGTTCTCGAGCGTGGCCTGCTGAGTTTCAGTTTGCTGTAAACTTGGACACCTCTTGGAGGAGTTGGGTGTACTTCTGTCTTCATTCCCAGAGGACAGTACTCCTTTAGTAGTACTTGGTGACTTCAACATCGACCTTGAGAAACCACAGGCAGCGGACATCAACACCCTGTGTCGTTTGACCACAAGCGAGTCCCAACTTCACCTACCCACAGGTCAGGCAACCTTTTAGATCTTATCTACACACGCTGCTGTTCTACTTACCACACCCAGGTCACCCCACTACACACATCTGATCACTTCCTCCTCACTCTTGAACTCGACCTAACTCCCCCAGTCACTTCACATGCTCCCCCATTGGTCATGTTCCGGCGCAACTTGCCCATGCTCTCTCCCTCCCGCTTATCCTCTGTGGTCTCTTCCATGCTCCCCCCTCCCAACCTACTCTCTCTGTTAGATACAAGTAACGCAACCAACACTCTATGCTCCACTCTTACATTCTGTCTCTACAGTCTATGCCCTCTGACATCTGGATTGGCCCGGCCCACACCATCTGCCCCTTGGCTATCCGAGGTTCTCCGTGAGCATCGCTCCAGACTTAGGGCTACAGGGAGGAAGTGGCGCAAATCGAAAGATCCTGCTGACCTCTGTCCCTATCAGTCTCTTCTTGCTTCCTTCTCTGTGGATGTCTCTTCTGCTAAGACCCAATACTATCACTCTAAAATCAACAGCTTACCTGACTCTCGCACTCTTTTCAAGACCTTCTCTACTCTTCTTTGTCCGCCTGCCCCCCACCTTCATCTGACTTAATGGCTGATGATTTTTTTTCCTTTTTTGTAAAAGAAATTGAATACTATCAGTAGTCAGTTCTCTGAACCGCCACATCTTACGCATGCTCAAACCTCTGAGGAATCCTCGCTTACCTCCTTCTCTCTCCTATCTGAAGCGGACGTTTGCCAGGTCTTTGCTTCTAACCATCCGACTACCTGCCCGCTAGATCCAATACCCACCCATCTCCTTCAGGCCATCTCTCCATCGGTTATCCCTGTTCTAACCCACATTAACAATTAATCTCTTTCCACTGGAACCTTCCCTGAAGCATTTAAAGAGGCCCGTATAACCCGCTGCTGAAGAAACCCACACTCAATCCTGCTATGCTAGAGAACTACAGACCCGTTTCTCTTCTTACCTTCATTGCCAAGACTCTTGAATGTGTTGTGTTTGACCAGCTCTCCTCTTTCTTCACACAAAATAACCTCCTGGATAGCAATCAGTCTGGTTTCAAAAGTGGTCACTCCACTGAGACTACACTGCTCTCAGTCATAGAAGTCCAAAGGCAGGCAAGAGCAGCCTCCAAATCATCTGTGCTGATCTTACTGGATCTATCTGCCGCTTTTGAAACAGTCAATCACCACATCTTCCTGTCGACCCTCATGGCTATGGGTGTCTCTGACACAGTGCTTCTATGGTTCAAGTCATACCTCTCAGGTAGGTCATTTCTGGTATCCTGGAGAGGTGACATCTTTGAATCCCAACGGTACCGGGGTGCCTCAAGGCTCTGTGCTTGGACCACTGCTCTTTTCGATATACGACATCCCTGGGTTCTGTCATTTCGAAAACATGGCTTTTCCAACCACTGCCACTCAACTCCACTTGTCGTTCCACCCTGATGATCCCACGGTTTCTGCCTGCATCTCAGCATTCCTGAGGGACATCTCACTCTGGATGTAGGATCACCATATCCAGCTTAACCTTGCGAAGACAGAACTGCTTGTCATATCATCTGAACCAAAGATTCAGCACAACCTTTCCATTAAGCTAGGTTCCTCAACCATCACGCCTTCCAGAACAGCCAAAACCTGGGAGTGGTCATTGATGATCAGCTTAGCTTCACGGAGCATGTTGCCAGCACTGCTCGCTCTAGTAGATTCATCCTCTACAATATTAGGAAAATTTGACATTTCCTAAATGAGCATGCTACGCAGGTCCTAGTTCAAGCTCTTGTCCTGTCCAGGCTGGACTACTGCAATGTGCTACTGGCTGGAATTCCTGCCTGCACAATCAAACCCCTACAGATGATTTAGTATGCAGCGGTAAGAGTGGTCTTCAATGAGCCAAAGAGGGTGCACGTCACTCATCTCTTTGTCAAGTTACACTGGCTTCTAGCAGCTCGCATCAAATTTAAAGCTCTGCTCATGGCCTTTAAAACCACCACTGGGTCAGCACCCCCTTACCTTCATTTGCTTAAACAGCCTTATGTACCCTCTCGATTCCTATGCTCTGCCACCGAGCGACGGCTTGTGGTGCCATCTCAAAAAGAGAAAAAAACATTAGCGTGCACCTTCTCAGGAACTGTTCCACAACTGTGGAATGATCTGCCGGTCGCGACAGGAACTGCTAACTGTCTTTAAGAATCAGCTAAAGACCCATCATTACCTCACTTCCTAATATAGGACTTACTATCTTTCTCTATATGTATACTGTGTTGGACCTGATGAGACTATTTCCAGTGCACTTATGTACTGCTGTTCTTGTGTTGCTAAAATTGCTTCTATTGTTTACCTCATTTGTAAGTCGCTTTGGACAAAAGCGTCTGCTAAGACTAAATGTAAATGTAAGAGTCTGGTAATGTCCCCACTTAAAGATGCAGTTTGTAAAATTTTCGCCGCTAGATGGCGCCAGATCAAACAATAACAATGATGTTGTTTACTGACGCTCTGAAGCAGCGTGGAATTATGGGATTTGTAGTCTTTAACTCAACCACTGATGGCCATCAATCAGACGCGAACGAGAAATCACGTAAGGTAATCAAGTCTTATAAATGTTGCGTTTGATGACATCGTTTATTTCATTATGTAAGTTTATATGTGATGTTCAAAACGAAATTGTTAGTCATATTGATATTACACTATTAGTCCAAATTCGATGGTAAACACAGCACAGAATTAAGTTTTCAACTTACAATCTACAATGATTTTTGACATAATTATTGACAGTACAAATCTTATTGTGAAGTGTCTTAAAATGACCATTTATATTGCTGTACAATACCTTTGATGTGCATATCGTCCGCGGGAAGACGCGCTGATTACAATCTACACACTAATGTTGTGATCAATATAATAGCATACGTTTTTTGAAGGGTTACGAATCAAAACAACTCACCCATCGCGTAAAACACAAGCAGGATCAGAATCTCGGTCTAGTTAAATGTTGTCGTGAAGCTCTCTCCATCCAGATAATGCAACAAATTGATCCTCCCTTGTTTTGTTCCAAACTCTTCTTGGGTCGTTTGGTTGGCCCGTACGCTTACAGGAGCTGACACAACCAGCGGCAGACGGTACAGAGATATCCATAAGTTCATAAGCAAGCGCGTAGCCCGACAGGCGCTTTCGCATAGTTCCGCATTTGTCCACAACACTGGCTCGCTGCGTCCGAAAACTCAAGGCAGTGAGGACTTGTTGCCTCGCTGCCTCTTGAGGAAATGACTTCGGCCTCGGAGGCCTGAAGGCCGCTCAGAGAAAGGCTTTCCGACGCACTTCAAAGGCAGCGTGTTTGAAATATAAACAGAGAGCGCCTTTGTGATAACTAATCACATATTTGAAAACTACAATACTAATTTCTCGCTAGAAATGCAATTAAAATGCTTAAAAAGCGAAAATATACGTTTATTTTCACTAAATTTGTGCTCCAGCTGATTCCTTGGCCGCCATTTTATTTGTTCGAGCTCGACCACTGTTGTCATGTGGTTTACGTCAGTAAAGGCGGTGACAAAGGGTCACATGGATATTAACGTCATTGACAGGAGACTGCACTGCCCCGTGTCAATGTTTTGAATGGAAATTTTCTCATGATTTACAAGTAGTTGAAAACATTACAGATATTGATAGTAATCAGCTGGACAAAATATATAACACTGGCCTAGTGGTTTTTGGACATTTTACTGCAAATATCTTACAAATTGCACCTTTAAGTACAAAAACAAGCAGTAGCAAAAATAATAAAAATAAAAAAACATTTTTTTAGTTTTGAATAAGTAAAATAAAATGAATATAAATGAAAATAGATTTATTAATTGATACGTTTAGCAAAACCAGATTAAGAAAGAAATATAACACAGATGTATTTCTGAATTCTTGAATCACAGAATAATATTCACAAATATTTTTAATTAATCTTTTTTGCTATGTTTGTAATATTACAATTTTATCTTGTTATATATACAGAGCATGTTAAGCCTACAGTGAGCACATTTGAGTACAGATTTAATGTGGCCCTCTAGTGGTGCATTTTTTAAATACTTTGGTTATCATCAATGTCTGATCTTACAATGAACACTTAAATAATTTTAGGACAAAATACGTTTCTTTTCAATTCTCTAAGCTCCTTAAATAATGTCCCCCCATTAATAGATCCAACTATGGCTATGTCAAAATTGTTTGATACCACAGATCCAACTTTAGATCCAGTTCACTGTCTCTCATGTCAGGGAAAATGACTCAGTCTGTTACTCTAAAATAGACTTGTGAAGACAATGTTAATTAAACCAACATAAAAATAAAACATCAACAATGGAAAGTTATGTGGAATAGAATAATAGGTATAATGAAATGAATATATAACTAATAAACTAAATATAAAAACTAGTTATGAATAGAAATAATTTGTCTGTGTATATAATGTATGTCTGTCTTTGTTATGATTAAATGTAGTCAAGGAAGCAGGAATTGATAGTTATTATGTATATTACAGGAAAATGTTGTACATTTATATTTTCATTTAGTCATTTAGCAGATGCTTTTCTCCAAAGTGACTTACAAATGAGGTCAACAATAGAAGCAAATAGAACAACACAAGAGCAGCAATAAGTCTACAAGAACTAGTCTTATCATCCAGTAACACAGTATACAAAGCTACGTTTTTTAACAACAGAAAATAAAAAGATAGAAAAGATTATCAAAATCTGTTATGCGAGCCAGGTGTGGTCAGAAAAGAGTGGGTTTTAACAGATTCTTTAAGATGGCTACAGAGTCAACAGATCTTGTCACAACAGGCAGATTATTCCACAAATGTGGGACAGATCCAGAGAGGGTACGTGTTAGCGATTTTTTTCCCTTTTTTGGATGATACTGTCACAAGCCAGGGGCTGGCTACTAGTGATTAAGCCACGCCCCTTCTAAACTTCCACCTCGAGGAGGTCCCCAAAACCAACCCAATGCCCAAACAACAAGTACAAGTAAGTATAAAATGTCCTTTATTTATTTAAATAGTTAAAATATAGGGGAACTTGGGAAAGGGGGAATTAAAACTAAATTCAGGATCCGCCCTCCAGGGGGGCCACGGCCAAATGAATGACTGAGGGTGGGGGGTTGTACGTGGGGGAACTGGCTCCTGCCTCGGGTTCCCTCTACCCGTGGCGCGCTCCTCTTCCTTCCTGGAGGCAGAATAAAACACAATGAGTGCTGGTATGGGTCTTTTTCTGTCAGTGTACCTTGACTTAGCGCACGGCGGTGCACCGCCTACTTCTCACAGATCCTTGCTCGTTGACTCACTCGCCTTCCTTATTCTCTCTCTCTTCACAGACTCCAACTGGGACACGAGGACACAGTGAATCGACTTCAAGACGTTCGCTCACTTCTGCGCTGGTTACAGCTTCTAGGTAGGTATGGTTCTCTCCACAGCTCAATATCTCAGTGTTCACGTTGGCTCTCTTTCTCTCCACAGACAACTGCTGGGATACAGGGACACAGTGAATCGTTCTCAAGACGTTCGCTCACCTCTGCGCTGGTTACAGCTTCTAGGTAGGTATGGCTCTCTCCACAGCTCAATATCTCAGGGTTCACGTTGGCTCTCTTTCTCTCCACAGACGGCTGCTGGGATACAGGGACACAGTGAATCGTTCTCAAGACGTTCGCTCACCTCTGCGCTGGTTACAGCTTCTAGGTAGGTATGGCTCTCTCCACAGCTCAATATCTCAGTGTTCACGTTGGCTCTCTTTCTCTCCACAGACGGCTGCTGGGATACAGGGACACAGTAAATCGTTCTCAAGACGTTCGCTCACCTCTGCGCTGGTTACAGCTTCTAGGTAGGTATGGCTCTCTCCACAGCTCAATATCTCAGTGTTCACGTTGGCTCTCTTTCTCTCCACAGACGGCTGCTGGGATACAGGGACACAGTGAATCGTTCTCAAGACGTTCGCTCACCTCTGTGCTGGTTACAGCTTCTAGGTAGGTATGGCTCTCTCCACAGCTCAATATCTCAGTGTTCACGTTGGCTCTCTTTCTCTCCACAGACGGCTGTTGGGATACAGGGACACAGTGAATCGTTCTCAAGACGTTCGCTCACCTCTGCGCTGGTTCTGCAATGCGGCGATTTAGCAATGATTTGTAATGGGACGCCGGGGGCCAAGACCCTCTCGGCGAACTCGTTAATGGGCAGAGGGGCGAGAAAGCCACGCCGGCACACCGGGTCGAGCGCTGCCCTTTCCTCGAGACCCGTTGGTCAATCGAAAACTGGACCGGGGCGCCCTTTCGTCGAGACCTCGGGCCAGCGGATCTCTTTCGCCTCTACTCTGTGATGATGAAAAGGACACAAGTAAGGTAACAATAGTAGGTGTAATACTCACACACACTGCCACTCGCACAGTTCTTCGCCGCCACTCTGTAATTCTGTGAAACTGAAAACACACTACAGCATTATTGTACAGGTATTCTCTAGCGCCGTTCTTTCCTCTTCGTCGTCCCGGGACGAGTGACTGAAGGCGGGGTTACGTCAAACAAGACACAGCACTCACACTGCAATACACGGCATTACACAGCACCACTTCAAGTGAAAATTTCCAAAGACTCACCCACCACGCTCAGTGCACACAATAGACACCCGTCCTCTTCCACTTCGCTCTGGGCGAGAATAGGGAGATGGCAGACGGCCTAGCGTTTGTTTGTTGTCGTCGCTGTAGCTGCTTTCACACGAAACCTTCGGCTCACCCACCACGCAGGTACAGGGGTTGGGCCACTCAATCTCTCTTAAAAACACTCAAACGATGTATAAGTCAAATATGTACAAACACCTACTTCAAGGGATTTGGTTACTCACAATCTCCGTCTTTCTTCGTCCTAGGTTGTCTTCACGCTATAATAACTCCAGGTACCTAGACAGGGCGCTTTCCAGCCACCAACACCACTTTTCCACAGATGTATACTCACAACGGTAAGTTTTTCCTCTTCTTCCGTTTCTCTCATCCAATGTCAGTGTCCGTCTAGTACTTCACCTATAAGGTCTTTGATATCCTCATTTACATCGATCTACGATCCAAACATAGAGAGAGAGAGCAATACAACAATCCAAATCTAGCGTATCCGGCGAGCCCAACTCAGCGCTACAATACACACCAACACAACAGTGGATAACATCAGCCAAGACTGTGGTTTAACCTGTCTTTAAATACTCCCCTGGGTTGATCTCCTCCAATCACCCGGCGCTCCTCTTAATAGCTCCCAGCTGTGTGTAATTTGGCTGATTACAGCGTTCGCGACGCCACCGGATGTCCGGTGTTTTCTCTTACCGGTCCGGGCGGAAACATCCGGGCGGAACCAAAACTTCCCAATTTTTGGTTCCGCCTAAAAGATCGTCACTCCTGTGACATCCTCCCCCACCAATGCATTCTAGTCCCTAGAATGCCTCGGCGTTGTCCACTCCCCGTACCGGGCAGGGGGGCGTCCTCGACTCTCCCGTTGGGAGCGCCTTACGGGTGAATCGGGCTCGGCTGGCTCGGGTACTACCTCTGGTTGCATCTGGGCCGCCGGGGGCTCAACCGGCTCAGGTGCCAGCTCAGGCTGCATCTGGGCCACTGGGGGTTCAACTGGCTCGGGTGCCATCTCTGGCTGCCTCTGGGCGGCCGGGGGTAGCGCTACCATGGGTCTCCCTGGTACCACAGCCCACCCTTCCATCCAGGGGGCCTCCGGTACTGGCTCAGCGGGCCCCTTCATCACGGCCTCAGGGTAGTTTGGACAAGGGCGAAGCATATTACGGTGTACCACACGTTCGGGGCCAGGTTTTCCCTCGGGCCGGATAGTGTACACCGGTTGTCCCGGCCTCTGCTGCTTGCAGACCACATACGGGATAGCCTCCCAGCGGTCGCTTAGCTTGCCCTTTCCCTGCCGCCGGTTATCTCTCGCCAGGACCCTCTCACCTGGTAACAGGGGGGCATCTCGGGCAGTCCGATCATACAGCCGTTTGTTCCTTTCTCCTGCCGTCTGTATTCTCCTCGACACCTGTTCATACGCAAAGTGTAAGCGCTGGTGATGGCGCCCCACCCACTCCGTCACACTCACTTCTTCCCGGTCTGCTGCTACTCCCAAGACCAGGTCAGTGGGCATTCGCACGTGCCTGCCGAACATCAGGTAAGTAGGGGCATACCCCGTTGTGCTATGAACACTGTTATTATATGCTTGCAAAAGGCTCGGTAAAGCACTCACCCAATCTCTCTGCTGCTGTTGGTCTAAGGTCCCCAGTAGCCCCAATAGGGTCTGATTAAACCTCTCACAGCTTCCATTCCCCTGGGGATGATACGACGTTGTGTGGGTCTTCGTGCATCCATACAACTGGCACAACTCACGGATTACCTTGGATTCAAAATTCGCCCCTTGGTCGGAGTGCAGGAACTCGGGGCATCCAAATGTCTGAAAAACATGGCGCCATAAAGCTGTGGCGGTGGTATTGGCTGTCTGATCGAGCGTCGGAACTGCCCAGGCGTATTTGGTAAACAGATCGGTGATTACCAGAATGTTTTGATAACGGTCCTGAGGGCGGCCCAGCGTCAGGAAGTCCATTGCCATTATGTGGAGGGGGGCTTTCGCATGGATGGGTACCATCGGTGCTCGGGCCTCTCGTCTAGACTTAAACAACATGCACCGGGGGCAAGCTTGAATTAAGTTGTGCACAGACGCCTCCAGCCCCGGCCAGTAGAAGAATCTACGTAGTAGGGATACGGTTCTCTCCTGTCCCTGGTGTCCCAACTGGTCATGATAGACTGAGACTAATGCATTTACCTGGTCGGCGGGCACCACAATCTGGCACACTTCTTCTCCCAATTTCGGGTCGCGGGTCTTCCGGCAAAGCACCCCCTCCTGTAGCTCCAGCTTTTCCCACTGTCCCAGTAACCTTCTCCCAGTCTCCGTCTGGGCTAGTCTTTCCGCCGGCGTGGGCCGTTGGCCCTGTTCCACCCACACCTTCACCTGGCGCACGTCCCGGTCCTGGGCCTGCCTCTCTATCCATCAGCGGGGGTCCCACCCCCAGTTCCCTGGTACGGCCTCCTTCTGGCCTCCTGGCGCTTCCACGGCCCCTATCATGTAGCCCTCTTCGTGGCTATCCTCCATTCGATACCCCTGGCGTCTAGGGCTCTTTGCCTCCGGCAATCTTGAGAGGACGTCCGCGTTCGAGTGCTCGCGTCCGGGCCGATACTGCAATTTGTAGTTGAAGTTGGCCAGCTGAGCCACCCATCGCTGTTCCACGGCCCCCAACTTCGCCGTCTGTAAGTGCACTAGAGGGTTATTGTCTGTAATAACTGTTACCTCAGCTCCCCAAAGGTAGTCCTTGAACTTTTCGCTCAGGGCCCACTTCAGGGCCAGCAGTTCCAGCTTAAAGGAACTGTAATTGGCGTCGTTCCTCTCTGCCGGATGGAGGCTTCGGCTCGCATAGGCGATCACCCGCTCAGTTCCTTCTTGTCGTTGGGCCAATACCGCCCCCAGTCCCAGGTTGCTCGCGTCTGTATATAAGAAAAAAGGTTTAGAGAAGTCAGCGTACGCCAAGATGGGGGCCTGTAACAATTCCTGCTTCAGCCTCTGAAAAGCCATCTCACAATCATCATCCCAGCTAATAGAGGGCGATCCACGGCCCCGGCTTCGTCCCGTGCCAACCAGCAACTGGTTAAGAGGCTTGGCAATCTTGGAGAAATCTTTAATAAACCGTCTGTAATATCCCACGAACCCCAAAAAGGATCGTACTTGCCTCACAGTCTTAGGCGCATTCCATTCCTTTACTGCAGAGACTTTCTCGGGGTCCACGGCCACCCCCGCTGTACTGACCACATGGCCCAGGAACTTCACTTCTCGCTGCAGCAGTTGGCTTTTGTCCGGCTGCAGTTTCAGCCCGTATCTTTCCATGGCTCGAAAGACTTCCTCTAGGTGCCGGAGGTGGGAATCGAAATCTGGGGAATACACAATCACATCATCCAAATATACCAATACCGACTCCATCAACTGACCTCCAAGGCAACGTTGCATCAAGCGTTGGAAGGTGGCTGGAGCGTTGCAGAGTCCGAAAGGCATCCGGTCCCATTCGAACAATCCGAATGGGGTCGTGAAGGCCGTCTTCTCCCGGTCTACCTCGGGTACTTGCACCTGCCAATATCCACTGGCCAGAGCTAAGGTGGAATACCAGGCTGACTGCGTGAGGCTAGCGAGGGAGTCTTCAATTCGTGGTAAAGGGAAAGCATCTTTCTTTGTTACCAGGTTCAGCTTGCGATAGTCCACACAGAACCTCCAGGCTCCCGTCTTCTTTTGTACGAGCACGATGGGGGCCGCCCAGGGGCTACTACTCTCTCTGACGATGCCCCGGCCCAACATGCCCTGCAGAAGTGTACGTACTTCCGCATATAAGGTAGGTGGGATCGGTCGATACCTCTCCCTGCTTGGCCCCGCATCCCCAGTGGGGATGTGGTGTTCCAGCACCCGGGTGCACCCATAGTCCTCATCATGCCTTGCGAACACATGTTGCCACTTCCGAAGGAGTGCCTGCAGTTTCTGTGTCTGTACCTGTCCCAGGTCATCCCCTTGCAGTGACTCACCCGCCAGATGTTTCGGCACACCTCCCCCCTGGTTACTCGCCGGGGCATCCATCTGGGTCAGGGCCACCTCGATCACAGTGGGGCACACCTGACGAAAACTGACGTCCCTTTCTTCTCTCACCTGGTGAGGCGTGACCATCGTCAGCCGGGCCAGTCGTTGGTGTCGATATAATTGGACTGCATAGGGGTGCTCATTTCTCACTCTCACAGGGATCCTTCCCCGGTAGACCGGCGCTAGTCCCCGTGCCACCTCCACTTGTGGACAATCCGTGTGTGGCTCTACCAACACCCACTCCTCTGGGTTCGCTTCCCGAAGGGGCACTCTTGCCCATACGATAGCTTCACTCCTAGGGGGAATAGACAAAGCAAAACGACACATTACTCTTCCCACTTCCTCCCGATCTCTACGAACCTGGTTCATTTGGACCCGGCGGCAGTCGGCCACTACGCGCTCCCACTTGGGCCTCTCGGCAGGTGAGATCCTTGGACCAGGCCTAGCCTGAAATATCTCCTCCCAGCACTCAGAGAGGACGTTCATGCCCAATAGGGCTCTGTGGGTGCCTAAACACCTATCCTCCACAATGACCACAACTTTTTGGGGGACGACTACCCCATGCACTTCCAGATCCGTTAGGCGATAGCCAATGTAGGGGATTTCCAGGCCGTTAGTGCCCTTCAACGTCAACCAGGGGGCCTCCGCTCCTTGTACTCCTTCCCGTCCGAATATCTCCTTGGAGAGGCTTTCTGCAAACATCGTTACCTGTGAGCCCGTATCTACCAGGCACTGAATCCACTTGCCACACACTTTTACTTCTGCCACCGGGCTATGCCCGATCATCTGTTGCCTTGAACTGTTCCTTCTTCCCGGGTCTTCTTGAGGGGTCCCGGCCACACGACCCACTGTGGCCGGTCGTCCTAAAAAACCCCTTCCGATGCCCTGCGAGGCCCACACTGACGACTGTAATGCCCGGGCTCAACACAACGATTGCAAATTGGTCGCCCCTGGTCATCCCATTCGAAACGGGGCCGATTATAGCGGTTTGGGCGTCCCGGCGGCTCTCGGCTCCTCTCCGAGTATACTTGCTCTCGGGGTGCCGGCCTTGGCTCCTCCCGCGCCCTACCTTGGCGCAGCTCTCCCAGAAGAGCTTTAGATAATTCTGACATCTGCTCCCGGACATCCTTCAACAGTTCTACTTTTAGAGCCTGCTTCCAATCCGTGCGCTCTGGTGGTGGTGGCACGCTTTCGTTTACAGCCGCACATACTGGGGTCTCACTCACCTCGACCTCGTCGCCCTCCAAGGCTAGCGCCTCCTTCCTTAGATCTTCAAATGTGAGGTCGGGGTCTCTCCGAAACTGGACCCTCAAACTCTGTCTCACGGGGCCCTCTTTCATCCCCAGAAGGAATTGGTCGCGCAGCAAAGTCTCTCCATCTCCCAATCCATGATCGCGGCGGGCCTGTAGCCGGGTGAACTGCTCTCGCAGTCTCAGGGCAAAAGCTCTAATGGGTTGTCGGGGGCCTTGTTTACTATTAAAGAATTGGGAACGGAGGACGGCTACGGGGGTGTGGTCACCATATTGCTCGGTAAGGAACTGAAATATCGTTTGGGCACTGGCTCGGACAGCTTCAGGGGCGGCCTGTACTTCTCGCCGCGCTTCTCCCTCTAGGGAGTTTAACACGAACTGGAGCCGCTGGGCTACACTAAGGCCTTGCAGGTCGGCTAGATACTCCAACTGGGCCTTCCATTCAGTTAGTCGTACTCCCGACTCTGTCCCTCCATACTTTTGGACCCAAGGGCTGCCCATAAAGACAGGCACCGCACGGGGGTGGGCTGCGGGCCCCGCGTTGTCGGTCATTGGGCTAGTCTGGTTACTCAACTCGAGGTGGAATCCTGCCGACTACGCCAAAATCTGTCACAAGCCAGGGGCTGGCTACTAGTGATTAAGCCACGCCCCTTCTAAACTTCCACCTCGAGGAGGTCCCCAAAACCAACCCAATGACCAGACAACAACGAGTACAAGTAAGTATAAAATGTCCTTTATTTATTTAAATAGTTAAAATATAGGGGAACTTGGGAAAGGGGGAATTAAAACTAAATTCAGGATCCGCCCTCCAGGGGGGCCACGGCCAAATGAATGACTGAGGGTGGGGGGTTTTACGTGGGGGAACTGGCTCCTGCCTCGGGTTCCCTCTACCCGTGGCGCGCTCCTCTTCCTTCCTGGAGGCAGAATAAAACACAATGAGTGCTGGTATGGGTCTTTTTCTGTCAGTGTACCTTGACTTAGCGCACGGCGGTGCACCGCCTACTTCTCACAGATCCTTGCTCGTTGACTGACTCGCCTTCCTTATTCTCTCTCTCTTCACAGACTCCAACTGTGACACGAGGACACAGTGAATCGACTTCAAGACGTTCGCTCACCTCTGCGTTGGTTACAGCTTCTAGGTAGGTATGGTTCTCTCCACAGCTCAATATCTCAGTGTTCACGTTGGCTCTCTTTCTCTCCACAGACGGCTGCTGGGATACAGGGACACAGTGAATCATTCTCAAGACGTTCGCTCACCTCTGTGCTGGTTACAGCTTCTAGGTAGGTATGGCTCTCTCCACAGCTCAATATCTCAGTGTTCACGTTGGCTCTCTTTCTCTCCACAGACGGCTGCTGGGATACAGGGACACAGTGAATCGTTCTCAAGACGTTCGCTCACCTCTGCGCTGGTTACAGCTTCTAGGTAGGTATGGCTCTCTCCACAGCTCAATATCTCAGGGTTCACGTTGGCTCTCTTTCTCTCCACAGACGGCTGCTGGGATACAGGGACACAGTGAATCGTTCTCAAGACGTTCGCTCACCTCTGCGCTGGTTACAGCTTCTAGGTAGGTATGGCTCTCTCCACAGCTCAATATCTCAGTGTTCACGTTGGCTCTCTTTCTCTCCACAGACGGCTGCTGGGATACAGGGACACAGTGAATCGTTCTCAAGACGTTCGCTCACCTCTGCGCTGGTTACAGCTTCTAGGTAGGTATGGCTCTCTCCACAGCTCAATATCTCAGTGTTCACGTTGGCTCTCTTTCTCTCCACAGACGGCTGCTGGGATACAGGGACACAGTGAATCGTTCTCAAGACGTTCGCTCACCTCTGCGCTGGTTACAGCTTCTAGGTAGGTATGGCTCTCTCCACAGCTCAATATCTCAGTGTTCACGTTGGCTCTCTTTCTCTCCACAGACGGCTGTTGGGATACAGGGACACAGTGAATCGTTCTCAAGACGTTCGCTCACCTCTGCGCTGGTTCTGCAATGCGGCGATTTAGCAATGATTTGTAATGGGACGCCGGGGGCCAAGACCCTCTCGGCGAACTCGTTAATGGGCAGAGGGGCGAGAAAGCCACGCCGGCACACCGGGTCGAGCGCTGCCCTTTCCTCGAGACCCGTTGGTCAATCGAAAACTGGACCGGGGCGCCCTTTCGTCGAGACCTCGGGCCAGCGGATCTCTTTCGCCTCTACTCTGTGATGATGAAAAGGACACAAGTAAGGTAACAATAGTAGGTGTAATACTCACACACACTGCCACTCGCACAGTTCTTCGCCGCCACTCTGTAATTCTGTGAAACTGAAAACACACTACAGCATTATTGTACAGGTATTCTCTAGCGCCGTTCTTTCCTCTTCGTCGTCCCGGGACGAGTGACTGAAGGCGGGGTTACGTCAAACAAGACACAGCACTCACACTGCAATACACGGCATTACACAGCACCACTTCAAGTGAAAATTTCCAAAGACTCACCCACCACGCTCAGTGCACACAATAGACACCCGTCCTCTTCCACTTCGCTCTGGGCGAGAATAGGGAGATGGCAGACGGCCTAGCGTTTGTTTGTTGTCGTCGCTGTAGCTGCTTTCACACGAAACCTTCGGCTCACCCACCACGCTGGTACAGGGGTAGGGCCACTCAATCTCTCTTAAAAACACTCAAACGATGTATAAGTCAAATATGTACAAACACCTACTTCAAGGGATTTGGTTACTCACAATCTCCGTCTTTCTTCGTCCTAGGTTGTCTTCACGCTATAATAACTCCAGGTACCTAGACAGGGCGCTTTCCAGCCACCAACACCACTTTTCCACAGATGTATACTCACAACGGTAAGTTTTTCCTCTTCTTCCGTTTCTCTCATCCAATGTCGGTGTCCGTCTAGTACTTCACCTATAAGGTCTTCGATATCCTCGTTTACATCGATCTACGATCCGAACATAGAGAGAGAGAGCAATACAACGATCCAAATATAGCGTATCCGGCGAGCCCAACTCAGCGCTACAATACACACCAACACAACAGTGGATAACATCAGCCAAGACTGTGGTTTAACCTGTCTTTAAATACTCCCCTGGGTGTTGATCTCCTCCAATCACCCGGCGCTCCTCTTAATAGCTCCCAGCTGTGTGTAATTTGGCTGATTACAGCGTTCGCGACGCCACCGGATGTCCGGTGTTTTCTCTTACCGGTCCGGGCGGAAACATCCGGGCGGAACCAAAACTTCCAAATTTTTGGTTCCGCCTAAAAGATCGTCACTCCTGTGACAATACCACAAGGCATTGCTCGTTGCCAGAGTGCAGGGATCTAGAAGGCACAAAAGTCTGTATAAGCGTGTGAAGGTAAGGGGGTGGTGGTTTTGAAGGCCAGGGTTTTTAAATTGATGCAAACAACTTTAGGAAACCAATAACTTAACAAAGAGAGGATTGATGTCAGCCCTCTTAAGCTCACTGATAACCACTCTGCATTGTAGATCATCTGTTGAGCTTTGGTAGTGCAGCCGGTAACGCATTGCAATAGTCCAGTCTGGACAGGACAAGAGCCTGGACTAGCACTTGCATAGCATGCTCAGATAGTAAAGGTCTTGTTTTCCTAAATAGTAAAGGATACATTTACAGGACTGGGCAGTGATGGCCAGTGGCGGTTCTAGACAAATTTCACTAGGGGGGCCAAGGAGGGGCCAGGGTTTTACCAGAGGGGCACATAAAAAATGGCAAGAAATTATATTAAAAGATTATAGGAGTGGTTACAGGAATTAGTTTAAGACAGGACTAGGCCTTAGTTAAATTAGGAAATATAATATAATATAGAATATATATAGTTTTAACAAACATGCCTTACTAAATACATTACTTGTGTGCATTTTGAAGCAAAACAAAGGGCACTGGTGTATTTTAGGATATGGCATTGCAAGTTGTTTTCAGTTTGGACAGCTCTTACATTTATTTTAGTCTAGGACTAGTCTAATCCCTTTCCGGGAAACTGCCCCGTAAACTTTATTTTACTTTACAATCATATAAATATACTAGTCAACATTTGAAGTGGATCAAAAAAGTTTATCAAAGTTGTCCAGAGACAAGAATGGGTATTAGGGATTGGTTTTGTGTCAACTTTTTTGAATGGTTTTGATCCACTTCGAATGTTGACTAGTGTATTTATTTAATACAAGAGTGAGTGCAGGTGCAAAAGGGGAGCTGGGCTCTTTTCTAAAGCCCCCCAACTGAAAATCATGCGAGCTTACTCAATAAACTTTATGAAATGCAAACTTTTATAAAGACAAACGTTTGTTTTAGTTTACATATAAACACACATTGCTAGACAGTTAGGGGCCACAATCTAATCAGTATTTAAAATAATATTTATTCTAATTGTAAACATTTTTATATGTAACATTTAATTATATTCCTCCAATTTTATGCACGTATATGTAAGAGCATAATTACAGCGCTTTTTACAATGTGTAAACTTTAAAAAGTTAGATATGATGGTTTTGCCGGTTGTTAATGAGTAACAGCTGTGAATGATCACAACGCGCTTAAGCAGCCACGTCACAGGAGAACAAGTGAACAGTGTCCCAATGTGAAGTGAGCTAGAGTCCTTACCAGTGACCAAACCTGCATACACATTCTCAACATCGGGAGATTGGAAAACGAATTGAGACACTCGCCGAGCAGCACCAGCAGGCGGCTACAGTGATTAGGTGCGCCGCTCTAATTTGCCCGCGTAGAACGTTGCGTCGCATTAGTTCCGCTTTTGGCGCTCGCGTGTAAAATCTAAATAAATTTATACTTTTTTATTTGGTCAGCACGGGGTGGCCAGGGACATGTCTACAGAGGCACGGGCCACCCTTGGCCTCCGCGTAGAACCGCCACTGGTGATGGCAACATGACTCGTGAGGCTAAGCTGATTATCAATTGCCACTTCTAGGTTTCTGGCTCTCCTGGAAGGTGTAATGGTTGATAAATCTAGTTGAATGGAAAGAGTGTAATGGATCTTTGGGTCAGACGAGATCACAAGCAGTTCTGTATTTGTTAGGTTCTGCTGCAGATGATAATCCTTCATCCAGATTGAAATGTCACTTAGGCATGCCGAGATGCATGCAGAACCTGTTGGATCATCACGGTGGATTGACAAGTGGCGTTGTGTGTCATCCGAATAGCAGTGGTAGGAAAGTCGTGTTTCCGAATGACAGAACCTAGGGATGTTATCCACATTTCTTATTTTTCTTTTTTTTTTTTAAGCGGTTCCAGAAATCGGCTTATTGTGGTAAATGTTTTGCCGTGATTTTTTTTTTGTGCTTTATTTTGTATCAAAATAATTGTACAATCAAAGCATCATGTAGCACCATTGCAAGCATAAAGAATTACAAATAACATTTAAAGTAAAAGAAATACACTTTAAGGAAAAAAAAGAGAAAAGAAAATAAATAAAAATAAAAATAAAGAGGGTATACAATACAATACTTTCAAAATGAGGAATTTAACGCATTGTAATATATCATAGTCTTGGTAGCTTTAGGGTTTGAAAGTCCTTTCAATGTTTCAAAATAACTCTTCATCTGAACCTTAAATTGGGTAATATTGGGCTTAGTCCGAGCCCATTTGCATTTATGAATGTAAAACTTACCATATAAGATAATAAGATTTAATAAAAAGATATGACCTTTAAGGAAATCATTTTCTCCATGAAAGAAAAAAACATCTTTTTCTGTATTTTGATTTTTTCTCCACAGAATAATTCAAACAAATTTTCAATGTCGATCCAAAAAAATCTTGTATATATGCAATCAAAGAAAAGATGTACAATAGTTTCAGTGTTAATATTACAAAATACACAAGAGTCTGAAAGATCCTTTTTGAATTTTTGCAGGAATTGATTCGTCGGGTAAATTAAATGTATAATTTTAAAATAAACCTCAGTAACTTTGTTAGTAATACAGAACGTAAGTTATGACTATAACTATGGATCTATGAGACCGAACGATGACCGTCACCACGGTCTTACCTTGAATGATGCAATCCTTCAACCTATCCTCGAGACATTATATCAACAAAGTCATGTGACCTCGGGAGGCCTGGCCGCCGTCTATAAAACCCCCCCGGTGGCCACGCCTCTTCCTTTTGCCTGGAACGCCTCAGCCCGTTCCGAGCGACAAGAGATGGTGACGGTCATCGTTCGGTCTCATAGATCCATAGTTATAGTCATAACTTACAATCTATTTCGACCTCACTCAGACCGTCACCACGGTCTTACCTTGGATGACAAGTACCATCAGGGTCGCGAGGAACAGGGGGCTCTGCCCCGTCACAAACGCGTCCCGCGGCCGAGAGGAGAACGGCTGAACCCAGTGGTGTAGGGGATGCCACATTCACTCTGTAGAACCTGGAGAAAGTACAGGGAGCAGACCATGTTGCTGCAGCACAAATTTCTGAAAGAGGAACTCCTTTAAGAGCAGCCCAGGAAGCGGCCACGCCCCTGGTCGAGTGGGCCACCAGATTAGCTGGAACTGGGAGATCTTGTCCAGAATAGGCTGCAGAGACGGTGTCCACAATCCAGTGGGACAAGGTCTGTTTAGACACAGGGAGCCCCAACTTCCTGTCACCAAAACAAACAAAAAGTTGGGTATGAGAGCGTCTCAGAGCCTGAGTGCGGGCAAGATAAGCCCGCAGCGCCCTTACTGGACATAAAGTAAGCAAGCTTGCATCCTCCGGTGGAAGAGCCGGGTCAAGCTGAAAGGAGCTTATCTCAATCACCTGGTTAAGAGTCTGAGGATTGACCACCTTAGGTAGAAAAGAGGGGTTCGGCCAGAGAGACACACCAGTGTTTTCGGCCTTCCATCTTAAACAGTCCTCACTAACGGATAGAGCATGCAGTTCGCCAACCCTCTTAGCAGAACATATAGCCAAGAGAAAGGCTGTTTTGTGAGACAGAAACCTAAGTGTAGCCTGTTCTAGGGGTTCATAAGGAGCTTGAGTCAAGGCCTTCAGCACCAAGGGAAGCTCCCATGAAGGAGATCTAGGGGACCTGTATGGGCGTAGTCTACACACGCCTTTAATGAATTGGGACACCAAGGGATGTCTCCCTACAGTAACACCCTCTACAGTTTTATGGAAAAGGGATATTGCAGAAGAATACACCTTAATTGTGCTAGACGCCCTCCCTGAGTCCAGAAGCGACTGAAGAAAGCGAAGAACATGTTGGACAGAGCAAGTTGCTGGATCCTCCTGCCTACTGCGACACCATCTTGAGAACACCCTCCACTTCTGGGCATAGTTATAAAGAGTGGAGGGAGCCCTGGCGTTATCTATGGTGTGCAAAACCCCTTTATCTAGCCCCTGAGAGAGGGGCTGAGAAGGGGCCAAGCCCAGAGCTGCAAGATGGCTGGCTTCGGGTGCCATATTTGCCCCTCCGCCTGAGAAAGCAGGTCCGCTCTGACTGGCAGGGCCCAAGGCTCCCCATACACCAAGCGAAGGAGTGCAGGGAACCAATGCCTTCTTGGCCATCGAGGAGCTATCAGTAGCACCTTGTAATGGCCGATGGCGACCCTGTGGAGAACCTTGGGAAGCAGAGGGAACGGAGGAAAAGCATACAGTAATCCTTCCGGCCACTCTCGAGATAGTGCATCCAAGCCCAGGGGACCTCCTTGACCCAGCATGGAGAACCACATCTTGCAGTGGGTAGTCACTGTTGATGCAAACAGGTCGGTCCGTGCCCTGCCAAACCGAGTCCACAGGAGGGCTACTACCTCCGGATGGAGTCTCCACTCTCCTGGGGGAGGGCCAGACCTGGACAGAAGGTCCGCTGCCCGGTTCAGGACTCCCGGAATGTAAATTGCCCTGAGCGAAGCCAGGTGTTGAATGGCCCAAAACAGGAGTTCCTGTGTGACCTGGAGACACTGTAGAGACCTGTAGCCTCCATGGTGATTTATGTGATACACAGTGCAGGAACTGTCTGTTCTCACTAGGACATGTTTGTCCCGAATAAAAGGGAGGAGAGCCTTCAGAGAAAGGTGACACGCCCTCAACTCCAAAACATTGATGTGTGCTTCCGTCCAAGGTGGTTCCCACACACCTCGCACCATCCTGCCTTCCCAGACTCCTCCCCAACCGGTCAGGGAGGCATCTGTTGTCACCACCGTTCGGCGCGAAGGAATGAGCCCCAGAGGGACTCCTTGGACCAAAAGTGCTTGGTCCTGCCACGGACACAGAGCTTGGAGGCATGTGCGTGACACACGAATCTTTACATGTTTCTGTCCACCTTCGGGTGGAGTTCGAGGGCATTCAGCCATCTCTGCAGCGGCCGAGCCCTGAGAAGGCCTAAGGGAACGACAGCCACAGCAGCCGAAATCATGCCCAGTAGCCGCTGAAACTGAACCAGTTTCACCCGCCTGCCCAGCTGAAATTGGACCAAGAGGGTCAGAATCGATTGCACCCTCTGCACAGTGAGAGACGCTGACATTGTGACAGAATTCAGGCAGAGACCCAAAAAGACTGCCTGCTGCCTTGGCTTGAGGTTGCTTTTCTTCACATTCACTGTGAAGCCCAGGGACTGGATATGCGAGAGAAGTGACCTCGTGTCCTCTGAGACTTGGCTGGGAGATGGAGCGCAAACCAGCCAATCGTCCAGATAGGGAAGGATTTTCATCCCTGATAGTAGGAGTGGAGACATGGCAGCTCCTACCACCCGGGTAAACACTCTCAGGGAGAGGGACAGGCCAAATGGCAGGACCTTGAACTGGTATGCTTGTCCCTGGAAAGCAAACCGAAGAAAAGGCCAGTGGGCTGGGAAGATGGGCACGTGAAAGTATGCATCTTTTAGATCGATGGAGGTGAACCACTCTCCTCTCTCTAGAGATTCCAAAACCTGATTTGTGGTCAGCATCTTGAAGGGCAAAACCTTCATGAAGGTGTTTAACCGCCTTAGGTCCAAGATGGGGCGCAACCCGCCATCTTTTTTTGGAACGAGGAAATACGTGGAATAAAAGCCAGCGAGCTGTTCCCTGGGATCGACTTTCATGATTGCATCCTTCTGTAGAAGGATTAAAATCTCCCGTTTTAAAAACTGAGCCTGGACCGGATCCCTGACGAGAGTCATGCGGACCCGCGAGAAAGGAGGGGGACGGCGCCGAAACTGTAGCCGGTACCCGTTTGATACAGTAGCCAGTACCCACGGGTCTGAAATCTTTCTCACCCAGCTGTCCAGGCACAGCTGGGGGCGAGTTCCGGCGTCTACCCCCATACCCCTAGGGGTGACCCCCATGAGGCCCTGAGCCTCTGGGGATGCGCTTTCTCTGAGGAGTACCTCTGGCCGGAGGGTAGGGCCGAAAACCTTGCCTGCGTTGGGGTGGCTGTCCATAACCACCATCGGGAGGTGAGAACGCCACAGTCTGCTGCTTGCCATGCCCCCAATTGGGTTGGTGCGGAGGCCGGGAGCCCCTGGGCATATACCTGGCAACAGCAGCCCTGCCGAAAGTGCGTTGAACACAATCTCTAGTTCGCCGAGACTGCTCAGCCTTATCCAACAATCCTTGGGAGTCAGGATGAAAAACCTGTCCTGGGACAACCGGCATTTGCACAAGCTCTTTCTGGATATTTTCCGGTAGAGACGTTTGCGCTAACCAAACCTGCCGTTGTGACATCACAGCTGACGCCATAGTAGACCCAATATCTCTGGTTAGCTGAGAATGGGTAACAAGGGCGGAGTCTATGAGACTCATAGTATCCTTGTCATTAGGATTGGCAGTCTTCCTAAGGGCCGCCAACAAAATGGCAAGCGCGTTACCAGAGCGAGCCGCCCTTGTGGCGCCATTGTAGGTGCGACACACCAGACTATCAGTCTTATCGCACTCTTTAACCGGACAGCGTGGAGTAGCCGTCACACGCTCCGGGCCCAGAGACGTCAAGGCTGCCATTTCCCGTTCAACAGGAGGCATATCTCCCATACCAGTGTCGGGAGCATATGGTATTTTAGCCAATCTCCGGCAGCCCGCATTGAACTGAGGGGCCCCACTAGGGGCGCTCCATGCCTTTCTTAGCATCTGCAAATAATCCCCAGCCACAGGGACCGAAACCGATTGCTGGGACTGGGAGATACCTGCCCACACTCCCTCCACCGGAGCCGGGGGCACAGTCGGAACATCAAGACCCACAATCTTTGCCGCACTCAACACCTTGGAGATAATATCCATGGTTGAGGGCTCATTGTCACCTGGGTCGGACAAAGCAGACAGTCCATCTAAAAAATTGTCAGACTCAGCGGCCTCTACAGCCTGCCCACCACTTCCAAAAGGGGAGGCTGGGGCATAAAGAGAAAGGGCGTCAGGGTGATCTTCATCTCCCTGTTGATAGGAGGTCAACCTGTCAGGGGAGGAAACCCTTGAGGGTCCTGCCTCTGAAGTGGGCCTCGCCACAGAATGTTGAGCCTCAATCTTTCCCAAACGATCAGACAAACCACGTATGGCAGCTAAGATCTGGGACTGAGTGTCCGGTTGTGAATCTGAGCCTTGCCCCTTTCTGTGTTCAGGGGAGTGCTCACGTTTACGTTTCTTGGAGTGTTTTTTAGAAACAGGTCCTGTGTCACCCAGTGAAGGCTGTACCGCTGAAGCCTGAACAGACTTCTCCGCCCTTTGGGCTCTCAGGGCACGCTCCTCAGCAGACAGCTCTAGCGCAGCTGTACAGGGGTTCTCAATGTCCTCTAATAAATGAGCCATGCCTAAGCAAGAGGGGCATTCACGATGGCCATCACGGGCATCCAGTGCCACCCGACAAAAACGGCACAAGTGTGCCGACATCACTATGATATGTTTTAGTTTTTTGCGAACAAAAAACCACAATAGTCAGGGCCCAACAGCTACGTATAGCCGGAAAAAGGGTAACAAAAGACAAGAGCAATACACACAGTATGCGTCCAATTACCTAATTAATTTAACAATTAATTAACTAGTCTAACTGCTGGGCAGCTTCAATAAGTGAAAAAACACAATTTGCCAATGTTCTACAAACAGAAAAAGGCCAAACAAAAATTCGTTTTTTTTTTTTTTTTTAAATAATTTTACTTTATATTTTATATTAACAAAAAATACACCTCCCCCATATAAGGTGCGCGAACGCACGCTGGGGGGGGGAGTTAACAAACCCCACTTACTGCGGACAGCAAGCAAACGGGAATGAACTCAAAATAGTAATAGTAAAGGGTTTTTACTCCTGTAGAGAAAAAACAACTCTCTGTCAATGGGAACACCACACACAATCCTCAGGGACACAAGGCACCTGCACAAAAAGTGACGGATTAACAACAGCGGAGTCCCAAAATAGTTTTGTGTCTCAAAATACACCACTTACCTGTCTCGGATGAGGCGAGTAAAGCAAAGAGGAAGAGGCGTGGCCACCGGGGGGGTTTTATAGACGGCGGCCAGGCCTCCCGAGGTCACATGACTTTGTTGATATAATGTCTCGAGGATAGGTTGAAGGATTGCATCATTCAAGGTAAGACTGTGGTGACGGTCTCAGTGAGGTCGAAATAGATCTTATTATTGTAAGTCCAAACTAAAGGCCAATTCAAATTCCCAAAAATATTTCTCCAATATTGTTTGCTTCTACATGTTACAGGATGATGAATCAAGCTTCTAAAAAACCTATTATTACATTTGAAATCTTTAATATTAATCCCATCTAAAAAAAATTATTTTTGAAAGGTCAATTGCTTATCAGAATCTGTATTACCCTGTAATAGTCTTAAAAAACCAGCTGGAATAGCATCAAATACAACACTATATTCTTTAGGCAATATTGGGATATTGTTATCCACCTTTCTCTCGAACGCGGAAGTAAGTGATATGACGTATTTCCTTTCCAGTACGAGACTTTCGGTTCAATAGCCAGCCAGCTGGTAATACTCTTTTTTTTATCATATATCTCCAAATTATTGATTAAAACGCTCTGACACCAGAGGGTGCTGTTTAATAGTAGCAGGAAATCTTTATAATATACCAGTAGTAATATACCAGTAGTTTAGTTTATATGCACCCAATTTAATAGTGAGGGGAGACTTTAATTTGTACGCTGTACATTTGTATCTGTCCCTGGATAATTATATTAGTTACGACTTGCAGTGCATGTGTTCACTTCTCACTGGGGTGGGTTAAATGCAGAGGTCACATTTCGAGTATACTTGACAAGCATGTCACACTTTCACTTTCACACTATAGTGTACTCTATTTTAAAATAACCACTGCAACATCAATCACTTCACTTGTAATGAGTGAGTGTTAAATGATTTGTACTTAAAGGAACAGTATGTAAGAAATGTATATTAAATAATCTGGCCTTGACATATCACTAGACATTAAGAATCATTTTCATTTCAAATACTTATATCACTGACAACAATGGTCTGGCCAGGATATTGTCATTTAAAAAGTGGAGTTGCAGCCCTCAACTGATGTTTATGTTGTCATTTTGTGTATTGGCCACCAGTTGTCTGATTGCGGTACCAGTTTTAGCCACAAGTTTTGTGATTGCAATATCAGTTTTGGCCACAATCCTACATACTGTTCCTTTAAATCTAATAAGGACTTTAAAGGGATAGTTTCAAACCATTCATGAGCCCCATTCACTTGTATTCTTTTTTTTCCTAGTATGAAAGTGAATGGGGCTCATGATTGGTTTGGTTACAAACATTTCTCAAAATATCTTGCTTAGGTTTGTAACAACATGAGAGTGAGTAAATAATGATGACAGAATTTTCATTTTTGTGTGAACTATCTCTTTAAATAATGAATCTTTAAGTGTGAACTGAAGACAGTTGGTAATGTAAGTGGAGAAATGCTAGATATGGTCAGATCACAACTTTGTGCTTAACTATAACACTTAGGTGTGGTTGCAATAAGATGATGTATGGAAACTTTTGCCCATAGAGATCAAAGCACCATTTAAGGCTGCCTGTTTTTTTCTATTTTCAGAGTCAAAGATTAACCGCAGCATAGACACTATGCACTGAATTCATCTCAATGTGATGTGTGGCGGTGCATTGTCAAGCCCTGCATGTAACATCACATCAACACAAAACTGCATTAACAGTTTCGCACTGAAAGAGATGAAAACAACACAAACACCAAAGGGAGTCTGAAGATCTAAGTGTCAGTGTTGCACAACAGCGAATTACTCTTAAGCTTTAGGAGAGAAATATTGTGTTTCTTCCTGGTGTGAATCTGTTACAGTCTGATACATGAGACAGAGAGAAAGAGCGAGAGAGATGTGACAAATTCCACACAAAAGTTAATAAACGGAAAAAAAAAACTTTTTCATCTTAATGTAATTTGGCAGTTTATGTGGTTGCAGTGAGAGGTGTGAGTGAATGTTTGGTCAGTCCTGGCATGCACACATTTATTTTTTTACATTGTGCAATGTTTATTTAATTATATATTATATAACTGTTTGTAAGACCATGTGAATTCAACAGAGGCAGACACTACTTAAGTATTTTTACTTTCTACATAAATGTAAATTTTTAAGTATTCGGATTTTATCATTGTTTTTCTTAGTAAAACCTACATTCCAAAGCATATTATCATAATTTGTATTCCACTACATTTCATAATTTCAAGTTTTTGGTTTATATTTAATATTTAAGTACATTCAAACATCTAGTATTTTTTTTATTTTTACTTAAGTAAAAAGTACTTTTGTACTTTTACTCAATAAAAGTAAAAGTACACAATTTTTATGTAATTAGGTTTTAAATCAATTTTAATATGCAATATAAAAGGAATACACAATATGATTCTATGCTTTAGAATGTAGTGAACATTTTTAAGTAAAGTAAAAAATTTTCCCAAGACAAACACTCTGATAAATCACAGATTTACTTAAAATACTCAAGTAGTGTCTGCCTCTGGTATTCAATAAATAATGTTTCATCTTCGTAAACATCAATGGCTCATTAAGATAAAGCTGTGCACTGTAAAAAATCTTTGCTGCCTTAAATTTTTTTGTTGAATCAACTCAGATTTACAAGTTATTTCAACTTACTATTATTTATCTTGACTAGAGATTTGTTTCTATAACTACATGAGTTGTTATAACTTATAAAATATAGTTGAATAAAGTCAACTTCATCAGCAACTCATATCTTATCAAGATTTATAAGAGTAAGTTGACATGATTGTAAATCTGGGTTGATTAAACAAAACAAAATTAAGGCAGCAAAGATTTTTTACAGTGTGGGTTTTTGACCATCACTTGTATTTAAGAATACACAATTCTTTACTTCTTTCGACTCTTCTTTTGATTGTTTTCGGTTTTGCAGAGAGCAAAGAGACAAATGAGCCTCCTGCAGAATTTAAGGTCAATTCAACAACTGATGCACCTGAACAGCTCAATAAAATCTGAATTATATGGACTAGTGTGGGGAAGAGTATAGGCTTTAGATCTAAACAAGTTTGGGAAATAGAAGAAAAATCTGCAAAAAGTAATAAAAACACATTCTTAAAAAAATAAACTGATTTAATTAAACTTTAAAAACGGTGCTAAATAGCACTAAAAGTGATTTACTGGCCTGTGATCATATGGGAAACACTTTAAGTGTTATATAACACCTATGTAGAGCCAAAAATTGTGCTATTGTTACATCGCACTAAAACTACTGTTGAAGGGTAATTATGGTGTTAAGGCAAATACTCAAATGCATGGTTCACTTTTCTTTTAAAAAATAAGCCTAAATGAATTTAGTTAGAAAATGTCAAACTTTTAATAAGTTTAATAGTTACAAAATGAATAAATGATTTAGCAAGGGCAATGCATACAATACAGACTCATTCTTTTAATCATCTTAGTAAATTTTAATCAAACATTTTATTGTAAATCAACAAATTCAAGAGGAAACAAATCTAAAAACACATAAACATAGGCTAAGAACTTAAATGTTTGTGTTAAATGTCACTCTGTCAGTTGTGCATGTAGAGGTCTATGTGGTTTTAGCAGACGTGTTGAGTCTTGATATGTTTTTCCTGTAATGTGTACAGAAGTGGAAAAGCTTGTGTGCATGCTATATAGAAAAAAATCAATAAATTAATTTGAAGATTTAGTAAAAAAATTAATCAAATTGTAAACCTAACATTTTACTAGCTTAATAAAAATAATTGTAAAATACCCATGAATACCTTGTTTATCATCAATTTTACACAAATACTTAAAACTATAATTTCAGGAGAGTGATGGTCATTTATAATAATTATTTCGCTCCTAAATCAAATTTCTAATGAGTTAAATTGCACACCTGTACTGTATATACAAATACATTGCAAATGAAATACAGTTAACTGACTGTACTAAAAGGTTACAAAAGTGAAAAGTCTCTTAAATGCATATCAAATTATGATCCAAACAAAACTGCAATTTTAGAATAAGTTTCTAAATGTCTTTTTATGGATCTATTTGTGATGAGACCTGCTGTTTATTTAGCTGTGTTCAGTTATAATGTTGCTAAAACAATACAGTATTAAAACAATAATAAAGCACCCACTGTAACTCATTTAAACTTAACAGATGTGCATTTACATTTTTTCTTGTTTTTCTTTAATTTTTGGTTCCCCAAACTGAACCATTCAGTCAAGAATCTTTTTTTTTCTTACATTTTTATAGTCTGAACCTTATACACGACAAATGACATTTAATGCAACAGAAAGCTTCTCTGTGTGTGAAAAGTTTTTTATGAAACCAAACAACAAAGCTTGGAAGCGTTTAGGAAGTTTAATTTTTAAGAGTGTAGTGTGAAAACTGTTTAAGCATAGCAACTTAATTTTCATTGTTAAAATTTGTGCAAACACTGTAAAAAAGTAAAAGTTGTATCAACTTTTCTCAGTTTAAGTGAAAAACTTAAGAAGTTCCTAAAATATTCTTAAAAAACTTTTTTATCCTAAATGTTTCACTTAAATTGAGTGTTACCAATTGTAAAAAAAAATGTTTAAGTAGAGCAGCTTTCAATTTATACACAGTGTATAAGTTTAATAAGATTATTGTTTAAAAACAAGGAACCATCAACACAATATATTTACATACTATAAACATATTTAGAATATAAAAAACTCTTTCAATCATATCAATGTATCTTTGTCGTTATGGTATGGTTGTTACCAGAATTATCAAAACAGAGTATCAAAACCTACACATGACTATCAGTACTATTATCAGTACATTGAAGTGTTATTTATGAAATATATTATGAACAAAACTTTGAATATGTAAGTTATGTGGCATCAGTATACATCTCATACATAACTACTGTATCAGTTTGTCTTTCTCTTCTGGAGAAATGTACAGCAGAATACTCCACTGACTCAGGTTCCTGCTCCTGCAAAAAAAGTTTAAATACGCTTTAAAGGTTATATTCCAGAAGTCCGGTATGATTTTCTATTTTCAAAGTCTACAGAGTACAAAATAAAAAGTTTCCAAAGCGTCACAACCAGAAGTTAACACATAAAACAAAATTTTAAAATGAAAAGACTTATAATAATCTGTGTTAATGTTAATTTCAACAATTACTAATACTTTATTAAAATCTTGTTAACGTTAGTTAATGCACTGTGAACTAACATGAACAAACAATTATCAGCTTTATTTCTATTAACTAACAATAACAAAGATTAATAAATACTGTAACAAATGTATTGCTCATGGTTTGTTCATGTTAGTTAATACATTAACTAATGTTAACTAATAAACCTTATTGTAACGTGTTACCCATAAAACAAATCTGTATAACTTTTAATACTCAATAAATGCTTGATAAAACAATAACACCTCATACATTCTATTGCATTTAAATTCTTGTATCATAGTTGTTATGTTTATTTTGTGGGATGTTAAAGTGAAAAAACATCAGCATATTGCCAGTGTAATGATAAGTAGCACACATGATTATTAATTGAAAAATTTTTTATAAACGTCTTTCCTTTGATTGTTTTAAATTCTACTGTATCATGTTTTCTTGTGTATTTGTTAAAGTCTATAGATAAGACTTTGCCATCTTACTTAAACTTAAAGTTTACCTTGTAATCGTGCTGTTGTGCTTGGTGTTCAGCAGCTGCGGCACAAAGCAGAAAAATTGCTTTGATTTTGAGATAAATCAGTTGTCTTTTCCAACGCAGGTTTACTCACTATTTTACTTTTTATTCAGTATTTATTTACTAAAGTTTTCATTCTTTATTTGTAATTCATTTAATCTGTTTAACCCTTTGAAAAAATTGTTTACCTTTTCTCTGTTTCTGTCTTTTGTGTTTTCTAATAATACCAAAAATGATTAGAATATTGAAAGTAAAAATAATAAATCCACCAAATATGAATGTCAGGATAAAAAAGATGTTTCCAGAACAATCCTCAGCAGTCACAGATGATTGATTATGATCTATAAAAACAGACATAGAGTAGATTACTTGTACATTTAAATGATCTCACAATTAAGGAATAAAATATGAAAATAATAAAACCACATTTAAACGAAAAACAAAAATATCAAACATACCATTTTTTAAGGTTTCTGTGTCATTTTTTCTTGACATATCATTCTTATCTGTGAAAGTGAAAACAATTTACTGTTACAGGTCATTTAGTGAGTGGCATTTACTAAACTGCACTGGGTTATTTACAACCCAGCTTTCCATTGGGGCAAAAAGGGACAATTCCAGCTATTGGGTTAAATTAACCCAAAACATTTTTATATTTGTCCCAACAATAGGTTAAAACAACCCAGAAATTAAACTCAGTAGGTTTGTTTCGTTCATTTTGGCGAAATGCTGGATTGTAAAAAACAGCATTTTTGTTGTGTGTGGTGTCTTTCAACAATTCCTTTACATCACAAATGCAGACTTGCTTAAGAGAGAGAAAGACAAATAATGATAAATATATTATTATGACAATGAAATAGTACTATTTCTTAAACAGATTACCTTTCACTTTAAGTCTGGTTCCATTGCCGAATTTCATTTTATATCCCATAGCTCCACAAAAGTAGAGGCCAGCATCAGAAACATTCACATCCAGTATTGTTAAAGAGGTGGATTTAAGGTACAGATCCATGATCATCTGATTCATTGTAAAATTGGCAAAATATCGTGGCTCCACATTTTGACGACGACTCTCTGTGTATACCATGCACACAGTTGTTATTGGAACAGCATAAGCTGTTTGCTTGAACCAGCACAGGTCTCCAGTAACATGGATGTTGTGTTCACACCATATTGCAACATTTTCTCCTTGCAGAACCTCTATACTGACCGCTGGACACAAAACAGTGAAAAAACCTGAAACCCATTAAACGATGAAATTAATACGTAACATACCACAAAATTGCATTATTGTATTACTAAAATGTGTGATTTCACAACTGTCTAATGATTTTAAAATGAAAAACAACTGTATCTCATCAATTACAGTTTAAATTACCTGTGCCAAACAGCATTAAAGTTGTAGTTGAAATATGCAGCATTTCTTGACTCAAACCAGGGCTGAAGAGAAAATTAGGTGGACGATTTAATGTGTTTTATAAATTGTATAAGAAGGAGGAGTGGCTTTTGTCAAAGACTATGCTTGGACTGAAAAAATGAAAAGTCAAAAGGAGACACACAGCTGCAGAGAGCAAAAAATAATAATAAAAAACAAAATATGAAATTATTAAATAAATCGTCAACTGTGTGGTTACCATCATTTATCATATTATATTTTTTTCTTTTTTTAGAAAAACCTTTGCAATTATTTAGAAAAAAGTGTAAAATGTTTGAACTGAGATAGGGACTTTTACAATGTTTTTCACCAGCAGGTGGCGCTATATTTAGGTGTTTCAAGCGGTTCAAAACAGTGAATCATTTTTCAAAGCAATTGGTTCAATTGATTCGAAGCTTCGAAAAGCTTTGTTTCTCCCATCACATGATTGTAAAACATACAATAACTCAAATGAATACTGATAATAAAATAACCTAAATACATAATAGTAAAATAATTATTACACATAAATTGTTAAATTTACATAGATTATAATTGATTCCTTCATATTTTGATAAATAAGTAGTTCTTCAAACAAATGAAACAAAGCGTTACAAGGATAACAATTGACCAAGGAGATATAAGAAAGGGTATTTTGTTTGTGGTTATGGAAACTGAAACACATCTATAGTGTAAATGATGTTTATGTGGTTTAGCTGCAGTGAGATGTGTGATTGAATGTTTGGTTGTCCTGTGAGAAACGGTTAAACCATGCAAGTGCACTCGCTGCACACAAACATTTATTTTTAAGTTGGGCACTGGCTATTTCTTTTAATATCATAAAATTATTTGTATGAATGTGTTTTTTGAAAGTGTATTCACCTAAAGCTGTGGGTTTTGACCATCAATCTTCTTGCAAAAAAACATAACTTGTGGTTTTCTGTTTTAGAAACTAAAGCGTTATAGACTGAAGAGTCCTGCAACAAAATTTAACTTCCATTAAACAACAGATTCACTTGAACAGCTATCAAAATACAAAATAGTTAATAAAAGTTCAGTAAATGGAAGAAAAATATGCAAACATTTGAACAATTTAAATTGGTGTAACTATGAAATGTACACTGTAAAAAAATTCCGTAGAAATTGCAGCTGGGTTGCCGGTAATTTACCGTAGATTTAAATTTAAGTTTTTTACTGGCAATATTTTGTTCAAAGTTAAATGAACATTAAACATTTACAAGTCTTTGTCTTTACAGAGTAAAACTAAAAAAACAGCATCAAGCAAAACATTCTGGGAAACAAAATCTGAAGCAAAAAACAGAAAAAGGTTGATGATCATTTCTGGTTCCCAGAATGCTTTGCATGAGGCTGTTATTGTATAGCTTTATTCTGTAAAGATAAAGACTTGTTAATATTTAAAATTTATTTAACTTTGAACAAACTCTTGCCAGTAAATAACATAAATGTAAATCTACGGTATACCGGCAACCCAGCTGCAATAACATTGTAATTTCTAGGGATTTTTTTTACAGTGTAGTGTATACTTTTGAATGGATGTTATTGTCTGTTCTTATTTATTGGAGGGAAACATTTTCTTGTGTTGTGAAAGGGCCGGAATGAATCACACCTAAACTTGACTCACCCTACCTCATAAGTCCTCTGGTAAACCTCAAACTGAAGGCATACAGGCTAGATGTGCACAATGACTTATGGCTGTCATGAAACTCATGGCTGGTTACCAATGTCAAGCTCAGGAAATGCAGCTCAAGTAGACTTTTACACACATTCAACCAGAAATTCAAATGACATGAATAAACATTTTTGTTTATTCAAACAACATGTATTTAATTACAACTTAATTTATTTAATGTGTTTTACGATTTTACAAATAATTTTTCTGATTAATTGACTTTTGTATTAACATTATTGGCTGTTATTTGTTCATCCTGCAAGTGAATGGTTGCATGTTACAGCTTCAGCTGCTCCATTAAAACCTTTTATAAGTGTTAAAATGCCAAACTACTGTAGGAGAAGGAGAGTAATGTGGTTTTATTTAAAGGGGTGTGGTTTATTTTATAAAACTATGCCAAACCTGTCGATCAACAACAAAACAGCAGTTCTTGGCAAACACACACTGTAAAAATGCTTAGTTATTTAAAAACCCAGCGTTGGGTCTAAAAGGGACAAACTCAGCCCCGACCAATTCAAATCTGTCTAATATGACCATATTCTCTATAAAACTCACTTATTACACATATTCCTATACTATAACTTCAGCAATATCAGCATTTTGTTGGTATCAGGATTAGCAAAAAGCATGTATCAAAATAAATAAATGAATAGCACAAAATGTGCTGGGTTGTTTTAACTCATGGTTAAATAACAATAAACCAGCTGTTTTCCAATACTGACCAAACCCTGGATTAAAACAACCCAGCACTTTTTAGAGTGTAATAGTAACAGTAACGTGCTGATTATAAAAATAAATATTTTATGAACAAAAGTTTGAATAAGTGAGTTATGCATCATGTGGCATCAGTATACATCTGATACATATCAGTACGCTCTTCGGCTCTCTTGGGTTTCTTTTTTGATAAGTGCACAGCAGAATATTCCACTGAATCAGACTCCTGCTCCTGCAAAAAAAAAAAAAAAACATATTCATATACAGACAAAAATATAGAAAATATAGGCCTTAAACTAAAACTTCCAGAAGTTAATACAAAAAAAATACAAAATATAAAAATTTACAAGCTGATATAAACAACACATAATTTCAATCTTTAGAACAGGCATACTGTATAATAAAACTTAAACAAATCTGAATAGCTTTAAATTTTAATAATAATGATGAATTAGTTTAACTATACAATAAAGTAGTTGGAGTAATATAGTTGATTGGTTTATTTTACTGTATATTTTTTGGATGTTTGAAGGGGTAATTTAACCAATAACATCTGCATATTGTCCACATCAATAATTTACCCAGCGGTAGAAAATATCTAACGTGTCAAAGAAATGCAAACACAAATTATGATGACTTTTTAATCAGAGGTTTGCTCTGACTTATAAACTGAGATTGAAATGTTTTGAGTTTTTATGTTTTAATATTTTTTATTTTCATTAGTGTTTCAAATTGTAAGACTCCCCCCCCCCTTTAAAGTTTTACCTTGTGATCTTGCTGTTGTTCTTGGAGTTCAGCCGCTAGAGAAATTGAAATTAATTGTTTTGATCTTGAGATAAATAAAATTTGTTTCCGAATTTTATGTATTTATTTACAAAAATATTATTTTCTATATTTGTAATTCATTGTAATATATTTAAAACGTTTAACCATTTACCAAAAGGACCATCACCTTTTCTTTGTTTCAGTCTTCTGTGTTTTCTGATAATTGCCCAAATGAGCAGAATATTGAAAGTAAAAATAATAAATCCACCAAATATGAATGTCAAGATTAAAAAGATGTTTCCAGAACAATCATCAACAGACACAGAGGATTTATCATGATCTATAAAAATAGACATAATATTACTCTTACAATCAAATGACTTCACAAAAGAGCAATAATATGAAAGTAAACACAAATCAACATCCACATTTTCACTACTAAATTAAAAACTGAACTAAAATATCAAACATACCATTTTTCAAGGTTTCTGTGTCATTTTTATCTGAATAAATAAAGACAATTTACTGTTATGAGTCATGACATTTACAAAGCTTTGCAAAATTTACTTTTTCACAATGCAGACTCAATTAAATGAGATGAAAACAAAATGGACAAGACAATAAACTAGTAATATTTCTTAAACAGATTACCTTTCACATCAAGTCTGCTTCCATTGCCAAATTTCATTTGATATTCAGCAGCTCCACAAAAGTAGAAGCCAGAATCAGAAACTTTCACATCCAGTATTGTTAAAGAGGTGGATTTACGGTACAGATGCATGATCATCTGATTTATTGTGAAATTGGAGAAATATTTTGCCTCACCACTTTGAAAACTATGAGTGTACTTCATGCACACAATTTTTCTTGGTACAACATAAGATGTTTGCTTGAACCAGCACAAGTCTGCAATAACATGGATGTTGTGTTCACACCATATAGCAGCATTTTCTCCTTTCAGAACCTCTATACTGACCACTGGACACAAAAGTGTTAAAAATCCTGAAACCCAAAAAAGTGAGAAAAAAGATTACACTTTGCATTATTAAAATCTGACTCCACAATTTAAAGCTCTCTTATGTATCTAAAATTGAACCTGTATCTTACAGTAAATAATCATTCTTACCTGTGCCAAACAGCATTAAACTTGTAGTTGAAATATGCGGCATTTCTTTACTGAGTCAAAACAGGGCTGGAGAGAAGATTAGGTGGGCAATATCAATGTGTTTTATATGCGGTAGAAGAAGGAGGAGTGGCTTTGTCAAAAACTAACTGTGATTGGACTCCAAATAAAAATATCAACAGGAGACCCACAGCTGCAGAGAGACAAAATAATCACAAAATATGAAATTAAACATAACGAAAAATAAACATGAGCGTAAACATACAGTGACATATCATAAATAAATCAGTGTTGTACCTTATAATGGTTCCTTTCCTAAATACTGGCTTAACATTAAAACAGGCCTTGTGTCTTATTGGTGTATAGTTGATTTGTCTGTCATCTAATTGTTTTCTGTAAGATTAAATCAGTTTAGGAGATGTGACCTAGAGGTCAAAGGCTTTGACAACATTTAGTGCAATGGTGCTGTGGTTGAGTCTGAATTCGTCTCTAATGCTGATGTTACAATTTCCTTATCTTTTCCTACACTGATTTTTGGATAAAAATTGTGAAATTTCTTTTAAAATATATTTTATGATCTAAGTCATATAGCTCTCATAATGAGTGATGCGGTTGCTCAAATCTCTTCATTAAGCTGTATGATTTGAGATAACATAATATATTCATAACATTAATGTTGTGGGACTTGTTACACACCAAAAATGAATACTTAGTTAAGCATTGGTAACAGTTATGGTTACATTATTTACATTTAATGTAGTTCTAAACGTAGGTTCAGGAGGAGCCTAAACATTCAGGACTGTCAATCATCATTAAAAACATGTAAGGCCATCTCCATGCCTCTGCGCTAGCTGCAATTCTTCTGGCATAACTCCTCCTTCCCTTTTGGGTGTGTCCTTTTAAATGCAAATGAGCTGATGAAATGCAGACACTGATTGCCATGATGGTTTGATGAAATTGAAACTCAATTATGCTGTCAATTTTCTCTCTCTCTCTCTTTAAAGTTATCTTAGTCTGATCTGTTGAATGTCACTGTAAAGTTTGTTTTCACGTTTAGTTTAGTGTTAGTCTAGTGTTGTATTTATCTTTTCTTGTTTTACCCCCTTGTGGGTTTTGTTTTTCCCAGTTTGTTTAATAAAATCCCTTATTAAGTGTGCTTACAAAACTTAAAAAAAGCACTTATTGTTCTTCATAAGTTTTCTTATTCCGCCCTAATTTTTGACCAGCTCCTGTGACAAGACCGTTTGAGGCAGGCAGTGCCGCTCTAAGTTGCTTGAAGACATGAGGTCACAGATCAATGTCGTTCTTCCGCCATATTGGATTGAACAGAAAAGCTAAAAAAAAGATTCACAGGTTACAAATTTTGTCCGAACTTCACGAAACTGGACGTATACATGATCCTTGGACCAAGTCTCACAAAACTTACTAGAAGGATTTTTTATTTTTTTAGAAGCGTTTGCCCATCACCGTCCAAAAGATACCTGTGGTGTAGTCGCCAAACAGGAAGTAGTTCATTTCTCAGGAAATCTTTCACATATTGAAACCAAACTTTGTACATGAACTTGGGACTCCAATGTGAGGATGCACAAGATAAAAAACATTCTACAATTTTACATCATTTCACAGATCACGTTAGTGACCGGCGGCACCAGAGCCCAAATCCATTTTTTGTTTCTTTAACGTCTGCACTGCACGTCAAAAATCCTAACACTTTGGTTATCATACATTTTTTATCTTACATTGAACACTTAAGTAATTATAAAATTATTTTCTTTTCAGTTCTCTAAGCTCTTTAAATGTTAAAACACATTACAACATTTATCCAGGACCAAACTGCTACACAGGCCCCAACTTAAGTTTTCTTAAGACATAAATTGAGAGCAAAACATTAAACACAGACTTTTCTGTTTCCCTATTGATCCAACTATAGCTGCATCAAAATTGTTAGACGCCAGAGATCCAACTTCAGATCCAGTTCACTAGATCTTTCTAATGTCAGGGAAAATCACTCAGTCTTACTGTATAATAGACTTGTGAAGACAATATAACACCAACATAACATCAGCAGAAAAGTGCACTTGTCTCCACCCTTTTTTGTTGTCTTATAGACGGTTTCAGCAGTAACAACATAAACAAATATAGCATAAAACATAAAAACATAAATGGCTTTTGTGGAACAAGCGTAACTTCAGGTAAACTTCCACAAAGAATCAATAACAACAAGTTAGCTTGTTATCCGTTTATTTAGCAAAGCTAAATAAATAACAAGCAGATTACCTTAGTTCAAATTATAGCTAAAGCGTATAAAAAACTACACTGAGCAAGCGTTACTGTGTAAAATGTCTACTGTATAGTGTATACAATATTAACTACCGATCATCTGCCAAACCTCCCTTCATATAGCGGTGATTCATGATCGCTGTCTCCCCTCGTCTTTAGGAAACCAAAACATTTATTATTTTTAACTAGGGATTTGTTCCAGAGTTCTATTATCACTAGTCCGACCATTAAACAAACAGAGACCAGAAGTTAAAAAAGGGGTCAAAATATGTACCCCAGCCATCACTGAGGGTATGCCTTTTCAAAAGTACAGCTGTGCATCTAAAGAGTTCATATTGGCATCTCAAAGGTAAATATTGGTACCAAATGTTTTAATTTCTGACTGTATTGGAACATGAAGACCTTTTAAAAGGATACCGCCTCAGTGACAGCTGTGGTTTGACCATTTTTTTTAATCACTTCTGCATTACTTTCTTGATTATACTTCCATGATTTCATATGTAGTATACTGTATTATACTCTATTTTAGATAACCACAAAAACAATAATCACTTCACTTTTAATGAGTAAGTTATAAATAATTCAGACTAAACAATTAAGTATATCAGATAAGGACTTTAAATAATGACTGTGTGTGAAGGTATGGTTGATCATGTAAGTGGAGAAATACTAAATATGGCCAGATCACAACTTTGTCCTTAACTATGACACTGAGGTGTGGTTGCAGTATATGAGGTATGGAAACTTTTGCCCACAGAGATCAAAGCAGCATTTAAGGCCTGTGTTTTTTTTCTGTTTTCAGAGTCAAAGGTTGACCGCAGCTTAGACGCATTGAATTTAACGTCTTCAATGTGAATGTGCTCTTTGGCTGTGCATTGTCAAGGCCTGTGTGCTACTGCACATCAACACAAAATTGCATTTACAGTTGTGCACTGAAAGAGAAAAAAACAACACAAAAGCCAAACACAAAAGGGAGTCTGAAGATCTGATCTAAAGTGTCAGTGTTGCACAATAGTGAATTACTCATAAAGCTTGGTGTGAATCTGTAAAGTCTGACACGAAAAGACAGAGAGAGAGAGAGAGAGAGAGAGAGAGAGAGAGAGAGAGAAAGAGAGAGAGAGAGAGAGAGAGCAATTACATCAAGTCACCATGAATCAAACAGGCAACTGCTAACACTGCTGTTTTAAGTTAAAGGGACACTCCACTTATTTGAAAATATGCTAATTTTCCAGCTCCCCATAGCTTAAACATTTAAGAAACCTTAAATTTGATCCAAAAATTTGGCCCAGTCAGATTCTCCAAGTTCTTGAATAGACCTTTAATTCTGTTACAGGAGGCTCATCAGAAAATAATGAGAGTTAAAAGATACAAAGAATTGTGTATTCATACAACTAGTGATGGTAAAAACCCACATGTTGATGAGTCACTGATGTTTACTAAGGTGATGCATTAATTTTTGAATACACATGGTTTACAAATAATACAGTATACAATAAATTAACAAGTGCACTGTAAAAAAATAAATGTGTGCGTGCCAGTGAGTGACCAAACATTTACTCACACCTCTCGCTGCAGCTAAACCACATAAACATCATTTACACTATGGATTTCAGTTTCCATAACCACAAACAAAATACTCTTTAATTTTGTAGTGTGATGAAAAAAGTCTAAAAGCCATATTTGAGAAAAACTATATCGTATAATTGTGATCACACTTCTATGATGACACCAAATCTCTTTGATTTATTTCTGTGAAAAAGCTGCGAAATTACATTAAGAAAAAAAAGGTAGCACTTTTAGCATAGCTTAGCACAATCCATTGAATCTGATTAGACCATTAGCATCGCTCTCAAAAATAACCAAATAGTTTCAATATTTTTCTTATCTAAAACTTGACTCTTCTGTAGTTACATCGTGTACTAAGACCAACGGAAAATTAAAAGTTGTGATTTTCTAGGCCGATATATGGTGAACTATACTCTCATTCTGGTGTAATAATCAAGGACTTTTCTGCCGTACCATGGCTGCAGGAGGGGCAATGATAAATGACAATGACAAATATTTCACTAGTTCGCCTGCGCATTCAGATCTTAATGATTAATGATAAACAAACTTGTCTTGCTGTCCTTGAAGGGAGCTCTGCAGCTGAGCTCTGAACCTTCAGAGAGAGCGAACCTGAGGCCGGGGCTTGAGCCCCAAGTTCACATCCCCCTTGCAACAAAAATGCACAGAGGAAGAAAAAGAGCAAATAAGGAGGATATGGGGAGGAGGAGGGATGCCGGAAAAACTGCAGCTGGACCCAGAGGGGGGAAGGCTGCCTTATATATGCCCATAATCATGATTGACAGACCTGAACGCTTAGGCTCCTCTCGAACCTACGTTTAGAACTACAAATATTTGTATGTATGTTGGTTTGATTTAGAATTTCCTTAATTTAGAAATTCATTCATTGGGATGACTCATTGCAATGTACAGTATCGCAAAGCTACCCATCACTATATAATTTCCTCCTTTAAACTCGCCTCGTGCCGCATTACCACCTTGGGTGTGCATTATTTTCAAATAATTTAACAGACCGTCATCAATTATTCCTTACCTATGAAGGTCACTGGATAAAATACAGACTTAAATTCTTTTAATCATCTCAATAAATTTTAGTCAAGCAGGATTATATTTCAAATAAATAAATTTAAGTGGAAACAAATCTAAATCACATAAACACAGGGTAACAACTCAAATGTTTGTGTTAAATGTCACACTGTCAGTTGTGCATGTGTACAGGGGTCTGTGGTTTTAGCAGACGTACTTTGGAAAGTAGCGTTTCTGTCAAGTCAGTCATAATATGTTTTTCCTGTAATGTGTAAAAACTTATGTAAACCAACATTTTACTTGCTTATGTTACAGAGAAAACCGCAGGAAAAACATGTGAATGAGTATCTGTTAAGTTTAAATGAGTTAAAGTCCTGTGCGTGCTTCATTATCTTTTGACTGTACAGTAGCTTATTGTTTTTGCAACATTAAAACTAAACAAGGCTAAATAATCAGCAGGTGTCATTACCAAAATGTTTACTTTTTGTGTCATCACAAATATAATGATAAGCATAACAACATAATGAAAAAGTAAGCATTAAGAATAAATAGGAATAATAATTTTCACTTTCTCTCTTTGTCACAAATAAACTAGTTACAAGTATATGTTAAGCTCTTGAACATTGAAAGGTCATAGATGAACACCATGAAACTTGAATTTGCAGTTTGGTTTGGATCATAGTTGACTTTTCACTCTTGTAACCTCTTACAGTTACTTTACTTTGTTTGCAATGTTTGTGGTACAGCCATTGGTAATGATATCCACAATACTTGTTCCGAGTTATAGACTCATTTATTTAAAGTCACGTGATCAAAATAATAGCAGTGTGAAGTTTAATTAAATAATTAAATTAATTGTTTATTCTGTGAAAAAACAGCTCCTTTTGTCCTTTATTAAGAAAGAGGGGGAGCAAATGTTCAGCCGGTTGTTATAAAATATATCTGCTGCTGAATTTTTATGTAAAATGGGCCGTTCCAAACATTGCTTGGAGGAATAACGTGATTTCATTAAAAAGTTGATCTGAGATGGGAAAACGTGTAAAAAATGCAGCAACGTTTTAGGATGCTCGGCTAAATAATCTCAAATGCTTTTAAATGGCAACAAAAACCCAGCACATGGAAGAAAACAAGCAACTTCTGTTAATAAAGATTGAAGAATAGTCAGGATGGCAAAGATTCAGCCTTTCATCACACCTCTAGTAGATCAAAGATTATTTAAAATGATCTGTAACTTCTGTGACAGTCAGAAGACATCTGATTAAACCCACTGTTTGCAAGAAACCACCATAAAGCAGCATTAAAAAGACATGCACAGAATCACATCAACACATCAACTGGCCCAAAGAAACATGGTGTACCATTTTGTGGCCTGATGAGAGTAAAATTGTTCTTTTGGGGTCTAGTGGTTATCAAGAGAACCTCAGGTGTCCCCCGTGTACTGAATTCAAGTCCCAGTACTGTAAAGACATGAAAAATCATGGTATGGGGTCGGGGATGTTTTTATACCGTGTTGTACCCATATTTATCATATACAAGGGAGCATGGAACAGTTTCAGCATGGAACATAATCTCTTCAAGTCTCATACTTGAAGAGATTATGTTGCCCTTTGCAAAAGAGTCTCTTAAATGGCAATCAAGACAACAACCTCAAACACACAAGCAATCTTGATCCCAAACAAAAATTATTGAGCTCAATCCCCTGATCTCAATGAAAACTTGTGAGGTGACATTACAATGTAGTTTCTGGAGCAAAACCTAAAAATTGACAAGAACTGTGGATCCTGGGCTGAAATATCTGTTTCTAGGTGACAGAAGTTGGTTGACTAAATATTAGAAATTCAACAGTTTAAAGTCAAGTTAAATCTTAAGAAATTTCGTCAGTTTTAAGTATCTGAAGAGAAAAAGGTTGAAACTATTTTTTTGAACAGCTTAATATTCATTTTCTTTGCTTCCCTTTAAAAGAAGAAGACAGGCTTGTACATTTTGTTAATGCTTTGATTTGGAATTGAACGTGTAATGTTTCAATACATTTAAAATAAGGAAATAAAACCTTTTTATTATTTTTTTTCACTTTTTTAGTATGCTTTTTATTTAGGAATATTATTAAAACTCAATCATATCAATATATATTTGTCGTTATGGTATGGTTGTTATCAGAATTATCAAAAGAGAGTATCAAAACATAGACATGACTATCAGTACTATTATCAGTACACTGAAGTGTTATTTCTGAAAAATATTTTATAAAATTTGCTTTTAGTGAGTTATACATCATGTGGCAACAGTATACATCTCATACATATCTATTGTATCAGTTTGTCTTTCTCTTCTTGAGAAATGTAAGGCAGAATACTCCACTGACTCAGGTTCCTGCTCCTGCAAAAAAAGTTCAAATATGTTTTAAAGGTCATAATCTAGATTTTTCTTTTGAAGTCTCTAGGTAGAATTTTCTATTTCCTTCTCTGCAGAGTATAAAATAAAAAGCCTCAAAAGCTTCACAGACAGAAGATGAGACTGATCTTATAACTTACAAACTTAGAAAAAGGCAATAGGCATATCATAAAACTACAACAATCTGTATTTAATTCCAGAAAATGCTTGAAAAATTACAAATAATAACACCTCATTTATTTTTTTAAATTTGGAAATAACATTGTTGATTTATTTTGTTGATTTTGTGCGATGCTAAAGTGGAATTTAACTTAAAACATGTTGCCAACGTACACCAATATTTAAAAACATGTCAAAGAAATAGTAAGCACTTATGATTATTAATTGAAAAACTCCTCATTAGAAATTGAGATGGGATTGTTTAAAACTTTATTATATTTTCTTGTGTATTTATGTCTTTGCCATCTTACTTTAAAGTTGACCTTATAATCTTGCTGTTGTGGTTGGTGTTCAGCAGCTACAGCACAAAGCAAAAAAGAAACAATCAATTGTTATGATCTCTAGATAAATGTTTTCCAAAGCAAATTTCCTTACTTTTTATTTAGACTTTATCTACTGGAGTTTTCATTCTACATTTGTAGTTCATTTGATCTGTTCAACCCTGTGAAAAAAAACGCTTACCTTTTCTTTGTTTCACTCGTCTGTGTTTTCTAATAATAACCAAAATGAGCAGAATATTGACAGTAAAAATAATAAATCCACCAAATATGAATGTCAGGATTATAAAGATGTTTCCAGAACAATCATCAGCAGACATAGAGAATTTATCATGATCTATAAAAAGATAGGAGTAATATAACTTAAACATTCAAGTGATGTCACAAAGAATATACATAGGCTATTTACAAAAAATATTATCTGGGAGTAAATCAAAATACACACACATTTTAACTACTGACTACTGAAATCTAATAATGAGACGGACTTCAATTAATAGGATCAAAGTTTGATTTCTCACACTGATTTCACATTGATTTCAATCTTTGACATGATCTTACTCAGTCAATAATATTAAAGATAACAAGATAACATTTTGTAGCATTACTTTATGTAAAAAACAGTAAATTAAATTCAAATATGTCTTCTGCTGGGTTTACACAGGCAGCATCACAAATTATACATTAAAATCAAACATACCATTTTTCAAGGTTTGTGTGTCATTTTTTCCTGACATATCATTCTTATCTGGATAAGTGAAAACAATTTACTGTTATAAGGCATTTAGAGACAAACTAAACTGTGGTGTCATTAAACATTTACTTTTCATCAAAGATACAGACTTGCTTGAGAGAGTTAAAGACAAATAATGATAAAGATATAAACACATTATTAAGACAATGAATAATATTTCCTGAACAGATTACCTTTCACTTCAAGTCTGGTTCCATTGCCAAATTTCATTATATAATCCACAGCTCCACAAAAGTAGAAACCGGAATCAAAAACATTCACATCCAGTATTGTTAAAGAGGTGGATTTACTGTACAGATCCATGATCATGTGATTCTTTGTGAAATTAGCAAAATATCGTGGCTCGAAACTTTTAAGATTATCCGTGTATAGCATGCACAACATTTTTATTGGTACAGCATAAGATGCTTGCTTGAACCAGCACAAGTCTGCACTACTACCATATGTGTTGTGTTCACACCATATAGAAACATTTTCTCCTGGCAGAACCTCTATACTGACCGCTGGACACAAAACTGTGAGAAAACCTGAAACCCAATAATAGAAAATATGCCACAAGCTTACATTTTTGCATTATTAAAATGTGTGATTCCACAAATGAATGTATCTAAAATTAGATGTATAGTAAGTACCTCATCAGAAAATTATGTTACTTAGATTATAATTCTTACCAGTCCCAAACAGGATTAAAGTTGAAATATCCAGCATTTCTTTACTGAGTCAAACCATGTTAGAAGAGGAGATTACAGGTGGGCGATATCAATGTGTTGTTATACAGTAAGAAGGGGAGGCTTTTGCCAAAGACTAACTATGATTGGACAACACATGAAAAGGTCAAAAAGACCCACAACTGCAGAGAGCAAGATTATTCACAGAATGTTCATTTAACTTTGAACAAACTGTTGAGTAAATGACCTACATTTCATTTCAGACCTACGATCTACAGTAATTCTACTGTCATTTCTACAGACATTTTTAATAGTGTTCCTACGATCACAAATGCAGACATGGTTTTAATTTTTTACTGTCCTTACCATACCAATCTGTTAAGTTCTGCTCAAGCTATATCAATTTCAGAATTTGCAGATTCCTAATCTTTAATTAAACTGATTTTAGAATAAAAATGGTAAAAGACCATAAATAATATTTCAAAAAAATTCTTCATGCATTAGTTTTCAGCACAAGCAAGCTCTTGGAAGAATTCTTAATGTGGGTATTTGTTGTGGTGCACATTTTTTTTTATCTTTCCATAGGGCCATCTTGTGGCAGTTTGATGTAAAAAATTATGATGGCTGTAAACGTCCTGCTTTACCTTCTGTTTTTTGTGCTGTTATCTATCTGGCATAAGTAAAAAATACCTTTATAAACAATGTTTAATTTCAAGTGCTTTCTTTCTGGGAAAGTAGATATAAACTTAGATATAAACAAACAGTAATAAAAAATAATGTAGAACATTAAATAAAAAGTCAAATAAAATACATAATTGTTTAACTTATTTTTTTTCTCTTAAATTGTTTAACAATTTAAAATTGAGTAACAATTTGTTACCCAATCCATTGGTTGTAATTCAATAACCTATATTTATATATAGTGATCTATTTAATGAAAAATATTCAATTAAGTGAGCAAGTGAAAAGGTTACAGTAATGACTCGTGAGAATAATCTAGAGTAAAAGTTACCAGCATTCACGATACACAATCCTGCTCTCAGTTGGTCTTAATGTATGTTTGGATAAAAGTCTAAACCCTACTGGAAGTAGATGTAGATCCTTATGAGCAGGATCCAGCAGAAACTTCCCACCCTTTACATGCGTTCAACTTCATTAGAAACACAATAAACAGATAGAATGGCTTAGCCTTGCAAAGAAGTGTCAAAATAGGTGGAACTTAGTGGCCCGGAAGTCGTATATAATTGGTTACTTACGATAGGCCAAACCAATTACAATAAAATATTTTATCTGTATCTTATTATTTCAATTCAACTGTTATTAAAGTGTTTTAACTGTCGTTTAAAAAAAGTAAATAGTTGTTAAAATCGCTGCTAAAGCAGCTGAAGGAAGCCGTTGGTCACATGGTTCTTGTTACTTTTCTTTGCGCTGATACGACTGCCCAATCAAAATCATTTGTAATGACACCATAAACATTTTATTTTTATACATACTACATGGGCAGATTCGCATTTGTACATAACATACTTATCTTTTTTTGAAACCGATTCAATCGGTTATGCATTGTGAAGTGCAGATTTTTAAATAAGCTAAAAGGCGCGCGGAGATTTCAATACTGTTTAATAGAGCATTTGGTTTTCTGGGCCACCGAACGCCCCATGTATCCTATCGAAACGAGTAATCGCTGATATACACCGCCCAGTATTGAAGTCCGATCCCCATCCCGTGTCTCAGCCAACCCGCTGTCAGCCCTTAGCGAGCGCTCATAGCGTTGGCCACGTACCCGGGCCACGTCGCGGTGCTTTCGCCATCTTTCAGTCAGGGAATGCTGCCTTATTTAAAAGCGTTGTAAGGGAAAACTTCAGCACTTCAAAGCGTCGGACAACCTGTCCTCCAGATACACTTCAGTTACTCATTCATCAGATATACACAAACATGAACATTTTCAGACTGACCGGGGATCTCTCCCATTTAGCAGCCATCGTCATCCTACTCATGAAAATATGGAAAACCAGGTCGTGTGCAGGTGGGTAGTGCATTGATTTTGTAATAAGTTGTATTGTTTTAGTGTATGTATTGTCGGATCTTTAGATTTGATTGATGTTTATTTGACAGATCCGGGCAGCTCCCGCTCATCTGTGTAGTAAACCCTTGCTAGGCCTCATTTGAAATAAATAGAGTGGATGTTAGTAATTGATAACATTTGTTTGTATGTAATTCTGTTTTGTGCATTCGCATTCTCTAAAAGCGATACATTAAGCGTTACTACGCCTTTGCCAGACGTACCGCCCCCAGTGAGTTAAAGTTTATTTTTCTGAAGAGATACATGACATAAAATTCAAGCTACACTTAAAAAACAGAGATTTAAACAAAAAAATTTTTTAGAAACAAAGTTTGTCTGTTTTGCATAATACGTACTTATCAGGCTCTAGATAACTAGTATCTTCATTCATTCATTCATTCATTCTGACTGTATGCTCTGACCTCTGACGTGGCAACAGGATGTCATTATAATATTACTACCAATTGAAAGTTAGTTTAACAAAACATGTATATCTATCTATCAGCTAAGTAGCTGTTTTTTAATTATATGTTTATTTTAGTGTCATGATTGGTTTTGAAATGGTATTGTCAAATCAGTCCTAAGTTAACTTGTTAATGCTTTTTATAACAGAAATGATTGTTGTTGTGTACTACGTGGATTTGCTTTAGATTTATAACAAAATAAATATAGCAAAATAAAATTATAAATTAAGGTTTATTGTTTTTTGAGGTGTATAAGTTAAAGGAACTCACATTTGTTGTAATATCTTGTGTTTTAGGAATATCTGGAAAGAGTCAGATACTCTTTGCCCTGGTTTTCACCACTCGATATCTGGACCTTCTCACTTCATTTATTTCCTTGTACAACACCACCATGAAGGTAAGAGTGACCAGACTTAAGTTTTATTCATGCCAGTTCCCCACCAGGTCTACTCTAGATTCTATGCTGTACAACTTGTTTTATACATATACATAATATGTAACCTGTATTGTTCTTTCCCTGTGTCCCGTGCAGTTCATCTATATTGCATGTGCCTATGCCACAGTTTACCTGATCTACGTTAAATTCAAGGCCACCTATGATGGCAACCACGACACTTTCAGGGTGGAGTTCCTGGTCGTCCCAGTTGCTGGCTTGGCATTCCTTGTCAACCATGATTTCTCTCCTTTGGAGGTAAGATTGAAGGCACAGTCTTTTTAAAGCCTTAACTTGCATTATATTTTCTATTAAAGTTAAATGAAAACACTGCTCTGTTATGTATGTTATGTACAATTCTGTATGTACCTTCTGTGTTTATACTTCATTTGCACCTTGCATTGTATTTCTAGATATTACATTATAGCTGGTCTTTGTCTTTCAACCTCAGCTTTGCACTCCATTAAGATCTTTATTGTATATAAATTTTATAGTAATTTATTTACATATTGCTATTTGCACGTCTGGTTTGTACTTGTACTCTGAGCAATGACTTCAAACTTGAGTCTAATCTAACTTAAGATATTGTCTCATTTGTTGTCATTTGTTTTTATTATAGATCCTTTGGACCTTTTCCATATACCTGGAATCTGTGTCCATCCTCCCTCAACTTTTTATGATCAGCAAAACTGGAGAAGCTGAGACCATCACCACTCACTACCTGTTCTTCCTCGGTCTTTATCGTTGCCTTTATCTCTTTAACTGGATCTGGCGTTTCTACTCTGAAGGCTTCTTGGACCTGATAGCCATTGTGGCAGGGATCGTTCAGACAATCCTGTACTGTGATTTCTTTTATCTATATATTACAAAAGGTGAGTTTCTGTTGGGTTATGCCATAAAACGTCATGTAATGTACAGTATTTCTTTCATAAATGTTAAGATGCTTTATGTTAAATGATTAAGGGAAAAGGGACGCAACAAAATGTTCAACTGTAAACTCAAATTTTTTTTATGTGGTTTGGCTGTTTGTTTACACGAAAATCTAACTTTAAAGACAGGTTTTTAAAAATAACGCCCTGTGTGTAAACTGCTTAAATGATTACAGTGACGGCATGCGCGAGTATAACCAAAACAACAAGATACTGAGTTTATTAACGCTTAGTTTACTAAATTTTGTCGCTTTACAGTCCAGGGTCACTTCTAGTAATAAACCTACATCATCATCCATCTGAAACAAAACTGCTCAATGCTTTTGACATCTTGATTGTTTGTATTCATCGCTCTGTAAAACAGTGTGTAAGTCAGGTGTGCACAAGCTTATGCTGCGTTCCAGGCAGGTTTTTGAGCGCGTGAATCACGACTTCAAAACCACGACTCAGAATTGGCAGCCTGTAACCCCTGTTTTTCCAACCTTCTACAAGTGAAAGTGCACTGGAACGGCAGTCAAACCCGTGACTTCCCACCCGTGAACTCGTACTAGATCGATGTACTCCCAGTTCAGAGTCGTGAGTCGTGGTTTTGAAGTCGTAATTTACGGTTTAAAGGTGCGTGGGACGTGGCATTAGTCCTGGAGGATTGGTAGCTCCAACCCTAATCAAACACATCTGAAGCAGCAAATGAAGGTCTCACTGAGCATACTAGAGGAACCTTTCTGTAGGCTGCGCCAAAAACTTAGGCAGCTGACTTGTTGCCTCGCTGCCTCACTAGGCAATGACTTTAAAGGCATGAAGGCAGCTCGAAGGAAATGCTTTCTGACAGCCTTTATAGGCAGCGTAATTGTTACGAAATCATATTTAGGAGAAATTATAGGGCCGTTTTTGACAGATTAGGCAGCTACATGCAGTGTTTGCAAATAAAGGCAACTTTTTACAGAGCATCAATTATCCGATTCACGATTTTACATTTCCTTTGGTGTAATGGTCTGCATAAGTTTATGTTAACAATATGCACACCCCAAAGTAAACGATGACGTGAGTTATCTTCTCCAACGTAAATCTCTTTTCTTGGACTACAACAAACATACGGATTGTAGGCAACAGTTAACTTCCTGGGATTTATGATGTAGTAAAGATCGACATTATCATTATTCCTCCCGCTTCTGACTCACTTCCTGCACCAAGTTTTAGGTTTTTTTTTACCATGGAGAGCTCCAGTGCTAATGGATTTACGAACGCACGGGACGCAGTCTGAGTGCGCACATGCAAACTTTCCGAAAAAGAAAAGATATGCACTTGCATTAAAGACATTTAAGGTGTGTCTTTGAGTGAGAGCGGAGAGAAATTCACGGAGATCTGCGCAAATAAGAGTGCGTGTCCAGTTTTGCACAATGGCAATTAAAACCCTTAAGGAGATGGATACGCGCTTGCGCATTATAGTGTGCTTTTGTACTTTCACTCAACATGCCCTCTCGACATTTGGCAGTAAATTAGCTCCTTAAATATTTTAAATCACTTTTAACAGAAACCATAATCAAGCTTATAAAATACAATCTGTATTTCTGTATTATACAATCAGTGTTTATTGCTGTAGTTAATGAATTTAAAGTGTTTGTCTAGGTTTTTTTGTGCGTTTATCTTTTCAGTTAATCCTTCACACCTCGTAAAACCCTTATTATATTCACTATTATAACACAAGACTTATTTTTTAGGCCATTTGATCATCAAGAAAATGCTTCTTAATTTAAGAATTGTTAGTATTTTTGTCTTTTTTTCAGTACAAATATCTAAGTAAAAGTCACTTTTCGCTCTTTCATGCAGCTTAATATATGATATGATCAATATTAATACCAGCTATATTCCAGCTAATATGTTATCTAAATTTGGGTGTCAATCTTTAAAAAGTAATTTTAGCATGCCAAAAACAATTTTAATCGTATAAAATGTATTTTTCCAACAACAAAATTATGGTCAGTGAAAATGCTGAGTGGCTAGTAACTTTGGAAAACCACTGGGCCCCTGTGGCTGGTGAGCAAAAAAAGTTAATGTCAAGCCCTGAGTATTACATATAAGAAGAGAGTGCGTCGCCGATAACCAAGTAAAATATTTAGAAACTGCAAAGCTAATTTACACGTACAGGATTGTGGGATATCAAAGAAAGTGAAGGATACATTTATGCTGCCTTTAAACAATGAGCAGATCAAACAGGAGACAGGAAGTGAAGTAAACATTGGACTGCAGAACTGTGTGGCCTTTTAGAATTCGAGTTTGTCATCTGCACTTTAGACAATTGATAAGACTGAAGTGACGCTATTACTGGTGCTTGAAGTAAATAAAAATTTTAAATATGCTTTAAATATGCTTTATAGAGGTTGCAGCTGCAAAAATGGGTGACACGTTGTTTGTTTGTTTGTTTTACATTCAAGGTTGAAGATTTAATAAATGTGGCAAACATTTGTTTTATAAGGATCAAGCATCAAAATCAAGCAGTAATTGGATTATCCTCTCACCACACTTATCAGAAAATCCATATCTTAGTATCTTAGTCTTTTAATGATTAAAATCACATAGCTTTGCTCCACATCTACAGTGGCTTAGATCAATAACCCACCACACTCTGTAGATGTCAATGGAGATCTGTTATTGAATGATGTTTGATCATTCAATTCAACCACATAATTTGTCCATTAGAAAGGGAAGAATTGTAACTTATTTTAGTTTTAACCATAAGTTTTACTATACTCTCAGAGAAAAGGTACAAAACCTGTCTTTGACCTTTGTACCTAAAGGGTGCATTGTAGTACCTCACAGGTACATATTGATACCCCTAACTTACATATCTGTACCCAAGTGTACCGTCCCTGTGACAGCTTTTTGTACCCTTTTTTCTGACAGTATACTTCAGTACAGTGGAATCTAACACTTACAAACAAGAAATTCCGGAATTGAAATATCTTTGCTTGTCTGTGATCTTTATGGGTCGAAACAAATAGTAAAAAGTGTGCTGGTGGGAATTTAAAAGATTATGATCTTTTAAGTTTGGTTGTTCTAATCTGAAACATTTAATGTATGAATAATGTGTGTCTTTCCATTTTTAGTGTTGAAAGGAAAGAAGCTGAGTTTGCCAGCTTAAGTGCCAAAAACAGGGGCTCTGACAGTGCACTGAAGGGCCACAGGACACAGACGACGAGTAAGATGCCTGAGACAAATCCATTACTGTTCTGTTTGAGCCCTCGTTCACATTAAGTGCTCTGGGACAGCATCGGATTAAAACGGTGGCCGTATCACTGCTTCTGCAGTCATCGGATTCCTGGTTTACGCATCTTGTCTTACCCTTTTTAATATTCTGTATAAAGGAAAATGTTCAAAAAATTTCTATGTGAAATGTGTTGTTATGATTTGACTAAAAACATCATGATAGAGCTGACCAATGCCTTAAATCTGGCTATGTTAAAAGTCAGGGACTGATTCTTTTGATGAATATTGGTTATGAATTTTCAATTTGACTAAATATAAATGTGTTTTCAAAAATATTCAGGAGTATTTGTTGGGCATTGCTCATTATGGTAAAATTGAGCAACGGAAATGAATGCCTCATTCAATTTTTCTATTGCAATAATAATTTCGAACACGGTGGTTTTCCAAAAAGTGGTCTGCTTTCTTATTTAAGCTCAAATAGCACAATCCCAGTTTTAATATGTGAGGAATTTGTTTAAACAGCTCAACATTCAGGTCCTAACCACTGTCTGGCAGCATATAATGTATTGACACTGCCTTTCTAAATGTAAATGGATTGTTTTATGATCTAACTATTGCATCTTACGAGTTTTGTCAGAGTAAGATTATATGAGGTTTCGTTTTTTGAGATTTTATTTTTTCTAAAATTTCACCCCCAAAATTTGATTCCACTGAATATTTTTATCAAATGTTTGATTTTCAATGGTGTAATCTGCAAGTAATTTGAAGAAGTGTGCATTGGTTTAAAAAATATTATTACGCTGCCATCTTTAAACACACATCTTGTTTTTTTATTATTTCAATGACTACCACTTTATTAGTTTTGTAGTTAAAGGTATTTGGTTTGCTTTTTGTTTTTAAACTGAGCTTTTGCATGATGTCACAGCCTCAAATAAAGATTTTATGGAAATTACTGCTTTTAAAAATGTATTTTTCCAGCACGGAAAACAAATGTTTGCAATATATAGTCCACCAAATTATATAAACTTTTGAATGTTCTCTGTCCTCTTTCACAACTAAATTGAGATTTCACATTGTGTGTGTGGTTAAATTTAGATTTCACATTGTGTGTGTGGAAATCTTAATTTGTTATGCTGATGTCTCTAAAGAGACTATTCGCAAGAATCTATATTTAAGACTTGATTAACAACATAAACCAGTTCACATTTTTTTAGATTAAAAAAAAGTGTTTACATTTGCTAACGTCACAAGAATCTCACCCCGTGACATTGCGCTGCTGGTGTCCCGCCCGGAACCTTTTATGCAGGAACTTTAAACCACACGGACACATTTTGATATTGAACAGTAAAAGGAAAACAACAATCAGAGCGGCGCTGTCGTATTTCACATCAGACCTTCGTAAACGCCTTCTAACATATCTTCATGTCGTGAAATCAAGGTCCGAAGAGCGATTTTAAGCTTGCAGAGTTATGGGCCGATGTCATATTCACTGTCGTTCATGATCGCGTAAGAAAATCTAGATTTGAAGATAAAATGTCATTTGGATTGGTTCCTCTACCAATCTAAGTTAGCGCGACATGACAGGCTTTCAGTCTCAGATCAGCTAGCAGATAGACCCAGGGAGACGTAAGTTACTTTAAATTTGTACAGATTAAAAGTGTCAGGATTTCGCAATCCAGTGTGTTGTCACGATGCCTGGTATGGTTGTGTTTGGACGCCGATGGCGGATCGCCAGCGATGATCTTGTGTTTCCTGGTGCTTTCGAGTTGTTCATTAGAGCCCTCTGGTAAGATATCAGCTAGCCACTTCTTTCGCATGACATTGGGTTGTTTATACAAACCTTCTGAGTTGCCTACCTAGACAGATCACAATCAGATTTTTTTAGGACGCCTTTAAAATAACTTTTTGCAAATTTATGCATAGACATGAATTATTACCATATTTATTTATGTGCACAAATGTTTACAAATGTTTACATGGCATTGCTGTTCCCAGAAAAACTGTCACATCAGGTTTTCACCACACAATTATTGTATCCAAAGATCACGATATTGGCGCGTTAATCGCTGGGATTTAAGTAATTGGTGCTGTCTCTTAAATTCATCCTAAATTGTTACAATATCATAGTTATTGACAATACCTATATACCAACCAGAAGATACCAACCAGTAAGAAAAATCATGGTAGTGCTTTTTCACTCTTTTTGGGAGTTGAAATGACATTTATTACAGTAAATAGCACATTTATTCAAAAGACTAAATCTTAATTTGACATTCTTATATTTTGTTTCTTAGGTGGATCGGGACTCTAGTTCTGTACATCAACCATAAAGGACGGTTTGACTGTCAAGGTGGTGCAGTTTTGCATAACTACCTTGTGGTTCTTCTTGTTCTTCTAGCTATCATCATCTTAACACTATGTGCTATTGTTTACATAAGTGCACAAGGTAAGGCTATTGAGTAGTCTAAACAAACGGTGTGATTTGTGCATATCTTTAATAGATCAGTATCAATGTAGTGCTGGAGTTGTCATCATTTGTTTTAGGAACCATTATGAATCCAGGGCCCCGACGCTCTATGCTAGCCCTGGTGTATCTCCGTGCTGTCCTGTACATCCCTGAGTTTGTATGGGCCTGTTTGGGAGCTGTGTGGGTCTCCGACAACAGCACAGGATGTGACCCAGCAGAGGTTGGAGCTGTGATTGGGGCTGTGATTTCGAGGTAACTGAAACTTACTAGAACCATCATTAACAGAAATAATGATCAAAGAACTTTTACAAGAAGGCATGTGCACTGGTAAAATAGTCACTGAGAATTTGAATTAGAAAAAAAATGTCACTGAACATTGCTGAATTAGATTTCAGCAAAGAAAGCATTCAACAATCGCCTAAAATGTTCATAGAGGAATGTTCCTAGATATCAAATATTTTGTTAAGCTAGTTGATGGAGCAGTCCTATTTAATCAGGCTGGGTTTTTGGTTCACCTAAACAAAAACAGGCACACATCTTTGGGATTTTGCATAAGATCAGATCTTACATAAGTATGCAGCCAGATATAAAGCTCAGTGGAAGAAAACACAATTTTATGTTTTAACTACATTTGAATTTAACATTCCATCATTTATTGTGATGGGACACAAAAAAAACAGCAGGATACATAATGCTACCGCCAAAACCTTCCATCTGCATGCATATGTGCAACTTTTCTGAGATTGTTTCACAGCTAAATCGTGAGATAAATAAAGCAGCATTAACAAAATAAAGTACTTGTTGGAATAGTCAACTAGACTATGGTGACCTTCAGCATCTCTAACTATAACCTTTTGGTGAATTAAGTATGCATTGTATGATGTTAACAGTCTAATGATATTACTGTTTGCTCTCCTCAGCTGGGTCATTTTTCTCTCTATGGCGGTAGGCGTGCTTATAGTGTTCGACCCTCTGGGCAGTACGAAGCCGGCTGCATTGCAAAGTCATTCAGGGCTGAGAGACCTCGAGAGCAGTGAATCCTCACAGCTCTTTTACCGTGCACGCACGATGGCTACGCGGGTGTGGGAGAGTCGGCTACGATTGCTCTGCTGTTGCCTGCCTCAGGATGACAACCACCGTGCAGCATTCTCTAGCATCGCTCAGCTTGTCAGCAGCTTTTTCATTGTTAGTGACAAACACACACTTGTCTCCTTATAAGAAAATGTCAACAAAAATTTATCATTATAAATTGTTATTTTACCTGGAACACAAATGATGAAGTTTTTTTAAAGAAAATCTTGGCCACTCTTTTCTTTTTCATGTGATGCACCGTAAGATTTTCAATTTATATATTCATTGACGAGTTAATTAAAGAAAACGCTTCCCTGTCATTGCATGGTTTTGCGGGCAATCCATATTTCCCAATTATCCACCAGGTGGCGCTCCTACTCAAGTTATAAAACCCGGAAGTATCCCCTTACAGCAAATAGTTCAAACTCTGTGTATGTTTGGATCATCCCTCTGAATCTGATCTCTATCAAAAGTCCTTCACAAAAAATGCAACTGTATATTCGATATATTGTATGTTTATATATTTAAAGAAGAACATTTTCTAGAAGGCATTAAACATTTGTGAAAATCATAAAAAATGCCAGAGAAATGACTGGCAACTTTTTTTTTTAAACGATGACAGAGAAAGATTTTATGAAACCAAAAAGTTTAATATTAATAACATTTTTCAAAAACTTTAATATATTTTTTAAGAGGTCGTTTTTGGACAACTGCATCCAGAAATTTCATTTTGCTGCATCACTAATAATGAGAATAAATGGAGACTGCTCCAAAATTACAAAAAATCTCACACTCCGCTGAAAATGTCATTTTCCATGAATCACAATGCAAATTTAAGTCGGTTTGTGTAAACTATTGCATGGCTTAAACAGGATATATTTGACCACTCATAATTATAATTTTGGAGCAGAAAAGCCCCCATTCATTTTCATTACCTTCACTATAACCTTCATTAAGTCATAGTTTTAAGAAGACATGTTGATTGTATAGTTTCTCTTTTGGGTTAACTGGTTCTTCAAATACAAGTTAAGCTCTATAGACCGAATGTTTGCCACACTGTAAGATAATAATATAATAAAAAACAAGCTGTACACACAAACATTTTTACTCGGATGTACTTAATGGAAGCCTACAGGACAAATGTTGTATACTTGCCCCATTGGCTTTTATTGTATTTGCATAGGGTCACAGTTGCAATTCCACTATGTGTTTAGTTCACTAGTTGGGGACAGTCCCACTGTCCTATGCAAGATCGAATGATATACTAATAATGATGAGAGCTAATATAAAGGTTACTTTCCACTGTCTTGTGTTCAGGATACAGACCTGGTACCCAGTGACATTGCTGCTGGCTTGGCCCTTCTACACCAGGAGCAGGATAAAATGGAGCACTGTCGAGACCCCGAGGAGGTTCTGACACACAGCCCCTCCTCCCCCTTAGTGAGTCTGCATCTCCCATCGCAGTAAATTAGGAAAGATTAGTGTTCAGTAATTGACAGATAATTCGATCGTAAAATCCATTCCCTCTGCCTGTGAAAACCCAGCTAAAGTCATTATTTTGTGATTTATTGTTTTAAAATCAGTCTACATAATGTAAAAAACATTCTGTGAAAATTTAACCTTAATATCTTTTATATTGACTTAAAGTTTGAAATGTATGTGAAATTAAACGTTATTGCTCTAAAACTCATTATTATGAGACTGGATTTCAAAGATAGGGTCACAAATATGACTTCAAACAGTCAACTATAACAGTTTTTTTGTGTGTTGTGTCTAGAGAGAAGATCTGGAGGTAGAGCTTGAGAAAGCTGCTCACTGTATGCAGTTTGCTGTAGCTGCATATGGATGGCCAATGTACGTCTACTCAAACCCCCTCACTGGACTTTGCAAACTTAGTGGCGATTGGTGAGTATAAAACTTCCCATCTTCAACGTAATGTTTGTCATATTCTGGATTAAAGATTTTCTCATACATCATTATTACTGGATAACTTTTGAGTCAATATATGTTCACGTTGTTTACATTATATGTACTTCCATAACAATTGCCATCAAAACCGACATTTTATGCAGTTTTACCAACCGCCTACAGTTCTGACTCATGACTGGGGTCTTTATTGCTGGGACCGCTCCATCTTTCAGTTTTAAATCCAGCATCGGACTGGGCCTTGTTTATAAACATTTGTCACCGAAATGCCGCCAACAAACAAACAGATTTGCGGCCATAAACAATCTGCATCTACGTTTCCCTTAACTCTGGGTTCTTTGGGAAGCTGAACAAGGTTAAAATTTCGCTCACAACCATTGACTAAAGTTAAATGTTGTACTTTACTGCGTTTTGCCTTTGCATTGCATTTTTTAAAAGTGCTAAACAATGCAGTGTGGAGCTTTTAAAGCATTGCTCTGCTTGTTTGGGCAGTGTAACACATTTCTCAATGGGTCAACCAATGATGTGAGTTTGGGGAAGGGCTATAGGTGTGTTTGGAAAGTCTGTTTAAATTATTTTTGCAATTTTATTTGGTGCCTCTAGTGCTACAGAAATGATACACTTTACTTTTAACCGATTTCATAGAAGGATACAGTTTATTTTTTTACCCTTCTATTATAAATGACAATAATTGATCTATTTTCAGTTGTCGAAACCGCAATGCAGAGTACGACCTGGTGGGAGGAGACAACCTTGGCTGCCATTTTACATCTATCTTACAGAGCACAGGGCTGCAGTATAGAGACTTCATCCACATCAGCTTTCATAATCAGGTAATGTTTTATGATTCATGACCTTTCTGTTTTCCACATACATCGTTCTGGTGCAGCCTCCGTGCCGGTGCCAATTCTCGAAACTCTTAGACACAAACCAGAATCGTTTAAGATGGAAATTCATTAATATTGAATCTTTATATCCTGCAGATCTATGAAATACCATTTTACGTGGCATTAGATCATAAAAGAGAGGCAGTCCTGGTTGCTGTAAGGGGTACTCTGTCACTTAAGGTGAGTTATGTGCAGATTATCTTTATGGGATGCTCAAAAAAGCAAGAGATAATTTCCCTAAACTTGTGTTCTTGAATTCGGTCTGATGTTCTTTAGCAGATCCTTAGTTTTTTTTAATTGGCTAATGCTGTTGTTAAAGTAGTTTTAGTTACAAATCAATCATTTTAAGAATTGAACTCATAGGATAAAAGACTGTCTACATATATAGCGGGACAACATTATTATTATATTTTTTGTATGTGACTTTGCTTTGCATTTGTGTGTTTTGCAGGATGTGTTGACAGACCTCTCAGCTGAATGTGAAAATCTCTCTGTTGAAGGAGTTTCAGGAACCTGCTATGCTCATAAGGTAGAAAAAAGTTTTAAGAATATTCTTATAGTATAGACGGTTCTTGCAGTAACAACAATAAAACAGTGTCTTCCATGGTCAACACGTAACTTCCGGTAAACTCTGCTAGGAATAAACAGCAACAAAGTACTTTAAACATAGTTTATTTATATAACAAACAAAATAAACAACACATAGATTACCTAGAAAACAAATTATTTTTCTTTTTGATGAGGTATGTGTTCAAGAGTTCAGTTTAGCAACTAGTCAGACCATTAAAGAAACAGAAACCGGAAGTAAAGTTAGGACCAGACGTGTATCGCGTCACCGCACGTGCGTCCAATGAAACGTCTATATTTGATGTACTAATGATATAAATTTGTTAGAACTTTTAAACAGTACAACATATTGTGCAAAGTCTGCAAATGAGCAATTCCATGCTAATGTCAAACTTACCTTACAGTGATTCTTGGGAATTTGGATAAAACAGGTTTAAATTTTGAAAAAAAAAGTTAGTTAAAGTACAAAATCTGAAGGTATATCATTATAGACCAATGTCTTGGCTGTTCAGCAATTTACCGGTGCAACCTCCCCTGTTTGTATTTTTTTCATAAAATAGGCGTTTTTCCAGTTATTACTCATATAATATTTACTTTAAGCCTAAATAGAAAAAGTAATGATTTTTTTTATTTAATAAACATATTTTTGTATTAATAGAGACTATTAATTAAATAACTCAACAGCACTGAAGAAACATAGTGTAAGCATATTCATTTAAAACAAATAAAACTCCGTCTGACGGTGGTGACACTAATCTGACGGTGGTGACATTGGCCTCATTATTCCAAAATGTATAACACTCAAGTCAATGGCTTCTTGCTTAAACTTTATGTAAATATTTGGTCATAAAATAACAATCCTGAGCACTGTGGTGAACAAATATCAAATCATAACTTCCTAAAATACATGTAACCTGACAGAAAAGACAGAAAACCTGACGGTGGTGACATCTGACGGTGGTGACAAAAACCTAATATAGATTAAAAAAATAGATAAGTTGTTCACATTAGCCATCTTGTTTCCCCTCTGTTGCTAGCTACTTCTGACCTCTTCTTAAAAATTATACATTTATTTCATAATCTAATATTTTTTATACAAAGATGACGGTGTTGACATGTTATGGTTGTCACAGTAGCAGTGGCCAAAAATATTTTAAGAGTTTAAGAAAAAATAGCAAACATACAGGAGCCTGAGTGATTTTGAAGCATGCAGTAGAGCTGAAGGTTTGAAAATGGGGTCCTCAGGAATGCAGTTGACCCTGTAGTTGTCTGATTTTATTGCTTTTTATAAATATCTGACGGTGGTGACAAATATGTGGGACACATTTTGAGCAATCACAAAATAATATAAATATTGTTCAAAACTCACTGTTTGTAGTTTTTTAATACATATTACAATGTACCCTTTCATGTGGTAAATATATTATTTAATTCAATTATTACTTTTTGGCTTTTTTAATCAAGTTGAAATGATTATCTCTTAACCGAGAACAGCTGATTTTGTAGGCAATGGGCCAGCATATAATCATTAAATTAATAAAAAAATTAAGTAAATCTATAAAAGAACCTTACATATGTGCAAAGGACCCCCAGATTATAACATTGATTCTTTTTCTTCATGAAAATGTTTTTAATTTCCAACAGAATTAGCACTTTTCTTAGTGGGACATGTTTTTGCCAAAGTTTCAAGAATCGGTGCTTAAACTAATAGTTAAAAAGAAAAGTTTTTGTCAATGTTTCGTGTCTTAAAGGTATAATTTACTGAAAAATGAAAATTCTGTCATTCATATCATATAATTTACTCTTCCTCAAATTGTTTTCAAACCTGCATGAATTTCTTTGTTCTTCTGAACCCCGAAACCAAATGATCTGTTGCACCATTTACTCCCATAGTTTTATTTTTACCTACTATGGAAGTCAGTGGTGCCCCAGATTTGTTTTGTTACAGACATTATATCTTCCTTGTTGACAGAATTTTCATTTTTTGGTGAACGATTCTTTTAAATACGCATGCATGGTCTCTGTTTAAGTAAAACAAAATCCAATTATTTTTCATAGTAAGGTAAGTGCAGCTTTCAGAATTGTCACATCCATAACAGAGCATTGTCACACCCATAAGATTTTTTTTCATTATAAATGCTCGCAAAAAATGTTAATAAATTATTTTATGTTCTTTAAAGAGCTGTCCCTTCTCCATTTGTTGTGTATTATTTCTTTTGGTTTGTGGATTTTAATTTACAGAATTCCTCCAAAATATGTTGTCTCCCAAAAACGTGTCTTTTTATCACATCCATAACACATGTATATTTCTCTTATCAAAAAATTAATACATAAGTATACACTTAAATTTTTGCTAATAGCTGGATCATCAGGGGTCTAAGAAAATATAAACAGATGATTCAATATATTGGTAGTAAATGCATTCTCTGAGAAAATATATTTTCATTTTTGTCTGCAAATAATGCTGGAATTGCTCAAATGCAATATAAACCACAGCAAACTGTGATGAATTATACATAAAATCTCTTTGCTGGTGTTTTGTTTAACTGGTGAGTTTTTCTCGATATGACAGGGCATTTCTCAAGCTGCAAACTACATCTACAAGAAACTAGTCAATGATGGTATTTTGAGTCAGGCGTTCAACATTGCACCTGTGAGTTATTTTTCATTTCTTATATATTTCACCTGTTGAAGTCAGTTTCCCATAATAGCTAAATGTGTGTATATGCATTTGTATATCTGCAGGAATATAAGCTTGTAATCACAGGACACAGTCTCGGGGCAGGTACAGCTTCTTTGCTGGCTGTGCTTTTACGCAGTACACACCCCACCCTTGAGTGCTATGCTTTTTCACCACCAGGGGGCCTCATGAGGTAAATATGGCTCTTAAATATAACATTAAAAATTTACATTCAGCTCACATTATACCCTTATGAAAAAGCATCAGAAATGATTTATCAGTAACACTTTACAATAAGGTTGTATTTGTTAACAATTACTTAATGCATTAGCTAACATGAACTAACAACAGATGGTCCTACAGCATTTATCAGTCTTTGTTCATGTTAATTTCGGTATTTACTGATACATTTAAAATATCAAATTAGATTTTCTTGAATATGGCTGACCAGTTTTTTGCTTGGCAAGCAGGTCCAAGTGCTTGTGTGGAAAAGTGTGATGATAAAGGTGGTTGCGCAGCATGGTTCTTCAGGAGCAATGTTGTTGTGTTAACCTTCTACATTCTTAATCCAAGGTACTGCCTGTGTGAGCAGACCTTTATAAATGGTACATAAACAATACAATGACACCCATGGAGAACCTACGAGAATGTGACCTAGGGCGCACTCATATCTTACCTAACCCAACCAAATGGTGCCCAAGCACGATTGTCCCCCAGACGCATGCACTCACACTCACTGTACTTTGACCGATTCAAGCCTGGGCACGATTTTGTCATTATGATGCGATTGTTTTGAAGAAAACAAGAAGTAAAGCGCTTTCGTAACCCTGGAACCCATCGTAATGTTAAGTCTTTGTTTTTATTCTCGTGTGGTGTGTGATGACATGATGCTCTCACATCCCTGTCATATTGCTTATTTGATCTGTTACGTGTCAGGCTCAGACATTTACGTCAAGTGCAATTTATAGTTGGTGCTAAGTGTGGGTAGCCTGACGCACACCTCACCAAAATTCCATTGAAGTGCTGTGATTAGTAAAAAAAAAATTTTTAGCCCGTCAGGTAAAACAAATTCTGCGTCGCATTTCCATTTGTGACGGTAAGAACAAAGATGGGCCAAGTTGAGGAGCTAACTTGATCTGCAACAAAAGCCAAACTGCTTTTTGGCAGTTGCACTTTTACTGTGGGTTACACGCATGGGTGCTGTTTGGTTGGGAAAATGTGAGCGCGCCTCTTATGATGACCTAAGCGGCTAAAAGTTGCAATGTAACACAGAAATCA